>NC_090025.1:152693257-153315757 GCF_037176765.1 Anolis sagrei
TACAAATACAACTTAGATTTTAGACTAATATTAAAATCCTATCCACAGTTTTGGGGAATAAGCCACAGTAAAATAATGGCAATTACAAATGAATAAAAATGTATTTTCTATGTATTAACCAAGCTGATGAAGTACATAATTACTGACTGCATGACAGATATTTGGGCTACTGACACCAAGCACTGGAGAGTTTTCCCACAATCTAAGCTATTAATTTTGCCTAAAATTTGTAACTTGTTAATGAAAAGTAGTTTCCATAACTCATTTCTTGTCAGAAAATATGTGACTAAGTGCTAGACTGGAGGCTTAATCCAAATTCTTGCGCAACTATGCAGAGTGCATGCAACATGGTGTTGAGTCTGTTTTATAATATACAAATTTAATATGATCAAATGCTGGAATGACGAAAAACCAACCTTTTTTATAAGCACAGTTTTCTTTCTATAATTTCAGATACTCAGGAAAAATAAAAATCTTGAGTCAGAGAACTTGGGCAAAGGCCAAAGCCCCATCTACACTACCATATAATGAAATTCAATGAAGTTAATCTGCCTTATATGACTCTACACACTGATCATATAATGCAGTTTCAAACAGCATTATATGGCAGTGTAAATGGAGCTAGAGAATCTGAATTCCCATCACTTTTTGGTGCTTGATTCTTTTGATGTTTTAGGGTCCCCCCTGGGCATTTCTTGAAATTGCTTTTCTGCTATTATTGCTGCAGAAGGGATAGCTACCTCAAGTCTATTGACATGGCACAGAAGCCACAATGCAATAGAAGAGGTATGCAACATTGTTTGGTAGAAGAAGAAGAGGAGGAGGAGGAGGTAGTTTATTTTTCTACCCCGCCTCCATCTCCACGAAGGGACTCAGGGCGCCTTACATGAGCCAAGCCCAAAGCAAAATACAACTAAAACAAACAATAACAATTTAAAAGAGCATAAACAGTGTAACAAAGATAATAACAGCATCAAAAGCAACAGCAAACTAATTTTGGAGGGGGAAAAAGGATCACTATACGAACTGGTTAAAGCATAAAGTGGTTCAATAAGGTGGCTAGAAACGTATAATTGCATAGGAAATAGCATGGAAACAGAGCAATTTAATGGGATCTATTCAACTCAATTTAAAGATATAGTAATGTAATATAGGAATTCAGAATCAGATCATGATTCAGGTCATGATATAAGTCATTTAGGAAGGGGTTATTGACAGCTGCTGAGACTGATGTCTCTTCTATACTGCCATAAAATCTAGATTATCAAAGCAGATAATCCACATTATCTGATTTGAACTGGATTATATGAATCTACAATGCCATATAATCCAGTTCAAAGCAGATAATCTGGATTTTATATGGCAGTGTAGAACGGACCTTAGAGTAAAGTAGGTATGAACTACGTACTATTCTATATGGTTGGTTTTTTTTTACTCTTTTGATGTTTATGGTTCCATGCAACTGAATATGGGATTTGTAATTCAATGAGACACTTAGTATTCTCAGTAGACTTGTATTAGAGCTGTGTAGCAAACAATTCACAGCGCAGTACTGTACTTGACTAACCTACAAATTCTAGGATTCCATAAAAGGTAGCTAAGATCATTAATGAAAACGAAAATGAAACAGATAATCATGACCTGCAGACAATATTACTGACCCATCTTGGATTCAAAGAGAAAGAATACAAGTGAGTTATATAATCCCCAATGAACAACATGCAATGTGGTAGTAATACTCAGGAAAGGGAACAAATTCACAGTTTCAGCCTTCATACAATTGGACATCATGTAGAAATCCTGAGCCACAGAGCTATATCAGCAGAATGGTGAGTGTGGGTTGGGACAAATATTTTCCATGTCAAAACTGGATTGACATAAAAACTGGTACAGACATAAGAGGACATGAGCTTGGTTGTGAGAACATCATCTGTGCCTTGCACCATGAAAGTGTAACCTTCAGAGAATGAGATAAGCAGCAGCCAGAAATCTGGAGCTACAGGACAAAGCTATACAACTCACATGATTGAAAATCACAAGGCAGCAGTCAGAATGACAGACCAAACGAAGAGGCAAGATCCAAAAGAAAGCTAGAAACTGGATCTGAAGAAAATAGAAGAATAAAGAAACAGGCCCAAGAAAACTTAAAACTTAAATTCTAGTCATTCATGCCAAGGAGGTATTTCTATGACCCACAGGGAAAAGCTGCACACAAACTCACAGGCTCCCAGTTTCAGCCATGACAGAACCTGACACTTGAGCTAATGGTGTTAATGCAGTCAAGTTAACTGACTATGCTGTCATATGTGTGCCTATTCAGGTGTTAAGTCTGACAAGTTCAGTGAAGTTTACTCCTAAGTACATGTGTCAGTGTATGAAACAAACAAAAAAGACAATGCATTTATGTGAATCTCTTATATCCTCTTTCAAACAGATGTTTGGCCTAACAGTGAAAAAGTAGAACTGGTTAACGTGACAAACAACTTGGATAACATAAATCATAAAATCTTTTTTTCCCTTCAAATATTATTCATTTTACTGACATATCGTTCTGATTTTCTGTTCAACACATTGCAGTTGTCTTCTTTAGTATTGCCAAGTTATTACAAAACATCAACATTATGATGCACATCTGGCTTTAATCTCTGAATTGGAAGACTGCATTGCTGTTTTCTTTGCATTCTAGCCATTCTTTTCCTACAGGTGAAGCCAGAGTCTGAATAAAGCTTTTTTGGGTGCATGCATATGTGGATTAGGGGATTCTGGAACTTGCAATCTGAAAAGGTAGTATTTCCACACTCTGCATAAAGCCCATACTTAAGCTAAACAATACTTTATATTATGTACAATTAAAAGTGGAGCTTTCAATCCCTCTCATAACAATTTGTGTAATTATATCATAAACAAATAAGACACACACAGTGATGTAGGTATTAAATCTATTGTGTAGCCAAAAATTCACACCTAATTGAAAACTGTAAAGGCCCTACAAGCACAATAAAGTATTTTTAATTCAAAACATTTCAAACATTTCTGCCAATGCTACTAATTTAGACCAAACTAACATTATTATTTCATTATTCCATAACTCATTACAATAATCCGTCTACAGCTCACTAATTCCTATACAGCAGTGCTTCTCAACCTGGGGGTCAGGATCCCTGGGGAAGGGCCACGAGGGGGTGTCAGAGGGGTCACCAAAGACCATTGGAAAACACACTATTTTCTGTTGGTCATGAGGGTTCTGTATGAGAAGTCTGGCCCAATTCTATTGTTCATGGGGTTCAGAATGCTCTTTGTAGGTGAGCTATAAATCCCAGCCAATGCCTACCAAACCCTTCCAGTATTTTTTGTTGGTCATGGGAATTCTGTGCACCAAGTTTGGTTCAATACCATTGTTGGTAGAGTTCAGAATGCTCTTTGATTGTAGGTTAACTATACATCCAGCAACTACAACTCCCAAATGACAAAGTCAATCCCCCCCTCCCATAAATTATAATTATGAAGTAGCAACAAAAATAATGTTATGGTTGGTGAACACCATAACATGAGGAACTTATTAAGGGGTTGAAGCATCAGGAAGGTTGAGAAACACTGCTATACAGCATTATATATGTATATCAAAGGTTTAAAAGAAGAACTCTAGGAAAAAGATAAATATATATTTTAGTCAGGATTTACTATATTTCTACATTTAATCCTGTTAAATTCTTGATATCGTACATCTGGATGGGCCAAAGGACTTTATATTCTCTAGCTAGCAAATTGCTTCAGAGGGATATCAAAATGCACTTGCATGCAGAATAATCTGATGTTGTGAATTGGTCCTTTGCATGAAACAAAAAGGCCAAAGATAACTAAAGAAACAATTATTGGGTGCAACTCCATGAAGCTACAGTCATCCTGGATATGCCAGATAAACTCTATGGGGTGGGGTAGGGTGGGAGGAAGAAAAGAAAGCACATGAAGCCTTCCATCGATCTATCCAACTCTGTTTGGGGCTTCTTTACTTCCACTATTATAAATGTTTCTACTAAGTTCAACACATGGCTTCAGCTCATATACATATGTAAAACCAATAATAATGTCTTGTTTTTACTCTGGTCTATATCATTCAGCTTAATAGCTGAAATGGAACAAATAAATTCTAAAGTAGCAACTGCTTCATTTAATTTATCATCATCTTAATTTTGGCTTAATACACTGATACTGTTGAAATAATACAGATGTTACCATCATATTTGTCAGTGACAATAAGCATTCATGAATGATATGGCCTCTCTTTTTTTGGTACTACTAAATTAAGTATCCCAAAGAAAAATCACGGCCATGGAGTTTATGAAAATTCAGAGATTGCTCCTGGAGCATCCAAGCCATTAGTGAGTGAGTAAAACTGCTTTCCCACAAGAACCAGGACATTAGTCACATGAATGTCATTTTTCTCCAGCTCTGTATGTAGAAAAGGGTCAAAGAACATTATGCTTTATTACAATAGCACATGTGAGCACCTAGGATTTGTCTCAGGATCTTTTGAAAGGATGTAATTAAAACACAGTACTAGAGGTTGTTGAAGTGAATTTGTATTGCAGACATTCATTCTATTACATACACAACTCCTTTTGACACTTTTTGAATAAGTTGATGCATTAGTAGGCTCTAAGCCAAGCATGGACAAACTTTGGGCCTTCTGGTGTTTTGGACTTCAGCTCCTACAATCCCTAACAGGCTGTTAGGAATTATGGGAGTTGAAGTCCAAAACACCTGAAGGCCCAACGTTTGCCCATGTCTGCTCTAGGCTGCGGAATATTATGCTATATTAAAATGAATAGGATTATAGTGTGATGTTATATTTATATCCCACATTTCCTCCAAGATAACTTTTTCCATCCTCCATTACAGGAAGTTAAGTGAAAAGGTAGTAACTAGTCCAAAGCTTATACAGTAACTGTTAGAAATTAATTTTAAGCAGCAGTGTTCATGAAGGATGGCCTTCTTTTTTATTTTGAAACTTGCCTGGTTGTGGAGAAATGTCCTACGAGACATGGCAAGCTGAAGGGAGAGAGGCAGTCATTTTGATCCACCCTCAGAGCAACTCCATTATCCTAATTCAACACCTAATCAATAAAGCCTATCTACTAGAACCACAGGTCATATGATGGGCTCCGTCTGATGAGGTCGTAAGTGGGGCATCAGTAGCAGGCAACTTGTGTTACTCTAAGTGTTTCTGAATGTGTGTCTACATCAGGCATGGGCAAACTTCAACCCTCCAAGTGTTTTTAGATTTCCCAGAAATCCCAGCCAGCCTACCAGCTCTAAGAATTGTGGAAGCTGAAGTCAAAAACACCTGGAAGGCCAAAGTTTGCCCATGCCTGGTCTACAACATGTCCAATGAGGACAGTCATGATATAAGTTGCAAGTCAAGATGTTCTGGAATGCCCAACGACATCCTTGTAATCATAAAATTGGAGGGGTTTCAGGTGCTATTGAACCCTCCCCCCACCCAGTTCAGGATCTCCAGATAAAGCAGCTGTCCAGCTGCTTTCTGAAGAGGTCTAGAGAAGAATACCCCACTGTCTCTCTAGACCAGTGTTTCTCTGTGCTCCTCCAGATGTTTTGGACTTCAGCTCCAATTCCTAACAGCTGGTAAGCTAGCTGGGATTTCTGGGAGTTGAAGTCCAAAACATCAGGAGGAGCACAGTTTGAGAAGCACTACTCTATACAATCGGTGCCATCATTGAGCCATTCTTGCTGTCATGAAGTTCCTTCTAATGCCTTATCAAAACCTGACCTCTCATAACTTAAAACTATCTGGTGTTCAATAGATGGTGTTCAGATTTACTTTACTTACTACAACAGAAAAGGGAAATATAACCTGATTTACACCCATGGAAATTGACAAACAAAGGTTAGAATATGAAGGTAAATATCTCAATATATTAATTTATAAAATTATTAAACAACTTACAAATATACTAAAATATTTTGCATATAAATAAATATACCATATATCATTGGAAATACAAATCACATTCTTTAAGAGAGTCAACCAGACTGAAGTCCTTGAAAGGAGAAAAGACCAAACTTTAAAAGAACAAACCTATACTCAAGAAAAAAACACTAATATCTTTCCTTCACTGTGGCAATGTTTATTCTTTTAAAGCTGTTTCATGGTTGAGGGAGACAATGGAGAGCCACTGATACCTGCCACTGCCATTGATTAAAACTATCTGTTGAAATGCATCTGGCTTTATAACAGACAAAAGACTGAAATATAATTGGAGTCATCACTTGGGTCAACTGAATGGAATGGGACTAACAAAAACGTTAAGAGGAAATAGGGTGGTTTTTTTTAAAAGAAAGAACTATTTGGAAGAATACCAAATAAGCATTTTTTAAAAAAGTTTTTCCTTCTTTTCCAAACTTAGAACAGGGCTTGGTGTGAAACTCTCATTCTTTATTTATCTAGGTTTATTTATATGTATTGTAAGTTCAAAAATAAAACTGTTTGTGCTTCATACATGCAAATGAAAATGGAAAAATCTGAAATGCAGACATCATGTTCATGTTGCAATCTGCTCTCCCAGTCTTTTTATCTTTTCTGTCCCTCGTCTCTACACTGTTGTTTTTTTTAAACTCAATCTAGCCTGATAGAAACATACTTATTTTATTTTATTTTTAGTCCCAGTAAAATTCTTGCTATGAATAAGAGGTCACTCTCTTTCATGGCCCAGAGCCAATCAGATCAAAAGAAAAGAGGGGGAATATTTATTTGAGGGCTCCCAAGGGAGGAGGGACTTCAGAGAGGAGTCTGTGGGAACTGCAACAAATCACTGCATCACTCTGACACAATATTATGTACTTCCTTCTGTTTATCTATCTAAGGAACATTGAGAGATACCTTTCAGCCAATCAAGCCATTGGTGTTTTCAAGGTCTAACACTGTCCACACTGACAGATGGCTCTCCAAAGTTTAAGGCAAGAGTCTTATCTGAAGATGCCAGAGATTGAATTTAGGACCAAGATCATGACCCATACTCCCGAGGAATGTATTTAAAAATATATAAACAGTTACACTAAATTGTCTTTTGAACAGAAATGCTGCCGGTATTAGACACAGACCATGCTGTGAAATCAGAGCTTGGAAATGTCATTTTGAGGGGGGAAACTAAAATTTCCAGAACTCCTTTTCCAGTATGGCATATAACCATGCTGGTTGCAGAACACTTGAAATATTTAATCCAGAAAGTAGCTGAAGCTAAAGATAAACAGTTCAAATCAATACAGAACATCAAGCCATGTTCCCCAAATATGTCAGTAGTTCAAGCAACTCAGGCCCCATCTACACTGCTATATAATCCAGTTTCCAAATCCAGATTATCTCTTTGAACTGGATTATATGTAGACTCATATAATCTAGTTCAAAGCAGATAATCTGGATTCAGAAACTGGTTTATATGGCAATATAGATCCAGCCTCAAATTTATTTGAAATTCATTCAATATTTCATGGAGTAGTCTTAGAAATATACATTGTAAAGGATCTCCGCCAATGGTAATGAAGCTGCCACCAAAGTGTAAAGAGACGCTACCAACTAGTGAGGAAGCGCCTAGGTTTAGGAGAGAGGAGCCACTGATTTGTAAAAGGCTCTAGTATTAAAGGCTCTGTTTGTGTGGTGAGGTAATTTTGGTAGCGTGGGTACACAGAACGTAAAATTAATGGAGATGAGGCAGTTTTAAAAACCAAAGAGAACAAGTTTATTTTCAAACAAAGCGTATGGTTGCAGTATGAAGATGTTAAGCTTGGCAAATACTTGATGGTTACATGTAACTTGGTTGCGATACAATTCAGACTTTCGATGTTACCACTTATGAACTCTTGCTGTGGTGAAGCGCTTTATTAACCAGTGTTCCCTGCAGTGAATAGTCTCTCTGTTTGATCTATACTTGATCAAATCACAGATCTCCAGTCTTCCCCCGACTAGCGATCCTAACAAGCCTCTGTTAGTTCTTTCTAACTAAAGCAACTAACAAGGTTTTCCCCTTCAGCTTCCTAGCTGAAGAAATCTCTACTATTCACGAACACTAAAACCTGACTCTTCACTTCTTCACTCCTCAGAGTCTAAAACTGACTCTGCTGCTCTCTCAGAGTCTCTCCCTCTGACTGACTCTAACTGTCACTTTTTAAAACCTTTACTCTCTAAGCTCCTCCCACCTCCTCTTCTGCCTCGTTTCCATGGTAACACATTTCTCACAGCAAGGCCGCTCCAGCCTTAGGGCAACCAATGCAAACATAAATACAGTTATAAGCATATTATTATAAACACTTCTGTACATACATCTTCATTGCTTATGCATGTATGCCACACTTGTCATTAAGGTGGTTGCAAGACAAACACAGCAGGCTCAAGATTCATTAACACTTTGAAGTTCTGAGCTCTTAACCAACGTTTTATCCACAGAATTGCTGAGGGGAAGCACAGACAAGTGACAATTATTTTGTGCAAATATGATCCCATGAATAAATCAAAGCATAATGTAAATTCAGTTCCCTTGGTCCCCTATCTCTTTTAGCACTCGGTAAAAAAATTCAAATCCTACCTCCCATTGCATGTCTTTTGATGATATAGTAATAATTATCCCTATCAAGGAGATCAAGATAAAGGGAACATGCTTCAGGATTCATAAGTGTGAGCTCCTTTCACCATCTACTTGCAACAAAAGCTATGGCAGAAGGTAAACTGGACTCCAGGGATATGTCTACCTTAAGAGTTCTCATATGAAAAAGAAGACAGGGCTTTTACGCTTTTAATAACTGACAATCAGGTTACACCTACTGACATTATCTAAATAACTATTAAAGATACAACAGCTCCTGTCCTCTTTTTTATGTGGCCACCTTAGATACAGAACAAAGATAAAGAACATCTTTAAGACAAAGGAATAACTTCAACTTCGGGTTATATTCTAATATTCCAATAGTGTCATAGCTTTGTAGGCAAAAAAAGTCAAAACATTCAAATACTTCAATATAACTATCGGGTATTCTACATAGAGCAAGGAAAAGTACTTCTTTTAGCCAAAGGGAAAACTTCAACAATGGTATTGTATCAATTTTGCTACTTTCCTTCACCGCAAGAACCCAGCCCAACACAGAGAGATAAGGTTAAACCTACAGGGCATTTCCTGTTCAGTAAGGAATACTTATCTTTAGTGACACACGGATGGGAAACATGTAATCCAGAGAGACCAAAAGCTAACTTGCCTGGAAGTGGATAAATAAGTAATTGAGACTAATCTTACTAAGCATTAGTAATCTTCCCATCTTCAACAGAATTGTGAGATGAGTAATAAGCTCTTTAACTAAGATACCTAGAGCTGGTAATGAATTACCTAAATCCTCATGAAGTGTTATTCATTACGAAGAGTGCCACAGCTACTGCAGGACACCATGGCCAAAGTCTGGACCCTCAAATGATCACAAAGGGGTGCAAGTAATGAAAGTAGCACTTGAAGGGAGCAGTGGGATTGATGTTACTTGCCTCTTACTTTCTGTCTGTTTTCCTATCTTCCTTTTTTTCTTTATTGCATCTGATTTTTTAAAAAGTGGTTTTATACTCCAAGGATAGTAGAGCAGACATATACATGCTTATTGATGGTGTATTTACTTCCCATGTAGAAGAATATGGCAGAAGATTCTCAAGGAGTCTAACTATGTATTTGCATTAAAGTTATTGTAAATATGTTGCCTTTATTTTATCTGGTTTGTTGATTATTTGCAGCTTTAGTTAATACGTTATCTCTATGAATCATTAGATTTTTGTTGTTGTTTATTTCTTCAGTTCATCCAATTCTTTGTGACCTCATGGACCAGCCTATGCCAGAGCTCCCTGTTGGCTGTCACCAGCTCCAGTTCCTTCAAGGTCAAGCTAGTCACTTCAAGGATAGCATCCATCCCATCTTGCACTTGGTCTGCTCCTCTTCCTTTTCCCTTCCATTTCCCCCAGCATCATTGTCTTCTCCAAGTTTTCCTGTCTTCTCATTATGTGGCCAAAGTACTTCATCTTTGCCTCTAATATCCTTCCCTTCAGTGAGCAGTTGGGCTTTATTTCCTGGCGTATGGATTGGTTTGATCTTCTTGCAGTCCAAGGAACTCTCAGAATTTTCCTTCAACTCCACAGTTCAAAATCACCTATCTTCCTTTGCTCGGTCTTCCTTATGGTCCAGCTCTCACATCCATAGGTTACTATGAGGAATACCATTGCTTTAACTATGCAGATCTTCATTGCCACTGTGATGTCTCTATTCTTAACTATTTTATAGAGATTGTTCATTGTTCTTCTCCCAAGAAGTAAATGTCTTCTGATTTCCTGGCTGCAGTCTACATCCAGGTCAAAATTTTCACTGAATTGTTATACAGTTGCCTTGAGAACTTAAGAGATTCCTGGACAGATTATTTCTCTCTCTTTTTCACTTATACTAGAGTTCTGTATCCCTAACCTCTGCAAAGTGGTGAGTTTACTCTATGGAAGTGATTATCAACCTTTGGTCTTCTAGTTGTTTGGGACTTCAATTCCCAGAAATCCCATCCAGCTTACCAGCTATTAGGAATTGTGGAAGCTGAAGTCCAAAAAATGTGCAGGACCAAAGGTTAGGAACCACTATTCAATGGCACAGAATGATGGCACAATTGAGAAAAAAATGTCTGTTGTGTGCTTTATAATGTGGCATTCTAGACCTGTTTCCCCAATCTAACATTTTTCATCTATGCAATTGATCTGATAATTTTTTCACGTTTCTCTTTTGATGTCACCTACGTTTTTAAAAATAAAAACACAGAATATATGTAATCCTGGTTATTGCAAAAAGAAGGTAGCAACATGACTGTGTTACCTTGTATAGGCTATGCTATTTTATATTTTGAAACAGCAGTCACTCAGCTGGCTAGCTTTGGCTTTGGCTAAAATCAGGAAAGAAGAAGAAGAAGAAGAAGAAGAAGAAGAAGAAGAAGAAGAAGAGGAATTCACCGATACATCGCATAGCCCTGGACACTTGGGAAGTGTCCAACGTGTGATCCAATACAATAACCAACATAATGATCTTGTTTGCTGTGTACTAATCTTGTTGTGTTTCAAATAATAATAATAATAATAATCATCATCATCATCATCATCATCATCATAAAAATGTTATTTATTACCCATCTCTCCTAATGGCTTGTGGCGGGGTACAACAATTTAAAAAAAATGAACACAAAAATACAATAACTTACTAAATTAAACACACATACATATATATATACACACACATACTTATATATGAAAATGTATACCAAAAACAGCTACAGAATTGATATATAGTGGTAATAGAGTGCAAATCAAAATTCATGATTGAAAGTTGACTGGGTAAGCCTGCCAGAAGAGATGAGTTTTCAGTTGCATTTTAAATCCTGACACCTCATTTAGCTGTCAGAGCTCTTCTAGCAGGTCATTCCACAGTTGTGGGGCAGCTGATGAAAAGGTTATCTGGGCTGGTTGGAGTAGCTGCCCTGCAGAGGACCTCAGTGTCCTAAAGGGCAGATTGTGCAGCATAAGGACCCAAACCATGTAGGGCCAGAGTTCCACAGGGTTGGCCAGGGAGTCTGTTAGGAAGTCGAATTGACAGTCTCTAATCTATCCCTGGTTTTCAGACTCGGGTACACACACTCAATGTGATTCAGCTCCCTAGTAGGTAATCTGGTCAGGTTAAGATGGTCTTTATAGACTACAGATACCCCACCCTTCACCGCCCACTTTCCTTCACTTGCTCACTGACACAGTATCCAGCTGGGAAGCCCTGGGCACAGGTTAGACCACTATCATTTCCCAGCCTAGTTTCATTGACGTATCTGTCATGGATATTTTGATTGTGCTTTTCTTGCGTGACAGGGGGTTGGACTAGATGACCCATGTGGTCTCTTCCAACTCTATTAGTCTATAAATCTATGATTCTATGATTCTGTGCCAGATCAGCTCCATCATTTTTGATGAGATCACAGATGATATGTGTCTTATTCTTCACTGACCTGGCACTACTTAAGAGCAAAGTGAGGTTTCATGGGTGGCTCCCTCTCCAAGTTTCCTCAGCTGACAGAATGACTGGAAGATGAGGTAAGTATTAAACATATTTCTCTCCTTCATGATGGCACCAGCACCATATCTTCCTCTGCCCTGTATGACTTCTATTGCCGCCTCATTTTCCATTTGCATTCTATTTTTAAAAAACAAAACAAAAATAAAAACCCAAAACAAAAAACCAAACAATCAAAAAACATGCATGTTACTAGACCAGACATGTGCATCTTATAAACATTTACATTTGAATGATGTTTTTGCGCATATCTACTGTGGGAGATTGAAGTAACAAAGTATTTTCTTTTTCTTTCTTCCTTTCTGGAAAGAATACTGTGTAATTGATACAGAATGCTATGCTCAAAATAGAAAGAGGAAATGGATGGGAGGAGGATAAATCCTCTAACATGAAAAGCCACTTATGATATTATTTCATTAGAGACACATGTCAGACTATCTTATATACTCTAACATTTATTCCTCTAAAGGGAAGAGACATTTAACCGTTTTAAAATGGCTATCACTGTTCGCGTTTAATGAGTTCCATACTAAAACATAATTTTGGTACGCACTACTAAAAATGTATCCAAACAACTATCATATAGTACATTTTCTAAACTGTGTGGTCCATAATTCATCTCTCTCTCATCTTCATTCCTGTGACGCTAAGCCAAAGACTTGGTATAGTACAGCCATTATGAAAATGACTTTGAAATATGATAAATTCTGTGCTCTCCCACCTGCTGTTTCAGCATCTTAGGCTCTTGAAGAAGCTCCCGTGCCAATCATAGATGGATAGCATCTGTCAGATTTCCCCTATGAAAATTCAGACTTAAATCCAGCTGCAAGTCCCAATTAGAGTAAACCCATAAACTCAAGTACTAAATGGTAAAATTTACCATTTAGTACTTGCACCGGGATTGTGGTGCAACTGGCTGAGTGTCAGCTGCATTAAGATCACTTCTGACCAAAAGGTCATGAGTTCGAAGGCAGCCCGGATTGGAGTGAGTGTTCGACCAATTGTGTAGCTTGTTGTCGACCTTTGCAACCCGAAAGACAGTTGCATCTGTCAAGTAGGAAAATTAGGTACCACTTATGTGTGGGGAGGCTAATTTAACTAATTTACGAGGCGATAAAAAGATTGCAGCAAAGCACTCCAGCAAAAGCATGCGGGGAATGCAAGTACTTCATCAGTGTTGCAGATGGACAATGAACGTGACAGCTCCCCTAGCGGACAGAAAAGTTAAATAGCCTCTGACTGTATGTCTATGTCGTGTGTCTTTGGCATTGAATTTTGCCATATATGTGTACATTGTAATCCGCCCTGAGTCCCCTGCAGAGTGAGAAGGGTGGAATATAAATACTGTAAATAAATAAATAAATAAAAATAATTAGAGTATATTAATTCATTCAGTCCACTGAAGCTGGCACAAGAAATTCTCCATGATTTCTCACCATTGTCCAGACTTTAATCTCTAACAGAATAAGAGAAATTCTGAGGCAAACTGGGAAAGAAGACTTCCTTTTAACAATACATTCAAAACACTCAAAATATTCTTCTTGATTATACAAAAAAAGACAACTTAGGCCCTATCTACACTGTCATATAACCCAGTTTCTGAATTCAGATTATCTGCTTTGAACTGGACTATATGTTAGTGTAGATGAATATAATCCAGTTCAAAGCAGACAATCTGGCTGTGTAGATCCAGACTTAGAAGACAACTGCCACTCTTGAGAATGTTGTGCCTCAAGGCAGCAACACAAGGCTGGATTTACACTGTCATAAAATGACTGCATGGGAAAACTTCAACCCTCCAGGTGTTTTAGACTTCAACTCCCACAATTCCTAACAGCTGATAAGATGGCTGGGATTTCTGGGAGTTGTAGTCCAAAATACCTGGAGGGCCAACGTTTGTCCTTGCCAGGTGTAGGTCCAGCCACTGTGGTTACTGACTTGTGGAACTGCAGTTAAACTGTATTATATGGGTCAGTGTTGACTCATACAATACAGTTTAACTGCATTGAACCACATTATATGGATCTACACTGACAATATAATGCAGTTTCTAACTAAATCCAGTCGAATTCTTCCCATGCAACTTCCTCCCTTCCATCTTTGCTTCTTGTCATGATTGACATTCCAACCATTGCACAGAATTAAATGGAGGAGGTAAACATGCCATTAATTCTACCTTCCACATCATTCTTTAAAGCTCTGTAAAAATTACATGAACATTCATTTGGAAGAAAATCACCTGATGATTTAGTTTATATATACTGTATAACATAATTAACATAGCATTAACACACTGATCCAGTTGCTGTGAATAACACTTTTCCAAATTTGACACATGCCCTACTATTTTCCCTTCTCTGAAATTGTGGACCATGTGCTGGTTAACTGGCATTTCTTACAAGTAATTTAACAAGCCTAAACATGCAATATAGAGGAGGAATAAAGTGGTTAAAATGTTTTTTTCTCCCACCATGATTAAGAAATCATCAGAGCTGAGAAAGTCACAGAAAACAGAGTCATGCACTGGGAAAGCAACTAGCAGTCATCTCTGGTCTGGAGGAACACAGCTAGTCACATGGAATTTAACAAACGAGTCTAACCACAGGAGAAAGAGAAGCCATATCTCAGTAATCACATGTCCAATTAAAAGTAGAAAGAGGTATTTTTCCAACAATGTGACTCAGGGCAACTAACAACATTTTGTAAACAGGACAAGACACAAAAGAGGTAGCAACACTTTCCTTCAACTATTCAGAAACACCTTCTGTGATTCAAATACATTTCATGGCAGTATTTCCAAATCTCTTTTCAATAATGACAAATATTAATTTGACAAAATCTGTTGTACCACCTATAGACTTCAAGAACAACTAACTGTTCGGAAACTGTTCTCTGTCATCAGTAATAGATTGATATATGTACTGGGAACATGGAAGAGAACCTCCTAAAGCCTACAACCAAGTTTTAGAACTTCCTCCACAAGATAGCTAGAATAGCTTTCCCATGACTGCTCTTTCCATTGGGAAGAGAATGCTTTTCTGTTTGGATTTTCTGTTTAGATTTTTAGGAATTACCAGGCATGACATTTAATAGCATGCTGTTTTGTTGGTTTTAACTTTTTGTTTTTAATTGATGTGTTTAAAGATACGATTTTAAATTCTATGGATAACTTAACTGCATTTTAATAAAAAACCTTTTACATGTATTTATTTATTATCTGCATTTGTCTTAAGTTTTGAAATCTACTTTCAATCTCAATATTGGAGAAGAAAGATATGAATGAATATAAATGAACAAAAACAGCAACAACAAACCGTACACTGTACAGCCAGTCCCCAAGTTATAACCATCTGACTTACAAACAATGCATAGTTTTTTAAAAATTGTGTCAGAAGCAACTTAAGAACATACACTAAGTCTCTTCTGGTGTGAGAGAATTCGTCATCGACAGAGATGTAGTCCAGGGGATGCCCAGATGCATTGTTACCATCCTGCTGGTAGGCTTCTGTCATGTCTCCACAAGCTAGAGCTGACAGACGAGAGCTTACTCCATCTCGCGGATTCGAACCGGCAAACTTTAGGTCAGCAGTTCAGCCAGCACAAGGGTTTAACCCATTGTGCTACCATACCTCCAACTCAACTTTAACTCATAGTTAAGAATGGGGGTGAGACAACAGGAAGTGCGAGAAATCTACTCCCAGGAAGAGCAATTCACTCCACTGAAGCTTTATCACCAATCCTGGTTTCTACAACAAGCCAAAATGTTCAAAACCCAATGATCAAAGGAACAGGAAGTGAGATGTAATCTTCCGAGTAGGGGCAAAGACAGCAAAATAAACACCACATATGTTTTACCCTTTCCCTATGCTATCTATCTGGCTGCAGTTACACTTAAAAATATACCTATTCCAACTTACATACAAATCCAATTTAAGAACAAACCTACAGAACACTATCTTCTTTGTAACTTGGAGACTGCCTATATACCAAAAGGACTTTCATACTGTTTCTGGTAGGTAAGGTTCATCTTATACTTATGGTCATTAAAAGCATTTATTTAAGCTAGCTTTAATGTACAATTGCTCACAGGGAGGTTATTTATTTAGAAGTCATTTATGTTTTAACTTTTGTATGCCTGTTAAAATATTGTATATGGTTCTAATGTGATTATTTTTAATTTGTTTTTAAACTTTAATGGTTCAATTTTTAATTGATTATTTTTTGTGATTTGCCTTAGTTCTCAATCCTGAAGGAAGGTGGCATGGTAAGTAAGTAAGAAAACACTGGCCAACTCACATGTTGGTGCCACAAATGTTAGAGCCGTTTCTAGGTATATTTGACCTAATTCCAGAAATGGTACCCGTTTCCATCTATCAGCTATAATCTTTGATATACAGAACATATGCTATATGGCAGTCATCTGCTAGGCAGTAGAAAATAATAATATCCTTATATAAAAAATTAAAACTGATGCGGTCTGTTGTTGTTCATTTGTTCAGTCGTCTCTGACTCTTCATGACCTCATGGACCAGCCCATGCCAGTGCTCCCTGTCAGCCGTCATCACCCCCAGCTCCTTCAAGGTCAGTCCAGTCACCTCAAGGATGCCATCCATACATCTTGCCTTTGGTCGGCCCCTCTTCCTTTTGCCTTCCACTTTCCCCAGCATAATTGTCTTCTCTAGGCTTTGCTGTCTCCTCATGATGTGGCCAAAGTACTTCAACTTTGTCTCTAGTATCCTTCCCTCCAATGAGCTGTTGGGCTTTATTTCCTGGAGGATGGACTGGTTGGATCTTCTCGCAGTCCAAGGCACTCTCAGAACTTTTCTCCAGCACCACAGTTCAAAAGCATCGATCTCCCTTCGCTCAGCCTTCCCTAAGGTCCAGCTCTCACATCCGTAGGTGACTACAGGGAAGACCATGGCTTTGACTAGGCGGATCTTTGTTGCCAGTCTGATGTCTCTACTCTTTACTATTTTATCAAGACTGGACATTGCTCTCCTCCCAAGAAGTAAGTGTCTTCCGATTTCCTGGCCACAGTCTGCGTCTGCAGTAATCTTTGCACCTAGAAATATAAAGTCTGTCACGGCCTCCACATTTTCTCCCTCTATTTTCCAATTGTCAATCATTCTTGTTGCCATAATCTTGGTTTTTTTGATGTTTAGCTGCAACCCGGCTTTTGCGCTTTCTTCTTTCACCTTGATTAGAAGGCTCCTCAGCTCCTCCTCGCTTTCGGCCATCAGAGTGGTGTCATCTGCATATCTGAGGTTGTTAATGTTTCTTCCAGCAATTTTCACCCCACCCTTGCATTCATCCAGCCCTGCACATCGCATGATGTGTTCTGCGTACAAGTTGAATAGGTTGGGGGAGAGTATGCAGCCTTGCCGTACTGTTGCTGTTGCTGTTCATTCGTTCAGTCGTCTCCGACTCTTCGTGACCTCATGGACCAGCCTACGCCAGAGCTCCCTGTCGGCCGTTACCACCCCCAGCTCCCTCAAGGTCAGTCTAGTCACTTCAAGGATGCCATCCATCCATCTTGCCCTTGGTCGGCCCCTCTTCCTTTTGCCTTCCACTTTCCCCAGCATAATTGTCTTCTCTAGGCTTTCCTGTCTCCTCATGATGTGGCCAAAGTACTTCAACTTTGTCTCTAGTATCTTTCCCTCCAGTGAGCAGTCGGGCTTTATTTCCTGGAGGATGGACTGGTTGGATCTTCTCGCAGTCCAAGGCACTCTCAGCACTTTCCTCCAACACCACAGCTCAAAAGCATCGATCTTCCTTCGCTCAGCCTTCCGTAAGGTCCAGCTCTCACATCCGTAGGTGACTACAGGGAATACCATGGCTTTGACTAGGTGGATCTTTGTTGCCAGTCTGATGTCTCTACTCTTCATTATTTTATCGAGACTGGACATTGCTCTCCTCCCAAGAAGTAAGCGTCTTCTGATTTCCTGGCTACAGTCTGCATCTGCAGTAATCTTTGCGCCTAGAAATACAAAGTCTGTCACGGCCTCCACATTTTCTCCCTCTATTTTCCAGTTGTCAATCATTCTTGTTGCCATAATCTTGGTTTTTTTGACGTTTAGCTGCAACCCGGCTTTTGCGCTTTCTTCTTTCACCTTGATTAGAAGGCTCCTCAGCTCCTCCTCGCTTTCGGCCATCAGAGTGGTGTCATCTGCATATCTGAGGTTGTTAATGTTTCTTCCAGCAATTTTCACCCCAGCTTTGCATTCATCCAGCCCCGCACATCGCATGATGTGTTCTGCATACAAGTTAAAAAGGTTGGGTGAGAGTATGCAGCCTTGCCGTACGCCTTTCCCAATCTTGAACCAGTCTGTTGTTCCGTGGTCAGTTCTGACTGTTGCTACTTGGTCCTTGTACAGATTCCTCAGGAGAGAGGGAAGGTGGCTTGGTATGCCCATCCCACCAAGAACTTGCCACAATTTATTATGATCCACACAGTCAAAGGCTTTAGAGTAGTCAATGAAGCAGAAGTAGATGTTTTTCTGAAACTCCCTGCCCTTCTCCATTATCCAGCGGATATTGGCAATCTGGTCTCTCGTTCCTCTGCCTTTTCTAAACCCAGCTTGAACATCTGGCAGCTCTCGCTCCATGTATTGCTGGAGTCTTCCTTGCAGGATTTTGAGCATTACCAATTTTCTGCAATTTTCTGAATTAGCACCCCAAATAACCCCAAAAACAGGCCTGAAAACCAAGACACCTAGAATTTTTTTTGTTGGGCACTGTAATAAATACAGAAGGATATATTGATGAAAAATTATTCATTGGATTGCCCCAGGCACGCTGTCATTTATAGCATGTGATGTATATAGGAGTAATTTTTACACTACTTACTTAAGGACAGCATGTACAGAGCAGGACAAAGAATTGGAAAAAGAGTTCACAGCAGTTCAAACTGAGACCACTCAAAATTTAGGTATACATAACATCTGAAGATCAATGTTTATATCAAAAATACTATTAACATGGTTTAAACTAATTTCCAAACACACATATGCTAATAATATCTCCCTTTCTTCCCTTTTTGTTTCAATAAATGTAAAAAGAGGTTTTTTACAGTATATTTTAACATGAACTTACAGGCTTTATAAAATCCATCTGGAACTAATTGTTGACATTCATATGCGGTCAGAGGAAGGTTTAGATGTGGTTTAAATAAAATTGGAAAACTCAACAAGCCTAGGAAAAAGGAAGAGATTAGGCAAGAAGTGTTTCTGAAAATGGTTACAGTTCAGCCGAAGGATTTGTAAACTGATTCTCATAACAAGCCACCTAAACAGTCTCTGACCGTTACTTTTAGGATGAAGTTTAAAGGATGGTGTTAGGAAAGGAATCACAACCTAACACCATCCTTGAAATAATTGTATGAAAAGTTGTTTTCTGTGGCAGGTTTTATTTTACAACTGCTTAAAACGTCCCAAGGTCCACTGAAAAATAATGTCGTTTTGTCGAATTCTTCTTCATAGCAGAACAAAATAGTGGGGGTGATTTATGTCTGTGAGTAATCAAATAGACCCATAAAATTACTCATTTATGAAATCACATGATGAGATGAAAAAATTATCTATGAACAAAATTGCTATTGCTATTTTATTTATTTATTTATTTTATTTTTATGCCACCTTTCTCCCAGAGTGGCACCTAAGCCTTCTGCAGAGACAGTTTGTTGGAAAACCCTGCACAATACCATGTAAAAAATAAAAAAATAAAATCAGCCCTATCCTCACAATTGATTTGCATGAGTCCATTGCCTACTCGTGCCCAGAAATTATTAATTGAAGGTTTACTGGTTGTTGGTTCAATGGTTGCTTTCATATACTATTATAATGTTGTTTTCTTTTGTTTTATGCTGTTGTTTATGTATTTTGTATTTTCGTGTCTTATATTTTAAATATGTTGATTGGGCTTGTCCCCATGTAAGTTGCCGTGAGTCCCTCTAGGGAGATGGAGGTGGGGCACAGAAATAAAGTTATTATTATTATTATTATTATTATTATTAAACAATAAAATAACTCTAAATATTCTCAATCCCATACCACACTACTATGTACACTTTAACATGTTATAGGTTCATGTTTGAATTTTGTGTTTTTCTAAGATAACATCTTTCATTATTATAAAATAATTTGATATGCTTTTATAAAGCATGCAATGTTCCATAAAGTAATTAATAAGACTGCCAAATTTATATCCTCTCTTCTAGGATGACAGTTTGATTACCTTGTCCTATCCTTCTGCCAGTCTCCAAGAGCCCTTTTGGATACAAATTACTTCAGATGCCTCAAGTGTGCAGTTTCTCCATTTGTAAATCATGTTTGGAATGTGTATAAACAATGGAGGCATTCACACAAACAGTGCCCTCAGTATTGAATAATCCTCACAATGGTCCCATGTTCCTCTTACTGATCCCAATGGGCCCAGCGTCCATCTCTAGCAATAGTTCTAAGGCCACTGGTGGAATGACCATGGCACCACTGAAAGGACACCCGAGTTCAGGTCAGCAATCACAGAATAAATTGTGAGCATAACACAACAGCAGAGGAATGCTTGCAGCTCAGCCTTCAGTGAAAGCATATATTACACAAATGGCCTTCCTGGTCTCTTCATCATGCCCCGTTATGGCTCCAAGTTTTCTTGGCTGCTAAATACACAGGAGATTAAATGATTGTCTTTACTAGTAAAAAAAAATAATAATACTCCAAATCCAGTGTGTCAGTCTTTCAAATAGAGAAGTACAGCAATTTCCAGTAAGTATCCAGAGCTTTTATCCTTTAATCTACCACCTGACTTTGCTCCACATCAAACAAAGTTGGTAGATACTTCAGAGGCTCTATCTACACTGCCATATAATGCAGTTTCAAACTGCATTGTATAGAAATGTAGACTGGGCCAGAGTTTGCTGCAAACTCTGGAATATTTGTGGGCTTTGCATTTCTCTGGACAGTTGGGCCACATCAATTTGAATTGGATCCATTGTCCACACATGGCCAACATATCAGAGAAATTCATGGATTGACCTCAAATCACCATGTCTTTTCTCATTGGTCATGCAAGCATCTGGAAATCAGGATTTCAACGATTTCATTCGTTTGGGAGGAATCTGTTATAAACCATATGCTTAAAGTGATCAGGGCTACAGAAATGAGCAGGATCACAGTCAATGTAGATGAACAGATGCTTGATTTCACTACTTTTCTTATTTGGACCAATCACACTATAAAATTATAGCACTATGGTTCCACTTTAATTTCCCTGCTTCAGTCTTATAGAATCCTGGCTCTGACAGGAAGAAGGGGTGATATTCAAAACTTTCATCCAATGTACTTCAGGGCATCAGAACACGACAGATTCACAAAATTTGTAAAATGGAATAATAACAGTTAAAGTGAAATAATAGCACTATAATTATGTGATGTGAATGGGCTTTCTGTCTCTCTACCACCATGGCACCAAGCTTAATGAGTTCTTATGTAGATTACTGAACATTTATTTATTTATTTACAACAGTTGTATCCCTCCCATATCAGCCCGAAGGCGACTTGCAGTGGACTGCAATGATCACTTTACACAGGGATTTTGACATTTAATCATGAGCTAAGTGTTGTGTGCAGTGCTAAATCTATAGACTGCCCACTCTTTAAAAAAACTTATATAATATTTTGGGGCCCCTCTCATATTACATGACACAGCACTACAATTCTACTTTAGTTGTGCTGGTTCCATGTTATGGGTTCCTGGGATTTAAGGATATTTAGAAGTCTCAACTCGAGTGTTAGAATCACAGAATCCTGAAAAAGAATAGCAGAGTTGGAAGAGACCACATAGGCCATCAAGTCCAACCCCCTGCTATGCAGGAAAAGCTTAATCAAGGGACCCCCAACATATGGTCATCCAGCCTCTATTTAAAAACATCCAAAATGAGCTTCCACCAGCTCTTTCTGGAGGGTCTTCCTAAAGTTCTGGAAGAATATCCTTTCCTGTCACTTTAAGCCATTGCTCCAAGTCCTAGTCCTCAGGACCACAGAGACAACCCTGCACTTTCTTCCTTATGACATCCTTTCAGATATTTAAACATGACAATCACGTCTCCTCTCAACCTTTTCTGCAGGCTAAACATATCCAGCACTTTAGGCTGCACCTCATAGAGCATGGTATCCAGAACTTTGATCATTTTAGTCACCTTCTGGACACGTTCCAGCTTGACAATATCCCTCTTGAATGGTGGTGCCCAGAATTGGACACAGTATTCCAGGTGGGGTCTGACCAAAGCAGAATAGAAGAGCACTTTTACTTTCCTTCATCTTGACACCATATTTCTTTTAATGCAGCCCAAAATTCCATTGACTTTTTTAGCTGCTGCATCACATTGTTAAATTATGTTCAATATTGTCTACTAAGTTTTAGAGTTTCGTCTGAGTAAAAATTCTAGGATTCCATAGAATGTACCGATAGCAGTTGAAGTGAAATCACAGTACTATAACTGCACAGTGTGAAAGGGCTTCTGGTGGAGAAACAAGGTTACAACATATAATAATCCTTCATTTTCTAATCCATGCCCAAAACTTGAAAACATCACTTTTCTGTACCACAGCTCCAAGAATGGCAATGCTAACTGTGGGTTTCCGGGAACTATGGTCCAAAAGAATGTAGTATTTCCAGATTCCATGTCTGGGGACAGATTGTCCTTGTGTAGGATGGCTAACATATCTAATATGGTTCTCAGTTTTATCTGTGCTAGCTATCCTGCAAAGGATATAATAATCTACTCCCAGTTGAAATCCTAGACTATATAGTCTGGAGTGCCAAATTCTGTAAATTGAACAGGAACTGTCGAAATTGGGATAATCACACTAAATGTAGCAATGTAATGGAAACCAATTAAAGTGTAATGTAATGAAAATGGAATGGAATGAAAACAAATGTGCCAAGAGAGTGCTCTTTCGACTAATGGCAATAAGCCAACATAGAAGAAATACTGCTTGCTGAGGCTACCACATGAAAGATCTATCTCTCTCAATCTCCTTGGGGAAAGAGCAGCTAGCAGTGTTTCTAATGCTATCACATATTGATGCTGCATGTAATTGTATGCAAAAAATTGAGATTATCCTTGTGTTACAGGTGACCTATTACTCACTCGTAGCCCCACCATTCTCATGACTCAACTATAAATGTCTCCTTTTAAAAAGAAAGCTTCAAAAAACACAGTTTCCCTGGCTCCCATGAATAAGAGTAAAGTGTGTTGGAATATAAAAGGATATTGCAACCCCACTGTGATGTGCTGAATACATGGATGTAATGAATACTTTTGTATATGCTTTAATAATACAAAGCATTTTTGGCAAAATACTTTAAAAAATCTTTCTGTTAGTCAAAGGTTTTTAGTGATAAATTTCTTAGCAAAATCACCTTTCTTGGGGCAAAGAGGATTGAGCACAAGAAACTATAGCTAAAGATGCCCTATGTGCCAGGTCTTGTTAACCACACAGTAGTGTAGCTGTGAAACTTCACAGTTTGACAATCACATTTAGTACCATGACTTAAGGAAATGTACTGAAGTGTAAATTGCTTAGTCTCACTTGATGGTGCCACACTGAGCAAGGAAAGTTTAACTCCTGCAACCACAGAAATGAAGTACAACTTGGATGAAATGTACTTGTGATCTAAAATGTTTAAAAATATATCCAATGTCTCAGAAGATTTTAGAAATATTCACAGAAAGCAATAATTGTTGCTTGCCAGTTAAAGTACAAAAGAAAGGAAGAGGAACATCAAGGGACCAATAATAAAAAGAGGTAGTCATAGTTCTTATAACTTTGATTCTTACTGAATTGATGCAATGAGGTTCAAAAATACAATGAAGAAGATTGAGTAGAAAGTTAGACTGAAAGCAGGTGAAAGACACAAAAAACAGAAGTTTCTAATTGTTCAATGTGTTGTCTATGGGCATTTCCACACATACATTAAACCTACTTTGGAGCAGGTTTAAGAAACCTGGTTCAAAAGGGGTTTAAATCCACACAGGCAGGGGAAAAACGGGCTTTCCCCTTTGGCATGTGGCCATCCAACCCAACCCCCAAACCTTAAAAATAAAAAGGAAACTTACTAGGAGACATTTGGCTTCTCTTCCTACCTGAGGGAACATACCAATGATGCCCAAAAACATAGGGGGAGCCAGGAGTGATCCCCCCCTTTCATTTCAGGTGTTATTGGTCTGTTCCATCAGAAAGAAGAAGAAGCCAAATGGCTAGCGGTAACTTTTTATTTTTTGGGGGGGGGGGGGGGTTGGGGGGGTGGAGCCCTCAGAGTTTTTCCAGGATGAATCAGAACTTTTGATGGAGCAGTCCAGACAGTCGAAGTAGTGGGTTTATCCTGCACCTTCCAAGAAGGCACAGAATAAATCCACTATCTAATTAAATGGCTACAAACCAGGGTTTTCCTGGTTTGTAGCAAATTAATTCGGGATTGTTCAGGATGTCATCTGGACAGCCCTTTCTTTATTGCGGGAGTTACCGCAATAAAGAGGCTGTCTGGATATGCCCTAAGGCATTGTAATTGTTATGTGCTTTCAAGTCAATTGCAATATATGGGGATCCCATTAAAGGGATTTATTGGCAAGATTCCTTCAGAGAAGTTTTGGCACTGTCTTCTCCTTAAACAGAGAATGTGAATTATTAACGGTTATCCAATGGTTTTCTATGGATAAGCAGAGATGTGAACTCTCGTCTCCTAAGGCTCTAGTGCAATAGTCAGACCACCGTACCATTTTGACTCTTAAGCCCTTCAATATTTGTATTTCCACTTATTTGTTTATTGCAGTTTAAACTATGTTAATAACCAGAGTTTTCTCATCAGTATACAACAAAAACATAGATTTTGGACAAAAAAAGAATGACTAATAAGAGTACATAAAGCAAAGATAAAACCACCAGCAAAGAAAATTTATAAAAAATAATGTACTAGCATATAAACTCAATTGTGAATGAAACAACTGCTAGTTTATGAATGGTACATGTGAAATCAGGAATTTGTTCGTGCTGTATATACATTACAATAAAAAGTGACATGTAAGTTATCCTTTACATTTAGTTCTACAATATTCATGTCCTAAGTTTTACAGTCGATTTTATTATTATTAGCCATATCTATATCCTGACTTTCTCACCCCGGAGGGGACTCAAGACGGCCTTACAACAGGAAGCAATTTGATGCCATACACACATAAAATAAACAATTACAATTAAAACCAAACATGAATTATTAATACATCAATTAAAATCACGCCATCCAAAACATAATCCAGGGCTCATTGTATTCTTATTGTGTGCTCTCTGGCTTACAGGAGACCCTCAGACAGAGGTTCTCAACCTGTGGGTCCCCAGATGTTTTGGCCTCCAATTCCCAGAAATCCTAACAGTTGGTAAACTGGCTGGGATTTCTGGGAATTGTAGGCCAAAACACCTGGGGACCCACAGGTTGAGATCCACTGCCCTAAGATCAACCTGTTGTGGGCAACATATCTGGGGCTGAGTGTGTGCAATTTATCCAAGCCACCCAGTGCGTTTCCATGATAGAGCAAAACATTGAACCCTGGTAATCAGAGTTATAGTCCAATGCTCAAACCACTAGACTATGCTGCCACCTGTGATTCTATAATTATAGCATATACTCATGTAGAAGATAAACCCATGTATAAGTCAAAGGCAGATTTTGGAGTCAAGACCTACCTTTGAGAAAATAAGTCAAGGGTCATTCTACAGAAAACATTCACTTGTTTTTAGGGAGTTGCAGAGGGCTAGGAGGAAGCTGCAGTAGGAAGTGAAATTCATAACAATCACCTTCAACTTCTATTAGCAGATTCCAATTCTTTGAATAAGATCCCTGGCCATGTGATGAAATGGTTCTTACATACACTTGTCATAAGTCCCTTAAACACCTCCCCAAGCCACATTTCAGTGAGTAGTAGCAAAAGGACATTGTCTAAAAGGACAATTGGCATGGATGACTGCATACAAGAAAGGTATCTGATCTCAGATAGATAGTTTGGAATTGGATGGGAGTAGTTGGCACTACAAAGAATATGAGGGGTGAATAGACATGAAACAGCACAAAAGATTTCTTTGCTCACTGAGCGGAGTTGCAAGACATTTCCAAAACAGGAGACAGTGGAATGTTTGCATCTCTGCTGAAGTGCTCGGAAACAAAAGACACCATCTGAAAAATACAGACAGATATCTGACAATCATCCTGAAAAGGCCAAAAGGAGGAGAAGAAAAAAGTACCCGTGTATGCGTCAGCAAACACCCAAGGACTAGAGATATTGAGCTTGGAAAACATGTACATATTCCATGTGCTTACTAAATAGTAAGGCAGAGTATGCATGAAAAGAAATTTCCATGTTGGCTGGAGAGTTGTTGTTCACCACATCTGTGGAGAAGCAGGCTGGGAAAGCCTGATCTAGAAGCAGTTTTCTCCTTTGCCATTTGGACAGCACAATGTTTGCAGAAATGAAGACTGAGTCAGAACAAGCTGATTGTGATGGACAATTCCTGTTGCCAGAAAATTCTTATAAAACATAGGGAAAAAAATCACTATTTAAAACAGGTATCAGTTTTAAATGTTCCAAAGAATTATTCAGGAAGACATTCTTTGTATTAAGGAATCTTATTTTGTGCACATGTGTTTAAAAAAAAAAACCGAGAGAGAGAGAGAGTATGCCAAGAGAAATTATACTTCTAAATTAAGCTGGCAGTCTATTGTTCACCCTCCCACATATGACTCAAAGCAGTTTTCCCCTCAAGATTCAATTCGAATGAGATTTGACATCCAAATCTGCAACAGTTTTAAAAGGAGTTGCCATGCAGTTATCGCATTAGAAACTTGCAAAACAGAATTCATTATACAAGCCCACATGGATATAGCATTGGCAGAAATCGGGTTTTATACAAGTTAAATACTGCTTCGCTTTAAAGATATTGGAGCGTAAGTTTTTGCATACAGCAAAATGAAACAATAACATTTGGGGATTATTGTGTAGTACCAAAACCCTTTTAACAGACCATGTAGACTGGTGTTTTGCAAGACAAAACAAAATAACACAAAAAGCTGACAGTAATTAAGAAGCAGAAATTAAAAATGAATTCCATTTTACAGTAATCTAGGGTATCTGCTGCTATGCTAGGTTTCTATTTGCCAGTTGTATATGTGTGTGTATCTGAGACATTTCCCACATTATTCCCATTTTATTTTGCTGTTGATTTAGACATGAAATGTGTGTGTGTGTTTAGGATTCATAAATCAGGCATTTCCAGCAAATATTTGGTACAATCTATTGCAAAACATTTTAATTTCTGAAGGAGACAGCCTTTCCAACCTGAGTATTTCCAGCCAAAAAAAGTATGTGGTTCAAGCACGCCTGAGAAAAAACTTCTGGCTCTACAGACTTGACACCTTAATGCCATATGGCCTTGATTTAATAATGCTCTTGCCTCCAGCGTCATCCTCTGAATTCCATGCTTTGGAATTGTATAACTAAAATTATACAACTGCTACTGAATACTTGTTATAATTCCCATTTTAACAGACATCACTGAGGAAAGTGAAAGTTGAGAGATCTATTGTTTTTAATAACCACCAATCATTTCGTTGAAGCTTCTTCACCTTTATAGTATCTTTCTGGCATCTAGATTCCACCTGGAAATAGTTCTATATAATTGTTTTTGTTCCCCAGTTATTAAACACACACACCTTTAAGTGTCTAACAAAAACACACAACATGATTGCTTATCATTAAAGCAGTGTTTAGAAAATGCCCACAACTGATTCTGCACTAGTGTTAGGATTTTTCCCTGTGCTGGTATGGGAGAAAGATGAAGCGAATGTGAATTGCTCTCTGCAAAGGACAGATACAGCATAAAGTCAGTACTGCTATACCAGTTCAAGGACAAAGCATACTTTTAGTATGCAAAAGGTAAAAATGTATAAACCTGGAAAATCACTATCCATTATCAGTAAGCATAATAGAGGAAAGCTGGATTGTAAAACCTTTGGGGCGGGGGGTAAGAAAGGGGATTTGGAGGCTACACAACCTCCAAATGCTACCCTTTACACATCCATAGCATCAATGACACATGGGCCATCTTCAATGACAGGTGGCGATTTTAGGAGGAACCCTTTCTATATAAAGAAACCCCAAGAACTCACAAGCCTTATGTATCCTACATGTCTTTTATTCCATATTTGAATAGACACCTAAAGTTATTTGGAAAGTCCCCACTTGTTCTCGTAATTAATGAGCAAACCCAGCACAAGTAAAGGCTGGTCAGCAAGTACCTAAGGACAGATGAGGATTTGTTGCTTGGTCTTGACCTTCACTCAAAAGATACGGAGCCCTAATGGCAGACTGCTTGATTAAGAGCCTGGAAGACATCCCACTTCTGTAAAGTATTGATGTTGTCTTATGAGGCTTCTGTTTGTCTCAAGCACAGAGACAAGTACAGGAAGCTGGCAATGCAAGAAAAGGAACATGGAAGGAACCCAGATTGTCAGATGATTCCCCTCAAATGCTCAATTCATAGGTAACGGATGTCAGATACGCATGCCAGGAACAGCACCATAACTGAACTATCAACATTAAAATGAGTATTACTCAATGTCTAAGAACATGTCCTCTAATAAGCTTCACTATATCTGATCAAGTTTCATACCCCCCACCTCACCTGCCCCCAAAGTGTACCACAAATGGAAGTCATTGTTTTTATTGGACTTGGGCTGAGGAATTTACCCTGCTATGAGGCTATTCTTTACACTAGCCTAAGTGTTCTCCTTTGTATTGACAAGGGGTGTTCACTCAGACTGTGTATGTTTCTTTACTGTATGTGCTCGGATCGAAAATACTATAAAAATCCCATGTCTTTAATGCTCTGGATAAAATTTTGTCTGTCATTTTGACATGAAATTCAGAGCTTTACTAGAAAGCCTCAACAATTCTTCTCCTTACAACTTTCAGTTCTGGCCATCTGTGTCCCATTTCCACCAAAGAAAGAAGCCTGGAAATACAGTCAACACGCAAGTGGTGGGTTTGATTAGCATGCTCTCTCTAGGAATCACTATATTGTCCAACATAAACCTATGATCAATCTCCAGCATAGAATTACATTTAAGGACCTTGGGATTCCTACAGAGGACATTACTCTAAGCATTTGTAGAAGAACCAGCATGATTTTATGGTAAACTTCAGGAAGATGTTTCATTAGAAGACCTAGAAATTCCTGGATTGATGTTTTCTTAGATAATGAAAAAAAGTACTTTTTATTTGAATTTTTGTAGGGGCCCTGTATCCCTAACTCCAGTGAGTCCACAGTGCTGACTGTAAAGTTTTTCATAACTCCTTTCTCTGCAGCATCAGCAAAATCTCCTCCACCAGACCCCAACTTCAGGGAAGATCCATTGGGATCCCTAGAAAATCTTTAAGAATGTTGGTCTTATTATGTGGGGTAGTCTATCTTTTTTAATCAACTTTCCTATTGTATGTTTTTAGCCAACTTTCCTGTTGTATGTTTTTCAAAAATGGAGTAGTGTCAGTCTCTTGATGCCTAAAAAAACAGGAGGGGGACATAGCTGGACCTTTAAGACTAACTGGCTTTTAATTTCACATGGCCATTGTTCAGAAACACAACCTGTATGTTTTTGTAGCCATTCAAATACTCAGTCTGCTTTTCTTTTTTTCTTTTTCTTTTTGCAATTGTGACTCAGCCCAAAGCCTAGCCATTATGTGTCACCACTGAGACTTCTGGATTTTTTTCACACTACACAATTATAACATTATAATTGTCTATTAACTGTCATGGTGACATTTTATGGAATCCTGGCATATGTCATATGGTGAGACACTACAGCTCTGAGGCTGATCATTTTAAATACCTCTTCTTCAACTGCAAATCCAAGGATTCCATAGGATGTTGCTATAGCAGCTAAAAGTGGAATCATACCATTGTAACTATGTAGTGTGAAAGGGCGCCTGAACTCTTGTCTTGCTCTCATAATAATTTGTCCTACTTGTTCCCCTTGTTTCTACCAGAAGCATTGAGAGCTAGTGTGGTGTAGGTAGTTTGATCATTAGACTATGACTGGAGAGACTATGGGCTATAATTCCCACTCAGACCATTCGGTGATCTTGGGCAAACCATATTCTCTCAGTCCCAGAGGAAGACAGAGCAACCTCCTCTGAATAAATCTTGCCAAGAAACCCTTAGTGTTGCCATAATAAATAACTTGATGGCACACAACAACAAACCAGAAGTCTTAGACCAGAGGTATGCAACATCTATATGTCAATAGTCCCCATACCTTCCACAGGCTGTCAGCAAAACTGTACATGTCACATCTCCCATACCTCCTTTTAACCTCAGACTGGCTATTCACATGCATTCCTAAGAGGACTCCAGGGACGCAGCCATTTTGGGCCATTGGGTCTGGTTGTCATTTCAGAGTTAGAAACCGTTTTCAAAAATTGATATTTCCGATACAGCCCCGGAGGCCATATATGTCCCATGATTTACTCATCCATACCTTAAACTATGGATTTCCTTATCCTCAATCTAGTAACTTCCAAGATGTAACACAGACCCTATGGAAATGTGCAAGGTATGCATGCTTAGCCTAGAAAATGGGCTACTAAAACTTGCCACACTATATTCTAATAAAGATTTCTAGTTCATTCATTTAGCATATTTTGTCTTCCTTGTTTAATATAGATAACAGACAGTTCATTACTTTTGATCTAATTTGTGCCATATCAGAGTTCTTATAAGGTTATCTGAAACTTCTTCCGATGAATGAAATAACATATTTCTCCTTTTAAAACCTTCCTGTGATTTCTTTTTAAAAGAAACTTGAGAAACAGAACCTGCGTGCATATAAGATACTGGGAAAAATCTGCTGCAACACGCCAAGATTAGAAGATCCCTTACACATGTTCAAGCCTGTTCTTGTGTCTCGAGAGGACAACTCACTAGCAACCCCCCACTCAGCAAAACATCAACTGCTCACAGCAGGTCTCTTTTTGATCAGAACAAGTAGAAATTGCAGCACGTCAAAACTTATTAGAACAAGAAGAAATAACACCAGGTCAAAATTTATTATCAGCATTTTCTACGCTCTCCCTCCTCTTCCAATCTTTCTTTTTGACTGATATTCTTCTGTGGCATGCTTGCAAGTGTACTCGCTATCTTTATGGGAGTAAGGTTTATTTTTAAACTGAAGTTTTAGAAATGGAATGGCTAAAAGCAAGGCGTAGGGCAGCGTTTCTCAACCTGGGGGTTAGGACCCCTGGGGGGGTCATGAGGGAGGTTTCAGAGTGGTCACCAAAGACAATCAGAAAACACATACTGTATTTCTGATGGTCTTAGGAACTTCTTTGGCAGAGAAGGTTGAAGATCTCTCTGCCTGTCCTCTTTCTTTTTGGAAACATATGGTGAATCCTCCCACCAAAAGCCTTCCTCTTGCTCTCTGGATGTAGGTGAATTACAACTCCAAAATTCAAGGTCAATGCCCACCAAATCCTTTCAGTATTCTCTGTTGGCCACAGGTTCAATTCCATCATTGGTGGAGTTCGGAATGCTCTTTGATTGTAGGCAAACTATACATCCCAGCCACTCTCAAATCCCAAGGTCTACTTTTCCCCAAACCCCATCAGTGTTCACATTTGGGTATATTGAGTATTCATGCCAAGTTTGGTCCAGATCCATCATTGTTTGAGGCCACAGGGCTCTCTGGATGTAGGTGAACTACAACTCCCAAACTCAAGAGCAATGCCCACCAAATCCTTCCAGTGTTTTCTGTTTGTCATGGAAGTTCTGTGTGCCACTTTTGGTTCAATTCCATCATTGGTGGAGTTCAGAATGCTCTTTGATTGTAGGTGAACTATAAATCCCAGCAACTACGACTCCCAAAAGACAAAATCAATCACCCCCACTCCGTCAGTATTCAAATTTGGACGTATGGGGTATTTGTGCCAAATTTGGTCCAGTGAATGAAAATACATCCTGAATATCAGATATTTACATTACAATTAATAACGGTAGCAAAATTACAATTATGAAGTAGCAACAAAAAGAATTTTATGGTTGAGGGTCAGCACAACATGAGGAACTGTGTTAAGGGGTCGCAGCATTAGGAAGGTTGGGAAACACTGGCATAGGATATCAGCTCCATCATACAGGGGGGAAAGAACTAAACTTTTTTAATGTTGTGACACTTCTGATACAGCAAACTGATTTTTAAACTACTTGCTAGATGATTTTTTTGCCTGCGCTTTTACTTCAGAGGGATGTATGTGGGTGCGAAAAGAGTTCCACATCAGTTTGCTTACTAAACCCATATGGCTTTGCATCCTGAGCGTAAAAGAATCTGGCACATCTTTTGCAAGTATATGACTGTAAGAATGGGTTTAATAATACATGCCGTACTTCTTTTTACTGAATCCAGCTTTGTGGTCAAAGAACAGAAGAGAAGATGAAAAGCACAATTTTGGAATTTTAACAGCTTTCCTCTGCATAGTCCAAAGTTATAAGACATGCTTACATATGCAGCTTGCATAACACACACAAATCACAGGACTTAAAAGCAACCAATCGCTTTGCCTGCCTTGCAGCTTCTGTTTGAGGCTGTAAGACTGTAACTTTTACACGCCAGCAAATGTATCTAGTTCTTGCTCATAAGTGAAGGCTGCCTGCAGTAGGTTTGCTTTGCTTTCCATTTTCAAGCTGATAATATATGTTATGTTTCGAATCTCTGTAGTATTTTAGCATAGAGGATGGGCAAATTCTGGAGCCATGGTTAGAATCACAGCATTCAACAAGTAATCAAACCAATGAATATTGCTGTATTTGATAATACAACACGCCACCATTGCAACCTCCAGTCAATGAAAATTAAGCAAATTATTAGGAGAAACTTGACTTCCAAAAGGAGGATTTGCAATACATGTCTGACCAGATCTCTGATTTCCTTATACTACTTAGTAGTAGTTCGGGGTGCAGTGTCCCTGTGAAAGTGAGGGGAAAAAATAATCTAAAAATCGGAGTGTTAATAGTATTTCATGATCACTACCCCTTGGGGAAAAAAAATCTATAGGCATTTATAGGCCCTCCAGCAAAATTGTATGTTCACCTTCCACTGAACTGTCCTGGAGGATCTAAATTGTGCTGGAAAACCTAAAATGGCTAGAGAAACATTTTTTCTGGTTATGTGGAAGGCAGCAGAAACAGCGAAAATACAGTCTTCCATAAATATCTAATTTACAAATGCTTTACCTGCAATTGTGGGATGGCTTGTTACTATGTTAACACCATACATTATTAGACTCTTGGTTGGGGACTCTACCTTGTTTCCCTATAGACAAAGAACAAGATATTGTATGTAGAATACTGTTTGGATTTTTGACAGTTGATCATTTCATAACTGAAAGGAGGGCCCTTCCAGACAGGCCCTATATCCCAGGTTTTCTGTTTATTCCAGATTATCTGGCAGTGCAAACTCATATAATCCAGTTTAAAGCAGAAAACCTGGGATTAGATCCTGGGATATAGGGCTGTCTGGAAACGCTTTGAGAAGGCATACACACAGTAAAATACCCCTATAAGCAAATCTATTAGAACCACAGCCGGCAAAATATCCCACCCAGAGATGTGGCACCAAGTAGAAATAAACTACAAAAGACAGAACAACCAAAAAGTTCGGTAATTAACATGAAAAACCTTTACTCCTTCCATGTTCCAGATCTCCCCAAAGCAATAGTGTCCACAGGATACTATGAATTCTCTCATTTTTTTCGTCTCAGAAATGGCTCTGTCCTACTCTTGTGACCAAAACAGGCAGGGATTGAGGCAGGGAGGGTAAATAGCCTACTGTGTTTAAGGGTGTATTATGATTTGATGAGTAAGTGAAACTCACTTCAAACCATAACTTTAAAAAGTATCTTTTTTGGACTATAAGCCCCAGAATTTCCCAGTCAACCTGGCCATTTGGGGTGGGATGGTCAAAAGGTTCAGGCATAGTCAAGCTCTGGATTTCAGATAGTTAAGGCCATACAATCTTGTTCATATTGGAACATGCAAGCAGCCTCAACACAACTGGAGTCATACACTCCCAGGAGTGGCCGCAGGGGAGGTTCCAGACCAAGCACAATCTGAAGACCCAAAGACCTCAACGGCGGAGCAGGCGGAGGACAACATGATACATCTTACAATGGCTGTGAAGGTGGAAGAAGGCTGCAACAGATTGAGAAGCCACCGTCATTGTGTTAACCATGCGACTGGATGGGACCTCACTCTATGAAGACTGTGTGTTGACCAGCTGTGCACTGACCTCCAAATATTAAAAAAACTTATAGAGTCATAGAATCATAGAATCATAGAATCAAAGAGTTGGAAGAGACCTCATGGGCCATCCAGTCCAACCCCCTGCCAAGAAGCAGGAATATTGCATTCAAATATTGCATTCAAATCACCCCTGACAAATGGCCATCCAGCCTCTGCTTAAAAGCTTCCAAAGAAGGAGCCTCCACCACACTCCGGGGCAGAGAGTTCCACTGCTGAACGGCTGAGTTCCACTGCAGATGCACAGGCATCTTCCAAGATAAAGAAAAACAAACTAATGAAAAAAAAAAACTAACCTATTCATATGCTCTCTCCACAGGATTAAAAGTGATATGAGAGTGGGGATATGCTAGGGAATTCCTCCAGGTCCAAGTTTGCTAGGGAATTTACTGGGTCCAGTTTTGTCCCAGCTTACTCCACTTATTGAAGAGCAAATATATCTAGAAGGGATTCTTTTGTGTATTATTTCTGCAGTGTAGATGTGGAGGGTAGTAGGGCTACACATGGAAAAGGGGCAGAGAGGACAGAATTAGCACGCCATGTCTCCCACTTACCAAATGAAGAGGACATAGTATAGAGTTACGAGATGGAATTTACTCAGATTTGTTTGTTTTTTTCAAGGGAGAGAACAAAAGAAAAAGAAAGCTATAAGAGTTTCTACATAACAAAACTGGAATACAGTTTTGGCATGTGCAGTGAGACAACAGTGCCCACAAGAATTGTTGTGAGGAGACTTGTGGTATGGCACTCAATATTCCTTCAAGGACAAGTAGAATGCAAATGTGATGAACACATACAGATGACTGCAGACACGCAGCAGATGCCAGTATGGAAAATATAAAATCAACAGCACTTATAGATGTTGGCTTGGCTAAAGGTAAAGCAAAGCAAGCTCTCACATTCTCCTTATTTATAGCTTTAGAATTCTTTGTCTCTGATCCATTTATAAAATGTTTTACAATTATTCTTATGGCAACTTTATTTACCTATTGCAGTTTATTTAAAGCCTGTCACAATCTGTTTGATAAATGAACATCTGTTTACCAAGGCACCCTGGGTTCTCTTCCATTAAGTTTCAAAAGCAATCCTTCACACCACAAGAAATTGCTGTTTTCACACAATGTCATTCAATTTACAATTCCTAATACATTTTAGGTGCCAGATGAAAAGGAAGGTCTAGGGATTTTTAAAAGTATAAACAAGGTCAGAAGGAACATCCCTGAGGAGATACGATTTCGAGATGCATTAGTGTGAGTCTCCTTTGCAGGGAAACAGCACAGCAGGTAAAAATGCGAGGAAGGATTTGGAGAAACAAAATAGCAGTGTAGGAAAAAGCCAGGCTTAGCAGGAGAGTTCACAAAAATCTGAGTTGTTTAACAACAGTCACAAAGAGCAGCTATTCATCAGCTTAGCATTTCATTACCATTAATATTATCAATGTGGTAAATAAAACACATGATTGAAATTCATGTGCATTTGGGGAACATTTAACTAGCTCTTTATCTTCAGGAAAATGTCCTTTAATAATTACCAACTGCAGATTACTTCGACTGATTCACTACTTAATACTCTGCATTTAGGAATGAAAAAGAAGAAAAACAATTTAAAGATTACAAATCTATTACATATCTACTTCAAAGTCAGCAGGGCTTATCTGACTACATATAGAAGCTTGGAAATTTACTTTTTAACTGTAAGTCACAAACTCCTCCAGCCATCATGCCCGTCCACTCCTCTGTTTTTCAAACTCTGGCACATATATGTAAACATGTGCAAATTTTGTACACAAATGTACCACACAAAGACAGATGACATACAAAACACAGGAGAGAGCAAAGAAGAGTAGAAGTGGTTGTTAAAAATATAGAACTGACGGACGTTAGCTTATTAAGTGATTGTACTGCTTTTGAATTTTTGAAGTGTTATTAAACAATTTCTTTTTCATCTAACGATACATTTATCTTCATCTTAAAATAAATATTGTGGAACAGGGGACTCAGATGACAGTTACAGAACAAGAAGCTCACAACTACATCACGGCTCCCACATCTCTGGAGAATATATTTCTAAACTCAACCATGGAAACAGAAAATTGTGGATAACTATGAACCCTAGTGAAATGAATGATCCCTGCCAGAAGTTACCAGAATCACCCTGAAGAACTCAGAATACTCCTAGAGAGGTATTCTCTCTAGGAATTTGATAGATCCTCCAGCAGAAGTATGCCATATAATCATCTGAAGGACCTAAACAATTTCTAGAGAGAATATATTCTATTAGATGTGGGTAGGTGAAACGGCAATTATTCATCCCAGTATGTCATATTGTATATGGAACCTTAAGTCTTCCACTGGCTGTCCAGTGAGCATCTCTGTACCAGAAATGGGGAACATGTGGTCTCCAAACATGACTGAATTAAGATTACTGTTCCCTGGAACAACTAAAAACAGGGTCCCCTTTATTCCCAAACTGGTGTGGCTGAGGCCAGAGTTTGTCCATGCACCATCTGCACCTTCACACACTTTGCAGCTGGAAAATATGCCTGTTAGTAAATTCTACTAACCATTGCAGAAGTGAGTTGGAGGAGAGATTTTCCTTTCTCCCATCTCCCTACAGGAGAATTCCTCTTGGTGTAACATCATGGTACAAAAAAGGGGCTGTGTATCTCGTGTGTGTATGTGTGTATACATGTGGCCAAAATAGCAGCATGGGACCCCTAGCTACTGAAGGTTATAGAACATTCATCCCAGCTTCTTCCACTAGCCTTAGCCAGCATACTCATTGATGTGAGATGCAGTTCTAAAACATGGGGGAATAAATTCACCTTATTTGCATTAAACTTTTCTTGGAAGGATTCTTGAATGGAAGCATTTTGGGGGGAGGGGAATCCTGTTTTCACATAAACTATATGCATTTCAGAAACAGTTAAGCAGAGATAGTGTACACTAGAGGTGTCCAAAAATACTTCTCATCTTGATTCAACCCAAAGTGAATAAATTAAAAGTGTACCGTATTGTGTTCAAGGAACTATACAGATGATTAGGAAACCTGGAAAATGTCCCCTGTGTGACCACATTTCAAGAGGTAATTACTAATCAGAACAGTTGTAGGCTGGGAGAAATGGATGCTAACAATATAAGGTTGTTTTTTTAAGCTCTCTCATTCATTTAGTCATTCATCCAAAACTCTTTGTGCCAACATGCAAAGAACAAAACACAATACAATAAATAATCCTCAATCCAGGACAGTTCAAACTAAAAGTCACAATAAATCACAGGAGCAGAATACATATATGAAAAGCAAGAATTCTAAACCAGAACTTTAAAATATGGCTAACACTAAAGCATAGATAATTAAAACATTTATTGACTGAATTTTAAAAGATCAGAAAGACTAAAAATGTGCCACAAAGTGAATTGTCCTCTCCAGGGAGGGCATGCCATTTCAATCTTTGCCAATAAAATTCACAGAACCACTATTTCATTTCTAATCCTCCACACTGAGTAATCCAGTGGTTTCAAAGAAATATTAACTGTATCATGTGTTGTCTGTGTCTCCCAGTTTACTCAAGTCAATGAAATATAAACCCGTCCTTCCACATATCAAAAAAACTACCCTGATGATAAGGTTGTTTAGAACACAGTTCATCATTTCAGAATTACTGTGTGATAATGCTGAAGAATAAATCCAAGTATTTACCTTTAAGTACTGTCATTACTATACTATTCAGATTTGTTTACACTTGCCTTTACCATCTTTTTACATATATTTATGTAATGGCACTTTTACATTACACAATTCCAGCACTACGATTCCACTTTGACAGCCTTGGTTCAACCAGATGGGATTTTGAATATAAGAATAAGTACTTGGAAACCCCAGAAGAGAGTTTCAGTGCTCACCATTAGATATACTCATTGTAGCTAAAATGGAGCCATGTTGCTATGATTGTGCAGTGTAAATAGGACCTAACATCCACCTGAAACTTGCAATTGCATACCTCAAAACCAGCTCACAGCCACTCCTAGCATTATTCTTTGTGATAAATATATCCATGCTGTTTTGAAATCATCTCAGTTGGTGGCTATCAACACATCTTGTGGAAGCAAACTGATAGTAATTACATGTAGTATCAAGAAGGGGCATTGTCATCAAACGAATAGTCACTGAGAACATTGTGTCTCGTGTATTTCTCTAAACATTTTTTTAAAACTATCCCTGTGGCTCTACGTGTTGTCAAACTGAATTCCATAATTTAAGTGTGTGCTATATCAAAAAGTACTTCCTTTTGCATTCCCTGTAACTGTCATTAGTCAGCTTCACTGGAATGACCCCAAGTTCTATTATTCTGAGAAAGGGAAGAAAATACCTCTTCATCATTTTTATGACATCACACGTAATTTCATAAACCTCTGTTATGTTTCTCCAATCTATTATCGGCCTTTTTTCTAAAACGCTATCATTCGTCTATTGTCATTTGCTTCCAATTAGTGTGGATTTGTAGTAATCCAAGTCGTAACCTGTTAATCACTTTAAGATGTAAAGTAGAGCAGATTATTATCTTTGGATTCTTTTATCTATTCTCCTATCATCGAATATATACTGATGATTTTCTTTCCTGTCCTGTATAATTTTATGATCTCCACACATTGACTGTTTTTCAAAATGCTTTAAAGAAGACAAGCTAGTCACCTCAATCCAAAAATGGGTTGGTGGGAGGGAGGAGCCAACAGGAGTGCTGATTATTACATGACAGGATAACATAGAGCAAAATAAGTTATAATTATTACAAAAACCCAAAGTACAGGAGCAATTATCAAGCCAGCAATAGTCCAGGAAATGCACTTACAGTAAAAAAGTAGCTACAGAAGTCAAATCACTTACAAATTGCATTTTTAAACTGTAGTATTTAATATTGACAGGAAATATTAAACTATTCTTTCAGGTCACTTTGTATCTAAAAAGAGCCCCCAGTGGTGCAGTGGGTTAAACCACTGAGCTGCTGAACTTGCTAACTGAAATGTTGCCAGTTCAAATCCAGGGAGCACCGTGAGCTCCCGCTGTCAGCCCCAGCTTCTGCCAACCTAGCAGTTCGAAAACATGCAAATGTGAGTAGAACAATAGGTATCGCTCCAGCAGGAAGATAACGGCGCTCCATGCTGTCATGCCGGCCACATGACCTTGGAGGTGTGTACGGAAAATGCTGGCTCTTCAGCTTAGAAATGGAGACGAGCTCTAACCCCCAGAGTTGGACACGACTGGACTTTATGTCAGGGGAAAACCTTTGCTTTTACCTGTATCTACATTACATACATCACAGCTAATCCAAATAGCCAGGAATTCATTTTAGCCACTGTAATTTAGGTTTGAAGAAGCCCTGACTTCAGATCACCAACCAATTTCTTAGAAGCAGACTGGGTGACCTTGGTGGATCTATGCTAGAGAGATTAAGGTGGATGTTTCAACCTGCCTTTTCATGATCTTTTTTTTTTCTGTCTCCCACTCTTTGACCAGTTCCAGCACTTCTGGGTTTAGATTTCAATTTTGATTATTGATTATTGAAGCAATAAACATACTCATGTTCATCTTGCACAAACTTTGGACAAGACAGATTCTCTGGAGCAAAATTCCATTTTAGCTCATAGTTACATACACCCATAACATTTTATTAGCTTAATTAGAATTATATTCTTTAAAAATCATGGGGAGTATGAGGAAGAAAAGTGTGGGAAAGGAACACTCCTTCAATATAACCTTTATTTCATCTTTCTTTCCTGCCACCTATCTAGTCTGTTTGTTAATTTGGCATTTGGCAAACCCAAGAACACCCACTGGCAACATGTTCAGTACCATTAATGGAGCCTCCCAAAGCTTTTCAAAGGAAACCATGCCAAGGGATTCTATGGCTTTGCTTGAAATGGGTGCCAGTTTCTCACTGCAGTTCAGCTGCATATATTTATCCTATGTTGTCCAACCTCCTTAGTTGACTAGGAATGAAATACCAGTTTCCCGTATATACACAGTGGGAAGCTGACACAAGCAATATACTGCCAAGAAATGTGAAGGAGTGAAGTAGAATAGAGGAGACACTCTTTTATCTAACATAACTACTCTCAGTACATGAACAATTGCATAAGGCATTTAAATATTTGTTTCAAAAACATGATTCTTGTGCCTATGCCCAACATAAATTACCAAGTTTAATTATAGATACAGGCAGTCCCTAAGTTGCGAACAAGATGGGTTTTGTAGGTTGTTCTTAAGTTGAATTTGTATGTAAGTTGAACAGATTTTTTTAAGTGCAACTCCATTGCATGTTTTGGATAACATAGGGAAGGGTAACACCCCTGTGGTGTTTTTTTTTTTGTTTGTTTGTTTTGCGGTCTGTGCTCCTGTTCAGGAAATTTCACCTCAGTTTCTGTCTCTATGACCATTGGATTTTGAAAAAAAAACAGCTTGTTGTGGAAACAAGAATTGGTGAGAAAGCTTCAGTGGATAATGCTTCCAGGGATAGATTTCTCTCACTTGCTGTTGTCTCACCCTTGTTCTTCATCATGAGTCATTTGCAAGTCAGATGTTTGTAACTCGGGAACTGTTTGTACACACACACATGTTCCATGCAATTCATTAGACCTCTGAATAGTTGCTTCTTTGACTACAATTCCCAGAATTCCTGAGCCAGCATGGGCAAATTGGCTTGAAATTCTACCAGTTTTGCATTTAAAAAGTAGCGTTTCTAGGTTCTACCGAGGTTTTGAGCAGATAAATGGTACCTGAGAAAGGAGCAGAGTCCACCCATTCCATCATAAACACTGAGTCTCTTATCTCCAATGGTTAAGAAGCACTTTTGTGATCAATCATTTCTGAGGAAACTTCACACATTTAAAACAGGATTATTTGTGGCCAGATGGCAACACCTTACTCACTGGTGCTTCTTAATAAAATGGTTTTAATGTGGATGACTGATGCTGAAAATTAGTAGCAGGAGTAATAGTAGTGTTTGTCTGCCCATGCCCACAAGAATAAATTTTCTCACTCTGGTTCATATGGGAGCTGCAATCAAAATCAAAGTTACTTCCAGTTGAGCTTCTGCAGCCCTCTCATCCTTGCTGGTTCTTTACCTAGACTTTAATATATTGCCTCTCCCCCCCCCCCCCCCGCCCTCAAGAGAACAGGACAAACTTGGTTATTGACTTGCCAGCAAGTTTGTCCCACAATTATTTTACAACATATTTCTTAACAGCACGACACTGAAAATGTGTACTCAGAAGTATGTGTCATCAAGTTTAAAAGACACGACTCTCAGAAAATTAGATATATCCTATATAATTATGTGTACATCTAGAAATTTTAGCAAAATTTCTGGGTCCATGGGTCAATGTAAGTGCTATTTTAAAAAAAAACTCTTATTTTAAAAAAGGAATCACCCCTTCTCTGAGTAGAGCTTAGTCTATCTTGGGAGAACCTAAAAGAAGCATCGATCCCCTCTACTCTCTCTGCCATGGTGCTGCTTCTGGCTTTGTTTGCACTATCCCTCGCCCAGTCCTTTATAGTTGATCAGGTCCATTTTAGTACTTCTAAAATACTCCTTTGTGTTATTGAACCTCGCCTGATGAAGCTCCAATGTAATTAGTTTAATATTTTTATTTTTAGTGTGTTTATTCAGAGTTTTTGTATTTTATGATGTTTTATTTTATTTTATTTTGCTATTTTGTTTATTATGTTACAGTTAGGTTGATTTATATTGCCTAATGTGCCTTGTCCTGGCATAAATTGTTAGTATGGTTTTCTTTTGACATTGATTGTTTGCCATATTTGTTGGAGTGGCTCATCTCCATTTCTAAGCTGAAGAACCAGCGTTGTCTGCAGACATCTCCAAGATGATGTGGCCAGCATGACTGCATGGAGTGCCATTACCTTCCCACACAAGCAGTACCTATTGATCTACTCACATTTGCATGTTTTTGAACTACTAGGTTGGCAGAAGCTGGGCCTAACAGCGGGAGCTCATCGTAGTTCCTGGATTCGAACCTTTAAGTCAGCAAATTCAAGAGCTCAGTGGTTTAACCCACTGCGCCACCAGGGGGCCCTACAGGGGATATAGGATGATCTTTAAATAAGATATTATTATTATTATTATTATTATTATTATTATTATTATTATTATTTGAATGCATGGGTGGAGAAATAGCATTGGCAGCCAGGGGCAGCTGGACTCCTGAGGTGATATTGTTGCTATATGCTCTCCATGGAATAACCCTCAACTTATTCATGGGTCACATCAAAATTCATAATTTTGGCCCCCAAACCTGTCCTAGATGTATACACAAGGCTGATGTATACATGAGTATATATGATAGGCTTGGAGAGTCTTTTAAAAAAGTGTTCCAGGGCTGAAGAAAAAAATTCTTCTCCCTTTCTTGTTGCATTTCCTCAGGATTGTTTTCTTGCACAATTTGTACTGCCTCCTTATATCCCAAGACCCTTTTCCAGCAGCAAGAATGCTGTACTACCAGGACAGAAGCCCTGAAGGTCATATAACTGCTGGCAATGAATGTACCCATTTAACAAAAGAAAGCTGTATTCATTCTGCCTCTAGCTCTTTTCCACTACTAAGGTCTCCAAAAGTTTGCATGTCTAGCCGGCAGGTCAAACTTCTGACTGTCGGCTGCTGCAGTTACCACCAAAAATTGTCATAAATGGCTATATTTCAAGTTTCTGCATTTGGCACCTTTTACAAATAACTTTTCTTAACAGAATATGTCACATAGAATCACTATTCATAACTACAAAAATTGTGCAAGTTTAAAATGCTACAAACCAGATTTTTCATCTGCCTTTTAAAGCTCTCATTTCTAATGGTTACTGTTAATTTTGTTGTCTGTTTGTTTTGAATGCCAAGATGAAAATAACATAGACAGGCTTTTCCCTCCACTATTTATTTACTATAATGCACATGATCTCATAAATCACCAGCATAATCCTTCAATGGGATTACATCACTGTGATTACTGTGAATGAAAATGTAATCTTACATGGGTAATTTGAAAGGCATTACTACAGTGTTTGTTTTCCTTTCCTCGGCTTCGAAAACTGTTTATACATATCATAAACAACTATCAGTGTTGTCCCTTGTTTCAAGGTTTGTGAGGTTATAAACTATGTGAAATCAAGACTTATCTGTTACATCAAACCCTATAACTGAAAACAATTTGCTTCACTTCTCTGTGTTTATATTCCATACAGCTAGGCCCCTCCATTGTAGTGAGAGCTACAGAACACTTGAGATATTTCACACAAACTTATTAGGGTCATATCTAGTTTATGACCAGTAGTTACACCCAGGAATGTAATATCTTCCATCAAATCCACACTGGTTTGTTCAAAGCAGTGGTTCTTGATCTGTGGATTGCGGACCATCGGTGGGCCATGAGGATGAAAACCTGGTCCATGAGCCTCCTTCCTCTTTATTTATTTTATTTTATTTTTGCTCCTTTTGCCCCTCCTGCCACTCCTTCCCTATTATGGACCATAGAATATGTTGTGTATCAGAAACTAGAGCTGATATGGTCTATCCAATGCAATTTTATGAATTAGCACCACAAACCGAATCTAAAGTTGACCAAAAACTGATTCATAACCCTTTTGGTACTAATGTTGGAGAGTGGTCCCTGGTCAAAGTGGTCCCTGATAAAAAAAAGTTGGGAACCACTGGTTCAAAGGCTTTGCAACTCACTGTGAATGTTTCAGCTCTAATGAGACTTATTCCCTATTAAGCATACTTTGAGTTATGGCCTTAAATTGCAACACAAAACATGCTCACCAGGAAGTATGTTCTATACTAGCAGGTGGACTTACTTTCAAATCAACATGGGATAGGATCAGTCTGGGAAAAAAAACTGACTCAGATTTTGAAGGCCAACTTCTAATGCAAAGATACCACAGTAGACAGTAGAACCAGCTTCCTTGTTTTCTTTTTCCCATCACTTTTCTTTAAAAGGGCACAGATGCAAAAAATATACTAGCAACAGGATATATCTGAAAAAGGATGGAAGGTGTGAGACAATGGATGATATGGTATGTTATAGTGACTGATGAGATCATACTTTGAAAGAGCCTACAGGTCCTTTGATAAGACAGTACTTACTTGCCCATACATGGGCCTGCAGGCACAACACAATGAAACCTTATATTTAGGTCAACCAATTCATTTGAACTAAGGCTGGATCAAGAATGCCATATAATGCAGTTTGAGTCTAGACTGACCAAATAATGAAGTTCAAACTGAATTATATGGTAGTGCAGATCCAGCCTACACAAGCAGAGACCAAACTTGTAACCTGACTACCAACAGGATTACAGTGTTCCGTCACTACTTCGCGGTTCGCTTTTAGCAAACTTGCTGTTTCGCGGGGTTTAGAAAACATTAAGAAAAATATTAAATATTAAATATTTACATGCAATGGAGGCCAGGGACCCCAAAACTGTGGCTGCCTGAGGCACGGCGGGGAAGGCCTGCCTCCCTGGCCTCCACAGATCCCAGAAGTGTGGCAGCCTGCCTGCCTCCACAGACCCCAGAAGTGTGGCAGGCTTGCCTCCCTGGCCTGCTGCTGCCTGCATGGCTCCGGGGGCTCTGAGGAGGCCAGGGAGGCAGGCAGGCACCTTTGGTATAGGCCAGGAGGTGGGTAAAGAAGTAAGGGTAAGAAAATAATATATAAAATATATAAAATAATGTATAAATATTAACATTAATATAGCGTCCCTACTTCATGGATTTTCACTTATCGCGGGTGGTCCTGGAACGGAACCCCCGTGATAAGTGAGGGAACACAGTACTTTCCACTTTCCTTGAGTGCATACTAATTAATACATTTTGTACAGTAAAGTGAAAGAGCTCTTTTTCTTGTTGGAAGCCTTTCCCTCAGATTAGAAAAATCACTGCCGGGGGGGGGGGGGGGGTCAAAGTAACTTTTCCAAGCTCTCCTTCTGTTTGAATCTCTCCAAAGAGGTTTAGACATTGTTTTGCCTTTCTCAGCCTCTTAGGTAAGACTAACATCAAATACTGTCCGGTATGATGGGATTTTTTTGCACATGTATTTTCTCCCTGTCAACCATCCAGTGAGCAAAACTACACACACATAGGGTAACCACATGTCAGGAACTGAAACTAACCAGAAGCCTAAGCACTGAATGGTTGGTGAAAAGTTTTCACACATGACTGGAAACAAAAATCCACAGACATGCATTCCAGAATGGAGTTCTATGGTCCAGGAAAACCAATGGAGGCTGTCATTAGCCTAATAGTATGGGATCTCCCATGTCAGTACCACTCATCTGGAATGTAACATTCCCTCTAAAGCTAAACTGCTATTTTCTGAAAAGACTCCAAGCCATTGAGGGTGCAATGAAATGGGTTGCAGCTTGCTTCTTTGCATAGTTTGGAGTCTTTCTTCCGAAGTGCATTGCCTGCCGTCTTGTACAGAAACTAAGCTTTGGAACATCCACAGCTCTTTCAGTAGTTGGCATATTCAGACCCATCATGTTCAGATTCTCAGGATAAAGCCCAGAGCTTGAAAACGTCTTTTGAGACTACAGCTTCCAGAATGCTCCCCTCGTCAACAAGGCCACTGGGGGATTCTGGGAGGTGTAGTAACTTTCCATATGTAGCTCACACATACATTGTCATGCACAATGTGGTTTAAAATGTAGCTAGGCAAGAATAAACCTTAGATAGATGTCTTTGCCAAAGGATATGACATTGCTCTTAATTGCTTGCTTTTAATTATTTTGACAGTTTAATTGTATGATTTACTTTTGCATGACATGGACTTCTAGCTGTATCCTTTCACTTTATGAAAGCCCTTCAGTTCCAAAGGTTTGGGAAAAGACAGTGAATTACTTAATTAATCAATTAACAAATAAGTAATTGTTTGAGGTGGGGCATCTTTGGCACTCCCCAATATTTTGGCATTCAGCTTCCAGAAGCCCACCCAACATGATCACTGTTTGTGTGTGTCAGGAGTGTCAGGAGAGAATGGGCCATCTGCAAGGACGTTGTCCAGGGGGCGCCCAGATGTTTTACCATCCTGTTGGAGGCTTCTCTCATGTCCCCGCATGGGAAGCTGGAGCTGACAGATGAGAGCTCACCCTGCTCCCCGGATTCGAACCACCTTTTGGTCAGCAGTCCTGCCAGCATAAGGGTTTAACCCATTGCACCACCAGGGGCTCCTAATTGTAAATTAAAATATGTGGTTCAAACTTCCCCAGCCCTGCCATAGAATGTTCTGAAGAATTTTATTCCCCATTATAATGGGAAGACAATGAGAGAACAACCCAGCAGGCATTAACACATTTTAAAAGGAAAAATACTGTGATGGCAACATTTCAACCCTCCTCCCTCAATTCCAAGGAGTTACTGTTTCACAAATGGATGGTTTTCTAAAAAATCTGAAATTTCCAAAATCAATATTTTGTTTTCTGACCCCAGCCTAGATTTCTTTCTCTTTCTTTCTTCTATTGCAGCCTTTTTCTGTGTCTAAAATGGTAAATGGCAAGTGCCTCGGAGAAAAGAGTAAAGAAAAGTATAAACCTTTGAGAAAAGTCAGTGAGGAAGGGAAAGCATTGGCTCTGTCACTCAAAGAGACAATGGCAGATATACACAAATACGTGGCTGGAGATGGACCGGTCACAATATTTTTGTTTCATGGCCTGGCTTGCTAACCAGTTATCTATACATAAAAACAGAATTTTATTTTCCAGTCCCTTTTTCTCTGAAAATGCCCCTTGTCCATCTCTATACATCTATCAATGGGAATATATCCTTTGCCACCTTGTGGGGAGGAAATGGAACCAGAGCCAATAAATGTACAGAGTGTGATGCAAAATGCATAGAAGTGGCAAGGATAGAGGGAAGTGGGCACTGAGCAATGTCCAAAGCAGGCCCATTGCATGCTTTTACATGGCAGCATCTCTGCCAATTCTGTTGTATGGGGCAGGTTGAATGGAATCATAGTGCCAAACTGCTTGTCCATAGATCAGTTTTTCTCAACAGTATTTTCTGTTGGTCATGGGTGTGCTGTGTGGGAAGTTTGGCTCAATTCTATAGTTGGTGGGGGTTCAGAATACTCTTTGATTGTAAGTGAAATATAAATCCCAGAAAATACAACTCCCAAATGTGAAGCTCTATTTTTGCTAAACTCCACCAGTGTTGACATTTGGGAATATTGAGTATACGTGCCAAGTTAGGTCCTGATCAATCATTGTTTGAGTCCACGGTGCTCTCTCGATGAAGGTGAACTACAACTCCCAAAACTCAAGGTCAATGCCCACCAAATCCTTCCAGTATTTTCTGCTGGTCATGGGAGTTCTGTGTGCCATGTTTGGTTCAATTCCATTGTTGGTAGAGTTCAGAATGTTCTTTGATTGTAGGTGAACTGTAAATCCCAGCAACTACAACTCCCAAAAGACAAAATCCACCCCCCAACCCCACCAGTATTCAGATTTGGGTGTGTTGGGTATTTGTGCCAAACTTGGTCCAGTGAATGAAAATACATCCTACATATCAGATATTTACATTACAATTCATAACAGTAGTAAAATGACAGTTATGAAGTAGCAACAAAAATAATTTTATGGTTGGGAGGGGTCACCACAACATGAGATAAAAGTAAGCATTTTTCCCTGACAATAAGTCCAGTCGTGTCCAACTCTGGGGGTTGGTGCTCATCTCCATTTCTAAGCTGAAGAGCTTGGAGGTAGACACCTCCAAGGTTATGTGGCCAGCATGACCGCATGGAGTGCATGGAATGCCATTACCTTCCTGCCAGAATACCTATTGATCTACTCACATTTGCATGTTTCAAACTGCTAGGTTGGAAAAAAGCTGGGGCTAACAGCAGGAGGTCACTCCGCTCCCCGGATTCGAACCTGCAACCTTTCAATCTAACAAGTTCAGCAGCTCAGTGGTTTAACCCACTGCACCATCAGTCATTCCACAACATGAGGAACTGTATTAAGGGGTCACGACATTCAGAATGTTGAGACCACTGCCATAAATCCTGTATCCATGAATTCAACCATCCAGGATTTGAAAAAAAAAAAAACCCGAAAAGTACCCCTTGATTTTGCCATTGTATACATGGAAGACCATTGACCTACAACACCATTGTATATAAGGGGACTTAGGTATCCATGGGAGTCCTGGAACCAAACCCTAGCAGACACCCTGATCATGCATTGACTATTTATAGTGCCTTGGTCCTACCAGGGAGAGGCAGGAACTTCCCCAGCTCCATCATGTACAAAGGACAGGGCAGAGAAGCAACAAGGGAGGGAAGCCCCCGGGCAAAGCTTCAACCAGGAAGGTACCTTGGCATGGCAGCTCTCCCTGGGCAAGTTACCAGGACAAAGCTTCTACTAGGAAGGCACCTTGGCATGGCAGCTCTTCCCTAGCCTGGCAAACTGGGCAAGTTCTCCGCCAGTGACGACTGATGCCCATAGAGATGTGAGTGTGTGTGTGTGCAAAGGGTCAGTTTTCCAACGCACGTGGAAGAAGGCAACCCCTCAACCCACGCTTCTGCGAGGCAAACCGGTGCCAGGCTGCCCTCGAGGGGCGAAGTGCCACCCCCCCCCCTCCTCCTCCTCCTCCACGGCTTGGCTACTCACTTGTGCCGTCTTCATAAGGAAAGAGAGCGCTGCAATCCCGCCTCAGCAGCTGTGTGCAAACTCCTGTTAGCGCCTCTGTAGCTCCAGCATGTTGCGAAGGCGGCTAGTCCGTGCATTGGGCTCTCCCTCGCTTGGCTCTGCGACCCTCCTCGCCCCGGACCCGCCACCCACGCGCTTCCTTGCCTTGCCTTGCCTTGCCTTGCCTTGGCACAGCCGCCCTCCTTCTCAGCTCCGCCAAAGCGAGGACTGTGCGAAGCAGTCGGAGCCTTTCTTATATAGCTGCGAGCTGCCTCCTTCCACGGCTCGGGCTTGGAAGCGGAGGACACGCCTTTCCTGGCGTCCTTCTTGCCAAGGAGGGAAGGGGGAGGAATTGGGGGGGGGGGGAGAGCCCTGGGGAACTTCAGCGAGATGGAGCGCAGGAGGACAACCTCAGCCCTCCCAGCCAGAGCCAGAGAGGAAGGCGGGCTGACGCACTTGAATGGCCAGGGGTCCATGCTGGGGGGCAGTGCTGCTCAACCTGGGGATCGGGACCCCAGGGGGAGTCGCGAGGGGGTCTCAGAGGGGTCGCCAAAGACCATCAGAAAATACAGTATTTATGTTGGTCATAGGGGTTCTGTGTGAAAAGTTTGGCTCAATTCCATCATTGGTGGAGTTCAGAATGCTCTTTGGTTTTAGGTGAACTATAAATCCCAGCAACTACAACTCCCAAATGTCAAGTCTATTTTCTCCAAACTCCACTAGTGCTCACATTTGGGCATATTGAGTATCTGTGCCAAGTTTGGTCCTGATCCATCATTGTTTGAGTCCACTGTGCTCTCTGGATGTAGGTGAACTACAAGTCCAAAACTCACAGTCAATGACCACCAAATCCTTCCAGTGTTTTCTGTTCTTCGTGGGAGTTCTGTGTGCTAAGATTGGTTCAGTTCCATCATTGGTGGAGTTCAGAATGCTCTTTGATTCTAGGTGAACTCCCAAATGCCAAACTCTTATTTTCCCCAACCTCCACCAGTGTTCATATTTGGGCATATTGAGTATCCGTGCCAAGTTTGGTCCTGATCCATCATTGTTTGAGTCCACTGTGCTCTCTGGATGTAGGTGAACTACAAGTCCAAAACTCACGGTCAATGACCACCAAACCCTTCCAGTTTTTTCTGTTCTTTGTGGGAGTTCTGTGTGCTAAGATTAGTTCAGTTCCATCATTGGTGGAGTTCGGAATGCTCTTTGATTCTAGGTGAACTATAAATCCCATCAACTATAACTCCCAAATGTCAAGCTGTATTTTCCCCAAACACCACCAGCATTCACATTTGGGTATATTGAGTATTCGTGCCATGTTTGGTCCTGATTCTTCATTGTTTGAGTCCACAGTGCTGTCTGGATGTAGGTGAACTAGAACTCCAGAACTCAAGGTTAATGATCACCGAACCCTTCCAATATTTTCTGTTAGTCATGGGAGTTCAATTCCATCATTGGTGGAGTTCTGAATGCTCTTTGGTTTTAGGTGAACTATAAATCCCAGCAACTACAACTCCAAAATGTCAAGTCTGTTTTCTCCAAACTCCACCAGTGCTCACATTTGGGCATATTGAGTATCCGTGCCAAGTTTGGTCCTGATCCATCATTGTTTGAGTCCACTGTGCTCTCTGGATGTAGGTGAACTACAACTCCAAAACTCAAGGTCAATGTCCACCAAACCCTTCCAGTATTTTCTGTTGGTCATGGGAGTTCTTTGTGCTAAGACTGGTTCTATTCCATTGTTGGTGGAGTTCAGAATGCTCTATGATTGTAGGTGAACTATGAATCCCAGCAACTACAACTCCCAAATGAAAAAATCAATACCCCCCTCTCTCACACACACACAACCCCACCAGTATTCAAATTTGGGCTTCTTGGGTATTTGTGCCAAATTTGGTCCAGTGAATGAATATACGTCCTGCATATCAGATATTTACATTACAGTTATGAAGTAGCAATGGAAATAGTTTAATGGTTGGGGGGTCACCACAACATGAGGTATTGTATTAAGAGGTTGCAGCATTAGGAAGGTTGAGAACCACTGCTGTCAGATCTTGGAAGTGTGGGTGAGGTACCCACCCACTTTAGCCAAGAAGGCCAAACATTTGTAAAACTCACGATGCCATAGCCAGTTAAAGTGATGTCAAATTGGCTTAATAGATGCACCACTGAAAGTATCTTTGCCTAGGCACCTCCTTCAAAAGCGTGGAGGTGGGGGAGATGCATCTATGAATACAGTTTGACATTGCTTTAACTGGCAAGGGAATCCTGAAAGTTTTACAAAGTCTTTCACCTTTTTGAAGAGCCCCCAGTTGCACAGCGGGTTGAAATGCTGAGCTGCTGAGGTTGCTGACCGAAAGGTTGGTGGTTCAAATCCTCCAAGTGTAGTCTCTTGGTGGTGGGTCCGTAGGTCGCTGTGGAGCCCTATTTTTGACCCGCATGTTCTCCCGCAGTGTGGACATTGATTTCCAGGTGGAAGGTGGTTCCGATCAGAGTTGGCTTGACACTCCTTCCTCTTGGCACGTAACAAACCAAATGTCTCATTAAATAAATAGGTCTATAGATGTTAACAGAAAACCATCAAGAGTAGGGACAACTGGACCTTCTGAGGAAGGGATTTCTATGACTTGGAAGAAGCCACTGAAAAGGTTCCCTTATGTGTTTTCCCCAAATGAGCCCATGACCAAGGGTAGGACCAAGGGAAAACTCCCCTGCTGATCTTGAAGCTTGGTGTGGCTCTTATTGGTTCATTTATGGTATTTCAGAAACTCTGGACCCAAGCCATGTAGATCTTATAATGTTGCTCAGGCCTTGGAAGCTGGTGAGCAGGAAGCAAGGATAGAGAGGCTTCAGGAACACGGAAGGAAATATAAAAGCTATTTCATTTCCAGAGTTGTGTGAGCTAATTTTATAACTACACATGCAAACTCAGAAATAATTGCACACATGGCCAAGCTAGGCAATTAATTTTCCATTGAAATCACTGTGAATAAAATATATCATCCAATTCATTTGCGTCTCATCCCCCCTTGATCATCTCAAGTTAGTTGTTTTCTCCAATTACAATTAATTTGCAATAGCTATGAACTAGTGTGAAAAACAGCCAACTAAGGGTGACTCATGGGGTTACCCCCAATTAATTTGCCATTTTCCAGCCAAATCCAATTCAATCCAATCAGTTTTCTTTCTATTAATCGCCCCCATTCATCAACCACCCTCATGTCTGGAATTAAATTCAAAAAAAATGAATTGGAGCACAATTCCATTTGGGAAAGGAATAAAAAAGTTGGTTTGTTGGTAATAGCAATGATGGCAAGTAAAAAAAAAATAGGAAGGAGGGGAAAGTCCAGTACACACAGATTTGGAAACAGAGGAAGGAAGGAATAGGAAAGATGGAGAAAGAAAGAAAAGACCATGGCAGAGACAGAAGTCTCTTGGAATGATAAAAGGGAAATTGAAGGTAAAGGGTGACAAAAATCACTCTTTTTTCTCTGCTTTGTAGTTCCTAGGATTGTCTTAGGATTGTCTGCTTTGTAGTTCCTAGGATTGTCTTAGGATTGTCATTGGGACTTATGGGTTTTCTCTTACCCCATAATACATATAGTAGAACTTGGAAGGGGAAAAAACTCTTGTTTCTGTGATAAAACACTAGTTTTACACACACAAACAGACATGGATTTCTGGAAACAGTATTTTCAGGTTACCCTTCCCATCCTTTCTCCTTGCACAAAAAACAGACATTCCAGAAACTTCTGTGACTGTTTTGCTCTTTCTTTGTTTCTGTCTAATTTTTCAAAAGGCAGCAGCTGTACAGAAATAGTAGTAGTAGTAATAATAATAACAGCAACAACTTTACTTTCTTATCCTGCCACCATCTCCCTGAAGGGACTTTGGGCAGCTTACATGGGAACCAAGCCCAGTCAGACAAAAATTAAAATATAACACAGTAAAATTCAAATAAAAAACCTCATAAAAACATAACCATCAACAATCAAACCATCAAAACAACCAATAGCCTATCCCAGAGGCCATGTACTGAGCTGACAGGTGAGGCAGGGGCTTGTGCAAAACAGTTGCAAGGACAAGGCTGAGAGAAAAGTGCAGGAGCCAGATGATAAATATGGGCTAAATGGACCAAGTAAATTTGTACAATACATGACTACAGTGGGCACTTCATATCTGCTGAGGGTTAGTTCCAGGTACCCTGTGCTCAGGTCCTGGAATGGTATCTCTTATATAAAATTTCAAGATCAAGATTTGCTTTTTAGATTTATTTATTTTTTTTTTAAAAAAACATTTTCAAGCTGTGGATGGTTGAATCCATGGGTGTAAAATCTGTGAATATGAAGAGCCAGCAGTATCTGAAAAAAGTGAAGGGGGTGCAAAAATGTGGGTGTTTTGCACACAAAATATCATTTCTATGCATATTTCATTGTGTTTATTTTTGCCGACAGTAATTAACCGAAACATATGTGTGTTGTAATGTATGAATACATCATTTCTGTGTTATTTTTCTTCTCCAGATTTCCCAAGTGTTCAGAAACCCAGTTTCTGCTCAGCTAATGAATAACAGCAAATATTCTTTTCATGCTCTTTCTCTCTCACACAGACACATACTGAAAGACTCAATCTGTCTCACATCCATCCATTCTAAAACTATGCAGTTCTGAATCTTTTCAGTTACTAGATGGGGCCTGCCCAGAGGCTCTCTTTTTGCAGCTTTGAACTTCCAAGAAAAAAATGCAGTATATAAATGTAGTAGAACAAAATCTTGATCAATCCTAGCAGAATGTGTGAGCAAGCTATCAAAAATGTTGCTAGAATTCTCATAGACGTTCAGTCTGCATTCAATTCATGCATGTAAGGCACAATAACACTGTAATAAAATGGTGTCTAGTAGTTCCATATGTACCTTTTAAAAAGACACACGAAAGGATAGCATCATAATACAGTTGTGAAGCACCTTAACAATTCAGTCTTTTGTGTATGCATATTGAGAAGTAAGTTCTTTTGAGTCTAACAAGAGTTACTTTCAGATAAGTAGAAATGGCATCACTAAATGAGGTAGAAGAATCAGAACTCATCTTTATGCATCTATCTATCTTGAAGTAAGTGTTATGCTAGCTCAACAGTAGAAATAAACAAGTTAATATTCTTGCCACATATTGTTGTTGTTTATTCATTCAGTCGCCTCCGACTCTTCATGACCTCATAGACCAGCCCATGCCAGAGCTCCCTGTCGGCTGTCCCCACCCCCAGCTCCTTCAAGGTCAAGCCAGTGACTTCAAGGATACCATCCATCCATCTTGCCCTTGGTCAGCCCCTATTCCTTTTTCCTTCCATTTTTCCCAGTATCATTATCTCCTCCAAGCTTTCCTGTCTTCTCATTATGTGGCCAAAGTACTTCATCTGTATCAATTTTGTTAGTATAGATGTATTGTTGTATTCGGGCATTGAATGTTTGCCTTTTATGTTTGGAATCCACCCTGAGTCCCTTTGGGGAGATAGAGCAGAATATAAATAAAGTTTTATCATCATCATCATCTTTTCCTCTAATATCCTTCCCTCCAGTGAGCAGTCAGGCATTATTTCCTGGAGTATGGACTGGTTGGATCTTCTTGCTGTCCAAGGCACTCTCAGAATTTTCCTCCAACACCACAGTTCAAAAGTGTCTATCTTCCTTCATTCAGCCTTCCTTATGCTCCAGCTTTCACATCCATAGGTTACTACGAGGAATACCACTGCTTCATCTATGAGGACCTTCGTTGTCAGTGTGATTTCACGTATTATCTTACTTAAATTTTAATTTCCTTTATACATCAGACATGTATGAGAAGACATTAAAAAACATTGTATTTTTGTGCTCAAATAGAAAAGAATCCCACTTTTTATGCTGGAAGGAAAATAAATACCTTAAGTGATAAAAATATATCATTGCCACAATATCCAGCTATCTATTTTGTATTTTTCAACCAATATATGATGGTCCCATTTCTCAAGTGGTTATCATTATATTTTCAGTGCTAAAACTATAGTGTTGTGTTCTTCCGCATATAAAAGAAGTTCTTTGTAGAAACTAGAAAGATTGGAAAAGGAAAAAGTTTTTGGCAAGTACAAAAGAAAATAGTCCAAAACTGGAAAAAGACTATTTTCTGTTACTGGGTTGAGCATATGGTTTACTACTAGCTTTCTTCTTGCACAGAGAAAGGAAATAATCTTATGGTGTTTTCAAAGAAGGAATTAATTGACACCACATAGAAATGAACCAAGCATTCAACCCTAACCAGCAGAGACACCATAGAAACTGGTATAATGCAACACACATCCATTGAACCATTTGCACCACTGAATACAAGAGAATTTTCAGAATGCAGATGTAGAAGTTTGTGACTGAACCATTTCATACTGAATGATATTATCATATTTGATTGTTATGAAATGCCAAATGTCAGCACAAAAATTGCATTTAAAATAAAATATTTTCTCTCACACATGTGAACCCACAAACACATCACACTCATACATACAGCTTTTATCCTGCAAATCTTTGTGAGGAAATTTGCAACTGAGGGTTTAGCTTCCTCTCTCATTCCAGAATCAAAACTGGGTTTCACAGGCAGGTTTTAGCATCAACTGCCCATGGAAGGGGAGTTCTAGTTGGTACTTCGGTATGTAACACAGAGAGGAGTGGGCCAGGAATTTCTAACTGCAGGAAAAAAGGACATCAGATATTGTTCCCAAAATGTTTTGTTCCACCTTCCACCTTCCATACAAAATTCGCTTGGAGGCCCTCTTAACTCAGTATCCCTGACAAGGTGAGGAATTTACTCCCCCCATCCACCCCAGGACTCTGCAATCTGCAAACACTGGTGAATAGGCAAGCTTTGACAGTAGAAATGTGAAAATATTTGTTAATAATTTAATCCTTAATTAGAAAACAAGATCTTAACATTTGGGGCATCCTGCTAAGAAAAAGGAGAACAGCCACAACATCTTAACATTTAGGGCTGTCATACTCTTCAACTACCCTGTTTTGGCAGAGACAGTCTTGATTCCCTGCCATCCGACTTTTTCTCTCCTCCCATTTCCCTCCTTTGTTCTCTGCTTACTTCCATTGGTGCAAAATGAGGATGCAGCCAGACTGATTAAAAAGATGAGGAAATCTCATACTTTGTTCCTATTCTGTTCCATTTTTGGAGATCCATACAAATTTTGCTTATCCAGAATATCTTCTGGCAACTCCTATTATAATCACAATATTTCTATACCTGCTCCCAGTTTGGTTTATTTTGAACTAGTATATAATCAAAACAAAATTTGGGACTTATCAGTCTGGATGTGCCCCAAGTTCAAAGTACAAAAGTAATTTGTATTAGTTAACTCAGCAGGGGAGAAATTAGGAGAGTAGGGAGCATAGTCTTACCTTTACTAGTAGGCTCAGGCAAATGCAACTATTGTGGTCAACCCTAGCTTATCTGCTGTTCCTCATTACTAATATTTGCCATCTTGTCCTCACCTAACTTCCATTGGTGCAAGCTGAGTTCAAAATGCAAAGGTAGTTTTTACTCAATTAACTCATTTGGGAAAATAGGTGAGGAGGTAGGCTCTTGTCCATCTGAGTAAGCTTTCAGAGCAAATTGCTGTAGCTTCTCATAGACTGTGTGTTCTATATCTTCAATCAATTTCGCTATATTAGCCACACTGTAATGTTGCTTGGCTACTCATGTCCTGGTTTTCATTTCTGAAATGCCAGAGGATAGGCTAATAAAGCCAGAGGTCAATCATTAATGTTCATGCAGCAGGATTCACAGCTGTATTTTAGTGTGCAAAAAAGGCTAAATCAGGCTAAATCAGAGGTAACAGAGCAGCTTTCTAGCTCTTCCTCTTCTCCTGTCATTTGTTGACATGAAAAGTTAAGGTGCTGAAATATGGAGCTTCTTCTACATTTGATGTTTCTACATGAGTCGGAAGATGAATTTTCTACTATTTTCTTCTTCAGAACTGCTGCTTTACAAAAGGAGGCTGAGAGGGTATCAGAGCAGGGTAGAAATAGAGTAAATAAATAAATAAATCATTATCAAATCTCAAATACTTATTTTAATGAAAAAATTCTTCATCAAATGATGATTTCTGTCTATGAGTCTGTGAATGGTCTATACAACAAAATGAATGAATATAAAAACAAAATCTGGGAAGGAGAACGGCAAAGAAACAAGTTTGATGAGAATTGCAATCAATTGTGTATTGGAATGATCATAATAGGGATCACAGATTCAGAGAGTAATCCTGAGTCTCAAGACCTGTTTTGCCCTCTCTGGTCCTCAGTGTGGTAGTCATAGGCATCCTCAGGGTAAGAGTATTCTTTTATATATATATTCTCCTTATTTGTAAGTCTTGATGGGTTTTTTTTTAATGACATACTCTGTACATCTATAGCTTTGTTGTTGTTGTTCATTCGTTCAGTCGTCTCCGACTCTTCGTGACCTCATGGACCAGCCCATGCCAGAGCTCCCTGTCGGCCGTCCCCACCCCAGCTCCTTCAAGGTCAGTCCAGTCACTTCAAGGATGCCATCCATCCATCTTGCCCTTGGTCGGCCCCTCTTCCTTTTACCTTCCACTTTCCCCAGCATAATTGTCTTCTCTAGGCTTTCCTGTCTCCTCATGATGTGGCCAAAGTACTTCAACTTTGTCTCTAGTATACTTCCCTCCAATGAGTAGTCGGGCTTTATTTCCTGGAGGATGGACTGGTTGGATCTTCTCGCAGTCCAAGGCATCTATAGCTAATAGTCAAGATATCATATTTAATAATGTTACCAGGGTTGCACTTTGTAATATTACTGCTGTTTGTATTACCAGAGTTTGCCCTGTGACGTCACAAGAAAGGATCTCTCGGTCTTAGATTTTGGCCCTGAAATCTCAGCACCTGGGATAGCCCTGACTTCACAAACCTAGTCAAGATGTTACATATCACACCTTGCTTTTTACTATGTGTAATCAGCTTATGTAACAACTTCTTTCTATGTGTAATCATGCCCAGATTCATGGTTTCATTTACCCATGTCTGACACAATAGATATTTTATAGGCATTTTTGAGGGGTTTTTTTAGCATTACTTGGGCCAGAAGTCATTCATTTCAATAGGGTTGACTATTATTTACTGTTCATGTGTCCATATAAAAATCTAAGAATGTATTCCCTGTAGATATGGAGATGTACTGTAATTAGGGTTAACCAATTCATTCTGCTGTTTGCTTTCATGTGATGCTCTGGTATGCATCACACATTGGCTGAACGGCAGCATCATAACTAGCTATAGTGGCATGTTGTTGTTGTTGTTGTTATTTATTTATTCATTCAATCAATCACTTTCAACTTTTCATGACCCCATGGACCAGCTCATGCCAGAGCTCCCTGTCAGTGGTGGCCACCCCCAGCTCCTTCAAAGTCAAGCTAGTGACTTCAAGGATACCATCCATCCACTTTGTCTTTGGTCTGCCCCTCTTTCTTTTTCCCCAGCATCATTGTCTTCTCCAAGCTTTCCTGTCTTGATTGTGGTATGATTGTGTTTTAATTAGCTTTCCACCCCCGCTTACTGGGGGTAAAGGAAGATTTGCTTCCTCCACTGGAGAGACCAGTTGGAAATAGTTCCAGCTGGAACTATTTCCAGAGGGCATGGCTGGCACGAGTGGCATGGAGCGTGATGCTGACTCACCCTCCCACCCGCTTAACAGTTTTATTATTGGTCACCTCTAGGGGTGAGGAAGGAATCCCCCCATATTCTGGGGGGGGGGGGGGAGGTTCGCCTATCCTATACTGTTTCTTCTTGGGTAGATTGGGTTTGTGGGTTTTAAATAGGCTACCATGCAGAAAACAGGAATAAATTCACATTTACTGTACACCTAAGGCACCGCTTTGTGGGGTAGACCATGAATGGAAACCCTCACCTGTGGTTTAAATAACCAAGGTGAGAGCAAATTGAAATGTCCCCAGATGTAATAAACTGTATTGTTTCCAGGGTGACCTGTCAGGGAAACAGAATAGATAATTCTGTCCTACTCAGTAGATTTATTAATGACGTGAAATAATAATTGTCTAAGTCTCCAACCTGGCTGAAAATAAAAGTAAAACAAACCTTGAATTGACTTCTGATCACTTAGACATCATCTGGAACATTTTTGTAAAGTCCGCTCTCCTTCCCACAGCAGAATCACTCATTGCAGGTTGACAGGTTTCCTTTGCATTTCCTGAGCATGTTACCTGATGAGAATTCTTAGTTTTACAGATAGTTCATTGGGTACTTGATGGCAGTTTTTTTTATTAATCTTGATACCATGTAATATTAACTTAAGCTGGGTCAGTACTAGCTTTTCTAAATGCTTTATTTCAATTAACTTCAGAGACAAAGTTGTCCCCTTCTGAACTCCATTCTGAAATAGGAAGGAAGTTTGTCTTTTGTAGATTGTCATGCTAAAACTGGGGAGTTAAACATCATACAATTTTTGTGTAGGTCTTGACCACAATGTTTTGCTCAGGGATCAGAGAGGACATCAAGCTAGACATTGTTAATAGGTAAAGTCTTCCTCACTTTATCTGAAACACCAATAATTTGAAACGACTTAGCATATTTCCAGAGAGTTACTCAGAATCCAATCAGTGCTATGAATCATTAAAGAAAACCAGCTTGACATGTCTCACTTTGTAGTTGCACAGCTTTGGTTGTGCAATTCCCTTTCATAATTGCTAGTCTTCGAGGAAAATATTGAATAACGTCGTAGCAGTGTTTATAAAAGTGAGCTGAGATATGTCATAAATCTTCTACTTATCTGTAAAGGTGTACAGAAGATGTGTTTTAACACTCAGTGGAATATATTTAAGATAGGAAACAAGCCTGAGCCTGTAAGAACTGCCTCACTGGAACTCTATATATGTTAACAGTCGATATGATGAAGCAGGTATTCTTTGTGCTGCCTCGGGCATACTTATAGTTTTTGAACCTCAACATTTCTGGCTTTCATATTATCTGAAAAGAATTTTGATATATACTTTATTGTTAGCATGTTACATTTACTGTACTTATGGCATACAACAGCTAAGCCTTCCCCTCTTAATTTATAGTAATAACATAGTACACAACTAATGTAGGTAAATGCAGTGTTTGTCTACAACAAAGAATCAGGACTAGGGTTAGTGGAATGAGTGGAATGAGAGATTAACAACCCACAGGCTGTAAACCCAATGGTGTTAATATCAGCTTCAAAGGAACATATTGACTGGGAATGAAGGATGGAGGGAGGTTTTTAAAATATCCCAGGGTTGCTATTTAAATAACAAAAAATAAAACACTTTAAGACTATGCAAGTATATACATGTTGAAATTATCACCTAGCTAGATCCTGACACATGTGAAATTGATGGCCCCTCTGTGTGAGAGAGTTAACTCTGCGTCATGCATAATATTACATTTCCTCATTTTATTTGGCCCTTTATTCTGCTTTGCTTCTGCGTATCCATTAGACGTGGTTAGGTACTGTTGGAATCTTTGTAATTCGGAATAAAGTCAGAAAAATTACCTTTTTGAATTGATTTTGAAGTTTTTAAGAAAACCAGAAGTCCCTTTGCCCTTCCGAAGCTTTTTTCCGCCATTTTTGTAATGACTCATGAAGCTTTTACCCACTTCTGATCCTTGGCCTCAGCTCAAACCAGAGAAGCTAGTTTTAAACCAGAGAAGGAAGTAATTTCCTGGCCTTGGCTCAAGCCAGGGAAGCCAGTTTTAAAGCCAGAGAAGCCAGTTTTAAAGCCAGAGAAGCCAGTTTTCAACCAGAGATGGAAGAAATTTTCTGGCCTTGGCTCAAACCAGAGAAGCCAGTTTTAAACCAGGGAAGGAAGGAATTTCCTCTGCTTGCTTTTCCCTGCTTCTGGTCCCTGGCCTCGTCTCAAACCAGAGAAGCCAGTTTTAAACCAGAGAAGGAAGGAATTTCCTTTGCTTGTTTTCCCTACTTCTGGTCCCTGGCCTCGGCTCAAACCAGAGAAGCCAGTTTTAAAGCCAGAGAAGCCAGTTTTAAACCAGAGAAGGAAGGAATTTCTTTTGCTTGTTTTCCCTACTTCTGGTCCCTGGCCTCGGCTCAAACCAGAGAAGCCAGTTTTAAAGCCAGAGAAGCCAGTTTTAAACCAGAGAAGGAAGGAATTTCCTCCGCTTGCTTACCCCCATTTCCAGTCCCTGACCTCAGCTCAAGCCAGAGAAGCCAGTTTTAAATCAGAGAAGGAAGGAATTTCCTCCGCTGGTTTTTCCCCGATTCTGGAGTAAAACAGCTACTTTAAAATTAAAGACTACTCAATGAAACAGGAAATAACACTTTCAAGCCATTAACAAAATGATTCGGAAGTCTTGGAAGTTTTGAAAAGTTTTGAACATTTTTTTCTGTGAAAATCGGAATTGACTTTGGAATCGAACCACCAGTGCCCCCTACATGCAAAATGAGTTTTGAACCATTGTTTTTATCAACCAAGCCTAGTATCCATGTATACAAGCTGACTATTTCAAAGTATGTCGGTTGCTTGCATACTGCTCTTAATCAGCCCTCCCAAAAGTCATCTCCTGGTTTTTTAAATTAATTTCAGAATTGTGTTTACCAATAACTAGCATGCTGTAGTGGTTTGACCATTGGACTGCGACTCTGAAGAACTTTATTTTTCTACCCCGCCTCCATCTCCCTGAAGGGACTCGGGGTGGCTTACATGGGGCCCAAGCCCAGGCAGAATACAATTAAAATAAAGCAATAACAATTAAAACAGCATAAAAGCACCATAAAACAACATAACAAAAATAGCTAGCAACAACAATAACAGCAGACTAATATTGGTGGAGGGGGGGGGGGGAGGGAAACCACTACGTGAACTAGTTAAAGGATAAAGTGGTTTAGTAAGGTAGATGACAATGTATAACGGCATAGGAAAAATCATGGAAACAGCAAATTAACAGGATCAGTTAATATAATATAGGACATCAGAGAGACTATAGTTCAAATCCCTGCTCAGCCATGAATACTGACTGGGTGGTCTTGGGTAAGACACACTCTCTCAGACTCAAGGAAGGCAAAAACAAACCTCTTCTGAACAAACCTTACCCAGAAATCCCATGATAGGTTCACCTTATGTATGTCATAAGTCAGAAATGACTTAAGGGTACACAACAACTACTACTTGGTTTACTTATTTTATCTATAGCATATTTGTTTGGAACTTTGTTGAAGAAGCATTTTTGATGTCTTTATAACTGTATTTTAAATCAGCCAGCAGTCTTGATTTTAAGCATGGCAATATCATCAATCATGTATATTCCATCCTGTTAATTTTTTACATTTACATTGAGACTAGTACTCAATGGACAGCATTCTTCTAAAATGTTGTCATCTTGTATTGGAAATCTTAAAGAATTTCAGCAGACTTCCTTCATTTCCTTTATTGGACTCTTCCAGATACCAAATCTATGTGATTGTTTCTGGAATCCTGTAGGTTAGTCCCAACTAGAATAGACCTGTTTAAACAATTGTTGTGTCATGTAGGTAAATCCAATGGCTCTACTTGAGTTGGGACTAACAATAGGATTTAGGCCCCCATGTTTATCTCATCCATAAATGCTCAAATGACGCATGCAGCACAGTAGAACAATGACTGGGGAAACCAGGTGTGTTCCGTGCACAGTTAGAAAAGTATAGGCACTTTGCCATTCTAGCAGTCACATTATTTTTGGTTAATGAAGTACAAAGTTCTCTCACATCAGAGGTGGAGGTAGCATGATGCAAGCACTGCATTAATTCTATTGAGATGAGTGCAACCACAGTTGGTTGAAACAGTCTCCTGGAACTACATGTTGTTTCACAAATAAAAATCTTTGCCCTTATGCACTCTGAGCATCTGCCTGAATCTATGCTAGCTTAAAACCAATATCAGTGGCTTTTTAAAAAAAATCATGATTTTACTTTTGAAAATGAAGCTGTTGGCATGTTGATAATGTATAAAAATAATCCTCATAAACTCAATGTAGCCAAGATCTATGAAACATAGCAATTCTTATAGATCACGTGTAAAAAATAATAAAAAGAGTTCTGGTTTTCCGATTAGCTCATAAAAGCATTTCATAGCATCCCACATAATTCAATCACAGAGCTTGAAACATTAAAAACAAATTAGTTGCACCAGATCTGTTTATTGAGTAGTCCACTGACCATCCAACAATAAAAGACAAAAACAAAAATACACAGAAAAATAGACTTATATTTAGTTATATTTCCCAAAACAGTTTATCCTGCCTAATAGTTATGGTTATCAAAACAACTGTTCACTTTTGCATTTCTCAGAGTGAAGTAAAATAGTTACCTTTTAAAATGATCTAAATACTCATGCTGTCTGCCTTTTCAATAAAACAATAAAAGAGTGCAAATGTTTAAATTAGTACCTGATTTGTCATGCAGAAATGTGGTAGTTTTGTTTCCTCTCACATCCAAAAAATTAAATAAACCTCAACTTGTTTCTGTGCCGAATAGGAAGAAATGTGCAAATTCTGGTATTCTTCCACTGCACAAGCTAAAAATCAATACATTCAACTGTCACTACAATGGAGAGGATTATAATGTAGCTGGTCATCAATTTTAGGGTCCTCGATGAGGACCCTCCTAGTTTTTAAAAAAGGAGGTTGCAAATCCAAGCTGAATTAATACACAGAGATTCAGTGCAAAATTCCTGTATGTACTCACATACAAGTAAAAAAATTATAGTTAAAAAATCAACCCAAAATACCAGGTCAATTGATCCATGTATCTGTGTGAGTACTGTGTGTTAACTTATATAGTTCCCTTCTCTGAGTTCAGTGGTGAAAGGCAATAGCTTAATCTGTTCCTAGAGATGAACCTAAGTATAGTACAGACATCCTCTGCTCTCTCCACCATGGGGCTACTTCTGGCCCTGTTGGATGCCAGGATAGGACAATGCTGGTGGCTGGGACAAATGGCCCCTGGAGCCTCTCCACAGAATGGTTCAATGTCTGCTTAGCCCTGTCTGTGCCTAGCCACCATTTACCATGGTTCTCCCTCCAGCCAGCCAGTCAGCCAGATTTTAAGGCAGTGGCTCTCAACCTCTTTTTCACCAGTGCCCACTTGACCAGGGACCACTTTGACCAGTGCCCAATTGAACAGGGACCACTTCGACTGGGGACTACTCTCTAGCATTAGTACTAAAAGGGACAGAGCTGTTCAGCTCTGCAGAAAGGAGCAGAAATAAATAAAATAAATGAATAAAGAGAAGGAGGTTAGCGCAGGGGCGGCCCGTCCATTACTCGAAGTAAGCGGTGGCGGAATACTTTTTTTGCCAGGGGGCGCTGTTCTGTCCTTAGGCCACGCCTCCTCCTGCAGGCCCCATGCGCCCTCCACAGCCTTCTAATGGAGAAGCGCAGGCCCCGCCCACTAGGCGAGAGGGAAGTCTTCCCTCCACGTGCTGCCAGGAGGGAGGCAGCTAGCCAGGCTCTTTCGCTTTCCCTTTCCTTCCCTGCAGCTGAGCCTGGACCCCTCTCAGGGCAGCAAGGAGGCCTGGTCAAAAGGTACTGCAAATGTCATCTTTTGTACATGCCTCCCCCAAACCCCTCTAGTATTTGGTAATGGAAGTCCTATATGCCAAGCTTGGTTCAATTCTATTGTTGGTGGAGCTCAGAATGTTCTTTGGTGCTTGGTAAACTGCAATTCCCAAATGTCAGGGTCTATTTTTCCCAACCCCCTCTCCAGTATTTTCTGTTAGTCATGAAAGTCCTGTATGCCAAGTTTGGTTCAGTTCTATTATGGGTGGAGTTCAGAATGCTCTTTGGTGCTTGGTGAAGCATTCTCACCTGATGTTTCACCCACATCTATGGCAGGCATCCTCAAGAGGCTGTGAGGTCTGTTTGTAACTAGGCAAGTGGAGTTTGTATATCTGTGGAATGTCCAGGGTGGGAAAAAGAACTCATGTCTGCTTGAGGTAAGTGTGAATGTTGCAATTGGTCATCTTGATGAGTATTTAATGGCCTTGCAGCTTCGAAGCCGAGCTAGTTGCTGCCCAGGAATCCTTTGTTGGGAGCGGTTAACTGGCCCTGATTGCTTCATGTCAGGAATTCCCCCCCCCCTTTTTAGTGTTGCTCTTTATTTATTGTTCTGATTTTAGAGGGTTATTTTAGAGGGTACTGGTAGCCAGATTTTGGGCGAGGGGCGAGCGAGGCATTCTCTCCTGACGTTTTGCCTGCATCTATGGCAAGCAGCATCCTCAGAGGTAGTGAAGTCTATATTTATAAGGGTTTATATTTATGTGGAATAATGACCAGGGTGGGACAAAGGACTCTTGTCTGCTGGAGCGAGGTGTGAATGTTTCAACTGACCACCTTGATTAGCATTTGATGGCCTGGCAGTGCCTGGAGCAATCTTTTGTTGAGAGGTGATTACAGATGTCCCTGATTGGGTTGTTGTAGGTTTTTTCAGGCCATATGACCATGGCCTAGAGGCATTTTCTCCTGACTTTTCGCCTGCATCTATGGCGAGTGAGAGGGGCGAGCGAGCGGCGAGCGAGAGGGGCGAGCGAGGCATTCTCTCCTGACGTTTTGCCTGCATCTATGGCAAGCATCCTCTACTAGTGAGGTCTGTTGGAAGTAGGAAAAAGGGTTTATATATTTATGTGGAATAATGACCAGGGTGGGACAAAGGACTCTTGTCTGCTGGAGCGAGGTGTGAATGTTTCAACTGACCACCTTGATTAGCATTTGATGGCTTGGCAGTGCCTGGAGCAATCTTTTGTTGAGAGGTGATTAGATGTCCCTGATTGGGTTGTTGTAGGTTTTTTCAGGCTATATGGCCATGGCCTAGAGGCATTTTCTCCTGACTTTTCGCCTGCATCTATGGCGAGCGAGAGGGGCGAGCGAGCGGCGAGCGAGAGGGGCGAGCGAGCGGCGAGCGAGAGGGGCGAGCGAGAGGGCCCGCCAGAGTGAGTGCCTGCCTTCCCTCCTTAATAATAATTTTAATTTCTCCTCCCTATTCTACTAAATTAATAATTAAATTTAAAAAATATTGAAAAAATATTGAAAAAATATTGAAAAAAAGGGCGCCATCTTTACAAAATGTTTTGTAAATATTTACGAAATTTCGTAAATACCGAACTTTTTTTTTTGAAAATTTTGTAATTATTTTAAATATCGAAACAAAAAAAAACCCCAATTACAAAACGATTTTAGAAACAAATTTTTGCGTTGTTACCCAGGCCTAATAGATAGATAGATAGATAGATAGATAGTGATTGGTTTTTTTGGGGGGGGGCGCCAAAATACTGTTTGCTTACCATTGAAAATTACCTAGGGCCGCCTCTGGGTTAGCGGATTGGATTTTTGTTCTCGTGACCCACTGCTGACCTGTGGCCCACAGGTTGGGAACCATTGCTTTAGGGTGAGTAGAAATGTTCATGCCTGCCAAAATTTTCGAAGTTCTTTGTTATTGTTTTTCTTTGCTTCTGCTTTTACATCCTTTGTGGCATGCCCTTATGTTTTACCCTAAACGTATTGATGGATAATATCAAAATTTATACTTTTTTCTCCAAATCTGGCCTCGACTGATACATGAGGTCGACTTATATATGAGTACATATGGCAAGCAGAACTATAGTCCCAGTTTAACAAATATACAACTTTTTGTTGTTATTACATTCTTTTGTAGCCCACAAAATTCTCAAATACTTTTCATCAGATTTTTGTAGAAATGTGGTTGTGTGGATAAATGCTTATGCAATCCAAGCTGAAGCAAAATTCTCACCAACCCATTTGAGCTTTGAAATTAAGCATGATTTAAACTCAGACATGCTTGGTTGCTTGTTTCATGTTTTCTCTGCTGATTCATGCATACCCGTGTCCTTTATAGTGTCTCAGTTTTATTTTTAGAATTTCTGTGGCTCCTTTAGAAGGTGAACTTGTTTTAGTACAGAAAAACAGCCTCTAGCTAGATTTGGTTTTTTTTCCATGTTGAGATATGGTACCCTGTTCAGTACAAACAAACAAACACACAAACTGATGCTTCAAGGAGAAAAGAAATGTATTTTTAGAAGCAGGTGTCACCGCTAGCTAATAGAAATGAGCAGCTGACATTTTTTTAAAAAAAGGTAATTTACAAAAGCAAAACCCACAAATGTAATAGAGTGAAAAGACATACAAGAGGAATGGAAAACATAGAGCTTGAGGTTGCATGACAGGCATGGACTAAATTCATGCCTGGGGATGGAGGGACCAGGACAGAATGAAGAAAGGTTAGGAGAAGAAAGAGGTGCCTACCCAAAATGATCAATGTAAGGAAAGCACTATGCTTTCCTTACATTGATGATGGAATTAGACAATGCTTTTACAAGGAGATGCTACTGATGCTGTTTTTATTGTGTTGTTGTGGTTTTATACTGTTTTTACATTTTAATTTGTATTTTGATATTATGTGTACTGATTTGTTGTAAACTGCCTTGAGTCACTGATAGGCTGAGAAGGGCAGTATACAAATACAGTAAGTAAATAAATGAATAAATGCTTGGCATTTTTTCTTGATTACAGTGACTATGGTGACAGGGAATTCTGGGAATTGCAGTCCAAAGTGATGTCCCAAAGCTTTTGGATGAACAATTGAATAGAGAAAAACAAAATGCTATCAATTTTTGGCATATACCTCTCCTATCTTGGGTTTCAGTTTTGCTCATCGCCAGAATGGAGGCCCACAGAGCATTCCAGATAAAAGGGAACAAAATATTTCCTCCTCCATCATTCAAATACATTGTGAATATTGGCTGGAGCCCAATATCCATTCTGCATAGTATAAATATCCACATCCAGAAATATACTATGTCACCAATACACAGACCCCAACAATAGCATTATTCTGCAACATACTACAACCGCTGGGTTCTGTGTAACGTGTAGTGATCAATGAACAATATTTTGTGTGCTACTGCACTTCTGCTGTCCCTTGTGCCATGGCAAATTATTCATGTTGCTTGTGACATGACTTATGTATGTGCACATCACTAGCAGCTGCTGAATCTTTTGGGCTACATCCATTTGTTAATTTCAATTACACCAGATCCAGAGAATTAAGAGAGTGCTGATTTACCAAAATTCCCTTGATTCTGGGGTTTTACTGCTGTTTGGACTAACATTTCAATTCCCCAATAAGTATCCTTGGAAAGGTTACTTTCCAAATATGCTGTTTGGGAGATCTGGGGAATTTCTAATCTGAGAAATTGGGATTGGCAAACTAGAAACCAGACAAATTGACTGCTAGAAACCAGGAAACCTGGTGCTCCTGAAACTGGGAAATAGCTGCAGATTCTTTGATGGGAGAAAGATATTGGATGAGCATACATAAATGAGAACTCCCACAGATATATCAGCAGCATTAATTACTGCTCCTTGTTTATATATTGCTATATACCTTGTAAAAATGCCTTGTAAGCCCAAAGCCAGCTTTCAAGGCAATGGTGGTGGCTCTTTTCATCCATCCATCACCATCTTATCATTGTTCAGTTATATAATGCCAACAATGTACATGTGCTTGACAATTAAAACAAACCAAAACAGTAGGTCCTGCCAAAGGCATACTATCTAAATGTATGTATATGCTCATACAAACACATAGAGCTCTTCTTCACACTCGCATGTCATGGACTCCACTTTATAGCCCCATTTTAAAAGGTTAGTTCTGCATCTTGCGGTGCCAGAGTATTTATTTTATTTATTTATTTTCGGTATTTCTATCCCGTTCCTTCTCAACCCCCGAAGGGGGACTCAGAATGGCTTACTTTTGGCAGAAATTCGATGCCACTACATATAACAGAGCAATATAATAACAATTACAACAATAAGTAAAGAACAGAGTACAGTCTGTTCAGCGTCTTCCAAGTCACCCAGTCTTTTGTGTGTCCAGGGGGGAAGTTTCCCATCTGGTCTCAGCCACTGACTGAGGTTCCAGGTTTTAACCTGCCACTTTTGGACTTGCTTACTGAGATGTTCTTCTGAGTGTCTCTGTAGATAATAGGAAACTGTTTCTTGATTTAAGGCATTGGCTTTCTGGTTGATATCTGAACAGAGGATGGGCCGGAGACGTCCATGCCTTGGTCCTTTCATTAAAGGCTGCTACTTCCTGACAGGCACTAGGTAGTGCAATACCAGCTAAACAGTATAATTTCCCCAGTGGTGTAGGGTGTAGACATCCTACACATACATTGTTTCATTCAGAGCCACTGTTGCATCCCAGTTCAAAAAACAAGACCATAAGATTAAATCCACCACTCTGGACTGTAGGAAAAGCAATCCTTGTTTATTGATGAAAAATTGGTTACAAAAGAAAGGTAAATGCAGAGTAAAAAAAGCCACAGAAAAACACAGTAGTCAATAGGATCTCTGAACTTGAGCAAAACTTCAAAAGCCACAAAACACTAACCAGGAGTCTGTTAGCCTTTTACTAACCATGAACTTGGAAACTACAAGCCTCTGGGATTACTGGCCATGGAACACAGGAATTCTGCCAAGACCAGCCACAGTCCCGAACGTTGCTTGACCTAAAGAAGCACCTGGCAGGGATGCTCTTAAACCAAAGAAGCTATTCTTAGAAACGCCCCTTGACTTTTCTGTTTGGGCCTCTTTCTGCTGAAGACGCTGTGACCTTCGTACAGAGTGGGAAACAAATCTATCTCTCACTATCTGTTCTCTTCGGACCTCATTATCAAGCCCAGGTGGGGAGATATCACGGCTAACTTCCAAAACATTCTCTTCTAACTGTTGGGTTTCGTTTTCATTCCCACTGACCTCTAAATCAACAAAAGATTCCACACTGTCAGAGTCAGGGAGAGCTTGCTCAGTTTGAAAAACTATCAGAGAATCCTGTTCACACAGATCAGGATCAGACTGAACCCCAACAGCCACATACATTGTTTTAACGTGGTGAGATGTATTCCACATGTATATTCAGCAGCAGAATAGGAAAGCACAAGGGCAGATGTCTTCACTGTATCGGGTTGTGATCCCCAGGCTGTGCCAGTCAGCTTTCGTGTTATATTATTTCTTCCACCCACTTTTTGCTTGATATTCAAGCAGCACTTCTTATAAGTCAAAGTACGCTCCAGAGTAATTCCCAGGTATTTTGGTGTGATGCATGCTCCAGTGGAATTCCTTCCCAGGTAATCCTCAGAGCTGGAAATGCTCATCTGTTCTTAAGATGAAAAGCACAAGTCTGCATTTTAGATGGATTAGAAATCAGCTGGTTTTCCCTGTGATAGGCAGTAAGAGCACCTAAAGCTTCAGAGAGCTTCTGTTCAAACATTTCAAAGCTCCCTATTTGAGTGGTAATGGCATGATAGTCAGCATAGATAAAACTCTCTGTCCCTTCTGGCAGTGGCTAATCATTTGTGTAAATGTTAAACACTGAAGAAACAAGCATGCTCCCCCGAGGCCAGCCATTCTTTTGTTTTCGCCATCTACTTCTTTGACACTGGAACTCAACAAAAAAGCTCCTGTTTTGTAGTAGATTTCATGTGAAGTGGGTGAGGTGGCAATCCTTTCTGATCAGGCATGTAGCCGGGGGTGGGGGGGCTTGGGGGGGCTTCAGCCTCCCCCCCTCGAAATTCTCATGGTGGTTCGCAAAAAGGCCTTACTGGTGCATTATTTAAACTATTATGTTTATTCATATCATGATCTGATCACCATATTCAATATATCCCATATGCATGGGGGTATTGGGGTAACGATACAAAAGGTTTGCTAGGGTAGACCCTCTTTCACTCACACTCAGCCCCCCCCCACAAACTCAGCCCCCCTCCCCCCCCCCCCCCCGAATCAAAATCCTGGCTACGGGCCTGTTTGTGATATAATTTTTTTTCAGGAGGAGGCGATGATTTGCAGTATCTTAAGCTGCTGACAGGTCTATGAAGACAGCTCCACAGTAGTTTGATGAGGAATCAGTACAGCTATGTGTAGAAGGTTCAAAAACATAAACAGCTGCCACTTTCATGATTCATAGCATTGAGCCATTGCAGTCAAAGTAATGCCACACAGAATTAATTCTAAAGTGTTGATGCACCTTAAGATTACAAAGATTAATGAAAGATAGAGGGGAAATGATCAATACTTTGTGGGTATTTATTGATATTTGAAATGTTATGCTTTCCCAGTCCTCTCTCCTACTACCCTCCCTTTCTTTCTGCAAAATCCACTGCATGGAAAGATATATGGTATTCTTCAAAATCCCCAGTCATTGACTTTGTACGGCAGAATCTAGAAATTTGGAGGAGAGAGTGTCTTCAAGCTCAATTAAACTGGGAAAGAAAGGGAACTTGGAAATGATTGGGTAGATGAAGATGGCTTTGAGAATCAGAAAATGCATGGCATATACAGTCTAGTTTGCACTATGAACAGAATTCAAATCTATGTCTTTATTATAGAGTACAATCCCTTATCTCAGGGATTGGTACTTGTGATTTCAGTTAACTGAAATTCATGCATTTTTAAAATGGGGTTTATTTATCTACCATTTTCTGTTTCCACAGAAGGTCTAAGTAAAATATCCTCAGCAGATATGGGGGTCATGCTATGATTAGTGATGTTTTGTAATTACTTTTGAAGATATTTTAAAGAATGTCTTCCACAGATTCATCAGATTCTTATTTCAATACTTTTTTCTTTAAAATGAATAGAAAAACAAAAAGTAGGAAGTAACACAACAAACTAGGCAGCATGCTGTCAGATTTTCTTTTTGTGACATTAACTGTAAGAAATAACTGGGAGGTGCTTTGTAGTATATAATTAACAAAATGGTTTTAAAAAGTTAACTTTCCTGAAAACAAAGAAATTATGTAACTCAAAAGAAGAAATATCCAATGCATATTCCAGATGTGAGAAGACTAACAATATGATAGGGAAAAGACAGCAAAGCCAAGCAAATTTGTGCTTCATATAGATTGTCTCCTGCATTAGGAAATCCCTTTGACAAAATTAAGAAGAGCATGTAGGTCAAAACTCCAAGTAATGCTATTACTTTTGTCCAGATTTCTTCCTGTGGTGAAAACTTCAATAGAATTGGAAGAACTCCCTCTTTGTATTCAATTTGTTCAGGTCTGCTCTGCCAGATAGTCACCCCCCCAGTGAAAAACAAGCAAATCATGACATTTTGTGCAATATTTTCATTGGATAAAAATTGTATCTGAACTAAGTATTTTAAATTTAATTTTCATATGCCATGAATGTAGAAGTAATTCTACATGCATTGTAACTGCCTTTGTTGACATACGTATTTCAGCTCTGAAGTGAGCTTCAAGGGGCAAAAAAAGTGTCCCCAATGATATTTTTCTTTAATTTTTTAGGATTGCAGTAACATTTCCATTGATCATTTAGAAATACAACCAAGGGTTCTAAATATAAGAGTTCTAAATGTGAATAATTCTCACATTTCACCTATCTGCAATGCTAGAAATTTGGGGATTGAAATAAAATTTAATAGGGGGAGAATTTTATTGAAAAACGTTGAGAAAAGGAGAATTCACCACAATCTGCAGAACTGTATTCCAGTCAAACAGCTCTTACCATCCACTTAAAACTAATGTTTAGGTAGAAACTCTTTTTCTGTAGTTTGAATCCATTGCTGCACATTCTAGACATGCTAGAACAGCAGAAAACAAGTTTGCCTCATCTTCCATCTGACATCCTTTCAAATATTTTCTGTGTGGCTATCATGTCCCCTCTCAACCTTCCCTTCTCCAGGCTAAAAATACCCAGTTCCATAAACTGATCTCCATAGTGCATGGTATCCCAATGTATTAACATTTTGGTCAACCCCTTTCTTGTTCCAGCTTGTCAGTACCCTTCTTGAATTGTGGTGCCCAAAACTGGACAAGATTAAAAATAAGATCTGACCAAAGCAGAATAGTGTGGTACTATTACTTCCCTCAATGTAGACACTATGCCCTATTGATACAGCATTGAATCACATTTGAATGTTTAAGTTGCTGCATCATACTGCTGTTTCATGTTCAGTTTAGAGTCTGCTAAGACTTTTAGATCCCTTTCACATGCACTGTTGTCAAGTCAGGTGCCCGCCATCCATCTCTGCAGAACATCATTTATAGTTAAGTATTGCATTTTACATTTCTGCCTTGTTGGAATTAATTTTGTTATGTTGTCGAAGGCTTTCATGGCTGGAATCACTTTTGTTAGTTTTGGCTCAGTTCTCTAATCTGTCAAGGTCATTTTGAATCCTGATCCTGTTTTCAGGTGTATTAGTTACCCTTCCTAATTTGGTATCACCTGCAAATTTGATAACAATACCATCTTTTCCATCAAAGTCATTAATAAGGTTGTTGAATAGCATTAGGGCCAGGATATAAACCTGTGGCATCCAACTACTTTCTTCTCCCCAGGTTGAAAACAAGCCTTTTGTGAGCAGCTTTTGGGTTCAGTAGATCAACCAATTACAAATATACTTAAATATAGAATAATAGAATCATAGAGTTGGAAGAGACGTCATGGGCTATCCAGTCCAACCCCCTGCCTAGAAGCAGGAATATTGCATTCAAAGCACCCCTGACAGATGGCCATCCAGGCTCTGTTTAAAAGCTTCCAAAGAAGGATCCTCCACCACACTCCGGGGCAGAGAGTTCCACTGCTGAACAGCTCTCACAGTCAGGAAGTTCTTCCTAATGTTCAGATGGAATCTCCTTTCTTGTAGTTTGAAGCCATTGTTTCGTGTCCTAGTCTCCAGGGAAGCAGAAAACAAGCTTGCTCCCTCCTCCCTGTGACTTCCTCTCACATATTTATACATAGCTATCATATTTCCTCTCAGCCTTCTCTTCTTCAGGCTAAACATGCCCAGCTCTTTAAGCTGTTCTTCATAGGGCGTGTTCTCCAGACCCTTGATCATTTTAGTCACCCTCCTCTGGACACATTCCAGCTTGTCAATATCTCTCTTCAATTATGGTGCCCAGAATTTGACACAATATTCCAGGTGTGGCAAAATAGAGGGGTAGGATTGTCTAATTCATATTTTACTAACTGATTTATTAGAATATCTTGGAGAAACTTGTCAAAGGCTTTACTGAAATCAAGACATGCTACAATCACATAATCAAAGCATTTCACTGATCTACCAAGTATGTAACGAGAGAGAGAGAGAGAGAGAGAGAGAGAGAGAGAGAGATGGTCTGTTCTTGAGAAACCATGTTGACTTTTAGAGATCACAGCATTCCTCAGTGCCTATATACTGCTTATTGATCGGCTTTAGAATAGTTCCTGATATTTATTCCAGGCTGACTGGACAGCAATTATTTGGATCCTTCTCCCTACTCCTTTTGAAGATTGGAACAACTGTTGCCATTCTCCATTCTGCTGGGATATATTATATTCAAGCAAGGAACTTAAAGATAGTGTCTTACCAAAGTGTGAACTCAGTGTTTGAGCTGTGATCATAAATTACCTAATTTGGTGTGCATGCTGCTGTTGAAATAGTTTTCCAGATATCAGCATTACGTATAATGTTGTGCAACAATTTGGATTCAGAAAGGGGTGAAATAGTAACCATCCAATTAATGATGTAATTATCACATGGCTTATATGTAAGAGCCAGCTGGGTGGGGTCCCCGACTCCTTTTGATGTTGCCTACTGTTAAGTAAAGCATTGACAAATGTATTCCCATAATTTATGTGTACTCAAGGAGTACCTTAACAGAATCTTCTGGATATCTGCCCATAATCCAAACTGCAGAAGTACAGTAAGTCTGAGAAAATTGAGGTACTTTTTATTGTAATGACAGAGGTAAATGGCCAAGTGAGTTAGCTGAATTAACCTTCTCCTGATGCGGACTTAAGTGGAACAAAGTAGTGCTGGGGAATTCCTATTAATGTAATGCTCTGTAATGTCCCTTGAGGTTCCATCTTATCTTCCATGCTGTTAACCTTATATATTAAACTTCCAGAAGAAATAATTCTAGGTTTGAAAGGATACTGTATGCAGAGGACATCCAATTGTCTTCCTTCTTTCCACTTAAATCGTGAGTAGTGATTATGTGGCTTTCCAGATGGTAGTCTTTTAAATATGTGGTAACTCCCATCAGCCCCAGCATAGTCAAGAGCAATCAAGAGACTGTAGTCCACCAACCTCAACATGGGATGCCAGTCCACCAAGAATGGTCTATTCTGACTTAAACCTGGGGAGGCAGCTATTGAATTTAATACTAGATTGGATGAAGCTGAACAAACTGGAAATAAATGCAGACAAGGCAAAATGTTCCAATTACATAACAGGCAGATTAGTTTCCCACAAACAGATCTCGGGGCTCTTCCAGACAGATCCTTTATCCCAGGATCTGATTCTTTAAACTGGATTATATGAGTCCTCACTGCCAAATAATCTGGGATAAATAGAAAACCTGGTATCAGTCTGTCCACCTGCCTGATCATATGTGAGACAACAGCAGAAGTAAAATTTTCATTTTTGGACGTACAGCTCCAAAATTTTGAGAGAGCCTGGTTGTTGCCATCAAGAAAAGTAACTTTACCATACTCTGGATAACAGTGAGTGTTCATCTTTCTTTTACAGGTATCTGGCATCTTGAAGCAGAGCTTACTACTATTCCAATTTTTCAGCCAAATTTGTATACACAGGAAACAGAAAGCCCCTTCATATGTTTGCCACGAATATGAAAATCTCCTTGAGATTGAAGCGGGAAGCTGTCCCAACCCTAATATCATTTCCATCTTTGTAGCACTGCCTTCCTAAACACAGTGTATTGTGTGAAGGTTTGAAGAGAGAGCCATCTGTACCCACTGAGATTTGTCTGGCTGTTATTCAATATGTGAAGGTTGAAGGCAGTAGCTAGTGGATGGGTATGATGAGATATTGTAACTAGCACACTGAGATTAATTATGCTAATATAGTGCATTTGTTTTAAAACTTAGGTTGCAAAATACCTGTTTTCCTCAATAACATTTTAAGTAATAACATTTTGGGGAAATAATCCTAAGGACAACATTTTCCTTTGCTATGTTTTGCTGCCCTATCTCCTGTTTTCTTCAGAGTTTTTCACTTCCTGGTATGAGATTGTTGAGATTTATACTGGTTTTAAACCACTTCATTGGATGTGTTGCAATAGCAGATTCCCAGATTAGTTTAGTGTTTACACCTTATTTTATTTTTCTGGTTATTTAATATTTAATGTTTATTTTACTTAAGTGATATTTGTCTTGACTGTTCTAATGTAGCACAAATCCTATGTAAAATCATACTATGTATTTTTGACATTAATATTGAAATCTGAAATATATACAGAAAGTCTTTACGTCAAGTGGCATAAAATGTTTCATCTCTCTGGGCTCATCTACAGTGGCTGCTGATTGTGGGGCCAGTCTGGAACAGAAATGCTCTGGACTTGCTCCAGAATCCTCAGAGGCAGCCACACACTGTCCCCAGTCTGCGGTGATGGTGGTGGGATGGTGTCTACATGGTCCAGCTGGGACAAGATCATTTTGGCCCAGCTGAACCATCAACTTATTACCCCAGTCATAAAGGCATTTGCTAGAGGGCCACAGAGCTTCTGGCCAGCATTAATATGTGACCAGGGAGAATTGGAGGGCAATCAGTCTCCTTTTCCCCTCATTGATGAGCACAGGGAAAAGGGGGTGTTGGTGGCAGCCCATGGGAACAGTAAACCAGTCCACATTGGACCCAGTTGTGCTGTCACACTGTGCCCAAATTCTGGGATATTCAGCTTGAGTAGATGAGTCCTCTGGCATGATGTTATGAGAAGTCCTACTCTTCATGAAAGTAACACATTAAAAAGGTTCTATTTTTTCTTAATTAGTCCCAGGTTTCCACTCTCCCATTTGATAGAGAGAGAGTAGCAAACTCAATACTACTTTATAAAGTTAGACAGAAAGTGAAGAAAGTATGTTGGGCTAAGTTTTTCCTTTATTTTCCTCATACTAGAATCCGAGGCCATTCACTGAAGCTGGATGGTGGAGCATTCTTCCAGAACCAGGCCATGACTTAAAAAGAATATTTGACAAACTCATGGAAGAGAAAACTGCTTAGCAGGATCAGCCCTAGATAGTATTAAAAATACTGCCAATGAATACTAAGTGCTGTTGGCTATATTTCTGAGGAAGAAGCTGAAATAAACACTTTTGAGGATTCTATACCTTAGAAAACCGTATGAATTTAATGAGGTTGTCATAAATCAACAGGTGACTTGAAGGCACATGCACACACTAATCATTATTGGTAAGTTCTATCTGCAGGGTCAAAACAGTATGCCTCCCAATGCCGGTCCTGGCAAACTTCTGTCATTTCTAAATCACTGTTTATCCAACTCCCCATGAGATTTTCCACTCAGTGTTACAGTAGTTTCACTGGGATCTCTGAAACTGTGAAGTTACAAAATACTTTACAGATCAGAACACATCAGTCATACTTAACCAAGCAATTAGATTACTATTAACATACTTGTATAACATAGTATTGCAACTATTGTAATGATAGACTAATGTGGCTCTGGATTCTAAACCTATTCTGTTTGGTACACAGATTAGATATATAAAAAAACTCTTTACATTTGTAAGCAATCAGCAGTCTTCCAACAGTTCATGACTTCACTGGAACCTTCTTCCAAGTTGTTAAACATATGGTGTTAGTGTGCAGTCCTGGGTTTGCAGTTATTACCTTAACACTCAGATTAATTCATTATACATTTGATCAATAAATGTAAAGTATTCTGTTCCGATTAAAGTATTCCAGTAGTCCCTCTCTGAAACTCTGCCATTTTCAATAGTCCATATGGGACAAAGAAATGGAATATCTCATGCCTGAATGCCACACAGTATATTTAAAATAATCACTGTAATCAGATACCGAACTTCATGAATACCAAAAATGCTGAGGTGTACACAGCTGTCATAGAACATACATTTGCTTAGCTTGCTCATCTCTTTGCAATGGACCTTCACTTGCCTTTATCCTGAGGCCTAGCTTCAGGTGATTTTCCCTAATTTCACCCTTATTTACAGAGAACTGAAATGAATAATTATCATGTACAACACATTTAGTAAAATAATATTGCAAAAGTTAAAAGAAACCTATCCAACCTGTTCTGTTCCTTGTAAAACGTTCAAAGGCTGAGTCACAATGAAAGATTCTGCAGAGTCCAAGTGTTTTCATCCTAACCATCTGCTGCATTTTAGTGAAAGATGGTCTTAATAGCTTGACAAATTATTGTATGCCTTGCATGTGGAATGGGAGAGGGTATGATTCTGCTCATGTATGATATTTGAATTTACCTTATTTATAATTAATTCATATTTGAACAGTCCTAGACAATGAACTTTATCTTATTTGTAGCCTCTCCTCATTATATTTTGTTCCCTCGGAGAGGATTTTCTTAGCAAATAGTAAACTACACAGAACAGAATAAACATGATTTTGGGCCATTGTAGTATAATCTCATTTTATTATCCCTGTGTAAATCCTAGATAAAGTCACAAAATAAATTAATTACAAAGATCTGAATGCAATTACTAGCCTGATTAGAGCCACTATCTACTGGTGAATAGTAAATAAACACTTGTGTAAATACCATTGTTCTAATACTGGGAGAAGCAAATGGGATTATCCTTAATGAACAAATATAGCAAATCTCTTATTTATTTTATGTAGTGCTGGATTTCCCTTAGACTCCTTCCACACAGCTGTATAAAATCCCCATAAAACTGGATTAAATGGTAGTGTGGACTCAGATAACCCAGTTCAAAGCAGATATAGTGTATTATCTGCCTTAATATCCTGAGTTATATGGCTGTGTGGAAGGGCCCTTAATCTTATTAATTTGAATAGCTGGCTTCTAGATTTAACAAACTGGTAACTATTGTTAATATGCTAAAGAAATTTAGACTGATTATGTGCAAATTTGTCATCCATTGGGATAGGAAAAATTCACTGAATATTTTCTCAGCTCAAAAGAAAATTGCAATGTAATACAAGTTTAGATGAGAGGTAGTGAGAGTAATATCCACTTGTTATCGAACACAGCTCTTTCTCCCCCATCCCCTCATTGTCCACACTCTTTTCCTTGCCACCCACACCCTCCTCCCTTGCCTTCTTTGCTTCCAAAACCCTATTTCCCTCCCACCACTCAAGAAGTGCTTTGAGTCTGCTTTTTCGGCATGGCATAAGGGGGTTGATTGGAAGGCCCCTTGAGTTCCTCCTCTTCTTCTTTCAGCTACTACAAAGGCTGGATGGCCATCTGTTAAGGGTGCTTTTATTCTGCTTTTCCTGCATGGCATAGAAGGGTTGAACTGGTTAGTTCGGTTCAGTTAGGCGATTCCTCATAGCTTGAGGATGATGGTCCTCCAAGTGAAGTGTCTGGGCAGTGGGTCTGTAGGTGGCTGTGGAGCCCTATTCTTGATCTACATGTTCTCCTGCAGTGAGGACATTGGTTCCCAAGTGGAAGACTGTCCCAGTCAGGGCTGGCTTGATGCGCCTTCCTCTTGGCACGTTTCTCCCTTTCCTGGATGGCCCCTGGGGTCATCCACTGAAATACTGTTAAGTTTATGTTGGTTAAAATTATTATTCATTTTAAATATTTTATTATTCCTTCTTTCCTTTTTTGCACTACACTACAAATGATATGCAGATGACACCACTCTGATGGCCAAAAGTGAGGAGGAGCTGAGGAGCCTTCTAATCAAGGTGAAAGAAGAAAGCGCAAAAGCTGGGTTGTAGCTAAAAATAAAAAAAACCAAGATTATGGCAACAAGAATGATTGACAACTGGAAAATAGAGGGAGAAAATATGGAGGCCGTGACAGACATTATATTTCTAGGTGCAAAGATTACTACAGATGAAGACTGTGGCCAGGAAATCAGAAGACGCTTACTTCTGGGGAGGAGAGCAATGTTCAATCTAAATAAAATAGTAAAGAGTAGAGACACCACACTGGCAACAAAGATCCGCATAATCAAAGCCATGGTATTCCCTGTAGTAGTAACCTACGGATGTGAGAGCTGGACCTTAGGGAAGGCTGAGCGAAGGAAGATAGATGCTTTTGAAATGTGGTGTTGGAGGAAAGTTCTGAGAGTGCCTTGGACTGCGAGAAGAACCAACCAGTCCATCCTCCAGGAAATAAAGCCCGACTGCTCATTGGAGGGAAGGATACTAGAGACAAATTTGAAGTACTTTGGCCACATCATGAAGAGACAGCAAAGCCTAGAGAAGACAATTATGCCGGGGAAAGTGGAAGGTAAAAGGAAGAGGGGCCGCCCAAGGGCAAGATGGATGGATGGCATCCTTGAAGTGACTGGACTGACCTTGAAGGAGCTGGGGGTGGTGACGGCCGACAGGGAGCTCTGGCGTGGGCTGGTCCATGAGGTCACAAAGAGTCGGAGACGACTGAACGAATGAACAACAACAACCAAATGATATATGTGCAGTTTGCATAGGAATTTGTTCATTTTTCCCCCAGTTAGTTTACACAAACACTCTCCATCCATCTGCCTGTGGTCCAGCCCATCTGTCAAATTTTAAAACACAATATGGCCCCTGTGTCCAAAATTTTGCTAATGCCTGATATACTGTATATACATTATATATAATATATAATATAATATATAAACATTTCTAGGGGCTCCACAAGAAACTTTTGCTTCAAAAAAGGCTCCGCAGCTGAAAAATTTTAAGAACTCTTGGGTTACACAAACATCTAGGAGTGAGCATGTTACACCTATACTAAAGTCACCCAACTGGCTGCCAGTTAGTTTCCTGGAAAAGCACAAAATGTTGGTTTTGACCTTTAAAGCCCTTCATGGTTTGGGTTCAGATTACCTACAGATTGCCTTCTCTTATACAATCCACTCCGAACACTGAGATCCTCTGGGCGGTATCTACACCAGCCTTCCAGAACCCGACTGGCACACTTTTTCTGCCCCTAGACTGTGGAATGACCTGCTAGAAGAGATCCATCTAAACCAATGGATCTAAACCTGTGGTTCCCCAGATGTATAGGCCTTCAACTCCCAGAAATCCTAACAGCTTGTAAACTGGGTGGGATTTCTGGGAGTTGTAGGCCAAAACACCTGGGGACTCACAGGTTGAGAACCACTGATCTAAACCATCTAAAGACTTATCTCTTCACTCTGGACTACCCAGCCAGTTTTAATCATGAATTTTGAATTTGTGTTTTATATATAATCTTTGTTCTGTGTCTTTAATATGTATCTTGGAGAAATATGTTTTGATATGTGTATTTTTTAGAATGTTTTTAGATGATTGTGTGTTTTTAGCAATGGTAACCCACCTCGAGCCAAGAGGAGAGGCGGGTAAGAAATAAAATAAATAATAATAATTAATACTATTATTAATTTCCTAGCTATTGTCATCTCAAAAAAGCAAACTGTAACTTAGAAACAGTGGAGGGGAAACCAGAGAAACAGCAATAAACAGGTAAGGGATGGGACTGAGGAACAGCTTCTAGATTAGCTGATTGTGGAAAGGCCCATAGGGGAAGGCAATCCTCTTGAACAAGCTGAGAGTCTGGGGGAAAGCCAGCTGATAGAATAATAATGCATCTGCAATCCACAATCAGGAGTAGACAACCTCTCCCCCCTGCCCCACTTTTTTGGTAAAAAGTCATGACTTGCAGCTTTTGCAGTTGCCACCCCCCCCCCCCCCCCCCGGAACACCCTTATGTAGAGTGATTTACAATGTATAGATCGCCTTTGCAGCACTGTTCTGTGCTTGAAGTTGGGGAAAGCTCACTATCATCCCACTGAGAGTTATTTTTCTAGACTGCAGAATTTTTCAGCTTTTCTAAAAGAAATCATTTTAATTGTGTCATTAATATGTATTCATAGTATTCAAGACAGCCCAGATATTTGAGGAATGTGGAAATATTACAGAAAATGTGCAAGTCTCATTTGCCTAGAGATTAGTAGGAAAAAATCCAGTTTCTTAGAATGGAGACTGTGAAAACTACCCTGTAAAAAATCATGGGCCAAGTGGAAGGGAGTGCATTGTCCATAAATGATAAGGGGCCACCATCTGAGCTTTTCCATTTTTTAGGCTAAGCTGCCCTTTGTTCTTGAAATATAAATAGGTAAAGGTAGTCCCCTGACTTTAAGTCCAGTCATGTCTGACTCTGGGGTGTGGTGCTCATCTCCATTTCTAAGCCGAAGAGCCAGCGTTGTCCGTAGACACCTCCAAGGTCATGTGGCCGGCATGACTGCATGGAGTGCCGTTACCTTCCCGCCGGAGCGGTACCTATTGATCTACTCACATTTGCATGTTTTCGAACTGCTAGGTTGGCAGAAGCTAGGGCTGACAGCGGAAGCTCACGCCACTCCCTGGAATTGAACCTGCGACCTTTCGATCAACAAGCTCAGCAGCTCAGTGCTTTAACCCACTGCACCACCGGGGGCTCCCGTAATATAAATAGTAAAGGCATTTCTCCGTCCTCAAAGGCTGCATTCTACTTTTTAAATCAGTCAGATTGTGTGGGTCTAATCTGTCCTCCTAACTAATTTATAGTGGCATGATGGTTGGTAAGCATACAAACATAGGGGATGACCCAACATTTAATAGCTCATTTGGGAAGCCAATTTATCAAATGAAAGATACTGAGTTTTTGATGCCCCGCCCCACAAAATAGATTTCTTAATATGTTCCCCCACAAGATAAAAGTCTTAATTGTTGTTTCTTTTTCATTTTTGAGAGACACTCAAATAACTATTAGAAAATGAACCACTGAATGTAGCTTCCATCTGAACAATTTCTCAAGCTCACTTTGTAAAATATTTATTTCCCCATCTTATTTTTGTAAGCATAAAATATTAACTTGACCTTTAAAAACACCAGCCAAACACACACTGGAAAAGAATGCTATTTCTAGCATTTCTTTAACTTACTGCATTTTCAGAGACATGTAGTAGGATAAATAAAATACTTTAAAAATATAATCTGTATTTTTCCATAAATTGTTATATATGCATAAGCAAGCACGCGCTTTTGTCTCACATGATCTGATGTTCTTTACCTAACTTAATAGAAAAGCAATTGGTTGACCACATAGCTTATGGCCTAATTTAATACTTCCTGTAAGAGTAATACATGTTTTAGGATTTCACAGTCTACTGAATATATTTTATAGCCTACTGAGCCTGATGTTACAACCCTTCAAGCTCATTCCTCATTCATGAGGTTTTCTTTTCTATATGTAGTCACTTGCAGTGGTTCTTTCAAGTGGGACAGCAGCTCAAAACCCAACTCAGCAGAAGGAGCAAAATCTTCCAAAAGTATTAGGATTTCACACAGGGCTTGAAATAAATTAAATAAGATACATTGCCACCTAAAGCAGGGACTCCCCACAAGACCACTGAGCAGAGTCCAGAAATTTTCTAACCTCATTACAGCTAGGGTCTTTCCTGATTGGTTAATAAACTACTTTTTGAACTCAGCTAAATGATACATGATATTATCTTTATTTTAATCAATAGAAAAAGATCACAATACAGCAGTGTTTTTTCATGTCAGGAGCAACTTGAGAAAGTGCCATTTGCTTCTGTTGTGAGAGCATTGGCCATCCGCATTGCCAAGGGGACGCCCGGATATTTTGATATTTTACTATCCTTGTGGGAGGCATATCTCATGTCCCCGCATGGGGAGCTGAAGCTGATAGAGGGAGCTCATTCGCGCTCTCCCTGGATTCAAACCTATGACCTGTCAGTCTTCAGTCCTGTCAGCACAAGGGTTTAACCCACTGCGACACCGGGGGCTTCTACAATACAGCAGTAACATAATAAAGAGTTTATAAGGTTATTTATTATTTATGTATTTTATTTATTTAGAACTTTTATATACCGGTCTTCTCACCTCTAGAGAGGGACTCAGGCCGGTTTACAACAAGGGGGTTCATACACAATAGTTTAAAAATGTCACATCAATAATACACTAATATAAACACATTAAAGTACTATCATAAAATTATATAAAGCCAAGTCGTTAGCATAAAAATCACTATTCATCCCCATCCGTCCATGTGGTCAAAAGCCATTGCCTCACTCATCAATTGCCAGATTCCAAAGCCAGGTTTTCATGAACTTTCTAAAGGTCAGGAGGGAAGGGGCAGTTCTAATCTCCAATGGGAGAGAGTTCCCGAGCCAAGGGGCCACCACTGGGAAGGCCCTGTCCCTCGTCCCCACCAGATTTGATTGCAAAGATGGTGGGACCAAGAGCAGGGCCCCTCCAGAACATCTTAACAACCTTGAGGGTTCATAGGGGAGAATCAGTCCGGACAGGTAAACTGGGCCGGAGTCGTTTAGGGATTTATAGGTCAACACCAGCACTTTGAATTGTGCTCAGAAGCTAATTGGCAGCCAGTGGAGCTGGCGCAACAGAGGAGTAGTATGCTCCCTGTACCCCGCTCCTGTTAGTAATCTGGCTGCTGCTCGTTGGACTAATTTCAGCTTTCGGGCAGTCTTCAGAGGCAACCCCACATAGAGAGTGTTGCAGTACTCTAAACGGGATGTAACCAGAGCGTGGACCACCGTGGCCAAGTCAGACTTCCCAAGATACGGACGCAGCTGACACACAAGTTTTAATTGTGCAAAAGCTCCCCTGACCACCGCTGAGACCTGGGGCTCCAGGCTCAGTGATGAGTCCAGGATCACTCCCAAGCTGCAAACCTGGGCCTTCAGGGGCATTGTAACCCCGTCGAGCACAGGCTGTAACCCTATGCCCTGTTCGGCCTTTCAACTGACCAGGAGTACCTCTGTCTTGTCTGGATTTAGTTTCAATCTGTTGGCCCTCATCCAGTCCGTTACAGCAGCAAAGCACCGGTTCAGGACTTGAACAGCCTCCTTAGTAGCAGGTGGAAAGGAGTAACAGAGTTGGACATCATCTGTGTACAGATGGCACCGTACCCCGAAACTCCGGATGATCTCTCCCAACGGCTTCATGTATATGTTAAACAACATAGGGGACAGTACTGAACCCTGCGCGACTCCACAGTACAATGGTCGTGGGGTCGAGCAAGAGTCCCCTAGCAACTCCTTCTGGGAACGGCCCTCAAGGAAGGACTGGAGCCACTGCAAAGAAGTACCCCCAAGACCCATTCCCGCGAGGCGTCCCAGAAGGATACCATGGTCGACGGTATCGAAGGCCGATGAGAGTTCCAGCAGAACCAACAGGGACACACTCCTCCTGTCCAGTTCCCGGCGAAGATCATCCACTAAGGTGACCAAGGCTGTCTCATTACCATGTCCCGGCCTAAAGCCAGACTGCGCCAGATCCAGATAATCCGTGTCTACCTGGAGTTGCGAGGCCACCACACGTTCCAGGACTTTGCCCAAATAGGGAAGATTGGAAACTGGACAATAGTTGACGAATTGAGTGGGGTCCAGTGATGGCTTTTTCAACAGCGGTTTTATAATAGCTTGTTTTAAGCTGGCTGGAATATTGCCTTCCCAAAGGGAGGCATTAACCACCACCTTTACTCACCCTGCCAAACCCCCTCTGGCTTCCTTTATCAGCCAGGATGGGCAGGGGTCTAGGATGCATGTGGTAGGCCTCGCTTCCCCAAGAATCCTGTCAACATCCTTGAGTTGAACAGATTGAAATGAATTAATCAAAACTGGACAAGCAGGTGCTCGTGTTACATCCTCAGAGACTGCCGTTAACATGGTGTCAAAGCCTGCACGGATCAAAGCGACTTTGTCCACAAAGTACTGAGCAAAGGCTTTGCAGCGGGCTGCCGAGTCATCAGGGGACCCATCCTGGAAGGTGGGTTTCAACAACCCTCTGACTACCCGAAACAACTCCGCCGGACAGTTCCATGCGGACGCAATATTAGCCGAATAGAAGGAATTTTGTGTGGCCTCCATTGTTGCGCCATACGCCCTTGAATAAAGGCATAGGCATGCTCGGTTTGACTCGCTAGGCTTTTTCCGCCACACGCTCTCTAGCCACCTCTTTGTTCGCTTCATCGCTGCCAACTCCTCGTTGAACCAAGGAGATGGTTTAGCTCGGCTACTTAAGAGGGGGCACTCCGGAGCGATCATGTCTATTGCCCTAGTCAACTCATTATTCCAACGGGAGACCAGAGCATTGACAAAATCACCTACCGAGGTGACGGGACATTCCCCAAGAGCCGTCAGGAATCCCTCTGGATCCATAAGCCTCCTGGGGCAGACCATCTTAATGGGCCCACCACCCCTGCGAAGGTTAAGAGTTGCAGAGTCTAAACCTGATCAGGTGATGGTTGGTCCATGGCAATGAAGCGATGGACAGCTCCTCCATACCGCCACCCTCTTCCCACCCCTGACAGAAAACCAAGTCAAGTGTGTGTCCAGCACAGTGGGTAGGGCCAGATACTAGTTGGGACAGCCCCATAGTTGCCATGGTGGCCATGAAGTCCTGAGCCGCCCCTGAAAGGGTGGCCTCTGCGTGGACATTGAAGTCCCCCAGCACTATAAGCCGCTGGAACTCCAATGCCAGGCCCAAGACCAACCCTGCTAGCTCAGGTAAGGAGGCTGTGGTGCAGCGGGGTGGTCGGTACACCAACAGCATCCCTATTCTGTCCTGGTCTCCTAGCCTCAGGTGGACACCTTCGAACAAGGTTGACTGAGGGGTAGGGCACCTGATCAAGGAGATGGAGTCTTTATAGACTATTGCAACTCCGCCTCCCTGCCCCTCAGATCTCGGCTGGTGCTGCACAGAGTAACCTGGTGGGCAAAGCTGGGTGAGATTAACCCCCTCATCCTCATCCAACCAGGTATCTCTAATTCACTCCAGGTCTGCCTTTTCATCAAGGATTAAATCCTGAATGGTTGATGTTTTATCATTGACAGACCTGGCATTCAACAGCACCACCTTTAATCCGGGAGGACCGTCTACCTTGGTACTCAGATTTACCATGTCGGGAGAACATTTTGGAATTTTTCTCAAAGTTTTCTCACAAATTGACCAGATTGGTTTATTAACTCTCCCTTTCCCATATCTCCCCATCACCACCTCTATATGTTTTTAATAAAACAACTCATCTGCAAAACCATATGCTCACCAGTCATCATCCCCCCCCCCCACACACACACACCAACTGATAACAAAAGATGCCTTGTGAGCCGAGTTCCATCCTAATGAGAATGGCCAAACCTTTTCCCTTAGATTGACCTGGCAGCTGCTTAGAGACTTGGCTGTTCTTGCTAGGCACCAGAGCAGCTCAAGTGCTGCTGTAGGTCAGGAAGCCAGGGGAGGTGCCCCCTCCCAGCTTCAGAACAGCCTTATGCTTAGCAGGCCTCCTCCTCCCACCACTTGGAGCAAAAGAACAAAATGGAGCAACTTCAGTCTTGCACATACATATTGTTCTCCATGCATTTGATCCTCCTAGTCTTCAGTTCCCCTTTGATATATATCAATCTTATTATGGTATCTCTTTACCAACATAGTTAGCTGGTGAAGTCAGATTAAAAATCTTGTGCAGATGTCTCTGACTAACCACATAAGCATCCTGTCAGTAGTCTTATTAACCTCATTGCTGAAATATTTATATAACATTTCCAGATAATTTTTGTCACTATAGCTGCCTTCTTCTGAGTCTCAGATTCTGATTTTACCAATTTCTGGATCTCCCAAGTTAGTTCCCAAGTCAGCTGTTTCTACGAATTATCTATATCTTTCATTTCAGCTGACATGGAGCCCCCGGTGGCGCAGTGGGTTAAACCCCTGTGCCGGCAGGACTGAAGACCTACAGGTCGCAGGTTCGAATCTGGGGAGAGGCGGATGAGCTCCCTCTATCAGCTCCAGCTCCTCATGTGGGGACATGAGAGAAGCCTCCCACAAGGTTGATAAAAACGTCAAATCATCCAGGCGTCCCCTGGGCAACGTCCTTGCAAATGGCCAATTCTCTCACACCAGGAGCAACTTGCAGTCACTTCTGACATGACAAAAAAAAATTCAGCTGACAAATCCTTTCTCATCAGCCTCAGTTCATCCAATATTTGAGTTAAGTCCATTGGTTTTGAGTAACCACAAGTATTCTATCAGTTCCATGTGTTCTTTTTCCTTGGAATCTCTTGGGTTGCCAATTGATCTAAATGAACAATTATTTTCTTACATTGATTTTGCTTAAACAAACAATGGTTGCAATATACATTTGTTTTAATTTCCTTTTTTGATTCAAGTATTTTCTTCTTGTTAATCTCATCATAAGAAGACTTGTTACTGTGGTTAAAGATACACTAGCAATAGTATACTTCTTTTTTTCAGTTGTTTCTAAATTACTACTTCCTAGGTTACCTAGTTGTTAGGCTACCTGATGAGAGGAGGAGTTGTGTTTTCCAGGAGTTCAAATATTTATTTCTTGTTTGCCTTCATCCTGGGAAGCTTCTTTTACTTTGTTCTGTAGGTTAACATAATATAAACAAAACCTTTTATTGATCATTTAAGCTGTTACAATTGGTATCAGCTCACAAGATTTATTAGCCCTTAATTACATTTCTAAAAGTGTAAAGTTCTGCTGTTTGAACAGCTCTGTGGGGGGAATTTCCTTTTTATGGTTGTAGCCTAGTCTGTAGTTACTGCTAGTTGCATTCCATTTATTTCCACTCAGTAAATTTAATTTACTCATATCATTGACACATAGAAGAAGATCTAAATGGGAGACTAATTATCCAGCTGGCAGGAATGAATTTCAACAGGAAAAATATTATCTCTGTGTTGCTGAAGGCTTTCATGGCCAGAATCACTGGGTTGCTGTGAGCTTTCCAGTCTGTATGGCCGTGTTCCAGTAGCATTTTCTCCTTCATCTGTGGCTGGCATTTTCAGAGGTCTGTGAAGATTTTGGCCACAGGTGTCAGTGAAACTTCAGGAGAGTATGCTACTAGAACATGCGGCCTGGAAAACTCATAGCAACCCAATATTATCTCTTCTTTAAAATCAGCATTTGGCACTGTTTTTCTGTGAGTTTTACAGAACAAGTCTGGGTTCTTCTTTCTTGGTCTCTAATTAGCACTTACCACTAAGGCATATGCCAAAACAAATGCCTTAGCAAAGTATCAGTAACAGAAACAGAACCTTGTGAAAGGCATTGCCCCCTCCTAGCAAGGGTGAGTGTTACAAGTCCAAAGCTATCACAGAATGGGTGATATTCCACAGGTGGTGGCTTATCCTCATAGAGTTTATGGAAGAATAAGGTGGCATGCTGTCATCTTGCTTGGTCTCCATGATATAGATATTCTCAAGCCCAAGAATCCATACCATGTTGTTGTGGACAATGTTACTTTGACTTGACTTTTTGAAGCAAAAGGAAACCGCCAGAAGCTCTTGTTCTCTTACCACTTACCACTCAAATCATCCCAGCCAATTTTCTTAAATTCCTGGATCTTTTCCCACAAGAAAGAAAAAACTGTTAAGGTTAAGAAACTGAATTTTGAAAGTAAACAAAATAGCACAAGTCAAAGGGCAATGTGTCCCCTTTCTTCCTGAAAAATAGTCATCTCCTGTGGCTGGTTTTCAGTTTAGAATGTGTTGGATTAACACTCAATGTATTTGCAGATGTTGTGAATTTGGATCTTAGGGCGTGCACTAGAACTGAAAGCATTTTGTTGCTTTACATCTTGAATAAAGTTTCAATTACCATTTCCAAGAATAATTTGAATAATTTGGAATTCCATGACCTAGATAATGGTAACTGGGTTTGTTATATTTTACTCTAGGACAATTGCAGAAATCTCTAATTATATATTCATCCATCTTGTTGCCACTGTTATTGCAATGAAATCAAAGAAAATGCACAGTGTATCCCTGTTTTTACAAATTAGTTTAAAATTAATTTAATGGATTCTTAATTAAAGGCGTATTTGCTCTGTCAAAAGTGCTACATTCTTGATTTAAGATCAGTCCAAAACAAAGTTGTTATATTCTTCCAGAAATAACACAGGATATGAAGCAAATGCCAACATCCAGTCTTAATTAATCGTCCAGAATGAAAATACAGAATTATTTTGACATTCGAATCCTATCATTCATTTTTGACCTGAAAGTGATAATATGAAAGTGGAAAGATTATGTAGAAATGCACAAAAATTCTTCCATTCATATAAACAAAGAAACAATTTGTAGTTCAGCATACATACTGCAACATGCAACAAACTAGATTAGGATAATAGCATCACTATCAGAGTGAAGCACATCAAACTATATTAAAATGTGGCATATTAAAATGTGGAAATAGACAACACACCAATTTTGCTCTGCATTAAGTCCCACTATATTCAAGGAACTTACTCACTGATACATAAGTCCAGCTGTGTCTGACTCTGGGGGTTGATGCTCATCCCCATTTCTAAGCCAAAGAGCCGGCATTATCCGTAGACATCTCCAAGGTCATGCAGCCAGCATGACTGCATGGAACGCCGTTACCATGTTACACAACGTACTATGTACTGGGGGAGTGACAAGTGGTGGGGGAATGACCAGTCAACAGGTGCCTCTCTCCCTGCTTTCGTGCACTCTTGAAGCAGGGAAGGAAGGACAAGGGGGACAAGGGAAGAATGGAGCCCTAAGGACTCCATAAAGCACACTTCGAGAAATGCTTATAGGGCATTACCCATGGTCAAGTATGATTAACAGACAGATACCTTTCTGTTTACCTAAGTTGTTGAATGTTAGCTGTCTGTTGCAGAAAGCCTTTTCATTTGGTTTTAATTTTGTATTTGTATATGTATTTTTGTCATCATCATCCTTGCATTTTAACGGCTTCTGAACAACTGTTTAAAATTCAAGCCAAATTTTTTATTGATTTCATTTTTTAAAAAAACTGCATAAATAATAATGACAACAACAACAACAACAACAACAACAACAACAACAACTTTAATTGTATTCTGCCCTATCTTCTCAAGGGGACTCAGGGCGGATTTCAACAAACAAAAAAGGCAAACCTTCAATGCCTCAGTGCAAAAGCAGATACAAACATAATAGCCCAAAATAACCCCACTAATGCCAACAACTTAAACATGACATCTATAAATTAAATAAAATGTACCTTATCAAAAATTATATCTATCACAAAACTTAAATATAAAACATCTGCATTTATTTACAGGAGCCAATGAAGACTCACTAAAATATGTGAGTTAATTGTATGGCCAGTTATGTTAACTGGGCAACCATAGTCAAAGCCTAAATAAAATAATAGTGTTCAGTCAGAGGTCTATTGTATTTTGTTCCAAATCAAACTGTGAATTGCCTTCAGTGCCATATTGGGAGAAAGTTGAGACAGAAAACAAACAAACAAACAAACAAAGTGAAGCTGACTAGATTCAGCAGTGGTATTTTATAAGAAAAACTTTGAACACAAAGTTTTAGTAAGTAACCTCCAGCATTTGATCATTCCATACTGCTCAAGATGCCTACAGTGGAATACTGAAAGATCTCAGTAATAATGAACAGTGACTCTGGTGTACTCTAGAGCATGCAATCTTCCTTATTTGACCTTTCAGCCATGCTTCACATCTCATTATTATTTTCCCCAAGACAGAACTAATTTATGGTGTGTGAGCATACATATGTGTGCGTCTTCAAATTGCCTACTGGTTAATAGCAACCCCATTAATTTCTTGGGCCTTTGTAGGCAAGGAATGCTTAGAAATGGTATTGGCACATCATTTGAAATTTAGCTTACAGGACCTAGTATTTCTTGAGAGTCTCCTATCTAAATAGTACTCGATTCTGACCCTGATTACATAGTAATTTAAGATCAGATGATATTTAGAGAATTTATGTTATTTAGGCCCTCTTCTATTTTTGTTAATTGTCTTCAAGTTGACTTTGACTCTATCAATGAGACAGAATCATAGAATCATAGAGTTGGAAGAGACTTTGTGGGTCATCCAGTTCAACCTCCTGCCATAAAGCAAGAAAATCACATTCAAAGCACCTCCAACAGATGGCCATCCAGCCTCTGTTTAAAAGCTTCCAAAGAAGGAGTCTCCACCACATTCTGGGGCAGAGACTTCTGCTGCTGAACAGCTCTCACAGTCAGGAAGTTCTTCCTAATGTTCAGGTGGAATCTCCTTTCCTGTCGTTTGAAGCCATTGTTCCATGTCCTAGTCTCCAGGGTAGTAGAAAACAAGCTTGCTCCCTCCTCCCTGTGACTTCTCCTCACATATTTATACATGGTCATCATGTTTTCTCTCAGCCTTCTCTTATGCAAGCTAAATGCACAGCTCAGATGCAGAAAAGAAAGTGTTAGTGTGTATTAGTATAAGAAAAGGAAGCAATTGCCTTTTCTTTTTCATACTTCAAATAAGTCATTAGTAATATATCCAAAACTGATCTTTCCAAAAAGGAGTTCCAAAGAAGTAATTTAATTTATAAATGAACAAGCCTTAAGAAAACTAATTACCAAATTTATAGGATCAGACAACTTATGCTGCTGATTTTAATAATGGGTTGGGAACAGGGGCAAGCAATTCTTTTGAGGAGTTCTCGGTATTCTGGATTCAAGACGTGGTTTGGCTTAACCTTCATATATGCAATTTTTTCATTTTGCTTCTTCAAGCCAGGCACAAAGTACTGCATAGATCTAATTTAGAAAATGCTATTTTCTTAAAAGGTTATACGGAGTGACAAGTATAGATTGTTTAAAAGCAAAATAGTGAATGATCCAAAATATAAGAAAGAAAAGAAGCAAAATAACCATAGCCTAAGATTATCCATTAGGATTTTAGAGTGCAAATATCCACATATAGAGTTAAACATTGATTGTGTTATATAGGACATCAGAGTCTCTGAATCTTCTCCCTGTTTCTCCACACTGCCGAAACAGAGTCCCATGAAATCCATCATGTGATGCAGGACAACTTCTGGCACAATTCTGTGGGGCTCCATTACAGCAACCTGGAGAAACTGTGCCCAGGGTGCCTTTGAAGGAGTCAGGTGTTACCCAGCTCATAATGGCAGAAAGTGAAGAACTGAGAGGGAATAACAGACCTAAAGGGGGAAAGGATGTGGAATGGCAGCAGAAGGACCTGGACATGAGGGAACAGAGTAAGACCATTCCCTCCACTGTCCCATGCTTTCCCTCTGCTTGTCTGATATGATCCATAGTCTTTTCATTTACACAAATGAATGCATCCCCAAATGTGTAACCAAATACTTGACTTCCACAACTTTGGACTAGAGGAAGACAATATTCTTCCATAGAGGATTTACTACTCACAAGATAACAACATAGATCGTGGCCATTAAGCCACGGTTTAAAAAACTTCCAGCACAGCTTTTGATAGTGTTTACTGAATAGTTGTACATCTCTTACCTTTTAATATTTAGTTTGGAACTGCATTATGTGGCCAGTGTAAACCCATATAATGTAGTTTAACTGTATTGGACTGCACTATATGGGTCTACATTAGATGTAAAATGCTATTCCAAACTGCATTATATAGCAGTATAGATCCGTCTCCAGGCATTTCTTCTCCCTGAGCTCTTTTCATGTAGGACTTGATTTCCAGATCTTTAACCATCCTAGTAGGGAGCTGTGATGGCACAATGGGTTAAACACTTGTGCTGGCTGAACTGCAGACCTGAAGGTCAGCGGTTCAAATCCGCAAGATGGGGTGAACTCCCATCTGTCCGCTCCAGCTGCCCATGTGGGGACATGAGAGAAGCTTCCCACAGGATGGTAACACATTTGGGCATCCCCTGGGTCACATCTCTGCAGACGGCCAATTCTTTCACATGAGAAGCAACTTGCAGTATGTTCTCAAGTCACTTCTGACACATTTTTTTTTAAAAAACTATCTTTGTCACCAGCCTCTACGTACATCCCAGCTTGCCAACATTCTTTGCTCAAAACCCGACATGGCATTGCAGATCAACTCAAACAAAAGCAAGCAGCAAAAATTCAGTAGGCTACCCTGAATGTAGTTCTTTCGGTGGCTTTTTAGTTATTAGGAGTGAAATAAGTATTCATCTTGCATGTCAGTGATGTAAATTACAATAACGGAATGAATGTCAATTAGCAGGCACATCTTCACTTCTAAGAAAGGAAGGGAAAGAAAACACAATGTTATCTGTTTAGTAGGATCTCCTGCTAACTGTTTTCCTGTATAAAGAGAAAAGAAGGTTATTGGGTCAATAATGGGCAATCTTCAGGAAGAGTCTTCATAAATGTTTCCAGCTGAATCCCACCTTTTCCCAAAGTCAGAACTTGAAGTGGCTTACAACACATTTTAAAATATGTTTTTCAAAAATCAACAAGATACAAAAGTTAAAAATAAGATTAAGCCACCAAACAATAACATAAAATGAAAACATATATCATTTTTTTTAAAACCTCACACACATACCAGAACAAATGTTAGATCTAGCACAATATTTTGGTGTGATGAGCCTTATGTAATCAATCATCAAGAGCCAATCTAAATAGAAAAGTCTTTATTTGCCTGCAATATAAAATAGGAATGATGCCACTACAACTTTTTCTAGAAAGGGAGTTCCATGGCCTGTGAGCAATGACTGAGAAGGTTCTCAGCAGATGTCCTTGTGAAAATGGTGGGGCAAAAAAAAAAAGGGGGGGGGGTCTCTCAATGCATGAGATGGTTTCTAAGAGAACTTATGCTTCTTCAAATAACCTAAACATATAGGGCTTGATAGATCAAAGCCAGCACTTTGAATAGTATTGGAAACAGACTGGCAGCCAGTGAAACAGATGCAACAAGGGAGTTGTATATTCCCTGTAGCTAACCTCATTTGGCCATCTGGGTGCAGCTCTTTGGACCAGTTGAAATTTCCAAACATTCCCCAAAGGTCATATTACAGTAATCCAACCAGGAGATAACTAAGGTGTGTGTCACTGTAGCCAGAACTCAAGGAATGATTACAGTTGGCACTGAAGCTTTAACCGTAGAAATGCACTTCTAGTCACTGCTGAAACCAAAGCTCACAGGCTCAGTTTGAATCTAGGAACACACCCAAACTACAGAACGATGTCTTCTTGAGGAATGTAAACCCATCCAACACAGGCTGAATCACAATTCAATTGACCAGGAACACCTGCTCTGCATTATGTTTCAATTCATTTGCCCTTATGCATTCCATTACTGCTGATAGGCACCAGTTTAGACCTGTGGTGGAATGGAGTAAAAGACTTGGGTGTCACCTACATATTCCAAAACCCAGGGCAACTTTCCCCAGTGGCTTCAGTCAGTATAGCTCCATTGGTCCATTCCTTGAAGATGCAAGTGTATCAGGAATGATATTTAGCTTTGTTGCATGTACTGGTTCAGAGCAGGCTTTCAAATAATCGCTATTCTGTGTTTGATCACATACACTTTGAGGTTTCTGCCCCCATGTCATACTAGTCACTTGTTTGAACAACATCTGCTCCCTGAATAACCAAAATACTAAACAAACAAACAAAAAACCCCAAGCACAACTATTTTAATTGGCAGGTTCTCTGTAGCTTAAGATTTCAAAATAGCAACAAAATAAGGAAGGGTTGCTGTAGGTTTTTCTGGGCTATATGGCCATGTTCTAGAGGCATTTTCTCCTGACGTTTCACCTGCATCTATGGCAAGTATCCTCAGAGGTAGTGAGGAAGACTGAGTAAATTGGCAATCAGTGTAGAAAGCAAGGTGTCAAGACAAATACCCCAAAAGAGAAGAAAGGTTAATCTAAGGAAATTCAACACCTGATGAGTTGACAGCTCTAAAGGACTGAAGGTCTGGAAAATGTAATAGAATTAGGCCAAGGCCAAGGCCAACATCAGGCACTCACTGTAACCCACTTGGACAGTGTTCAAAGTCAGGGACAAGATCTTTCTTGAAATGTTGTTGCTTCTTCGTACTCTCACTATCTAGTTGACGCCTGCTTCTGCAGTCAAATGAATAAGAGGTCTGGTACATATTGTCTAGTACAGATTAGACCAAAAGACAGAAGGTGTGCAGGCAGTGTTTGGGGTTGGCCCAAGATGAAACAAAGCAGTGAATGGTATTAACCAAGCCAAGATTCATAGTACATAAAGGTAGGCAAATTACTTTGGCCCATAGTACATAGGTACTTCCCCCCCATACCCAGACAGTTATAAAAAGAATAATATTCCATCTGCTGTCTGTTATAAATGCTTCCCCTTCATCTAATGATAGAATCAACTTTGTATAGAAGAAATAGGAAAGAAGGAAGGAAGGAAGGAAGGAAGGAAGGAGCAAACATATTCAGGAAGAGAGAACACAGAAAGCATCTTGTTCAATGTCCCCTAGAACCAAACTTGACACCACAAAGAATCTTGGGAAGAGATTATGTGGAAGAGTTCAAATAAAGTTGGAGTATCGAATGCTGAAGGTCACTGATTATGATGAACAAATCCACAAGTCAGGGATAGGAATTTAATGGTGTTCTGGATGTCTCAGAACAGCATCTTCCAGTGTCTTTTATCTGTGAATCTGACTAGAACTAAACAATAAATCTACTTTAAATCTGGTTGCTGCCTGCTGTAGAATTCTGGGGTTTGTAGTTTAGGGAGGAGACTTTAACAGCCTCACTAAACTACAAACCCCAGAATTCTGAAGGAGGCAGAAACTGGATTTAAAGTGGATTCGTTCTCTAGTGTAACGAAGTAGTAGGTGGAGTTAGAATTCAAGAACATCTAAAGGACCATATGTTTCTCACTGTTACAATAGTAAACAACATATGGTGCCTCTACTTCTCACTATTTCATAACAAGAAGTAGTGACTACTTTTAACATTTGTGCCAACCTGGGAGTACAAGTCATGACACAGTGCAGAAGTCTGCAGAGTGCGGTTTTCCAAAGAATGATGAAACATATAAAAAATTTATATTACAAGATGCTTTCATAAGAAAGCAAATCATCTCAGGAAATTGTAACTGATGAGCTAGAGCTGCAAAAATATTCCAGTCAACAGAATCTGGAATCAGGGTGGCATTTTAGATATATAGACCTGGAAAAAGGACATCTGGAAAATATGATTCTTGATTCAAACAAGATCCAAAGGTCAAACAAATAAACATGTGAAACAGGGAACATTTTTTTCACAAGGGTGTATAATTTTGGTGCTAATGCTACTGATAAAACCATTTTCATTACTAAATGTATCTATTTTAATCAGATCCCACCAGAATTTTAAAAAAGTTTCTTTTGAACTTGAAGTATTCTTTTGTTGGAATCCTACTGGTGTCATGCATATGCTCATTCTTTTCATCACTAAATGTATCTATTTGATTTTAATCAGATCCCACCAGAATGAAAATGCATTTGTACTTTTTGGGCTTCTTTACTTTGAATGTATTCATTTCATTGTTATATAAATAGAGTTCCAAATGGAAGTGGAATTACACAAGTATAACCATTTCACGTGGTCTTAAATTGCTAGCCCTAGCTAGAGTATACCCATTTGGTGAGTTGGATTTACCTATGTATTGGCTAACTATTTAGTAATTGATTAAATGAGTCTTTTTTTCTTTGTTCTGACTCACCAACAGGGCACCATTTAGTCATGTGTTCTTAAAAGGTTCATAGCCATTATCCAGTGCTTTTAGTATACAACTTTATTCACAGGGACTGTAGTCACTGTGCACTCCCCATTTCACAATGGAAAAACAACAGGACACATTGACAGCTATTATTATTATTATTATTATTATTATTATTATTATTATCTTTATTTATACCCCGCAAAATCTCCCGAATGACTCGATGCGGCTTACAAAGGTCAAGGCCGCCAACAACAACAACATACAAATATAACAATAAAACTCATAATCAAATAATAAAACATCAAGCAAACAATAAAACACTAAAAACAATGACACCATGATGCATTTAAAAACCTAAGGGCCGGGCCAAATGTAATGGACAAAAATGTAAAAGTGCTGAACTTGACAGGAGGTATGTAGTGGTTTTGGAGGTAGGTGCAATGTGCAGACAATTCTGGTCTCTAACAAAGTGCATTAGGGACATGATGCCAGGGAGTTTCCTAATCTGGAAAGGCACACTGGAACAGCCAAGTCTTCAGGCTCTTCCTAAAGATTGCCAACGTTGGGGCTTGTCTGATGTCCTTGGGGAGAGAGTTCCAGTGTCAGGGGGCCACCACAGAGAAGGCCCTGTCCCTTGTCCCCACCAAACGCACTTGTGACGCAGGTGGGATCGTGAGCAGGGCCTCTCCAGATGACTGAAGGGAGCGCGTGGGTTCGTATATGGAGATGCGATCACGCAGGTAGGCGGGTCCCAAACTGTTTAGGGCTTTGTAGGTGAGCATCTGCACCTTGAATTGGTATATATTTCAATGTACAAAACTGGAATGTAGAAGATGGGTGGTATATTGTAACCGTGGTGTGTACTTGTGCAGTTTGTATTTACACTGCACAAGTACAATGTATGATCTCAATCATTGGGTTTACAGATTCTATTTGAGATTTATATCAGCTTTGAGTATCTGTCATCAGAAAGTGCAATACATGTTTTGTAGCTAGAGGTGCATGGCCAAAGGCTCTAGAAGGACCTGAGAAGCAAGTCTGCCAATGAATAATCAGAAATGCAAATTTAGATTCAAGGAAATTGCACATATAGTGAAAAGGCTAACTGAAAAGATGGAAAGGTAGATGCCAGAAGAATTTCAGCTATCCAAACTATGTTATGATCAAAAGATAAGCAGGAATTGCAAATGCTGATTGGGATTGTAAGTGATGATAAATTCATGTCAAATGTCACAACTATAAGTACTACGTCAAAAAAAGGTGCAGAGTGAACATGGAGTAGGTTTTGGAAAATCTGAAACAAAAGACTTCTTAATATAAATTTATTAATTCAGGAAATATTTAAGGTGTTCTTAGGTTTTAGTATAAATGGGTAGATGAAACTCGTAAGATGTTTGCTTGTTTAACATGACATGTAAATAAAATTGCAAATGTGAAAGATATATTATTTCTCTTTTTGGCTCATGTTATACCAGTGGTTTTTCAAACTGCTCATCTAGGGGCTCCACAGCTGCCCCTCCCCCCTTCCTAGGAAGCACGAGAACTCCTTTGCACCACCAGCACCTTGGCCTAGAAGGCACCCTTTGCACCACCGGCAGCATAGTCTACAAGGCCTCCCCACCACCACTTTGACTGTGATTTTCCTGCAAGGAAGAAGCAGATTGGACTGAGTGGCACATGAGTTGCTCATTCTATTATTATTGTTGTTGTTTTTATTATTATCCTTGCAAAGGCTGCATGGTCATCTGTTGGGGGTGCTTTAACTGTGATATTCCTTTAAGGCAGAAGCAGGCTGGGCTGGGTGGCCCTTAGATTCCTCATTCTATTGTTGTTGTTGTTGTTTCAAAGGCTGGTGGATAGCCATCTGTTGGGGGTGCTTTGACTGTGCTTTTCCTGCATAGCAAAAGAGGTTTGGACTGAATGATGGCTGGGGTCTTCCACTGAAATACTGTTAAGCTTATTATTATTATTAACTTTATTTGTACCCCGCTAGCATCTCCCGAAGGACTCGATGCGGCTTACAAAGGCCAAGGCCTCAAAACACAACATAACAATACAACACTTAAAGCAAATTAAAAACAGTTAAAGCAATATTAATGTTGGTTAAAATTGGTTAATATTTTATTGTTCTTTCTTTTTGTTCATGTTTTGTTCATTTCTTTTCAATTCGTTCACACAAACATTTTCCATCCATCTGCCGCTGGCCCAGCTCATCTCTCAAATTTTACAATACAATATGGCCCTTGTTCCAAAAGTTTCTTGAGGGTCCACAAGAAAATTTTCCTTCAAAAAGGGATCTGTGGCTTCAAAAGTTTGAGAACACTTTCCCTGAGCACTAAGAAGCAGTGATGGCACTGAGATAGAACGTGGAGCGAGCTAGCACACTACCTCTCTATCTCTCTCTCTCTCAAATGCCAGGACACCACAGAAAAATGCAGGAGCTCACCCTGGTATATATAGACCAGCGTTGCAAAAAGACACGTGATCTGCTTTCTTCTTCTGATTGGCTCTATTGGGCAGAAATCCCATTCCTCCGCACGCAGCAGAACTTCTAATATGATAGCTGGATTGTAGTCTGTAATGGCCAACCTTCAGCTGCCCCCCCCCCCCATTCCCGTTTCCAGGGGTTTGGCTGTGAGGTCGCGCAATCCTCCTGAAATTGGCATTACAAAATGGTATTGTGCACCCCTACAGTTTACTAAGAAGCACTTATTTTTATCAGCTGGTGAGTTCTAGTGCCTCACTAAATAACCAGTCCCAGAATTATGCAATACTCGAGCATAACAATCAAAATGATACTGGACATATTATGAGAAAATATGACTCACTAGAAAAGACAATAATGTTTGGTAAGGTAGGAAAAGAGAAAGACCCAGTCAAGGAAGGCACATCTCTGAATCTGCAAAATTCGACCAGGGCTGTTGACTTGAAGGTCTCTCATTCATAGAATAGTCAACTTGACAGCCGTTAACAACAAAAGCCTACCAGTGGTCTAAATATGGTTGCCAGAGTGAAAACTGCTGATGACTCTTGTACTTTGAATAGTTGCATAGAAGATGCATTTCTGGCCTCTGTCCAGCACCAAGTTAAAACATGGCTTTTTATAAAAGCCTTTGGGCCCCAACGGATATCTCGCAAATGTACATTTGCATGATTTTAAAAATATTTTTAGCTGTTTTCGCTGTCTTAACTTGTGGAATATGGTTTAGTCTCTTTCAATTACATGTTACAATGTTTTAATTGTTAAATTGATCTTTTCTTGTACATGGTATAGGGTGGGAGATAACGAATTTAATGAAATAATAAATTACTAAGCTGGTATTTCACAGTAAGTTAGCACATAGTTTTGATCATCAAAGAAGAAAGGAAGAGTAAATAAAGACAACATAAAGTCAAAAGGAGAAAGGAAATGAGAGTAAGCAGAAATTGGTATTGGTAGGTAGTCAGGTAGCATTTGTAGTTCTCACCTAATGGCTCTCTATGTGGTTACCAATTTCTTTATCAGATATTGCTAGATAAATGGCATTTTCCATATATTTTTGCCAAATATTTTCTACTCTTATGTTGCTATGTACCCCATATTATGTGGTATTTGTCTATAGTATAATTCAGTGACTAATGTTCTACTACAGATGGGCTGTTAGATTCCAAGGTCAAGATCAATGAAAGTGATTCAATTAACTGTTGACAATGTATACAATTTTTTTTTACCATGGATCAGATCCATGAAGGATCATACCAAAGGTCCATTGAATTTAGCATTTGTTCACAGCATGGATGTCCAGGAGTTTATAGGAAGCCCAGAAGGGGGACGAGTGTGCAACAGCACCCTCCCACTCATGTTCTGTGAGCAACTGACATTTAAGACAGGCTAGAAAAAAATCCAATTTGCAAGTGCTCAATTCCTTGATAATGTGTTCTCTGTCACACACACACACACACACACACACACACATCACATACTATATACATTTTGAGGTGATGGTATTGAATGAAGTTGCAGACTTTAAAGGAATTTTGGTGGTTATTTAGTCCAACATCCCATTCAGTATAGGATCTATGATGCATGATTCAACTATAGGATTCATCCTGACAACTGATATCAACCTTTTGTTTACATTCAGTCTGAAAGACTATCACCTCTCAGGGCAACATGGAATGGCACTTTTTTCCACTGTTTGGTTTAGCTCTGTTTTGAAAAAAAATCTATTCTCAATTATAAGTTGTTTTTCAGAAATCTCACTATTCTGCTTGTCTTTGTCTAGACATATTCCAGTCTTCAAATAGAATGCTTCAGAAGCTACATCTGGACTATTCCAGATATGGAGAATGCTTGAGTTCTTGCTCTTATTTTGTGCTTGTGGAATCTTATAATAATTTGGATTGTCACCAATCAAGAGAAATGGCTTCATATCATTTGTGTGAGTTATTCTACCTTTGCATTTGGCTTCACTGCTTGGACTAAATCAGCCACATGCATGTCTGCCAACACCTCAAACTAAAACCATTATGTGAATTAGACTTAAAAGTATTATATGAATTTACCCAATGCCAGGTAGTTTGCAGAATAAAACAGTGTGATTTTTTCCCTTCTTTCTTCTGAGCACATATCTGCTATCTCCTTTCAGAATGTAATGGCACACATCCTCTTAGTAAGTTTTCTAAACAGAAAGCAACTTTCCAGGATGCAAAACTAGCATTTTTTGCATAAAAATAACATTTTTGCCTGAAATACCAGTTGTATGCCCCCAAAACAGCATTTTTCTTACAAAAATTAATATTTATGGCAAAATGGCTATTTCCTTGCAGCAAACGTATTTCTGTGCAACAAAATATGATATCCTTGAAGTGACTAGGGGTGGTGATGGCCAACAGGAAGCTCTGGCGTGGGCTGGTCAATGAGGTCACAAAGAGTCGGAAGCGACTGAACGAATAAACAACAACAAAGGAGAAAATGTGAAATTATTCATTCTTGCCCATAAGAAAAAGAAATGATAGACTTATATCCCTCATTTAAGGTTCTGGAAGCACGTTTGGGTAAGTGGTGTGCAATTGTGCACATTGACATAAATCTGCTTGTGTATTCAGTTATAATTCAGACTCTGCATTTGGCTGCACATTCTATTACATAAAATTGTTATTCAAGTTCTGCAGCACAATCAATTTGCAGTCTTGAAGATGCTGTGACTTTGTTGTTGTTGTTGTTGTTGTTGTTGTTGTGTGGTTCAAGGACAGTTTTAGTAATGTAACTCCTGTTTAAAGTAAAGATAGAATATAATAATGTAACAACCTTCTGTAGATTTTGTATAAAAGAAAAGCTACCATTTTGCTATTATTATTATTATTTTATTATTTTATTACTTTCAATGGACAAGTTTAATTGTACAATGTGAGCAGTTTTAATATCACTGAGTGCTTAATTTTCCCATCCAGAATTTTACAACGCTGAATGCTTTTCTCATAAAAAAAAAAAATCTTAAGACTATCAGTGAATGCCAAATTCTTAGTCCACTTTACTCTCATCTAGGAAATGAAAAGTTCTTCCTTCCAAAAAAATGTCAGTTTCTCTGTATGAAATGTCAAACCATTCTACTTTACATAATTCTGAAATCAGAAAATAACTTTCAAGTTATTACATTGAATTGGAGATTGAAGAGATAATTGCTTAGAAGATCAAAAGGAATGTTCTTTTTTTAAAAAAGAAAAAAGAAAAGCAACAACGAGATGCTTCAAAGTAATACATGTTTGCTTCTCAAAGTTAATCTAGTTTTAAGACCATGTCTTTGCAATTTAATGTCTTACTAGCTTACTAGGTTAAGAAAGCATGTGATTGTATTTTGTGGCATAAAACTAGATTTAATTAATAGCAAATACTGCAAGTATGTGCGTGTGGAAAAAAGGGAGCGAGATGTACTTTAGTGCGGAAAGAAACATTATAGGAAACCTGAAATGCTGCAATCCTTGGTTGTCTAAAACCAAATGGATGGGACTGCAACTTCAAAGCATAACATTTCCTAATGTGCAACTCAAAAGTAAACAGTATGGCAACTTTGACCTTTGCTGACCAACTACGTATCTAAGATAAGCATGTTATGCGCATGTAACTACTCAAGTCAATTCAGAGATCTCTCCACAACTTAAAAAAATAAAATAGTATGGTACTGAAGGACACAAAGATAGGATAGATATGTACAGCACTAACCAGGGCTAGGTGGTAGGAGGAATAGATAATCTGACCTTGGAATTTGGCATCATTGCATTTCAAGGAGGATATGGCAGTCCTCTGAGAGAGGCCCACAAATTCTTCTAGTGAAGAGTATGTTTTTTTTGGCATTTGAATAAGTGAAACTGTAGATTTTACATCAGAGGATAGCACTGAAATGTGTTTCAGAATATTTGTCAGACTGCAATTTGATAGGCTTTGCTTTAACATACTACTGTTTGGCGGAGTAGTTGGCGAGATCAACCATATAAGTAGCATCAAAGGGGAAGTATTTATTTATTTTACTTACTATACTTGTATACCGCCTTTCTCAACCTATCGGCGACTCAAGTAGTACTTATTGTTTTCCATTTATCCCTTAAAGCCTGTGGGTGAGTGTGAACCTTCAGATATTTTTGGCCCATAGCTCCCATCAGCCATAGGCTATGTGCAAAATTATCAAAGTTGTTTCCAAAATCCAGAGTCCTCTGGCATCTTCTTTGGTTTGTGTGTTAGGAGTGTTGCTGTGGCAATAAATATTACCTGCATTCTTGTGTAGGAGTACTTTAGATCAGGTCTCTGATTTGTAACCTGTGTTGGCTCACTAAAAAAAAGAATACAATATAGGAAAGTGTTTTGTTTGTTTTTAAGGTCACACCTTATATGCAGTTCCAGGGCTGCAAGCAATATATTATTTTAATATTCAGGGGAGGGGTATCTGTGTTGGATATGCAGCAAGTTACAACAAAATCCACAAACAGCAATATTTTTTTGGGCAAACTTCAAAGCATAAAATATATAATGCAAGCCCCACTGGTTCCTTTGTCAGACAAAGACATTAAAAACCATAAAAGGAGGAAAGTGATAGTCCGAAGAACTATATTCTGTCTGAGATGTAAGTCAAATGGTACTGAGGGACTTCAATACCATCTTGGATTTTAATCTTTTAATGTTTTCCTCTCTACATGCACTCATAGTGATAATATTCTCAGGCGCCTAAGGCCCCAACTAGATAATCCTTTCTATTTTACTAATAATTGTTTTACCAATTGGTGAGAAGGCCTGTTTTGAAGATAAGCCATGTCTGGGACAGAGTGTTTAACTCTTCATGGTCTTTCATGCCTGCCATTGGGTAATAACCACTGCTAATTATGCTATAGAAACTGTGAGAGATCTTTATTGTGCATATACTGTTAGAGATATAATAGAATCTGGACTTTCTCAGCAAGCCTTGCTTTAAAGGTTTTTCAAAAATATCAGTATCAAGACATTCTAACAGTAATAATAAATAATAAAACTGTATTTATATCCTGCCCTATCTCCCCGTGGGGACTCAGAGTGGTTACCAACAAAGGCAAACATTCAATGCCCGTAACAAAGACAATAACCGTGAAATTTAAACAAAAATCACTATATATCATATGTAGGTAAAATTAGTGGGTTTTTGTTGTGTCAGGAGTGATTTAAGAAACTGCAAGTCACTTCTGGTGTGAGAGAATTGGCTGTCTGCAAGGACATTGTCCAGGGGACCCCCGGATGTTTTACAATCCTGTGGGAGGCTTTTCTCATGTCCCCACATGAGAAGCTGGAGTTGGAAGATGGAAGCTCACCCCGCTCCCCAGATTCAAACTACCGACCTTTCGGTCAGCAGTCCTGCTGGCACAAGGGTTTAATCCATTGCATCATCACTGACTCCTTAATTAAGTAGTTAAAAACACACATTAAATTATCAGAGTTTAAAAGCCAGCCTAGTCAAGGATCATACTCATTTATAAGAGACATGTAAAGAAATCAGAATTGACATCCAAAATACTTTCAACTGAGCTAAGATTTAAAAGGGAAATGTACAAGAAATTGAGGGGGGGGGGGAAATAATTCAAACAAATAACCAACACATAGGAAAAAGCTCTGAAAGGCTAAAGCGCAAAATGAGTTCAAGCTTGCCAGAGAGATTGAAAACAATACAAAAAAGGGTTCTTTGGTTATGTCAGTAAAAAAGGAAGAAAATGTTAATGGTAGGGCCTCTGCATGGAAAAGGTGGTGAAATGCTAATCCAGGAAATTATTTTGTTTTATGGAACTACTTTTCATGATTTGCTAAAATATTTAAATGATTTCAAACCCTCCACCATCCACCCCACATTTTTTTCTGGCTACGGGCTTTCCTGTAACTCTCCAAGTGGTTAGGACTCCCAGAAGCCCTAGTCCAGGTATGGGCAAACTTTTAAACTTGGGGGCCACATGGTGGGCTGAAGCAGGGTGGATGGGCCAGGAGGGAAGGGGTTCTCCCCAAGTCCCCTCCCTGCCCTTTCCTCCCCTCCCTCTTCTCTTTTGGAAGCAGAAAGTGAAGGAAAGACGGGAAAAGTTTGGGTCCCAAAAGTGTTGGCTTTGGTCAGAATGAGATGGTGGACGGGAGAGAAAAAGTGTATCTATTAGACCCCGTATTGCCTACTCCTGATATAGAATCCTAGAACCCAAGAGTTAGAAGAGACCCCCAAGGCCATCCAGTCCCAACCCCTGCCATGCAGGAAGCTACAATCAAAGCACTCCCAATAGACAGCCTCTGTAGAAAAGTCTCCAGTGAAGGAGACTCCACCACACTCAGAGGCAGCCAATGCTACTCTTCAACAGCTCTTACTCTCAGGAAGTTCTTCCTAATCTTTTCCATTGCATCTCTTTCTCTGCCATTTGAAACCATTTCTCCCTTTGCCCTGGTCTCTAGAGCAACAGAATCATAGAGTTGGAAGAGGCCTCATGGGCCATCCAATCCAACCCTCTGCCCAGAAGCAGGAAAAAAGTCAGTCCCCCCCTCCTCAATTGGACACCCTTTTAAATTTTGAAACATTGTTCTCATGTTCCTTGTCTACCTTCCCTCGTGTTTCCTCTCTACCTTCTCTTCTTCCAGCTAAAAATTCCCCAGGAAGAAAGGGGGAAGGAAGAGAAGGATGAAAGAAAGAAAGGGTGGAAGGGAATTGAGGGAGGGAGAGAGAAGGGAAAGGGAAGGGAAGGAAAGACAAAAGGGAGGGAAGGGAGGAAGGAAGGGGAAAGAGAGAGGAAGGAGGAAGGAAAGAGAGAAGGAAGGGCAAAGGGTGGAGGAAGGAAGGAAGAGAGAGAGAGAGGAGGAGGGAAGGAAGGGGAACGAAGGAAGGATAGGATGGTGAGAAAGAGGAGGGCCTGAGAAAAGACCCCAAGGGGCCGCATCCAGCCCCCGGGCCTGTGTTTGCCCATACCTACCCTATTCATTTTGTCCAATGGTGAGGGATTCTGGGAGCTGAAGTTCAAACACCTGAAGGGCCACAGATTGTGCAGGCCTGCTCTACAAAATCGTGGAGAACAATGCCCTCCGGTCAGTGTTGCAGTAGGATTAAGTAGTCAGTACACAGAACAAGGGTAATAACAGCACCGTTTTGTTTTGTTTTTGTTTTTTTGTCAGTAAGCAAAATATCTTGGATTGACCTTGCCAGGGTGCTTCTTAGGACTACCAACCAAAAAGCAATGTGCAGCTGCTCAACCTTCCCTGGAAAATGTTTGTGGTAAATAATGACTAAAAACCTTAACGTGGGAAAAGGAGGTGGGTTACAAACAGAAAACAATTCATAAAAACATGACTCTATCAGGGTGATCACATTATAAATACCTAATCTAGGAGCATCCTTCCAGTCTCCAGTGTAGCTTTGTGCGTCCTTTATCTTTCAGCCCATAGACTTTGCTTTTCTTTTATATCATGTAGACTGCAAAATTTATTACTATTTCAGAGAGCTGATTTTGATAATAGCTGTAGTTTACATTTGGAAGAGTGGTGGTTTGGTGAAATTATCAATGTGCCAGTCTAAGGAATTACCTCAGTTCCTTCCTCGTGTAAGGAAGGAAATAATGACAAGATAAACATAAGTTTCTGTTCCTAGATAAATGAAGCAGGATGTTAACACCCACAAAGCTAAAAACGAAGGTGGAACAAATGTCTTCTCTTTCTTGTCCTTGCTTTGGGGAAGCCTGCTGTTGATTTTAGAAAATGGGCCATTTTTGTGTTTCTCTGCTGTTATAAACACAACTGATTAATTTGTACATCTAAATTACCAAGCTGTTTCTCAATTTGTTTGTTGAGTCATGCTCTTTAAAACATGCCAATAAGAAAAGCACTGGTCTTAATCCAACTAAAAGTAGTAATGGCTAAATCACACTGAATACAGAGGAACAATCTAATTAAAAATGGAATAAATAAGGTGCTACTTTTAAATTGTGGATGACTTTGTCTAGACCAAGCATTCACCAAAACTATACTTTACCTGATAGTTTGGTCCAGGTCAAGTATAGTTTTGGTGAATGCTTGGTACCTCTAATTGTCATATCATGAAAGGGTTTCTCTGTATCTTTAGAGTATTCAGAAAAGGGAGGATTTTGCAAAGTGACTTTACTGTGCAGCAATAACAGGTTGAATTTTCCCTGCTATATTCTTATAGGGGGTATATCTAAATGCATGCAGCTGACAGTCTTTCATTGGCAAAACAAATACTTCCAAAGACCCATTTCATTTGTTAGCTAAACCTAAGCATTTGGTCTCAGCCCCCATCTACACATAATCCAGTTTCTGAATGCAGATTAACTCAGTTGAACTGGATTGTATGACAGCGTAGACTCATAATCCATCTGAAAACAGTTAATCTGCATTCTGAGTCTGGATTATATGGCAATGTAGATCCAGCCTTACTGTTGTTCAAAATTGTATCCTAATGACTATGATGAAGATGGAACCTATGTTAGGCCCCATCTACACTGCCATATAATCCACTTTCTAAATCAGAATTATCTGCTTTGAACTGGATTATATGGCAGTGTAGATCCAGCCTTGCTTCTTTGCATTTTAGCTATTCTATTTCAGTCCTTAACCCCTGGTTTTGTATTCATTCCCACCCAACAACTGGCTTTCCATGATCACTTGTGCTTTCTCCAGTAAGCCTTCTCCTCTACACCTCCATTCGCCTTCCTGTGATTTCATCAAATCTAGATGGTCCTGCTATTTCTGATACATCTTTTGTGCATGGCTTGCTGGGGAGGGGTTACCTCCCCCCCCCCCCCAAAAAAAGCTGGAATGGTCATTGTGGGATGGTCTGCATCAGATAAAAAGTGAGTTTGATTGGGATTATAGGAGGAGATTGCTCTTGTTTTGCATGATGAAACTTTGCAGAATCTCCTCCTCACCCAAGATTTCCTATTAAAGCTGTGAAAGCTATATTAAATATTCAGCTTGGCAACTCATCCTAGGACTCTTTTCCTATACAAGCAGGGTTGTGTGGTGGTAGCAATATTGTTTCAAATTGATTGGGGCCCCTTCTACACTGCCAGATAATCCAGGTTACCAAAGCAGAAAATCCACATTATCTGATTTGAACTGGATTATCTTAGTCTACACTGCCACATAATCCAGTTCAAAGCAGATAATCTAGATTTTATACAGCTGTGTTGAAGGGACCTGAGATTTATGGCTACCCCATCATGGGTTGTATTTAGTAAAAATTAATTAGAGATAGTTTGCTATTGCCTTCTACTGAAACTGAGATAGTTTTACTTGTCTTAAGGTCACTCAGTAGGTTTCTATAGTTGAGCTACAAATCCCAAAATTCCATAGCATTGAACCATCACAGTTAAAGTGGTGTCAAACTGCATTCATTCTACAGTGTAGGTGTACCTTTTGTGTAACAAAAGGTTCCCAGCCACAATGTGTTTTCAGTTTCCGAGCTCTGGTCCTATTCAAGAGCAGCTGTTGGATTTGCAGTCAATTAGGAGGAACAATAACAACAAAGGCATGGATTGTAAAAAATTATCCCTGCTTTAAGAACATATGAGAAGAGGTCACATAGCATTGACCCCCCCCCCCCCAATACACACTCTACTGCTATAAATCTACTGAATACGATGCCTGCAAGTCAGATGTTTTGAAAAACAGGACAAATATTTTAATCTTACTCAGAAAGGATGATTAGCTGTGAAATAATTTCTTACATACAATGGGCCTGGTGGAATGCCAGAGTATAATGCAGGGGTCATACAAGCTGAGCTTAAGGGCACTTCCAAACAGGCCCAAATTGTAACAGGAACCAGGACTTAAAGTCCCAATTCCTGTTGCAATATACGACTTCATCAGATGGGTGGTTTTCCTCCTCTTTGTGTGCTGCCAGCATGCTGCTGGGATGGAGTTTGCCGGTCGGAACTCATCAAATGATGTAGGGCTACTTCCAGTGGGGCTCCATGCTGGCAGTGTTTCAGCAGAGTGACTACCTGACTCTTCATAAAACAAACTGGGGACAGCACAGAAGGAATCTGGGGACAGTTAGGAAACATCGTGGGATGACAGCCCATGACCCAGTAACTTAAGGGGATGAAATTGAAAGCTGCCCCATAATTTTCCCCAATTTCTCCTGCTTTCACCAGCTTCTGGACCTCCATGTGACCCCCTCCCCTCTACAAAGCTCCTGATACATCATTTTGACACATCTGAAACTTTTTCTGAGGGGGCTGAGAACACAATCACGCCCCTCTGGCACATATACAGGAGAAATGGGGGCTAGGATTCTGCTCCATTGGGCTCTTAGAGCTTGAAGAACTGGGATGGTAATGAGGATTGGCCCATAGGATTGTGGAAGGTGGCCCCGAGAATCAGTTCTCACAGGCCCAATACCTAGAAAGATCCAAACTTTGCAGTAAGGTCCACATCTTTTTGTTTTTTTTTTAATCCATACTAAATAAGGCTATACAATTTTTTTCTGGCATCATTTGGATGCCTCAGGTTAATGAAACCCATCACGGGTTTTGGGTCTGTGTGGAAGGGCCCTAAATCTCATGTTTAAATTGGTGGGACAAATTAGATACAGTTTTAATGAAGCCCATTGTTTAAAATGGTAACTAGATGCAACCAGCTCTTTTGGATCCAAGCTCAAGAACAGAAAATGGAATGTTGGTAGACAACAAAAGAGATTTAAAGATGGGCTTAAAGTGAACTTTTAAAAATGTGGTATAAACACTGAAAACTGAGAAGCCTTGTTCCTCAAGCATTCTAACTTGAGGTCAGCTCTTACTAACAATGTTATGGATTTTGAAGAAACACGAATAGAGGGTGAAAGGGAGAAACATGCCAACAGGAAGGTGCATCATGCAAACCCTCGTTGAGACTACCTTCCATTTGGAAATCAATGTTCTTATTATGATAGACCATGCAGATCCAGAATAGGTGTCTACAGACACTTACGGATCCATCACCAACTCTACTTCTGAAAAACAATCATACTTGGCCATGAGGGATCACCTATGATGTTCAAGACATTAATGATATACCTCTTTATTTTTCAGTTTTCTCTTCCACAACACTATTCAATGATGGCCAGGCAGCCCTCCAAAACAAATTATAAGGGCAATCAATTCGTATACAGCCAGGTTTCAAATGATTTAATCAGATCTCATCAAAGAAACATCTTAATTGGCCCTCTGAAAAGATGACAAATCAAATGGACAGGTGGGCCTAGCTGTGGAGAAAATTCTGTAGTGTGTTGGGAAATCAATAAAAAAAACTCTCTACCGTCACCAAGCCTTTGAGATGCTCTTGGAAAAGTAACTATTATAGCATGACACACCATAAAAAAAAGGAAAGGAGAAGGTGATTCTATGATTCTATACCCAAATTTCACACCCTTGTGACTACCTCTTTTGTGGGTAGTGTGGCCACCATCCAACCACTCCACTCCACCTCACCCCACTCCACCACAGCCAGCCATAGCTGAAAATTCAAGGGAATAGCTGTTGTGGTTTTTTATTTTAATTTTAAGAAATTTGACCAAAAAAAATTAAATTTCCTAAAAATCAGCACATATGCAACTCTTTCTGAAACTTGGGGGGAATGATATCTTGATTATGTTGTGTCATTGTAGAGAAATTCAAGGCAATAAGGCTGCATTTTTTAAAAAGGTTGCCCTGGAAGCCTCCCCACTTGCACCATTACATAACGAAATAATAACAAAAATTCAGTTACTTGGTAGTAGTTATTATGTGGACCCCTTACATTATTTTAGAAACACTTTAGAAATGAATAGCCACTCCCCTAATTTATTAATGAGTATTGAAACATTTTTTGGTTGATCACATGCCCCTAATACCTACAAAAGCTCATGCTACTATAAACTAGCTAAGATACTGTTGGATTCCTTTTTTCTCAGTCCATTTTCTGTCTTCTTTATCTCTTAGAAGGAAATACTCAGATAAAGTCCTCACAACCAGGTTTATGACAGGAAATATGTCTCATAATGATTAACCCAAGATTTCTATAAGTTAAACCTGATTCAGTTTGGCACAGAACCAAATCAGTAGCCTATACAGGGGTACAGATCAGATATGATCAGTCCATTTGTCAACCATGATCAATCTGGCCACCACATGTTGGACTAGCAATGTTTTTCAAACTATCTTCACATGGCAGTAATCTAATATGGAGGTTATTATAATACTGATGAGTGAAAATAACCTATTTCTGTCCAAAAAAAAAAAGGATAAAGCTAGATCTGCAGCCAGAACTCGGCAAAACATTCCATATCACTGAGTCCATCTGGGCCTCAATGGTAATGGCTCCAGAAAAACACTAAGGTATGGATCATGTTCTTCAGGAAGAGAACAACTTCTTCTAGGTTAGACATCATTCATTGTGTAAGAAAACTACATAATAATGTATTGTCGAAGGCTTTCATGACCGGAATCACTGGATTGTTGTAGGCTTTTTCGGGCTATATGGCCTCTAGACTATGGCCATATAGCCCGAAAAAACCTACAACTACATAATAATGGTGCCTCAGATTTCTCTGGACTGAACTTGAGCTTAACTTACAGTGTTTGTTTTAAATAATACTGTAAGCCAATTTATTACACAAGATCATTGAACACACTTCCAGTTATATGTTGAGAGCTTTGAATCCCACTGAATTGTACAGAAGGACCTAGAAAGTTTAGGGAAATATTCTTTCAAGATCTCCAGTGCATTCAATAGTCAGCTTCTGCCAGAGGCTCTGCCAAAAGTTCTGCTGGAGGTCGACTTTCTGTAGGTATTGCCAGGTCCTCCAGGGTGATTCTATAGCCAGTCGGCCAAGAACTGTTTATTTCAGGTAAGAGGACTGAAAACTAGGAAGCCATGGCCCTCAAGCATTCTAACTGGAGGGCAGCTGCTTTGGCCAGATGACCAAGAAATTGTTCATTTCAGATAAGAAAAATAGGGCTCCAGATTAAACACAAAAATTTCATTACAAAAAGGGTCCCTTGGATAAATATGTGGGCCTCTGTATCATGGTTTTGATTTTTGTCTTTTGTATATATTTTCATTATAAGGTATTTTCAGATAAAAGGTCGTTAAAATTTTAACAACAGCAGCAGCAAATTAGGTTGCAATCCTTGAGTGTTGCAGGGTTGATATCTAGTAGATATATATAGGACAGTATTATTATTTTCAATTCAGTCCAGTTATTTAGTATCTAAAAATTATACCTGTAATAAACAGCAGCAGCAGATACCATGTATGTTAACTTTCAAATAAATTTAACTGGATTCAGTGTAGCTTAGTTTCTTCTCAAGACGGCAGTCATGTTTTTTCTCCTAAATAAACCATGACATAGTTCAGTGGTCTTCAAACTTTTTAAACAGAGGGCCAGGTCAGAGTCCCTCAAACTGTTGGAGGGCCGGATTATAATATGAAAAAAAATGAATGAATTCTTATGCACACTGCAGATATCTTATTTGTACTGCAAAAACACTTAATATAATAATTAAAATGAAGAACAATTTTAACAAATATAAACTTATTAGTATTTCAGTGGGCAGTGCAGGCCTGCTTTTGGCTGATGAGAGAGAATTGTTGTTTTTGTGTGCTTTCAAGTCATTTCTGACTTAGGTTGATCCTGAGCGAGGGCCGGGTAAATGACCTTGGAGGGCCACATCCGGCCCCCGGGCCTTAGTTTGAGGACCCCTGACATAGTTTATACAAGGTCATTATCAAAAAGAAGGTTGTGGAGTTACCTTGAAGTTGACTCACTATTACAAGGTCTATATATATCATCTCGTTATATCTCATAGTGAAACACTCCCTATTAAATGCTGGAATGCACAGTATCTGCCTTCTGATGTTCTTTACAGCATATGGCCATGTTATGGGCAAATACATGTCTTTACTCACTAGAGGATTTAATAGAGCCAGAAGACCTGGGGGGGGGGGAGCATAACAGTACTCAGGAGTAATTAATTGCCAAAGGTAAAGAGTAAATGATCAGAAACAAAGCCAGGTGGAATGAAAATTTGTTCCTTATTTGAACTCAAAATATCTTCAGAGAAGGACAACCAAAATAGTAGCAGATATGGAAATCAAATCCTGTGAGAAATTACAGAAAGTTAGGAATATTTAGCTTGCAGAAGACAAAACTAAGAGATAAAATGATAACCACTACCAGCATTAAATATAATAGAGGCCTTTGAGGAATTCACTTCTTGTTTCAACAGTGTGTGTGTGCATCAGTTTGTCTCAAAATCCAAATTCAACAAAGGAAATTATAATTGTACTTCCTGAATATCCAGACGTTGGTTATCATCTCCAATCATAATTATCTCTGAACCTTAATAGTGCTGACAATGGAGACAGATGGGAGTCGGAGTGAAAAACATCTGGAGAGCTACATTCTGCTGACTCGGGTTTCAATATGTCCTTTATTAACCAAAAATTGGACAAGCAACATATTTAGACCACATTTTCTTAAAAATCATTTTATCCCTTAGGCAAATCAGTCATGCTTAATGTTATTTTCTGAACTCCTTCCATCATGTTGATTGTTTTCCATTTCCACATGCAAAATAGTGCCTTCCAAATATGGTTGAGTAAAACCATGAATTATTGACTCCTTGTTGTTTAACTTTCACCCCTATTGCTACTAACATTGTTGTTTTAAAGTGTATTCCATATTAAGTATACACATTTCAAAGTATCTCTAAATTTAAACTTCAACATTTACATTTTTTTCATAAGAAAAGATGTTGTAATATTCCATTGGCACTATTGATATGTAAAGTATATACTGGTACTGTCCACTTTTCACCTTCACCCATTATTGATGCAAGTATGCAAAGAGTGTTCACTCTATGCCACAGCCTACATTGCAACAGTCATTTTAACAAGATGACATTGGTGATTACATGTTTTAATGGTTTTTATATATGCTTTTATATTGTTATGTTGACTGTTTTTAATCGCACTTTTATGAATGCATGCCATCGAATTGTGCCAATCTGTAACCCGCCTTGAGTCGCCATATGGTTGAGAAAGGCGGGCTATAAATGCTGTAAATAAATAATAATAAATACTGCTAACTCTGCTTTATTTTTATCATTTTTCATCAGTTGCTTATCCACTAGACGTTTTTTTTCTTGTTTTTCAAAGAGTGAGAGGAGGTAATTCACTCTAAATCCAAGTCATAAAGTAGGACAGATCTATCATAAGCCCTCCTTTCATATCATCCAACACAATCAAGACTACTAATCAGAGCTTTGAAAAGTTCATTTTGTGCCATGATGGTGTATGTTTGTATTGGTGTGTTGGCAGATGTCATCCAAAGCTAGAATCCTACCGTTAATCCAAACTTATTGATTCAATAGATTTTTTTCTCTGTGTTAACTTGCCTTCATCAAACTCACCACTCAATTATGTAATCTATGGTAGTTACAATTAACCAATAGGATTCCAGTCCTGAATAGTAAAGGTACCAATTATATGTTGTAAACTTAGGCACATGAGTCATGCTAAGGGTTAAGCTTTGTGGAAAGACAATAAATGGAGCTGATAACAAGATTCAATGAGAGAATATAGGTAGAATAATGACAGATGAGGAGGCTACCTTGCACTTTTGCCACCAGAAAATTTAAAGTGTTGGTAGAAATACCGAACAACAATCTTACTGCCAACTGGAATACGCAGAATTAAATTAAGGCCACAAAACCACACTCTGACCTCTGAAACTTCACCATCCTGGTTTCAGACCCTTTCCTCAATGAAAGTTACCATTAGACATGTTCTGTATCCTTCTTTCCACCCAAAGCACTTCCCTTCTGGTGCAGTGTACATTTGCCTCTGACAATGGCTGTAGATGAAGGGAGACTGCAGACATGTGAGACATTTGGTTGGAAATAACTGTGTTCTCACACATTCTTTTTAGACTATCCAAAATGCCCCCCCCCCCAAAAAAAAAACCCCATTAAAGAGCTTTGGAAGACAGATTATTAGCAGAGATTTCAGTTTGCTAAACAGTCTCCATAAGAAACTATTTTGGTGTCTTTTAAAGCTTATGTAAGGGGGATTTTGTCATGTGGAGCTTCATCTGCATGGCTGGTGATGGTAGATGCACTTCTTTGTGCTTGGGGTCCTGCCAGTAAATATACATTTTTAAAAAAACAAGTTACCTTTATCATTTGAGGAAATATGTGGAACAACACATTGACACATGGTAGGTAGATTAATTATAGAAGGTTAACCACCTCCGACAACATCCGGCCCAGCGTACCTGTCTGAACGTATCTCCTTCTATGTCCCACCTCGGAGCTTAAGATCTTCTGGGGAGGCCCTGCTTTCAGCCCCGCCTCTATCACAAGTGAGGCTGGTGGGGACGAGGGACAGGGTCTTCTCAGTGGTGGCCCCTCGCCTGTGGAACTCACTCCCCAGGGAAATTAGGTCATCAACATCCCTCCTCTCCTTTGGAAGGAAGCTGAAAACATGGATGTGGAACCAGGCCTTTGGGTAATCTAGCAGACTGACAAGATAATGATGACCAGAATTTGGAAAGGACTATGGAAATGCTGAATGGACTTACGGATTTTAGAACTCGGTGAACGTTGGCCACTAGATTGGCTTTTAGTTGTTTTTATATTAATTGAATGTTTTAACTTGTGGTTATCAGCTCCCCTAAAGTCCAAAATGCAGGTTTGACTTGTCTTAGTTTCGACTTTCCTTTGTACCTCAAACTGCAGGATCACATGGTCACTTGCCCCTAAGGATCCAACCACTTTAACTGCATCGATCAGGTCATCCGCATTTGTTAGGATGAGATTGAGAGTAGGCAACCCCTTTGTTGCCTCTTCTACCTTCTGGACCATGAAATTGTCTGCAAGGCAAGCGAGGAATTTGTTGGACTTTGTACTCTTGGCTGTTTGTTTTCCAGCAAATATCAGGATAGTTGAAATCGCCCATGACTACTATATCTCTTCTTTATGCCTGTTTGGTCAACTGTTGGCAGAAGAGTTCATCAAGTTCTTCATCCTGACTTGGAGGTCTGTAGTAGACCCCTACAATTAGATCTTTTTGAGTCCCAGTTCCTTTTATTCTTATCCAGATGCTTTCAAGCTGGTTTCCCGGATTGCTGTCTTGCATCTCTTCTGCAGTGTAACGGTTTTTGACATATAAGGCTACTCCGCCTCCTCTCCCCTTTGTTTGGTTTCTGTGAAATAAGTTATAGTCCTTGATGTCTAGGACTATAACCCATCCCACCAGGTTTCAGTGATGCCTATGACTTCATATTTAAACCTGCAGCTGTTGATAAACTCTACAAGCTAGCTGGCATCCCCCCCCCCCAATGTGTGACAGAAAGTTGCTACTAAATGTGAAAGAAATAAGGTTAAACACTGTGAAAGCCATCCACTAAATGGCTACTAGTCTCCTCCCAGCAGACTCAAATAAAGGAAAAGCTTTATGAGAACTACCACTCCTCTTGGCGTCCCCCAGCAACAGCAAGGGTATCCCTCTGGGCAGCTAAACCAAGAAATTCCAACAGGATGGCCCTCCGCAAGTGTCTTCCTCCAGGGGAAAACCAAGATTGGGCAACTTGGAAGTCCCTGAATAGACTCAGAAGCTGAGTGGGCAGATCAGAAGACAACCTGGCAAAATGGCACTACCTAAAAGAATTCCAAACCTTGTGTGACTGTGGAGCAGAAAAGACAACTACACATCTGTATGCTTGTCCACTGTGCCCCACCTCATGTACAGAGGAGGAATTGTTGAAGGCTACAGACAATGCCGTTGATGTTACCAGTTTTTGGTCAAAGAATATTTAGCCGCCTGAGCGCGTTCTATTTTTATCAATTTTATACAAATTTTTGCAATGCTTTTGATACAAAATAAAAAATAAAATTGCACCTCAGTCTTAATCCTAGGGTCCACAGACTATTTGTAGATTTGAAGGAGTGGAAACATAAATAATTGATGTATGCATGCATATTTAAAATACATTGAGATTGCATGGTTACTGACTGCTGGTGCACACTCTATTATTTGATTGCTGGTGAACTTCGGAGAATCCTACAGACTACTTGAGAAGATATAGGTCTGTACTCCCATTGCTCCAACAGTTACCGAACTCCAGAATGGACTGCTAGAGAAGTAAAGAAGAAGTAGCTGATCTGGGCTTGCAGGAAGAAATTCCTTCTGGGAGAAAAGTGTGATATTATTTTTTTATTTTTTTATTTATTTACTGCGTTTATATACTGCAATTCTCAGCCCAAGGGCGACTCATTGTGGTGTACAACATGGAAAAAAAAACAAGTGCAAATTACAAAACATAGTGCAAAATAATCTACAATTCATCATTATCAGAAAAACATCTTATCAAAATATCAACGTTACTACAAAATTTCTACTATAAATCCAATAAATAAATAATAAACAAAGAAGAGAAGAAACAGATTACTTGTACCTTCCCTTTAGAGTTTCAGTCCATCCCAGCTGCATCTTCAGTACCACCAGGCTCTCCTTAACAGTACCGGGGAGGGCTTTAAATGGGATGCAAAGGACTAGAGAAAATTCTCCTGCACCATGTCCAGAAAAAGACATACAAGACATACAGGCACATAAGTCACACTTACACACTTCTGTGTCACTAGAACAATGCCACCCATTATCCAGTAACCTTCTAATTCAAGTCTGTATACAATGCCTCCACATGTCAACCTCTCTCAAATTTAGCAGCAGAATTAAATAGATAAGTATAATCTCAAACTATGTGGTATGCAACAGTTTAGAGACGAATTTTTTTCCAGCTACCAAACGGTGCCTCATAGCACAGCAGTCTATATACTAACATAACTGTTTTCTAGCAAGGAGCTATGCAGTCCATTTTCCTTATAGTACCTACAACAGACTCACAGGTGATGATTCTAGTCAGTGATCTAAAGGCAGAAAAATGTGTCCCCTGGTATATTTGATCGTGACCTCTGTTGTTTTGGCCATTCTTCTTTAGGTGAATGGATTCAATTCAGAGTGGTTGATAAATTAGGACTTCTTACATATTTTCTGGCATGAGCAGCTATAATGTACAAATGAATCAGGTGTTACCTTGCATTATATTTTCAAGGGGGACATCTCACAGCCAGGTGTTTTCTTCAGGAAATATGTGTGATTGGTACATGTTGAATCATTGAAGGGGAATATGGTAAAGTACTGTGTAGAAGTAAATAGTTCAAATGTTGAAGAGGCCACTGTTTTCTAGAGGCAACATGGAAAAGCCAATTCTTTGCTATGATAATAATAATAACAAACTTTATTTATATCACTCCACCATCTCCCCGAAGGGACTCGGGGCGGCTTACAAGGCACTCCAGAGTGCACATATAACATACAACAAGTAAAAATGGTACAAAGTATAAAAACAAGTCACATAAAATTATAACAACAACCCCTATCAACACATGTAGCATAAAATCACAATAATACAATTTTAAAACAACAGTAGATAAAACTAACTGCTATCAATGCACAAGGTGCCAAGTGTCAGCTTCATATGGGCCCATTCAGCCTACTCCTGATGATGGAAGCTTAAGAGAAAACAAGTTGATCATTCTGCCAAGATAACAGAACACCTTATGACTGGAATTACCTTTAAATTTCCTTTCTGAAATATAGAGTTCATTTATAACTAGCTATAACAAATAGAAAAACATATCTGCTATTTACCTCTTGCAAATATTTACTTTTAAACTATGCTTCTTAGAAAGAACAACAGTATCTATCAAATCTGTAGTACATGAAGAAACTCACTGGATTTTTCTGAGCATATTCCCAAAGCTCTTTTCGTTTTCAGAGACATTGTAATAACTTGCTCTTTTCTGGTAAAGTTTTTAAAAATAAAACAGGTGGTGGAATAACATTTAGATCTCTGACAAAGGACTGACATAGAATTATTAAGGCCATCCAAGGATAATACTTTTTAGTTAATTTATAAACTATTTTCCATTAATAGACAATGAAAGCTTTCATACAATATAATGTCACTCAAAAAGCAGTTCAGAGGCCACAGTCATCCCATCAAAAGGCTTTATAGGTAAAGAAGAGTTCATAGCTTTTGTGAGAAACAGAGATTTTCCTCCAAATAGTAGAATGCTAGCTCACATGAAAGCAATTAAATGTATGAAGTCTTAATTCTGCAGTCTAGAAAATTCAGTTTATAAATGTCTTTGCCTTCGCAAGGAGGACTGCCACATCTTTCATAATAAAATATTTCTCCTTTGCATTAATAACACTAGGTAACAAAATTTGGTGTGAAAATGTTATTTCCTGTTTAATTGTGTGGTACTTACTTTGAAAGTAGTTTTTACACTCCAGAACATTTCTTTTTGTGGCTGCTACAAACTATGTTGAATTGGTTGAGACACTATGAGATATTCATTGAAAAACTATAGCAAAATGTGCTGCAAGATGTCCCTCAAAAACAAAGTTTTTGCAGTTTAATAAACCTTTTCCATGCTGTTATGATAGAACAATATGGAAATGACATTTATAACCAGGAACAAAAGACATATTACATAGTGTAATCCAATGTTGTGAATGTCTATGCAACTGAGCTCCTATCAGTCAGGGCTTACTTCTAAGTATTGTATTTATTCATGTATAAGTTGAACTCATGTATATATTAGGGGCAGATGGTGGAGAGATTTAGGACTCAAAATTGTGGATTTTGATATAACTTGTGAATAAATTGAGGCTCATTCCATGGAGAGAAGAAAGTTTCTGCACCATCCCTGGGGGCTAGCTGCCCTGCCCCATGCCATGTTCCTCTCAAGGTATGCAAAAGGTCCTTTCATCCATTTTAAGAATGGTATGTTATCTTTTTTATAAGCGGTATTAAATAACGAACCACCCCTTCACTGAAAAGTGGCAAAGATGAGAGCTTAGTCTATACCAGAAGAACATAAAAGGAGCACTGACCCATAAAGGTGTGTGAAATGACAGAAATCCATTTCAGTTTAGTTTTGAATTTCAGATCACCCTCCCCAATTTTTTGGGGGTATATTTAAAGTGGGTGGGCATTTCAATTCATAATTTGAAATCTGGAGTTTTGTCATTGTTTCAGTAAGATTTGGTCCATTTGCATCAATGGGGAAACTAGCAAAGCTCATTTTCTATCATTTTTATGGCTATCAAGATGAAACTTGTCACACTTGTAGACTACACTTACAACTGTAAGCCTGCCAAGTTTCAAAACATTTCAGTCATCCACTGATTTTTAGGATTTTTTTTAAAACAATTACCATTTTAAAAAAATAAAAAAGGTACCCCCTTGAATTTCTCTACAGTTACAGAACATGAGTAGGGAATCATTCCTACAAAGTTTCAGACTTCTATCGAGGTATTTGAAAAATAAAAGTTGGATAATTTCAACAGAGGAATATAGATGTCAATGAAGGGAAAAAACTTCTCAAAAAAATTAACTAGCTAGTAGCTAGAGTAGTTCTCTTATAAGTTTTAAGAAAAAGACAGGCAGAGAAACCAAATGGATCTAAGGACTCACATTCATTCTCTCTCCTATGCCACACCACTACAGAAAATGGAGGAGCTGCACACGGCTATATATAGACCAGCTTTGTAGAAAGCTACATGATGACTTTTCTTCTTCTTCTGATTGGCTGACAAGAAAAAAAGTGTGCAGCTGCCCTTGTCAATCACAGCAACCAGCCACGTCCTACACCCCCCCCCCCCCCCACTTTGGGGCGACAGAGTATGTTACATTGGGAAAAGGTCCAAATCAACATATCTTTTCTGAATTTATCCTAAAAATTTGGAGGCTTGTGGTTTGATTCATAAAGACTTCAGAGGAGCCCTTCCCACTTCATATTATGGTGATTCATATCTCCGAATCACCAACATTGTCTGGAATTTTTCACACCTCTCCCAACCCCCATCTACTATTTCAGTGGTTCTTTGAAGCAAAGAACTAAATCACTAACATTATTTTCTCACCCAGGCAAAAAGGCCAGAAGTATCCCCACAGTGGAGAGAGTTGAGTGGCATGATGCTTTTTAAAGATTCTTCTAAGACTGACTAAGCTCTGGCTTCTCTACTTAGAGAAGGGAATGGTTCCTTATTTGATAAGAGTTAAGCTACAGTCCTTACATTGACCGATGCATAAGTCGAACAAATTTTGGGAGGTGCAGGTGGGTGGGTTAAATTTTTACTGCATTTTCTAGACTTGTATATGTGTACAAACAGTAATAAGAACAATATTGCAGCCTAAGAAAATGAACTAGCCATTGGCAGATATTACAAGGTATTGCATTAGAAATAAATTAATTTAAACATTTCAAATAAAACATGGTAGTGGAGGTAGAAAAAACTGAAATATATTGTTTGCCCAAAATAGTTGTTCAGACTTTTAATGTCAAGTGCAAAAAATGTAGCTTGTGATAAGAAGTCTAGACAATTCTACCCTCTGATGTCATTTCTGCGCTGGCATACTGGCACAGAAGTTGGCCAGGGTGGGGGTCATTACTACAGGTATCAAGATGGTGACACAGATAAAACAAATTATATAGTTCTTTAGTTATTCTGGATGGCAAAGGGAAGTCAATTAAATAGAATGTATAAAATGATATGGTGCAGTCACAATTGTAAATGTATGCATCATATATATTTATTTAATTGTTAACATCAATATTGAAGAAGATGACTATGTGATTAGTTTTATATGTACATATGCACCAGATAAAATCAATTGTAAATAATATATTTTAAAGCTTAAATAAAAATCAAATAAATAACTAAATAATTAAATAAAAACTCCCTGATCTGTTATGAAAGAAACACTCACAAAATAAATTTGTTTTATATCTATTTAGCTCAAAAATAAATTTTGACTGTGACGAAAAACAGACTTTCCACCCTAGCCATTTTTCTCACAGTAACAAGAAAAATGTGTCCTTTTCCCTGGCAAATTTTTTTAATCCCTGCTAAAGCCATCAAAAATTTTCATTATTCTGGTGTTAATTTGAAATCGAAGCTGGATACATCTTCTGAAGTTTTAATTATCCTTTGAAAAATAAAAAAAAAATCTATATTGGATCCTATTGTTAGTCCCCAGCAGAGTAGACCCTGAATTAATAGGATTTACCTATATGTTGGCTAGCCATGCAATTGTTGATAAAATGGGTCTACTCTTGTTGAATCTAACCAATGGGATAAAGGCCATGGAGCATTCTCATCAGCCTGTATCTGTTGCTATTCCATCTTATGCGCAAGGCTCCTTCTACACTGTCATATAAAATCCAAATTATCTGCTTTGAATTGGATTATATGGCAGTGTAGACTCAGATAATCCAGTTCAAAGGAGATAATATGGATTATATGACAGTGTAGAAGGGGCCCAAATGGTACTACAATGTTAGAAGTAAGTCAACAGAATGTGTTTCCATTCTGGATCAGTAATTTTGAACATTGTATTGTCCAAGGCTTCCATGGCTGGAATCACTGGTTTGCTGTAGTATTTCGGGCTATATGGCCATGTTCTAGAACAGTGGTTCTCAACCTGGGGATCACGACCCCCAGAAGGGTCAATTGGCCATTTCAAAGGGGTCACGAGGCTACTTCCTTTGGCACCACCTGCTGCGCTTCCTCAAAATGGCTGCCGGCTCCCTCTGCCAACCAAACAGCCACTCCAAGTTGGCTCCTCCTCTTCCTCCAACAGGTTAGTGGGGAATCAAGAGGTGCACCTTGGAGCTGTTTCGCTTGCCACCTGCCCCAGCCTGGGCTGGCCTTCTCCTGCCTTGGTCTGTTGTAGGTAAGGCAAATCTCATCATCCATTGTCCATACTCCCCCAAATATACTGTCTTGCGATTAATCACTATGCTTTAATTATGTTCAATTTGTTACAATGAAAATACATCCTGCATAGCAGATATTTACATTGCGATTCATACCAGTAGTTAAATTGGAGTTATAAAGTAGCAACAAATATAATTTTATGATTGGGGGTCACCACAACCTGAGGAACTGTCAGGTATCACGGCATTAAAAAGGTTGAGAACCACTGTTCTAGAAGCATTTTCTACAGATATGCCACCTGCATCTATGGCAGGCATCCTCAGAGGTTGTGAGGTCTGTTGGAAACTAGGAAATTTGGGTTTATATATCTGTGGAATGTCCAGGATGGGAGAAAGAACTCTTTTCTGTTGGAGCTAGGTTTGAATGTTTGTCCTGAGTTGCCCTCCAAAAACAGTCTTTAGACAATGTTGAAAGTAAAAGAAAATGCTTTTCTTCAGCAAGCACAAAGGATAAGCAAATGCAATTGAAAAGTGTAAAAGAAAGCAAAGAAGTCTCAATCCAGACACAAATTAAAGTCTCTTACAATATCCCAAAAGAAACACCAGTCTTCCATCAGAAAACGGGCAGTGAACTAAGTCCTTAGCAGCAGACACAAAGCAGATTCCATTAGAGTGAAAACATCAGTATCAGGCTCGTTGTTACCAGTGAAAACTGAGTGCTCCTGCTTCTGATTTATAGCCCTGAATTCCCCACACAGGAGGTGCTAGGGCATCTCCTAATTAGCTCAGCTTTTTTAGCAGCTATCCTAGCTGAACGCCATCCGTGCTCTGTCTCTTTTCATCTCTCTAGAAATGTGGGCACTTTCAAACCCTCATTGCCTGATTCTCCTTCTCTCTCCAATTCCTGAGCACTTCCCTTCTCCCCTTCCTCTTCCGAAGATGAGGAATCCCTAACAATGTTTCAGCTGGCCACCTTGATTAGCATTTGATGGCCTGGCAGGTTTTTGGTATGGCTTGTTAGTGCCTGGGGGGAATCTTTTGTTGAGAGGTGATCAGCTGTCCCTGATTGTCTCCTCTCTGGAGTTGCCCTGTGTTTGAGTGTTGTTTTACTTTTGTAATTTTGGATTTTTTTTAATACTGGTTGCCAAATTTTGTTCATTTTTATGAACAAATTCTGAACATTGGTCTTCCAGATGTTTGGAATTTTAATTTCCAGAATTCTTGCCATTAGCTATGTGTATTAGAATTTTAGGAGGTCAAGTCCAAAACATCTGGAGGACCAATGTTTTTTGGACTTGTAGTGATTGCTCCCGTATTTTAGGGGATGTTGTTTGACCATCCTCCATTTCGAAGCAAGAGTTCCTGGGATAAAGGTACTGTCTGGACGGGCCCCCAATGAGATAGCTACGAATCCTAATCAAAAGCAATGACTTTTCCTCATCAAAAGATTTGTACTTCTGACCTCTCTCTTCATTTCATCTGTTTTTTTTCCTTCCTGATTCTGAGCAGAAAAGAATCTGCTAAGTAAAGTCTCTGGCCTCTTCCACAGCTGCAAAAATTCCACATTGAACTGGATTGTATGGCAGTGTGGACTCAGATAATCCAGTTCAATGAAGACATTGTGGATTATCTGCCTTGGTATTCTGTGTTGTATGACTGTGTGGAAGGGCCCTCCATAGAAGAATTCCAGTGTTTTCAAGGGGGAGTTATTCCAATGTAGTTTATTTTCAATATGAGGTAATAGATCAGATACAGTCAAAACAATTGACAAGTCTTGACACTAGGCATGTGTGATCCATAAAAATGGTTCTAAACTGTGCTCAAAAGTAGGGGGCACTGATGCTTCATTTCTAAAGTTCTTTCTGAATTTGGGGGGTAAACATTTTGGAACTCTAACAAAACTTACGAATCTTTGTAAGTACTTCTCTAATGGTGGACGTGATTGTGCAATAGGGAAAATATCACTGGCAGTAGGGAAACTTCAGGGGCATCTCTCTCACTCATTTTGAGCTATCCTGCAGAAACTTGCTACAGTGATAGAACCCATTTACTGCTGTTAGCAAACCAAATGTCAGAAAGTTTGACTTATCCACTGATTTTTGGCGGATTTTCAAAGTTTTTATTAAAACATTTTTTAAATAATAAAGAAATCTGTTCCTAGTTTGAAAGTGTTAATTCCTGTTTCATTGTGTGGTCTTTACTTTGAAAGTAGTTGTTCTGCTACAGAAATTCTGTTTGTGTGGCACAAACTGTGTTAAACTAAATCAACTACAGGAAAGGAGATAACGATAGGAAAGGAGATTCCACCTGACCATTAGGAAGAACTTCCTAAATGAGAGAGATGTTCAGCAGTGTAACTCTGCCCCAGATTGTGGTGGAGGCTCCTTCTTTGGAGGCTTTTCAACAGAGCCTGAATGGCCATATGTCAGGGGTGCTTTGAATGTGATTTTCCTGCTTCTTGGCAGGGGGTTGGACTGGATAGCTCAAGAGGTCTCTTCCAACTCAATGATTCTATGATTCTAAATTGGTGGAGACTCAACAAAGCAAAAGGTGCTGCTATATATAGTACCATGTTACTTGCAGTGTAATAAACTTTTGCCATGTTTTTATGACAGAACCAATTAGGAAATGACATTTATAACCCAGGAATAGAAATCATAGTATAGACACCATCAAGGGACACCTAGACTGACCTCCTTCTTCTGGGCAAAAAGGCACCATCCAAACTCTCCTGACATCCTTTTGCTTCCTCTACTGAATTGGAGAAGACTCTCAAGATGCATCCATATAGGTCATTACTTTTTTACTGTGCAGCATGGAGATTGAATTAGAGCAAATCAATTCATAGAATCATAGAATCATAGAGTTGGAAGAGCCATCATGATAGAGTTGGAAGAGCCATCGTGGGCCATCCAGTCCAACCCCCTGCTAAGAAGCAGGAATATTGCATTCAAAGCACTCCAGACAGATGGCCATCTAGCCTCTGTTTAAAAACCTCCAAAGAAGGAGCCTCCACCACCCTCTGGGGCAGAGAGTTCCACTGCTGAATGGCTCTCACAGTCAGGAAGTTCTTCCTCATGTCCAGATGGAATCTCCTTTCTTTTAGTTTGAAGCCATTGTTCCACATCCTAGTCTCCAGGGAAGCAGAAAACAAGCTTGCTTCCTCCTCCCTGTGGCTTCCTCTCACATATTTATACATGGCTATCATATCTCCTCTCAGCCTTCCCTTCTTCAGGCTAAACATGCCCAGCTCCTTAAGCTGTTCCTCATAGGGCTTGTTCTCCAGACCCTTGATCATTTTAGTCACCCTCCTCTGGGCACATTCCAGCTTGTCAACATCTCTCTTCAATTGTGGTCCCCAGAATTGGACACAATATTCCAGGTGTGGTCTAACCAGGGCGGAATAGTGGGATAGTATTACTTCCCTAGATCTAGACACTATGCTCCTATTGATGCAGGCCAAAATCCCATTGACGTTTTTTGCCGCCACATCACATTGTTGGCTCATGTTTAACTTGTTGTCCACAAGGATTCCAAGATCTTTTTCACACATACTGCTCTCGAGCAATTAACCCTCCAAAAAGCAACAGCAGCAATCCCCTTGACTGTCTGTCTATATGACACACAATCAATCACATAACTTCAACTTAGTACAGATTTATACCATTACTTACTTTTAGCTCTCTTTATTTTATCATTACTGATTCTAAATGGCTGGCTGGTTGCCCCGCAAAGTGCCTTGCTCATGGCAATTGAGCCAAAGTAAAAGTATTGGTTTATTTAAATCAGTTTGTATTTTCTTGGTTTAGAAAAAGTTGCTTAATATTTGCTTACTTTAGACCTCTTTCGTTTATTTTATTTAGACAAACTCTAAACAGTGATCACTGCAGTGAGCTATTTGGTTCCTTCAGCCATCATTTGGCTGCTGAGCAGCTTTGTATTCTGGGAAATGTAGTTTACAGCAGGGCCTTTTGCAATCTCTACCATTGTGGGCCTGGCTTTCCAAAACTACAGTTAAGATTACTGTGATTAGCCATGCCCACAGTGCCTTCCTTATGGCAGTGCCAGTGAAGATGAGGCCAAATGAATGAGATTTTAAAAGCATTTTAAGTTAGGCTTTACCAAAGTAGCTTAATGATTGTTGTTGTTCATTCGTTCAGTCGTCTCCGACTCTTCGTGACCTCATGGACCAACCCACACCAGAGCTCCCTGTCGGCCGTCACCACCCCCAGCTCCCTCAAGGTCAGTCCAGTCACTTCAAGGATGCCATCCATCCATCTTGCCCTTGGTCGGCCCCTCTTCCTTTTACCTTCCACTTTCCCCAGCATAATTGTCTTCTCTAGGCTTTGCTGTCTCCTCATGATGTGGCCAAAGTACTTCAGCTTTGTCTCTAGTATCCTTCCCTCCAATGAGGGAAGGATTGCCCTTGGGAGACATCCAAATGCTACAGAACATTTTCAAAAAAGTGTAAGTGATTTAAATTTTAACACACACACCCCACACACCTTTCCTGCATGCCTTGGAACTCCCTTTGTATGGACAAATTTAATGAATCAGAAACGACTTCCAATTAGATCCACAACAAATGCACACCTCTAGTTGACACAGAAAGATTTCAGTTTGAAAGAAATGGCTTTTCCTGCCTGTGCTTCTTCCCATGTTTAGAGAATTTCTTCATTATCTTCACAGCTTCACTTGGGCCAACAGACGACTTTGAGGATCAGCCTGCCTGTAATCATACAAATATTCTTCATTAAAGTTTATAACACTCAAACTAGGGACCTTTCCTTCAAGCACTGCCCTTGAGGCAGATAAATTCATGTAGACCTATTTCAAAGGATTATGTATATGTATATATATGCTAAAACTCCACCTATGACAACTTTATCCTTTTAATTAGAATACATATGTATTATTTTGTAAAATCAATGAAGAGTGCCTCCCACATATGAACAACATGTTCTTTGCTATATTTTTTAAGAAGACTGATGACTAGTGGAAGCTAAGTGAACTATCTGAATTTTCTTATGTGCTTTATAATGGATCATTCTGCATTACTTTCTGTGTGTACATTTTTGAGTGTGTGGGTGCTGCTTATCTATTTGCTATCTAAATAATGCTTTTTAAAAATATGGTTATAGATTCATCCTTGAAAAAATATAACACATGTTCTTTGTAGATAAGCAACGAAGCTCAGTGAGAAAAATACTTTGATACCCAACAAGTGTGAATCTGTAATAATCTGTCCAAAGGTTTAATGTAAGAAACAAAGTTATAATTTTCTAACTGCGTTTCAGCCTGCTGCACCATGTTTTTCTTGTTGATTCAGCAATGCAACAGGACCCATTTTAAATGCATTCAGTGACGCAAACAACAGTTTCATTGAGAAGATGTGGCTAGATCATCTTTGATGTAAGTCGTTAAAAGGCTTACTCTTAATGCTTGAATGAATGAGCCTATAATCAAGCATGTTATATTAAAGATATGAAGCTTGGTAGATTTTGAGTGCTAAACAATAATTAGCTTTGTATACGTAACATTTCAGGGAATGTTTCACCAACATGCCTTTGGAGCGTGACAATTTATCCCGTTTCTGTTTGTTCCATCTACAGTGTTGCCCTTATGATGCACTTTTCCCCGTCCTAAACTGAAACCCTAACCCCACTGTTCATCCTTTTTGGGCTCCTCTCAATTACACTTTTTCTATTCCTACCTCATCCAGGGTTTTATCATTTTACCTCGTCCATTTGGCCTGCTCATTGTGTTCGATTTTATATTATGTCAATTAGCCTTATTTATTTTATTTTGCTACTGTATGTATTTTATTCTGATGTAATTTTTGTTGTCTGCATATTGTATTTTATTTTGCTGTATTGTACCTTTGGGCTTGGCCTTATGTTAGCCGCCCTGAGTCCCCTCCAGGGAGATAGTGGTGGGGTATAAATAAAGATTATTATTATTATTATTATTATTATTATTATTATTATTATTATTAAATAGTAAAAGATATCGGTTTGCTTTTACCCTGATTTCTTCAGTCAGTGTGCGGGTGAATCAGCCCCACAGTGGCTAAACTCCATGCAGGCCTGATCCTGCTTAACCTAAGGCAAGACTTGCTCAATGTAGCCTGGTTCTGGGTTAAACTAACCTAGGCAAGACCCAAATTCTGCACCAGGGTTCATATTCTTCTCAGAGTTAGGGGCAATCCAGATAGTTGAGCTGATTCCTAACCAGAACCAGAGGCAACTGTTTTGACCCATGTCTCCTGGTCTCAGGTGGCTGCTTTGTTGAGTTTAGAGCACTGTTGCAGCAGCTGCCCCTCTTCCATGCAGCTGAGGCCTTAGAGTGCCAATCACCATCACTGTACTAGTCTTAAGAATGTTTAAAACACTACAACTTCTTCCTTTCATCCTCCTTCTCCTCCTCCCCCATCTCTTATGGGAAACTTTCTGCAGGATTGCTATGACAAATGGCAGAACTCTGACATAACAGACACTTTCCTGCATCCTTAGGAAATGTGCTCACTCAGGAAGCCTGGGTTTAATTGATTTTTTCTTTAATTTAAAAGGGCATAGCTTTCCAGAATAGAATAACCTCATGTATTATTATTACATTATTACATTTTTATTATTATTTTGAGGGACTGGAGAAGATTATTCTTATGCAGCTGCATAAAGAATGATATGAGCTGTTCTTTACTCACTTGAAGGAAATAATTCTTCATTCATATCTCACACATCATCTATGAGTCACGAGCATGTGTCACCATCTTTATGATTTGAAAAAATGTTTTAACACACACACATACATTTATTAAACAACAGGAACAAAGCAAAAATTGCACTAGTTTTACAACTCAAGTTTTCTAATGATTTTGTAAGAGCAGGGGAGGAAAGCAATGTGCAGTAGAAAACAACACAAATGTAATCAGAAACATATATGGAGTTATTTTTCTACCCCTCCTCCATCTCCCCGAAGGGACTCAGGGTGGCTTATATGGGGTCATGCCCAGTTAAAAACAGAACAGCAAAATGTTTAAAAAACATAAGAACAGCATCAGCGTAAACAATACATTAAGCATCATAAGCAACAATATAGATACCTCTAGTCTCATTTTTGGGGGGAGGAGACCAATATGCAAACTGAGGATAGGCTGGTCAATAAGGTGGATAGAACAAATAGTAGAACAGGAATAGAGCAATTATAACAGGAGAATTATAACTTAACTTAAAAATACAGTAATCAAAATAGGAACTTGAGTTCAGATCATGGTTAGGAGCCATCTATCAGGAGTTGTCAATCAATGAATGACGAAACATCCATGTCTTACAAAATGTGGATGAGGAGGGTGCCAGCCTAATCTCCCTGGGGAGGGAGTTCCAGAGATGAAGGGCCACCGCCAAGAATGCTCATTCCCTCATCCCCACCAATCGCGCCTGAGATGGCCGGGAGCAAGAGAAGAGCATCCCCGGAAGATCTTAAGGGCCATGTGGGCTTGTAGGGGATGATATGGTCATGAAGATAGGCAGGTCCTGAACTGTGTAGAGCTTTATAGGTAATAATCTGCACCTTGAATTGGGATCGGACACTTATTGGCAGCCAGTGGAGCTGTTTAAAGAGGGAGGTTGATCGCTCCCTGTAACTCACTCCAGTTAACAATCTGGCCACTGACATATGCACCAACTGTAGTTTCCAAACTATCTTCAAGGGCAGCCCCACATAGAGTGCATTAGAGCAGTCCAATCTTGAGGTAACTGGGGCATGGACCACCATGGTCAAGTCAGACTTCTCAAGGTACGGTCACAGCTGGCACACAAGCTTTAACTGTGCAAAGCCCTCCCAACCACTGCTGACACCTGAGCATCAAGCATCAGCGCTGAGTCCAGGAGGACCCCCAAGCTGCTGACCTGTGTCTTCAGGGGGAGTGTAACCCCATCAAACACAGGTTGCCAACCTATACCCCGTCCAGCCAAGCGACTTACCTGGAGGACTTTTGTCTTGTCAGGATTCAATTTCAGCTTGTTAGCCCTCATCCAGCCCATCACAGTGGCCAGACACTGGTCAAGGACCGTGAATTTTGGTGGAAAGGAATAATAGAGTTGCGCGTCATCTGAGTAGAGATGACAACCAACTCCAAAACTCTGGATGACCTCACCCAGCGGTTTCATGTAAGTATTGAAAAGGATAGGGGAAAGAATAGAACCTTGTGGGACCCCACACGTCAATGGCGAGGGGTCCAAGCAGGTATCCCCCAGCTTCACCAATTGGGTACGGCCCTCCAGAAAGGAATGGACCCACTGCAAAGCAGTACCCCCAATACCCATTCCAGAGAGCTGTCCCAGAAGAATACCATGATCAATGGTGTCAAAAGCTGCTGAGATATCCAAGAGGACCAACAGGGTCACACTCCCCCTGCCAAGTTCTCTACAGAGGTAATCCACCAAGACAACCAAAGCCATCTTGGTACCATGACCAGGCCTGAAACCAGACTGTGATGGGTCAAGATAATCGGTTTCATCCAGGAATCCCTGGAGCTGAGAAGCAACCACTCAATCCAGAACCTTGCCTTAAAAAGGATTATTAGAGATTAGCCTATAGTTCAATGTTAACAGATCGAGAGATGCCTTTTTAATGACTGCCTGTTTTAGGCATGATGGAATGTGATCTTGTTCCCAGTTAGTAGATATTGACAGACATGTTGTCTCTGAAGTGTTGTCTCTACATCATGCATAGTTGCTTTTCTACGAAGTATAAGATTTTAAATGGTATGACCTTTTCTTCCAGAGGAATTGCTTTAGCGCACCAAAATCTAGTTGCTTGGTGATCTTACCAGTAATTTTCCCTTTCTGTGTCTTTTACATGTCCTTAAGATCCTGTTTGTAGTGGGTAACCAAAGTGAGCACAATACTCAAATGTGTTATATATACGTATAGATAGATAACAGGGTGCGCAATTTTTTTGTTAGTCCGCTTAAGTCAGATCTAATTCATTAAATTCCTATTTACAAGGCAATATCTGACATGTGGGCACGGTCCACGCCAAAAGCTTAAGAATCAAAACTTGCCCAATTCTTTTTCATTTGCATTTTGTAAATCTTGGAAGTCTCCCAAAGTCAGTTCTATTTTCAGGAGGAGGCAAAGCAAAGTAAAAAAAGGCTGCATTTCCTCTTTAGATTATAGGCCTTTCGCCATTAGGAGAGGGAAGCAGCAGGGAGAAAGCAGAGTTCGCTGAGAAAGAAAGCACAGAATTCTGGGCAATATAGTTTGGTAAGGTGAGGAGATCTATACCAGAGAATTCAAAAGTCTCTGTTCTAAGCTACATTTTCCAGAATTTTGTTTGAATCAGAAAGAAGAATAAGAATAGGGCAAGATGTAGTAGAAGCCAGCCAGAGTAAATGGTTAAATCTGCAAAGAGAAGAACTGACTGATACTTCTTGTAAGTAAATCTCTGTGCTAGGCTGGGAAGAAATCCCTAAATAGGTGGCCCTTGGGAGTCCCTTCCAACTCAATAGAGGAAGCATATTAATTAGTTTAGAGGCTGGATGGCCATCTGTCAGGACTGTTTTTATGGTGCCCTTTTGAGGAGGCAAAGGTATTTTTAGACTAAAATCTGTGAATTGATATAGTGATCAGCCACCTCTGAAGGTGATATTAAACTTTATAAGAAATGTATAGATGGTGTGATAAATATATTGCTATGAAAAACGATCTTTTAATTATTTCCCAAATACAAAACAACTAAAATCACAACCTGGATTACATCTTCTTGAGATCATTCTGTTACAATTGTGCTTATCACTTCATGAAGGAACTAAGGTACTATTTAGCACAGCAATGACTTGCGTGACTTGAAACATTAAAATAAGTCTGGCTTCTGCCTTTGAACATAAATCCCCTACTTACAAAGTGCATGCATATAAATTGCAGTAGGCAGGCACATTTAAAATTCAGTTGGGACTACAGGAAAATATTTTTTTAACATTACAAATGTCTTTGTGATGTCTTCAGGGCAACTTGAAAAATATTCATTGACTTCAAAAGGGCTAATTAACACTTTCACAGGCTAAGTGAAAACCTAGCATGTAGAAACTTCTTGCAGGAATTACAATATTTCAGCAAATAGGTGAGACATTTCTCTAATTAGTTGACATGCAAAATATAATATGGAGATTCCATAAATGTAAAAAAAAAACCCGCATTATTTTCTTTTGTTAAACACCAGTCATCTCAAAAGCATTCTTCTCTGATCTAGAGGGGTCCTGCAAGTAGCCACAAATGTCTAGAAACAACACTAAAACACACCAGGATAAACAGTGTGGAATCATTTTTATTATTATTAAGGAGTGTTGTGCCGCAGCGGATTTTACCCAGTGCCCAAAATCCAAATGCAGTAGACTCACAGACAAGAGGAAAAATGAACAGAAAAATCTTTACTCTTTACTCAGCAGAGATGAAACATAAACTTGCAATGTTGCATACAAAAATCAAACAGTGCAAGAAATTTACATAGTCCTTGTAAGTAACACAAAATAAGGCATCTTCATCTTACATCAAATGAGAGAGCAAAACATAAACCTTGAGTAAATAGCTATTCCACCATAGCCTCCTTCAGAGTAGCTTCTCCATGTTGCTCCCCAGAGCAGAGGCTTTGAGCATAGATCTCCTCAGAGAAAACGCTCTCTTGAACTCCATAAGCTCTCCTGTACTGTATTCGAAAAACCCATACAGTTATACACCATCGGGTGTGGCCCAAGCTTGCTGGTTGACCTACATTACCAGCTGCAAATAATAATTAACATCATAAGATTTTTTTTTTCAACACACACACACTTGGTCCTGCTATGACTTACCGCAACAAGGAGCACCAAAACATCACAGTGAGTGGCCATCACATTTTTAAAAAACATTTATTCAAGCTAAATGGCAATGAAAATATAAAATGGAGAGAGTTCTGTTTGAAACACCACTAAAATATGATGCATAAGTCTTTGAATGGAGTACCGATAGCATTGCTAGATTTCAGAAATGGGGACAAGCCACATTCAAAATTTATGATATGAAGAATTGACAAGCTTGTTATTATCAAGTCTCTGTCCTCCCTAAATACAAAAAGAAATTACTGATTTCTATTAACTTAGCCATGTGTTTCTCTGCAAAATTTACATAATGCCTACATCCATATATTTAATGATGCACCACATTTCTGTCTAACATTGAAATACATTTGTTGAGTTTAAGGGTACAAGACGTAAAAGTGAAAAACACCAAATGAAGAAATTGCTATTTCTTTTTTTAACTCTAGAGATTGCTAGCTCTTCTACCATTACTCTACATCAGTGGTTCTCAACCTGTGGGTCCCCAGATGTTTTGGTGTTCAACTCCCAGAAACCCTAACAGCTGGGATTTCTGGGAGTTGTAGGTCAAAACACCTGGGGACCCACAGGTTGAGAACCACTGCTCAATATAGCAAACTGTTGCAACTCAGGATAGGTTCGCCTTGCTCAAAACACCACCACACACCAAGGCTGTAGGTTTTGTAGTTTATTGAAGAAAAAGCAACCTCCAAAACATAAAAGTAAAGTTCCAAAAGTTCAATAGCCAAAACAGAGTCTTAAATGCAAAAGCAAAGTTCCCAAAATCCAGAAGCAAATAACATGAAGTATACTCCTTTAGCATTGGTTACACCAGAATCCATGGCAGCATGACAAAGTCCCCAAAAAATCAAGAGCAAAACCAAAGTCTCAAAGAGCTAGAAGCTTTCTCCAAAAGCCAAGGTAATTTCAGAGAAGTTAACAGGGTATAAGCAACATTACACTGACAATGGACAGACTTCAATCAGATTGTTAAATATGTTTCTCCAACATGAAAGCATTACGCTGACCTCGAATTTCACATTTGTTGGCAAGGCAAATGCCAACCTTAATTGCAAATGGTCCTCCCTAATCAAATCTCCATCTTTAAGGCCGGATACCTCATTATCCTGAGACTGGTCACCCTGGGAACTGAGAGGCCCTGAACTCCCAGATGGGGCCGACTCTTCCACCTGCAGCTGTGAAGTTTCACTATCTTTATCTAAAACAACATTCCTTTCCCCAGGGAACAGAAATACCGTCTCTTCTTCAGAATCAACACTGTCTGCCTCAATAACAGGAACAGGTTCGGAAATCTGTAACCCATCATCCTCCTCATCCTGAGGAAACTCAGGCTCAGAAAGCTCAGGCTGAAAGTGAGCTACAACACAAACTTCCACTAGAAGCTGGTCACAAAATTGCAGTGGGGGACCTAGCAATTACTAGAGAGGTGTTCTCTCTAGAAATCTCTAGGTTCTTCAGCATTTCCGAAAACGTTGACTGTAGAGTTACACTAGAGAACCTAGTTTTTAATTAAATGTGTACATAATCAAAGTCACAAAGCCTCTCCTTATGGCTTGAAGAGGGTCACAACATAGTCAAAATATGTAATTGTTATAAAATATATTCCTTAAAAGCATACATTAAAACATATGTCTAAAAATGAACAAATTTAAATACATGGAACAATAATTAAAACACAATAAACATAGTATGACTTGCTAGAAGAGGCTTATTATTAGTAAAGGTCGACTAATATGTTAATAAAATGATATCGGGCAAACTAAACATGACAGAGAAGATTCTTACACAGGATCTTTTTGGAGGCTTTCTGTGTTGGTTACAATTATTTTGTTTTTAATATCACAACTATCTGGCCCTTGTAGCTGTTTTGAAAACCACAGAATTAGCACTGGAGTGAAGGTCTTTTTCCCATGCAATGTCACTAAATGAAATTCCAGACCTTGGAAAAATATTGTTTTGGCCTATATTTCCCTTGAGAATTGTATTCAAAATAGCTTTTCCAGGCCTTGCTAAATCCCAATAGCTCCCTTATACCACAGCATATGAGTATAAGTAAATGTATACTTCCAGTGATGGAACTTCTAATATGGCCAATTTCTACCACCATTCTTCATTTACAAATCTCTTTCTGGTAAGAAAAAAGCATGGAAGACAGTGTTATCAAGACATTTTATGAATGAAACAAGGGGAATGAAACATCATCTGGAAGCACCCTTCATAATCAGCTGATAAATTATGGTATAAAGGGAGTTAATAGGACATAGAATTACACAGAGTTAATTGTGCAAATCAGTATGACTGAATATGACCTTTGGGTTAATAAAACATGGGATCTAAATCCAATTAGTAGTCCTACCTTAAGCAAAACCACTGACTGGAACTTACCTAAGTGTTGACTTACTTAAATATTGGTATAGCATTTAACAGTTAATCCAGTGGTTCAGTTCTACCTGGACTAATAATTTGATTTGGATCTTATTATTAGCTCATTAATATTTCAGATTTAAATAAACATAATATTCTATTGAACTGATGTTATGTTACTTTCCTGCAATGTTTTCTTTGAAATAGCTATAACATAAAATTTTGTACTGGTTTTATCATCATCCATAAAGATTCAATGGGATTTGTAAAGCAGCTTGTTTTAAGTATTAGAAATATCACTCTAATCATGTTGCTTTCATGCCTATATGGTGAAAGTATCCCTTGATTAGAAAGCTTGAGAGAAACATTGTGTTTTGTAATGACTTTGAGGACTTTATAACACATGGCACGTGACACTGAAATTGCTAAAAAAAATAAAAACCTAAAAAAATACAGGAAGTTGAAGTTCTGAGAGTGTGCAGAAGTACAATCATGGAATCACAGGTTGGTGAATAGGTGCAATTGAAGAGTCATGCGATATCGAGGGTGTTCAGTGCAGTATTTATGTATGCATTAATGCGAACACAACTGTAACAGAATAGCAGGTTCGTGTGATAAAGTGCTAGGTGTAGTTATATTTTTGAACATTTAAATTGATTTCTATATCTATAAATCCATAAAAATAAGACCATTCTTGAATCTTCCTAATGATGTAAATGTGATTGTTTCACTTCACTGCGATCAAATGCAACATACTGAAATAGTTATAAAAAAGTATGTTAAGTGACGAAAATTAATTCATGGAAAAAGCAACACAAAGGACATAAGGAGAAACCTGTTAAGTAGCTGAAGTGATAAATGAACAGAGTTATCCAAATTAACAAAACCTTGGGATGGACATTTATTGGAAATACATAAAAAGAACACAACTAAATGGGACACAGGATTTCTGTTACTCCAGTATGGTTTCTTATAGATGTCAACCAGATGCTTGGAAATCACAACAGAAGAATGGTTCCTCAATCACTCTTGTTTGGAGACGCAACCTTCATAAGTTTGTGTGAGCTCTTTCCAAAGCACTTACCACATTTTTGGGAGTACACTGTGATTAATGTGAAGATATATTTCCCTTTCCCTTTTTCTGTCCTAAATCTCCTAATAATTATCAAATTATTAAAATATGGGAGTGAGAGAAAAATAAATAACCTAAAACACAGGAACCCATCTACACTGCCATTTAATGCAGTGTAGTACTCACATTAGTCTAGTCCATCCATACAACCCACACAGGTTAATGCTTTTGAATCTGGAGTAAGCCACTTAATTCACCTTGGGGGAAAAAACACCGGGAAAGATCCAAATCTTGCAGCACCTTTCCTGGTGTTCGGACAGTGGGGACTGCCATCCCAGATCACAATGCAGGATCCAGGATTGCATCCCCACAGCCATCCCTACCTCTCAAGCAGCCCAGAGAGGTGGAATGACAATGGCTTCCTACCCCCCAGGCTTCCCCAGCACCGCCAAAAAGGAACAGAAAATCCCTCTTACCATTACTGCCTGCTCTGCAATTCCTGATTCTTTGTCATTCAGGAACCAAAGAAGCTTTGAAGTTATTCCTCCCAAGTAAAACACATTTTTTCTGTATTTTTTTAGTGTGACACTGAAAACAATGACTCTCTCTTATGGTCACATTCTGTGACAAACCTCTGTATTTTGATGAACTTCAGTAGTGCTCACAGAGCAAATGAGTGATATCCTGTCTACATTTGAATAAGGTTGTAACACTTCTTGATTATTCACTGGGCATTATCTGAGCCCACAAGAAGGATTATTTTGAGGGTAAATTTGTTTGGGAAAGCCATAATGAAGATATTTCCATCCATAACTAATTTTATGATTTACCTGCTAGACAAGTGCACCGGGATTGTGGCGCAGCTGCCTGAGTGTCAGCTGCATTAAGATCACTCTGACCAAAAGGTCATGAGTTCGAAGCCAGCCCGGGCTGGAGTGGGTGTCCAGCCATTGTGTAGCCCGTTGTCGACCTTTGCAACCCGAAAGACAGTTGCATCTGTCAAGTAGGAAAATAAGGGACCACCTTGTGTGGGAGGCTAAATTTAACTTATTTATGAGGCCATAAAGAAAGAAGACTCCGGGGAATGTGGAATGCGGAAGAACTTAATCGGTGTCGTTGATGGACGATGAAAAGCAGCAGCTCCCCTGGCGGCCAGAAAAAAAAAAAGTTAAATAGCCTTTGTCTGTTAAATGTTGTTTGTCAAACTGGCATTGAATGTTTGCCATATATGTGTTTACTGTAATCCGCCCTGAGTCCCCTGTGGGGTGAGAAGGGCGGAATATAAGAACTGTAAATAAATAAATAATAAATAAGTGACATCAGAGAGAGGATACTGCACCACTGAGAAAATTTTACTGAAATGGGCAAAAATCATTACTTCAATTTTCAGTATGAAAAAGAGTGATTAAAAGTAATAAAAATATACTGTAATGTATAAGATTTTTTTAAAAAAAAAAAATGGAACACCGCCACCCACCCCCAAATTGGGCCGACTTACTTTTAGGAGCCCCCGGTGGCGCAGTGGGTTAAAGCACTGAGCTGCTGAGCTTGTTGATCGAAAGGTCACAGGTTCGATTCTGGAGAGCGGCGTGAGCTTCCGCTGTCAGCCCTAGCTTCTGCCAACCTAGCAGTTCGAAAACATGCAAATGTGAGTAGATCAATAGGTACCGCTCCGGCGGGAAGGTAACGGCAGTCATGCCGGCCACATGACCTTGGAGGTGTCTACGGACAACACCACACCCCAGAGTCAGACATGACTGGACTTATTGTCAGGGGACTACCTTTACCTTTACCTTACTTACTTATTTAGGTGATCCCTTGTAGCTCGAGGGTGATTGTCTTCTAGATCTGGTGTCTTGGCAGTGGGTCCGTAGGTTGCTGTGCAGCCCTATTCTTGATCTGAATGTTCTCCCGTAGGAAGAACATCAGTTTCCAGACAGAAGGCTGTTCCATTCAGGGTTGACTTGACATGCCTTCCTCTTAGCACGTTTCTCCCTTTCACCCTCCATTCATGCCTCTTCAAATTCTGCAGCACTGCTGATCACAGCAGACCTCAAGTGAAAGCACTCAAGGGCCAAGTCTTCCCAGTTCTTGGTGTATATGCTCCAGTTTTTGAGGTTGGCTTTAAGGTCATCTTTAAATCTCTTTTCCTGTCCTCCAACATTCTGTTTTCCATTCTTGAGTTTGGAGTAAAGTAACTGCTTTGGGAGATGGTGATCGGACATTTGGACAACGTGGCCAGTCCAGCGGAGTTGATGGCGGAGGAGCATCACGACAGTGCTGGTGGTCTTTGCTTCTTCCAGTATGCTGACATCTGCCTGCCTGTTTTCCCAAGAGATTTGCAGGATTTTTCAGAGGCAGTACTGATGGTATCATTCCAGGATTCCAGGGCCAACTTATAGAGACGAATTGCAAAAGCAGTGACAAGAGGCAAATGGCATAAGCTACATTATCCTCACTTTGCCTAAATCAGAGGAAGAAAGGCAACACCCCCTACTTCCCTTTTTCCCCACTTTTTTCCTTCACTGTCTGTATTTGTCTATAGCAGTGGTTCTCAACCTTCCTAATTCTGCGACCCCTTAATACAGTTCCTTGTGTTGTGGTGACCCCCAACCACAACATTATTTTCATTGCTACTTCATAATTGTAATTTTGCTAGTGTTATGAATAGTAATGTAAATATCTGATATGTAGGATGTATTTTTATTCACTGGACCAAATTTGGCACAAATACCCGATATGCCCAGATTTGAATACTGGTGGGTTTGGGTGTGTGTGTGTGTGTGGTTTTGTCCTTTGGAAATTGTAGTTGATGGAATTTATAGTTAACCTACAATCAAAGAACATTCTGAAACCTACCAATGAAGAATTGGACCAAACTTCCCACATGGAACCCCAATGACCAACAGAAAATACTGTTTTCTGATTATATTTGGCGACCCCTCTGACACCCCTCTTGTGACCCCACACCCAGGGGTCCCTATCCCTAGGTTGAGAAACATTGGTATATAAGAATACATTTTAAGATCAGCTATGCAATTTATACCCTCCACTGTAACACCTCAGATAAACAGAACTTTTCATTCTCTTTAGCACTTCCTAAGTATATTTCTTCTGTGCATTTTGAAAGGAGTCAAAATTTGTGTGTTACATGCCCCATATTTTACTTTTGACTTATACTTGGGTAATATCAAAATTCATAATTGTGGCCCCAAAAGCTGTCCTTGACTTATTTGTGGGGTAGGCTTGAAATAACACACTTCTTGAGTTTTCCTTCAGGCAACTTTAGAAACCTCTAGAATCAGCTTTGGTGTGTTCAGACTTATATGTGAGTATATATGGCAATTTCCTTCAAAAGTTTGGACTACAGGCAATCCTTGAGTTGCAAACATCTAACTTACAAATGTCTCATAGTTAAGAATGGGGATGAGACAACAGGAAATGAGAGAAATCTACCACTAAAAAGGGAAATTAATTCCTGGAAGAGTTTTCATTGGAAAAAGATGTTTCCACTGAAGCTTTCTTGCCAGTCCTTGATTCCACAACAAGCCAAATATTCCAAAATCCAATTATCACAGTGACAGAAAGCGAGGTGAAATCTTCTGAACAGGGGTACAGACAGCAAAACAAACACCACAGGTGTCTTAATCTTTCCTTATGCTAGCCAAAGCAATCCTATATCTATATTTGTTCGACTTACATACAAATTCAGCTTAAGAGCAAACCTACACATCCTATTTTGTTCATAACTTGGGGACTACTTGTATTCCACAAATATCTTACACCGAGTTTCTGTTTGTGTCAGCTGTTACATAGGTGTGAATAGAGCATGTAATTTAGACTGTAAGCTTTCTTTTAGCAAAAATGTATTGCTACCTTTAAGGATTGTGGTGATGTCACATTCTTTTTTAAAGTGTAATTTGAATAACAGCCCTTATTTTCTATTCATAGTGAAAAGAAGAGGGCCTGTAATTTTTCCCATTACTCATTGTGTGATCTGAGCAGCTCTCAAGTAGTGATGATGTCAATTCACACAAAACCAGGAAGTGCTGGGTGGCTGAGATGTTGACACCAGCTGGTCACTCTGAAAATGTGACACTCTTCTTTTCTGTATAGATTTCTAACTTCCAGTTCATCTCCTCATACAGTGTGAATCTCATCTTCCAGAAATGTAGCATGTGGCACCTTAAAGTCTGATACAATTATGTGGTCAATATCTTATGCATCTGATGTAGTAAGGTTTACTCCAGAAGTTTACTCTACAAAGTTTGAAAATGCCTCAAATGTTAGACCTGTTTCTGTATATATTTGACCTGCTGATTCCAACACTTACACCAGTTTCCTTCTATCCATTCTATTTTTTGAAATACTAAACATATATATTGGAATCACAGACACTTTAAAGGGCCATACTCAAAAGTGGCTTCAAAACAGAGTTTATTAAAACAAAAGAAAAGGGACGCAGAGGCACTTAAATGCAGTGCCACTGGTCAAAACTCAAGAAACAAACCAGACCTGGTCCAAAAAGGTTAGCAGAAATATAATCCAGATTAACTGGATGCAAAAGAAACAAATCAAACAAAGCACTCTGAGGCAAAACAAAAGGCACAGTCCACACTTATGGTTAACAAAAAGGAGGGGCCACAGGAAGAGAAGCATCATCAGCCGAAGTCCAGGGTTGAAGCATGAGAAATCCAAAACAGCGCTGCTCCAGTGTCTGCAGAAGCAGCGTCTTTAGGCAAGACGGTCCAAGTGCAGGAAGAGAGAAGTCCACATTCACGAAAAGCCAATCCAGGTCAATAACACGCAAACAATCAGAAGATCCAAACTGCAGATCCAACGCTGAACACGAAACAGGCAGCAACAAGTCTACAAGAATCTTTTCCAACACACGAACACACACCAACACCTTGCCCTCTGCAAGGACTCATCACCCCTGAACCCACTTTTATTTACAAATCATCATCAGAAGATGAACTGACCACCGCCCCATCATTATCCCCCACAGCTGCTCCCAGTTCTTCACGTGAATTCCCTTGTCTTTCCCTCCAAATCCTCCATCTCCTGTTAAGACTTAGGTCTCCCCAAGACTCCGTTGGATCCCCTGATTGTGAGTCTTCAACCCCAGAGAACCCCATAAAGGTATCACTAGTTGTTGGCTCCTCACAAATAGCTTGCACTTCTCTTTTTATCCAATCCATGGTGTCTCCTTCTTCTTCTTCACTCATTGACCCATCATCCCCAGAGAATCCCTCAAACGACTCCTCATCTGTAGGTGCTGTAAATATGTCCTGAATCCTCTTTCTCTGCTGCTCATCATCAGAATCCTCCTCCTGAGTAACTCTTTTCCCCCTTCTGGAACACATACTACTGGACCCATCATCCCCAGATAATCCCTCAAATGACTCCTCATCTGTAGGTGCTGTAAGTATGTCCCGGATCCTCTTTCTCTGCTGCTCATCATGAGATTCCTGCTCCCGAGGAACCCTTTTTCCCTCTCTGGCACCCATACTACCATTTGGAACGTTACTCAAAGGCTCAATATGCCATCTACCAATCTCCATCTGCATGCCCATAGAAAACCATGATAACCATATCTAAGACACTTAAGCTGATGCAGTCTATTCAATGCAATCTTCTGCATCAGTACCTCAAATAACCCCAGGAACAGGCATAAAAACCAAGACAATTTTTTTTTGGTTGGGCTATGTAATTTACTAAGATTAGCCTTAAGGTGTTAAATTTACATATTTTTAACGTACATATACTTCTTCCTTTATCACATGTCCTTAGGCCAATATAATTACAACAATTTAGAGAAAAATCAAAACAATAAGGAATAGAGTTAAAAGTAAATTAAATAAGTAAAAAATAAATAAGCAAAAACTAAAACAAATCAACAATTCAAAACATGCATAGATTTAGGTGAAATCTTTAGTTTCTACAGACATCATTAAAAAGTCTTAGTTTAACCTGGACATGAAAAGAAGCAAACATCAGCCCCACACAGGCTTACAAGAGGAGGGTGTCCGACAGTTCGATGACTATAAATGAGATTGTTTCCTATATCCTTCCATGGTGGAGTTCCACCAGTGACTGGACACAGAAGAGGGCATTGAGTAAATTGGATCTCGTGCTTTAATTGTTAAACATTAACAATGTTAACTTCTTTCAAAAGTAATGATTTGACATTAATTGAATTCATTAGTTTCCAAGGAAATTTGGAGAACTGGGGCTATTTTTAGCAATTTAATGGAACTTTAGTAACACAGAAATAATGGATTTACCCCCCCCCCCAACAATTTACTAGCTTACTAGCATCAGTAATAATATATCTAAGCTCTGCCCCTGCCCACCTCTTCTCTTTCTCTCATGGGCAGGCACACATATATATAATGGCATATTCTCCATACACACATAATACCTGCACTATGGGATGTCTTCCTGAGAGAGGACCATCTTAATTACACTCTAGTGACTCTCCAAGGGCTGTCAAAGTTTTCCTTTTTAAAGAAGGTTGTTAGGCAATGAGCAAATGCCCCCCCCTCCACTTTTTTTTTTTTGAATGAATGTGATTATTAATATCTGCTGGAATTTGGATCAAGAAAACCACCACCACCCTCCACTCCCACCTCCATCTCCACCCTGGATACCAAAATCTGTGAATGCTCTAGTCCCATTATATGCAATGGCATAGCAAAAATGTCCCCCTTATGTAAAATGGCAAAATCAAGGTTTGCTTTTTGGGAATTTTGCTTCGTGGGGAAGATTATTTTCAAGCTGTGAATGGTTGAATTTGTGGATGCAGAATTTATGGATATTAGGGTCAGATGTAATTTTAATAGTTGTTTGTATCATTTATAGGCAGTCCTTGAGTTACAACCATCCACTTACAAATGGTTCACAGTTAAGAATGTGGGTGAAAAAACAGGAAGTGAGAGAAATCTACCCCTAGGAAAAGAAATGCACATCTGAAAGAGTTATCATGGAGAAAAGGTGTCTCCACTGAAGCTTTACCGTCAATCCTTTTTTCCACAACAAGCTTTTTTTTTTTCAGAATCCAATAATTGCAGGGACAGAAATTGAGGTGAAATCTTCTGAACGGGGGCACAGAGTGCAAAGAAAGGATGTTAACCCTTTCCTATGCTATCCAAAGTCTGTGGTGTGTGTTTGCCTGGAGTTACATTTAAAAATGTACCTGTTATGACTTACAAACAAATTCAATTTAAGAACAAACCTACAGAACCTATTTTGTTCGTAACTTGGGGTCTGCTTGTATAATTTTGCCCTCTCTGTTCAACCGTTTTATTGACATTTTATTGATTTATTACTCTCTCTTTTCACTTGTCTTGGGTTCCTAACAAAAGGCAGAAAGCAAATGTTTTCAATCAAATTGAACCAAATGTGAAAATCTGGCCTTTCAAAAGAGCAGCAATTAATAAATAACAATTGCACAATTATTCTTGCATTGAAAAGACAGGTGTTAGATATAGTTAAAGAGATCATGTGTCTGAGATATAATGTTTTGAGGACAAAATGCATCCATTATCACAGAGGAAAGGAATGGTTATTATGCAAGTTACAGAAAGATGTAAATACAAAAAAGAGACTTTTGATAACCATGTTGTTCCAAAAAGCTTGAAGAGGATTTTCAATCAGAAAATTCATCAGGAGGGAAATGGTTGAGCACTTTTCCCCACTCACAAATTTTCTGTTGAAGACTTCACCTGCACCAAATATTCTTAGACATAATTTCTTCATATGTATTGCTTCATTTATTTCTTTGAGTGGGAAGCCAATTTGTAGGGAAGTGGGCATCTCCTCTTCTGAATGAGGCCTTGGGATATTTGCTACAAAATTATATGTCATCAGTCTCCCCCCCCCAACCCCCCCCCCCCCAAGTTGGGTCAACGTTCTGTACATCCTATAGTTTCAGCCTCAGTGAGAAGACAAACAACTGCTACAAGGCATCTATTTACCATAATATAGTAACTGGCACATATAGGGATTGGGAGGTGCCTGATAAATGTCGTTTCTGGTCGCTTGAATGTTAATATTAAAAATAGACCCATTACTATATACCATATTAAACCACACCATAAACTCTATATTGATTTGATATTAATACTGAAATACAGTAATTAAAAACAAATTAAAAGAAGTTAAACTATTATAAAAGCAGGGGTTTTAAAATTAAAATTATTATTTCTTTGGTGTTTTTTTTTTTTGCCAGTTGCTTGAGCACAGTACACAGTTGTCCTTAATTGTGTACAGTTTTTAGCTTTGTGTACTGTTTTCAGGTTAGTCTTGTGAGCTTGGTCATTTGAAGATAAATCTGAGTTTATCTTGCAAACTGATTCTTAAACCATGTATTTCTTTGAAAATATGAGGTTTACATGAGGAAAAAACATGTTAATAGTTACGGGAAAACATTTTAGTTTCACCCTCTACAACTGCCCTATTAAAAGTAGTTACAAAAACACAGTTCAATGCCACTGTATACTTTTGAAGGAAAACTGACCTGGTTAAAAAATTAGCTGACTCCAGATTGAAATGTAATGTTGTACACTATGATTGATTCAAAATTGTTATTTTAATTTTTCAGTAACTATTAAATGTCACAATCCAGTTAAAATCAGTAGGTATAATTCACTTTGGAGCTCAAAGTACCTTACTTGACTTTGTACTCCATGTAATACGTCAGTACAGCATTAAATGTATATACTGTACAAGACATTGTGCAAGAATCATCTGCAAAGATTTTTATTTTCTGTAGCTATCCCACCCAAAACTTCCCTATTAGTTTTAATAAGACATTTTTTTAAAAAAAGATTGGTAGTTTAATCAAAAACTCCGCTCATAGTTTTAATTTTATTTTCTTCATCTGCATCTTCCTGTGGATGAATGTTGGAAGAGATTCAACTTTTCTGAAAGAGTCTGCTCAATATTAATCTAAAAAAAATAATTGAATGCAATTTATGTTGGTATTCTGCTTAACCCCACTTTTGCTTCTGTATATCTTTGGCTTGCTTTCTCATGGGAGATTATACCATTTCCTGTTTGTTACCTTCTTCTATTTAACAGAATTACATGCACACTGCAGGCTTTTCTCAGAATTGTACTAAGTTATTTAGAAAAATTAAAAGTTCAGATACACTTCTTGAACAATTTATGAACTCCTAAAATAATAATGTTCAATCTATATATAAGTGTCCCCTACTTTTTAACTACCGTATATGCTCGAGTATGAGGGTGAGAAATGCAGCAGCTACTGATAAATTTCAAAATAAAAATAGTTACCAATAAGATTACATTAATTGAGGCATCAGCAGGTTAAATTTTTTGGAATATTTACATAAAAATGTAATTTAAGATAAAACTGTCCAACTCCAATTAAACCATTATTCTAACCTTCTTCAATGTAAATGTAATAAATGTAATAAATAGAATACAATAACAAATGCAATAATAATAATAAATAGAGTAAAATAATAAATGTAACAATAGAGTAAAATAATAAATGTAACAACAATAATAGAGTAAATAATAAATGTAATAATAACAATAATAAATAGAGTAAATCAATAAATGTAACAAAAATAATGTAACAACAACAACAATAATAATAGAGTAAAATAATAAATCTAATAATAATAACAGAGAAAAATAATAAATAACTTCGACTTGAGTATAAGCCGGGGGGGGGGGGGGGTCAGTCTAAAAAAAGAGCTGAAAAACCCAGCTTATACCCAAGTATACACGGTACCTACTTTTTAATGACCCACTCTTTCATTTGGTTTGAATTGCAACTAGCATGAATATAATCAACATGTGATTCACTCTTTTGTTATGTTTGCATCTTTTTGCAGCCATGGCACCAACTTTTTGTTTTCTGTTCATAGTGGTATGCTGTATAGAAGTCATTTGCACTGCATTTGTTATCTTATATCTTCCCTAATAATACTTATATTTGTGCTAATAATACAGTATTTGTAATAAAATTTAAGATAACAAAAAGCAAGTATGCCAGGCCCAAGCAGTGGTTGGAAAGAGAGCAAATGTTACTAGTGACACTGAGTGTTATTGGACTGCAATTCCAGTGACTCCTATGAACCCATTGATTAGGCTTGAGGGAGTTATAGTCCAATTGTGGGCTAATACTTTTCTATCTCCAAGATCCCATCTACATGGCCAAATAATGCAGTGTGGGAATTGCATCAGTGCATCCAAATGATACACACAAGCTAATGCAATTTAACTCAGAGTAAGTCAATTCATCCATCTTGACCATGGATTTAAAAACATGGGAAAAGTCTGAATCATCCATAAATATCTCAAGCTTTCCTGATGATGGAACAGTGGGGACTGCTATTACAGATCCCTATATGAGATCCAAGATTGCATTCCCACAGCCATTCTGTCCTCCTTAGGCTCAGGTAGCCCAGGGAGGTAAGATGGCAGTGTCATCTTACCCTCCTGCAACCACATTCTTCCAAAAAAAAAAAAAAAATCTATCGAAAATCCTCCTTACCATCTATGCAGGCTCTTCCCTTCCTGAGTCTGCACCACTCAGGAAGCAATGGACTTTTGGATTTATTGCTCACAAGCTCCGTCCCTTTCAGAATAAAAGAGGGTGCTCTGATTGTATATACCTGCATGGCAGGGTGCTTAGACTGGATGGTCCTTATGGTCTCTTCTACCTCTATAATTCCTTCTCTGTATTACTGTCTATGTAAAATATCCAAGCAGTTTGGAATACAGAAACATAATAATAATAATAATAATAATAATAATAATAATAATAATAATAATATCAAGGTGGATTACAAAGGGACAAGCCCAGAGAGCACAAATTTAAAAGCATAACACAATAAGATAGCATCAAAACAAAACCAAATAAAAATATATCATAATAAAACATAACATAATAAAAACAGTACCATACAGAATGATAAAAGTGCTGAGTTCGGAGGGTTCTGGATTTATGCAAATTCCTAGATAGAGCTAAGGGAAAGAGCAAAATTCATTATGAATTTTAAAGGATAATCAATGTTCTAAAAAATCACATAAAAACAAAACAGATTATTATTATTATTATTATTAGCGGAGGGACATCCATAGTTATACTCCTGCAAAACATGGAGGCGGACAAACATTAATGTTCTGGAAGAAGCAAAAAATCACCAGCATTGAAGTGATGCTCCTACGCCATCAACTCCTCTGGACTGGCCACATAGTCAGAATGCCCGATCACTGTCTCCCAAAGGAGTTACTATAGTCCCAACTCAAGAACAGGAAACATAATGTTGGTGGACAGGGAAAAAAAAGATTTAAATACGGGCTTAAAACCAACCTTAAAAATTGTGGCATAGACACTGAGAACTGGGAAGCCCTGGCCTTTGACCATTCTAACTGGAGGTCAGCTATGACCAGCAGTGCTGCAGAATTTGAAGAGGCACGAATGGAGGGTGAAAGGGAGAAATGTGCCAAGAGGAAGGCACATCAAGAACCCTGACCGGGACCGCCTTCCACCTGGAAACCAATGTCCTCCCTGTAGAAGAACATGTGGATCAAGACTAGGGCTACACATCTACCTACATACCCTCCACTAAGACACTATACTTGGAGAACCATCATCCTCGAGCTATGAGGGATTGCCTAAGTAAATATTATTATGTTTACTCTGCTTTTCTCTCAGGAACCAAGACCCAAAGCAGCTGACAACCTCAAGAACTAAACATATTTTTTTAAAAACCTATAAAATAGAAATATTTAAAAAGAATGAAATGTTACCATTATTAAAACAATTCAGTTAAAATCATATAAAATGAAACAGAATAAAACAAAGTAATCCCCATATCTAGATCAATCTGCACAATTTAGTTATCTCTGGGATGGTTTGATCTTGTGTCCATTGGTAAAACAAGGACAAGGTGTTGGAATAGATTGTTTTGAATTTAGTTTCCTTCCTTTAGACAAGATTTCAGGGAGTGCCTGACTGTAAGCTCTCTTTTCTTTTTGACTGTGCTAACTGTCTTTTGCAACATTTGCATCTGTTTGGATGTTATCTCTTTCCTTTACATAACACAGCTCTTTGAAAAAGACCACGAGGCCTCTAAACAACAAGCATTTTTGTAAACCTGCCTCCATTTTTTAATCTTGCATCACGGAAGGAAAAAATAACGCTAGTTTCTATATTTAGTATTCCCACCAACCCCTTGGCATAACCCTTGAATTTTGTTGTTGACAAATGGTTTGGGAACTGGAAATAGATAAAAGGAACATCTCATCTGAGTAATAAAGATGCTGATTGTATCTGATCATAATTAGTTGTGTTTTAATTTATTTTTTTTTGGTGGGGGGAAGGGGGAAGGTGGGGATGGCCATTGGAATATTCTACTTCTTAGCCCTGGCATGTGTTTAGCATTCTTTCAAAATTGTTCTGCAATAACAGACATGAGCACCCCGCAGCCATGTAATAAATGAGTAACTGGTCATTAAGTATTTGACATGAAACTGTTTGTGTTGGGCATCTTTCTAATTAAATCTGATCAAAATTATGACAGTTATAAAAGTGAGTTCAGAAACTGACAATAACATACTTAATGGGTTGTTGTAGGTTTTCTCAGGCTATATGGCCATGTTCTAGAGGCATTATCTCCTGACGTTTCGCCTGCATCTATGGTAAGCATCCTCAGAGGTAGTGAGGTCTCACTACCTCTGAGGGTGTTTTCCATAGATGCAAGCGAAACGTCAGGAATGAATGCCTCTAGAACATGGCCATATAGCCCAAAAAAAAACCTACAACCCAGTGATTACCGCCATAAAAGCCTTTAACAATACAACATCCTTAATAACCTAAAACATTGCATTCCTATGGCTAACATCTGGTTACAAAACCGTTTTGTAGCAATAGGTCATGAACAAACCCCACACATGAGAATAGCAATTCCAATCTGATGTTTTGGACTACAGCTCGGAGAGTTCCTGACATTGACCATGGTGGCTAGAACCGATGGAAATTGAAATCTATCCCATCTGGATGGCACCATGCTTGGGAAGGATGCAATACAATCTTTTGGTTTTGCTTAGTAATTAGGCTCATGCCTGGTTTATGCACCATGTAATCCAATTCTATGAGCAGACAGAAATGGAAGAGTATTTCTTTTACATTACACCATTCCGTTAGTTGTGATAGTTGAACAATTATGTGCTCTGTCTTGAGGCTGAAGGAAGGTTTCACAGGACTGTAAGTCAAATGGTAGTTTTCCTAGAGTTTTGCAAAGAACACATAAGCAGCTCATAAATAGCCGTTCTTTCATTGTTTCCTTTTTGTGCTGAATTTGCAGTTCTCGTAGGCATCATAACTGAATTAAAACCACAATTGTTATCGATCTGTCCTTCTTAAAGCTAGTAAAATTCAAAAGAGGCCAAATATTTGGAGATATGTGTGCAATATTTCTAACACAATGTTTAAAAAAACCATTGAGCATTACTGTACATAATCAAAGAAATGGAAGTATTAATTCTAAGTCTTTTGGATCACTTCATTTCTTAACTTAAAAAACACAGCTATTTCACTGATGTTCCAAGTTTATGTTATACACACCCTATCCATATGGAGAGGTAGACCCCCCCCCCCCTGTTTCTGGGCAGGATTCCCAGCTACTAATTGGCTTTTAAGCTCATACTCTCCCGCAATGTAAAAAAAAAAAAAAAGCAATTCAGCACCTTCACACTATACATAATTAATTTATAAAAGTCATTGGTACAGGATGTGGTAATGGATAGCCACTAACTTAAATACATTTAAAAGGAGGTTAGATAAATTCAAAGAAGATGGGCATATCCATGTCAGCTGGGGCATGCAGTCCTCTAAACCACACACAGCCCCAAAGGGGTCCCCATGGTTCTTACCAGCTAAAAAAAAAATCCATCTTTTGTTTTGTACCCAAACAGCAAATAGCACCTTATGAAGGTTGTGGAAGTGATAAGCATTTTGCCACATTCCTGGTCTTTCTTAGCCCTCTGGAAACCTTACTTCTGACTAAATGGGTTGTTTTTCTTCTTTTGAAAAAAGCGTTTGGAGTCAGAACACTTTAGGTTTTGACAAAAGGTTCCATGGTGCCTTTTTTAAAAGGTTAGTGGATGCTGAAATATCCCAGAAATGCAATACAAGCTTATTCAAGACCTGCTTCTGATTGGCCACAAGATCTAGGTAGATAATTAAATGGTCATTCAACTAACAAAGCTCTTCATCTGTAGTGGTCCAAAAGAGTTAATGTGTCAACAACAACAACAATAATAATAATAATAATAATAATAACTTTATTTATACCCCGCTACCATCTCCCCAAGGGACTCGGTGCGGCTTACATGAGACTGAGCCCACAACACATCAGCAAAAAACAACAACAGCAGTAATACAAAACAATAAAATAAAGCTCATAAACAAAAATTAGGCAGTAAACATCGAAAATAACACAATAAACATTGTGGGCCAAGTGTAATAGTTGAAATTTTGTGGGCCAAATGTAATAGTTGAAATTTTAAAAATAATGCTGGACAAGTGAAATATAACTAGGATAGAATTTCGGAAAATAATGGGGCATACAGACAGTTCTAAATCACGAATAAGGTGCAATTAGGGAGATATTGCTGGAAGTTTCCTTATTCTGGGAAGGCACATTGGAACAACCACGTTTTTAAGCTCCTAAAAACTGCCAAAGTTGGGGCATGCCTGATATCCTTGGGGAGTGAGTTCCAGAGAAGTCTGCTCTTCTTAAGTACCGGGATTGTGGCGCAGCTGGCTGAGTGTCAGCTGCATTAAGATCACTCTGACCAAAAGGTCATGAGTTCGAAGCCAGCCCAGGCTGGAGTGGGTGTCCAGCCATTGTGTAGCCCGTTGTCGACCTTTGCAACCCGAAAGACAGTTGCATCTGTCAAGTAGGAAAATAAGGTACCACCTTGTGTGGGAGGCTAAATTTAACTAATTTATGAGGCCATAAAGAAAAAAGACTCCGGGGAATGTGGAATGCGGAAGAACTTCATCGGTGTCGTTGATGGATGATGAAAAGCAGCAGCTCCCCTGGCGGCCAGAAAAAAAGTTAAATAGCCTCAGTGTATTTGTCTGTTAAACGTTGTTTGTGAAACTGGCATTGAATGTTTGCCATATATGTGTTTACTGTAATCCGCCCTGAGTCCCCTGCGGGGTGAGAAGGGCGGAATATAAGAACTGTAAATAATAATAAATAATAATAAATAATTAAGTAAACAACATATGTTAGGTACTGAAGCTGTATTATCAGATACCCCCAGAATGAATCCAACTTACCATATCAGCAAAATCATTGTATAGTTTTGTTATATTTTATTGTTAATTTTGGCATGACACTTTCTTCTGCCTGAGGGCCCTTCCACACAGACAAAAATTCAGCTGGAACTGGCATAAAAATACCGATTTGGAGCCTCATGAACAGCCTAGCCATGCTGAAGCCTGTTTGGAAAGACTGACTCCATTTCCCTCCCTCTAGCACCTCCATAGTAAGTCTGGAACATGCCTCTCACCTTTCATTCACTAACATGTACAGCTGCCTGGATGAGTGAATGAAGGGTGTGATTCACCCATGAGCCTGCCTCCTTGGAGCTGTGGGACATCACTTTGCTGGCAATCAAATAGAGCCCCATAGTTCCAAAGGGGCAGGCATGTGAACAAGTGAATTTTTACTCCCTGACATGTCTGCTTTTCTTGGAGCCACAGGGCTTCACTCAGCTGGAAGCCAAATAGCTTCAAGACTAGTACATAAGCACTCAGAATGGTGATTTGAGATATCAAGGTTTAAATACCTGGTTAGCCATGGAAACCCACTGGTTGCCCTTGGCAAATCATGCTTTCTCAACTTCAGACTAAGACATTGATATTTTACTACACAAGTCATGAAAACTGCATGTTGTTCCTTCTTTCCCACTGCTCTACCAATGGGAGATCACTGTAAGGAGTTACTCTTACAAAACAAAGTAATTAATCCTGTGGAAGTTTCTCCTATGAGTAAGTAGATCTTGTTCACCTGTATAGTGACAACTCTTTTATGAAACTGCAATAATTCAAATAAGGCAGACTCGTCATAGCCAAAACTGGTATGTTTCAAACAGTGGGCTTTTTTAAGATTCACAATAATCCCTGAATGCTTATAATTTTTTGTGAAAGTTTCTGCATGCTCATGCGGACACAAACTTCCACTCCAGTACCCAATTTTCAATGTCTACAGTAAAATATGTATGGTAGCCACCAATGTGACCCTTCCTTTCCCCTCCCATCAACAGATCACTTTAGTTCAGTATACACACTGCTACTACTGAGTTACAGACAAACATCGCTATTCCACTGAAAACAGACATGTCTGTTATAAGATGAAAAGGTAACTCTGTTATAGCATATTACTGCTATAGAAACTACAGTACAATCCCTGTATCCACAGAACCAATACATACAGTTTCACTTATTAACATAGGCTACCTATACAAGCTATGCCTTCCTCTCAGTTTCTTCATAATTCATTCCATTGAAAATGATAAGCTTTGCTATTATCCATGGTTTCACATATCCACAGAAAGTCTGGGAACACATCCCCTATGGATACAATGGTCATACTGTAGTTGCCAATGTAACATATGAAAAATGAGTTCTGCATATGAGCAGACATGAAACAAAATATTCAAGGGGAAGTCAAGGACTGCACTCAACAGAATGAGCAAGGGGGCCTTCGACTGCAGAGGCTGACTTATGCATAGCTGTATAACTGACTGTCCATGATTGCAATGAGTATTCTGGCCAAGGATCTGAAGAGTCTCTTATTGGACTCTTCTCTGCTTTCAATAGATTACATGAGATTGTGATCTTGGCAGCAAATGTTGAGATAAAGTACACAGGAGGAGCTGGTCTCACAAGGAACAACTCAAAAGCACTAGAAAATAAAATATAGTCTGTCAGCCGGAATCAGAGTTGTCAGACTGGTTATTGGGTGATTAAGTTCTTTTACCCTCCTGTTTGAGTGTTAATACATCAAAAATATTTAGGTTAAAAGCCTTTCTCACTACTCCCAGCATATAAGGTTCTACATGACCACACACACAGTATCTTGAAAAATAAATTATGGCAGCTGGTTGTGCCAGATATACCCGGATGCTCTCCAGAACAAACAAAGTCCTAATTAGCTACCATAAGTTCCCAAACAAATGGAGAAAATACATTTGTGATACACTTTGCTCATTACCAAAACAACTTTCTGGAATTAAGTTTAAGTTAAAGAAAATATATGAGGGAAGGAATAATTAATGCTTGCTATGATGGCAAACATCACAGACAAGTGCTTAAGCTGATATTTTTATTTATTTTAGGCCTGATAAAAGTGGAATGGGTAAAATGGTTCACTGTGAAAATTGCTCCAACTGTCCTCAACTGTGCCCTCCCATTTTATACATACAGATTTTTTCTTCTTCCTCATAATCTCAAAAACTTTTTTGATGATGAACATATCTGATGAAGTCAGTGTCCAACATTTATGGAATGCAAAGGTTTCCTACATCTGTTTCTTTACTGCTAATGTTTATAATTTAGGAAGCTTAGGACATCTGGCCAACTCCGGCACATTCCTAGGAATTACTACTCACTGTAATATTACTTCTTGTTGCTGGGACACACTGTGAAAAAAAATCTCAACTCTGTTTTAATACACACTATTTTTAGAACAGAGCAATAGACATACCTTCTTCTTGGTAGTTTATTTTGCTTACATATCCATTTGGAGGACATTCGTTCTGCTTAGGTTTCCACAGTTGCCATGTTTCTTCATTCAACAGTCTGAAGTAGACCAAATATGGCCAGGACTAAAGGATCTCAAGTGAAATGCATGCTAATCCCACCAGTGCAGAAAAAAGCTTTCTAATTTTCTGGTAATCATTCTGACCCACGTGGATACAACCTCACAGTGTGCAATCTTTTCCATTGCTTCCTTTAAACCTTTTTATATATTGCTACTGTAATTTATTTTTAAAAGGCCACTCACATTATTAGAGTTGGATCCAGTTTTAGTTATTCTTAAGAGTCATCATCAAAATACATAGGGCATAATGGTGAAGCATTGGCACAATTTAAAAGCTCCCGTTGCAAATTTCCATGAGACACTGGTTGGTTTTTGAGAGTTGTAGAAGATGCCCCTCTCTACATCCCAACTTCAGAGCTTCATTTAGTGTAGGTATGACAAACAGCCTTCTTGAGGTGCATCTACAATGTAGAATTCTTGTAATTTGACACTACTTTAATGCAATTTCTCAGAATATCCAAAGAGAAGAGGCATGCAAATATTACTAATGGACTGTGAACATAAAGTGAATCAGAATTCTTGCTGTGAGCAATTTCCACTGGGTCATTCTTTAATATTAAAACATAAGGGACTGAAGATTATTCAGTCTTTTTAGAAGAAGAAATATTATTTGGGTAGTCAATGATCTCATCCCTCCCTCACAACGATACCCTTGAGTACCATGCACTTGTAATTCTCCATGCTACTTGCTCGGAGCAAATAAAGATAGTTTATTGGAACACATTTTCACCAAAAAGAATGAATACAAAGTATATCATCAAATGTAATAATCATTTCCTACATGGAACAATTGTCACATTGAAGTTACTGGAACCAACCTCTCATAGACTGCAACAAATACAAAACCAATTCCAGGGTACAAGCACTATTATTTCAGGGGGCCATTTCACCATCATCCGCACTAAATATTTATGTACCTTTTTTCCAGAAACTGAAATCAAGGCAGCTTATAAAATTAAAATATATGCACATAAAATAGATAAAACATACAAAGGGTATTGTAAAAAATGGGAATAATAATAATAATAATAATAATAATAATAATAATAATATCAATACAACAGCCAGCAGAGTGATCTTGTTTGTTGTGGACTCATCTTGTTTTGTTTCAAATAATAATAATAATAATAATAATAATAATAACAACAAACTTGATTTATACCCTGCCACCATTTCCCCAAGGAGACTCGGGGCGGCTAACATGAGGCCAAGGCCAAGAATTACAATCAAGCAAAATAAAATACAAACAAGCAAATAATAACATCAAAGTAACATACATACAATAGAAAAATAGAAATAGAAATAGAAATCAAGGCAGCTTATAAAAATTAAAATATATGCACATAAAATAGATAAAACATTGTAAAAAATGGAATAATAATAAACTTTATTTATACCCCACCACCATCTCCCCAAGGTGACTTGGGGCAGCTAACATGAGGCCAAGGCCAAGAATTATAATCAAGCAAAATAAAATACAAACCAGCAAATAATAACATCAAAGTAACGTACATACAATAGCAAAATATGCAATAAAACAAACTCAAAATAAAATGGTAAAGAGATTAAAACCTCATTCTAAAATTATAAAAAACCAATAGATCATCAGCTGCTAAAAGCTCCTGCAATCAGTTCTCCACAGTCTGATGGGACAGAAAACTTTTTACCTGCTAAAGGAGAGTCAGGAGAAAGACACTATAATTTCCCTATGAAAGGGGGTCTGAAGCCAGGAAGCCTTTTATTTATTTCTGCTAGATGTATTGGGACAGAGACTTGTGGTAGGGAGAGAAGATTTTAAAACTTGGGAAGAATCATATACAAGAATATACTCTTTCAAACAAAAAAACACCTCTGTACATATGGGTTTAGAAATCATAACCACTTTGATAATTGCTCAGTTCATACCCAATCCCAGCTCCCTTGCAGCACACAGCAAGCTTCTCTATGTCATCAAGTAAAGCTTTCCATACTTTCACCTTAGACACACACAAGTGACAAGGGGTGACAGGACATGATAAAAGAATGAAAGTTTTTCAGCTGAGTGTATTGTAGCTGAAGGGGATCATGGGATCCAGGCATGTAGCCAGGGGGGGGGGGGGCTTGAGGGGCTTCAGCCCCCCCCCCCCAAAATTTTCATGGTGGTTCGCGAAAAGGCCTTACTGGTGCATTATTTAAACTGTTATGTTTATTCATATCATGATCTGATCACCATAATCAATATATCCCATATGCATGGGGGTATTGGGGTAATGATACAAAAGGTTTGCTAGGCTAGACCCTCTTTCACTCAGACTCAGCCCCCCCCCCCCCCCAAACTCAGCCCTCCCGAAACCCCCCCTGAAATTTTTTAGCCCCCCCCCCCCAAAACGAAATCCTGGCTACGGGCCTGATGGGATCCCATGTTCTACTGGAAATATGTGATTAATAAAAGCACATGATATAGATCAGGCATGGGCAAACTGGCTGTTAGGAATTGTGGGAGTTGAAGTCCAAAACAACTGGAGGGCTAAAGTTTGCCCATGCCTGAAATAGATGGAACACATAAGAAATCCTCATGTAAGCTCCAATATCCTACAGGATTCTATCAACTGATCAATAGTGGTATGTGAATAACATGAGTGCTCACTCTTTGCATGCTGCCAAACTCACTGGCATCCCTAAAAGTGTAAATAGACGTTTAACCTTCCAGCTCAATTTTCCTGCTGGGAAGGAAAAGGAAAGAAAAAAGTGCTATCCTTGGGCAATCACAGACATCTGTTTGAGGCCTAGGGGTGCTATTTGATTCCTGAAAAATTCAAATGGATCCTGGAGATCTGGTAACTTCAATAGTTGCTCTTAGACTAACTATGGGGAGTTCTGCCATCTTGCAGTCATGCTTCCTCTTTTACTGTTTCCCAACAAAGAACAACCGCAGAGAGACAATATGAATATCTCTTTAAAATCCAGTTATTTGTCTTTCCTTCATCAAAAAAAAGCTCTTACTGTTTTTGCATGTCTCACAGCTCTTACCCTTCCCCCAGAGACTGACAAGCCACTCTGTAAGGTCATTGAGGTTCATGGGTTCATGCAGTACGCTTTCCCCCAAACTAGACAGTTGAACGAAGAGCTGCCTCAGGAAAGAACAGTTAAAAATGCAAAAAATATATAGCAAGTGAGTAATTGAAAGAGTCACTATGAGTAATTACTAACCATGGTATAACTGATATTACATTGTTATGATATTTATAAAATAAAATGGTAATGGGGTTAAAACCTATTAAATACGTACAAGGAACTCACTGCCTTGAAGTGTGGTAGAATCTTCTTCTTTGGAGGCTTTTAAACAGAGGCTGGATGGCGCTCTGGCAGGGGTACTTTGATTATACTTTTCCTGCACAGCAGGGGGTTGGACTAGATGGCCCACGTGCTCTCTTCCAGCTCCATGATTCTATGTAATACAGTTTGAGCATCCCTTAGCCAGAATCCTGAAATTTGAAATAGTCCAGAAAGTAAGACATCTAAGGTGAAAGTATGGTAAGCTTTCTTGAGCTTTGCTTACTGGAAGTCAGTCAGTTCTCCTCTTTGCAGATTCAATAATTTATTTGAACTCTAGCTGGCTGCTGCTACCTCTTTTCCCTACCCTGATTGGGGCTTTCTAATGCGGGCAGAATTCTGGGAAATGTATTTTAGGGCAGGACCCTTTGAATTCTATGGTATAGGGCTCCTCACCTTCCCAAACTACATTCCCCAGAGTTCTGTGCTTTCTCAGTCTCTTTCTCAGTGAACTCTGCTTTCTCCCTGCTGCTTCCCTCTCCTAATGGCAAGAGGCCATTAGTTTAAAGAGGAAAGGCAGCCTTTTGGCTTGGCTTTGCTTCCTTGCGTTGACAATAAAACTGACTTTGGGAGGCTTCCAAGATTTATTAAATTAAAACAAAAAATCCTGGTTAAATTTTGACTTTTAAGTTTTTGTCATGGGCCATGACTACGTGTTGGATACCTCATGGTAAACAGGAATTTAATGAATTTGATACGACTTACGATGACTAACGAAAAATTGCACATCCCTAGCATGTAGAGTCATCTTCCAACAATGAAGGCAGAAGCATTCTCTAATATGCCTCATTGCTGCTTTGGCTGTAGTTTTTTTTCTTCCTTTCCCCACAATTCTGATGCAATCTGTATCACTTTTGCTGCTCTTGATATTATATTGCATTACCCACATGCACACTAGGTTCTTACAGTCAGCTTTAACCTGAAGATTCCAAAATTTGGTGAACATGTGTTGAAAACAACAATACTTGATTTATTGAAACCAAAATGTTAGTGCTGTGGGAGCGTGAGGTAGATTTCTTGATTGACAACCCCGTGTATCTATATTTTAGAAATTCCTAAATTTTCCACCTTATACAACACAGTGTCTTTCAGATGCAGCAACCTCCATTACACCCAGCCAGCTTGAGTAGGGCTTCCTAAATCACATTTTTGGTTAATTTTAAAGATGGCAATTAAAATAGACACATACAAGCATAGACATTAGTGAGAAAATTGTAATATGTAGTAATGTTTGCAATTTGGCAAAAGTTTCTTTCTTCTTGGAAAGTGGCTTGTTTACATATGAAAAGCCACAAGTCAACTAAACAATGTCTTTCTAGTTGATCTGTAGGATGAATAGATTTTCTTTCTTTTGGTCAGCTAGTCTTTCTCTGTCTTAATTTTCTTAATTGTTATGTTCTTGCAAGATTCTGCTATTTTCTATCAGTAGAAATGATAGCAGTAATAGTAATAGTAGTAGTAACAACTTTATAACCCAATTTTCAACGTAGTTTGAAACTGAATTATATGTTCATCAGTGTAGACTAGACTCATTTAATGCGGTTCAATGCAATGTAGATGGGGCCTAAGACAACTTTCCTTGAGAGCTTTCTTTGAAAGCCTTTAAAAACCTGTCTGAAGGGCCTTTTGAGTGGTGATCTCAGGTATTTTCTACATAGAACATTTTCTAAACATTACATCTCTCAGAATCCCTGGTAATGTTGGCTGGAAAAATCTGTAAGTTGTACTTTTGTTGAAAAGTAGGCTTACCAAGTTCTTCCTCCCCATACAAAGTATGTATCTGGCTAGCATTCTTTAAAATCTTGCGTGCATTCTTGAGAACAGATTATATTGTGTTCTGAACAGAATGTTCAGCGGGGCTGCTTTATGCAGCAATAGCACCGTGGTTTCACCAGTGAACAGCTCCTCTATGTGAATGTGGTAATGAAACCAGAGGTTGTAATTTGTCATTGTAATTGTCATTTCTTTATTCCCTGAGCAACTTAGGGAGACATCTTGATGAGGACCTTGGCTCTGGCCAGTTACAAACTTGAAATTTGAGTCTTTTCTCAATTACACAATATCTACAATCTCTGTAGTATTTTTCCCCCAGTTTGAAAGACTGCTTTCTTGTTACAGGTAACCAGAACATATAGTTAGCCTTAATTATGCTGGGGATCTACAGATAAATACGCTCATTTGAACTGACTTATTAAAAAGCAAGAAGTTATTATGGTGCTTTCTAGGTTGCTGAACTTGAAGTGAGTTGTGTTTGGTGGTGGTAGGGTACAATTATGGCGCTTTTCCTCATTCTTAATCAGTTTCACTGTGGTATGAAAAATACTCCAATATACTCCACAGTTGTCCTGATCTGGCAGGGACAGTCCAGATTAATCCTTTGTCATTTCATTTTTTCAGTTGCTTTTAAAATGCCCCAGATTCTCTTTCTTCCTCTCTCTTCAGCTTATTTCAGTTGCTTCAAACTGAATTCACATGCAAAAGTAGTTTATAATCAGCAGAGAGGAGAAGAGAGTTTGCCCTTCCCTTTAGACCTAGGCAAAAATCAAACTGCTAAGCCTATCTTAGATGGTCTGTCCTTCTTTATTAATAGCTTTTGCCATCTTGACCACATGATTACATTGCTTGGCTACATGTATCACAACTTTCATCTGTGAAATGTTAGAGAGTATGCTCCAAATCCGAACCACCTGCTGAAGATACACCACACATGCATACACCCCACTCTATACCTCCAAACAGTTGTAAGTGTCCATTAATGTCCTTATATTTTGACTGCATGGAGCCCCACACTGCCCATCAGATGACATAGCTTCATTTCCAGTGGGGCTCCGTGATTCAACAGGTGTGGTGGCATCCTGTGTCACGGTGCCAGAAACATTGGAATTTCTTTGTGCTTCATTAGGAACAACACAGATAGCACTAGGAGAAACTACGTGGTGACGTTTCCCCATATGTGATGGGGAGGCATCCCTGCTGGTGAGGTGGAGTGTGTGCCCCAGGATTGCCCTGCTGCCCCATTGATTTGCCACAAAAGCTGGAGAATCTATGTGGTAAACCTCATCAATGTGATGAGGTCCTCTAGCCATTAGCCCTCACTTGGGGCCACTGAAAAAAGTTGGCAAGCTTACAGGAGACCCCCATAAGTAAGCCACCTGCCACTGCAAGGGAATCCTATCTTTCTCTAAGCAGGACTCGACAGCTTATAGTAAAATAAAACAAAGTAAAGTACAGCTAAAAAAAAAATATTACTGCAATAGTTTAGTTGATACGGTTTTTTGGATAGTCTCTTGACCCAAGCCACAAAGAGCTTTAAAGATTATAACTAATACTTCTGATGGAGTGCATAAGCTGAAGAAGACTTTTGAGGAGAGGAGAGAGGAAGTTGAGTGTTGGCTACTAAACTATCTTCAGTATCCCATAGCATTTGTTTCCTATGTGCCAGAATATGCTGGACAGATAGTGCTAATAAAGGAATGACTGGGAAGGGAGTCATCCCAAGTGGATCTTTATTGGTTTGCAGTATTTGGGCAGCACACCACACAAACTAGTATAGATTGCTTTGTGTTCCTCAATTAAAGAACATAAGTGCTCAATTTCATTTAGTTTCAAGATTTCTGATTCAAACATTGATTCTCACAGCAATGAGAATCTCTACCGTCCGGTCTAGCTTCAACTGCTCAAAGAATCTCCATTACGCTTATATATCCTCTTGGGAAGCTGGGGTCTAAAGTCAGTCATAAGTGCAATATGCTTCTTGGTTTAGCATCAACCATGTACAAAGTATCTGTTTATTCATATCAGAAAAAACCACAGGCTAACTTTAAACTTGACCAGTTTTGAAACAGCTCTCGGGGGGATGCTATCTCTGTGTTGTTGGTGGTCTGTGGGCAACATAGCAATCAAGGAATAATGGCCTTTATAACATTTTATGGAAAACAAATGCTTTGGAATACTGAAGTTAGTTTAGTGGGCACATAAAGTTAAGGACAACAGGACAGTTCCTTCCAGTTGCTTTTAAAGGGGATTTTAAGCTAGCCACATTTTGTATACCAGCCAGAATTTCATCCTCTTGGTTGTTAGGAGGACACAAGGGGAAAAGAAAGTTATGTCAAGACAAATTTTCTTTTCATCCCAACTTTCTATAAGACCTTTTTCCCCCTTTTAAATCTTGTATGACCCTTTCATCCTCAAGGGATACGCTTTAATCTGGACTTCACATGGATACACAATGTGCTATTGAAAAGAAGGACTTCTGGTTGAAAATACTGCAGAGAATGTTAGAAAATACATGGATAGGACACGGACAAATGAAACCAAATTACAGATTTGTGGATGTGGGGGTCATGCTGTATTACCAATCAATCATTCTTTGCACAGGGGTATTTTTTATTGCTCAGAAACACTTTTCAAAGATTAGTTCTGACTATGGGTACATCTAATTGTTGTTGTTGTTGTTGTTGTTATTGTTGTTGTTGTTGTTGTTGTTGTATTGTAGGTAAACTATAAATCCCAGAAACTACAACTCCCAAATGTCAAGTTTCTATTTCCCCCAAACTTCACCAGTGTTCACATTTGGGCATATTGAGGATTCGTACCAAGTTTGGTCCAGATCCATCATTGTTTGAGTCCACAGTGATCTCTGGATGTAGGTGAACTACAACTCCAAAACCAAAGAACACTGCCCACCAAATCCTTCCAGTATTTTCCGTTGGTCATGGGAGAACTGTGTGCCAAGTTTGGTTCAATTCCATCGTTGGTGAGGTTCAGAATGCTCTTTGATTGTAGGTGAACTATAAATCCCAGTAACTACAACTCCCAAATGACAAAATCATTTTTTTTTTGAGTGAAGGACATACATTGGGTTGTTAGGTGTCTTGTGTCCAAATTTGGTGTCAATTTGTCCAGTGGTTTTTGAGTTATGTTAATCCCACAAATGAACATTACATTTTTATTTATATGGATGATGATGATGATTATTATTATTATTAATAATAATAATAATTTGTTTACTGCACTTATATCCCACCTTTCTCACCCCAAAGGGGACTCAGGGCAGCTCACAACAAAAGCACAATTTGATGCCAAATATACATCCATAAGATAAAAACCAAATATATACATTAATATCAAATAATTAAAAACACATCAATCTTATTAACTTAAAACCACTTAAATTACTTAAAACCATGGAATACAAAGAACCATTCCAGGAGCCATTTTGGTCATAAATTGCACTGTTCCCTAGTCATTTCTTATTCCACAGTCACTTATCTACACCAGGCATGGACAAACATCAACCCTCCAGGTGTTTTGTACTTCAACTCCCACCATTCTTAAGAGCACGTAAAATGGCTGGGATTTCAAGGAGTTGAAGAAAAAAACATCTGGAGGACTGAAGTTTTCCCATACTTGCAGTTCGGCAATAGTTTAACGGCCATGGCTCAATGCTTGGAATTCTAGGAGTTTTAATTTGATGAGGCACCAGCAGTATTGGCAAAGAAGACTTTGAAAAACAAATACACCTATAATTCTATAGCATTGAGGCATAACAGTTAAAGTGCTGCCAAACTGCAGTAATACCCTTTGTCCCCTTGAAAAGAAGTATAACATTGTCATTGATTTCTCCTAACTTCAGTTTTAATGGGATGCACTCTGAAATGAAACTACATAGTATTGCGGCTTTAGTTGCAACTGCCCTTCTTACAAAATACTACCATGGTGTCTCAACTATGAATGTTTCTACAGAATAAATGCACATTTTAATGTGTGTCTAAACTCTATACCCTTAATATAAACCACTGGGATATTTGCTGTTTACATTAAGATGTATGTGATGCAATGGAAGCCCATCAAATTAGGACTGTGGTCAAACACAGTTACATTCTTTGACGTTTGGATAAAATACATTATAATTATGAGCTGAAAGACCAGTTTTGGACTTCTAGCTGGAAACATGCCATAGGGACAAAGTCAATTACATAATGGATATTTTCTTAGAAGCCTTGTTAATTTCTCAGTGCATCAATTTAAAAGATATTTTTAGTAGAACTGATTCATTTGAAACAACCCAAACAGGAGCACAATTAGAATGTTTTCACTAATCTAAACTAAAAAAGAACCAAAGTTAAATCAGCACTTCATACATCTCCCTGGTGATGCCATTGCATTTCGGTGTCCTGGATATCGGTTGGGGTCCTGATCTGTTATCTGTTTTCGTTCTGGGGTTGCAAAAGATTAATTTTATATCTGGCCCATTATGGGGGGAGGGGGGGTTCTCAGGCTCCCCTTCCCGTCATGTTATGCATTTAAGCTGTTTCTACTCTAGAGGAGAGGTGCAGCAGGCAGGCATGTTAAAGGAGGGCTTCTTAAAGCTGTTTCTACTCTAGAGGAGAGGTGCTGCAAGCACTGACGCACACACTTTGGCAGTTCCAGGCAGGCAGTTATCCCAGGACCATCAGCATTTTAAAAACACGGATGTTCCTGGAGCCCTGTCCACACCCACCCCAGGAAGCATGTGCTTTCTGGGGTGGGTGCCCAGATGCTTTTGTGGGACTGGCCCATGAGAACATCTGGAAGACCTCCCCACCCTCCGCAAACCCCTCAAACCCCTTTTAAAATAAAGAAAATTTACTCAGCCTCGAGTACAGTGTTGCTGCAGCTCTTCTGGTGCGTAGAAATGATCCGCCAGGAGAGTGGGGGAGAGGGGGAAGGAAAATAGCTCTCCCCCCCCCCCCACTCTCCTGGTGCATCATTTCTAGGCACCAGAAGAGCTGCTGCAACACTGTACTCGAGGCTGGGTAGGTTTTCTTTACTTTAAAAAGGGTATTGGGGGCTTTGGGCAAGTGGGTGGGTATTCCCACAGTTTTCTGGACTAATTTAATCCAGAAAATTGTGGGAATGGTGTCTGGACTGCAGTCCAAATACCAGAAATAGTGGGTTTATCCTGCGCCTTCCAAGAGGGTGCGGAATAAATCCACTATCTAAGTAATTTGCTACAAACCAGGTTTTTCCTGGTTTGTGGCAAATTAATTCAGGATTGTCCAGGACATCATTGGACAGCTCCTTCTTTATTGCAGGAGTTACCACAATCAGAGACGGCTCTAGGTAATTTTCAACGGTAACCAAACAGTATTTTGGCGCCCCCCCCCCCCCAACCAATCACTGATATATATATTCTTTTCGTCGTGGGAGTTCTGAGTGCCATATTTGGTTCAATTCCATCATTGGTGGAGTTCAGAATGCTCTTTGATTGTAGGTGAACTATACATCCCAGTAACTACCACTCACATATGTCAAGGTCTATTTTCCCCGAGGGGGCCTCAAGAGCACCCCTAGGCAAAATCAACTCTACCGCGAATGCTTACTTTGCGTAATGGTTGAGCCGCCCCTGACCACAATAAAGGGGCTGTCTGTATGTGCCCTTTCGCTCCTGGGCCTGCACCATACTACACACATTTTCCAAGGCATTTAAAGGAGACTTTTTACCTGTTTCTACTCTAGAGGAGACTCAGGAGAGGTGCTGCAGGCAGGCACATGTAATTTCTTTCCTGAGCCTGCACCACATCACACACTCTTTCCAAGGCATTTTAAGGAGGCTTCTTAAAGCTGTTTTGCAGGCAGGCATGTGGTCCTGTACAACACCACATACTCTTTTCAAGGCATTTTAAGGAGGTAAGGAAAAGTGATGACCTCCTGGAGCTATTGGGCTTCCTTTAAAAAACCCTATTTTTTCCTGGCACACTTTGATCTCCTTTCTGCTTTGGGTTTAATGCTTCCTTACAGCTGTTTCTACTTTCTACTCTTGAGGCGAGGTAACTGGCAGTCGTTTTCAGGGAATGAGGGTTTTCTTTTTGTTTGCCTGAATTAATAAAAAAAGGTTAAACTGTGATACTGAAAAGCAGAGGAGGAGCCGAGATCGGCTCCCACTTGTTTTCATTACAGATGGGTTTTCGTATCAGAAGGGCCCTTACCATTACGTGCTCCAGAAGGTACCAAAAGTATCGAAGGTACCAAAGGAAAACACACAAGTCTAGTTGATAAGCAGCTTGAAGGCACTTACACACAAACATCTCAGGAAAGAAAACATTGATTTTCATATCATCTTCCACCCTTCCTGGAAGAACTGACTTCTGAAATTCAGAGAACTAAAGTACTTTTACTTTGCAGAGCTGCCAGAATTTTGAGAACACTTCAGTAGTGTAGCAAATGTATTGCAGCTGACTTCCAAGCATAGTTTATAAAATAAACAGGTCATGATTTTTTCATCTCATGGTATATTAACACATATTATCAGCTTGGCAGCAATTTTAAAGTTAAAACAGACAAGACTGCCAAAAAGGAAATGTGAAAAACACACAGAGAGACAGAAGGGAGTTACTGGGGGTAAAGTAACCAACACAGTACATTTCTACTCTAAATATCCTTGAGACAGAAAAGTTAGAAACACCATTAAATAAGGCTACTGTACATACATTTTATTTTATTTTATTTGCATTTCCAAGGCCAGCCCTGCCATTAGTAAAGTAGGCAACTATCGCAGGCAATAGATTTTTGGTGTCCAGTGGCACATATTTCTGGAGCTAACAACTTCAGGGAGCAGCTGTAGTAGGCAAAAACGCAATGCTATCTGGATGAAGGTCACAAGTTTTTTTTTTGTTTTGAGTAGCAGAGGGATATGGCTAATTCTCAACAATGACATGTTACCTAACCTAACCTCACTTCACACACAGTGGTCTGTGAAAAAGGAAGACATAAAGGCATTAAGCCTAAAGGAAACAGTGTGCTTTCTGTGGACAATTTCTCACAAGGAGAAGGAAGGGAAGGGCACACAGCTGGAATTCGGTAGCAAACCAATGTGTAATTGTATTGTCGAAGGCTTTCATGGCCGGAATCACTGGGTTGTTGTAGGTTTTTCCGGGCTATATGGCCATGTTCTGGAGGCAATTTTTCTCCTGACATTTTGCCTGCATCTATGGCAAGCATCCTCAGAGGTAGTGAGGTCTCACTACCTCTGAGGATGCTTGCCATAGATGCAGGCGAAACGTCAGGAGAAAAATTGCCTCCAGAACATGGCCATATAGCCTGGAAAAACCTACAACAACACAATGTGTAATTATTTTTAATGTTTTTTAAAGGGGGGTTAGGTTTACTTAGTGATTATAATTATCTTACGGTCTTATGACCTCATTACATGGAGGCTTAAAAGTGTCTCCTCCCTGCTTCTTGGCACTGTTGGCATACTGGTGGCATGGAGTCCACTGCAGCCCATTAGATGATGCAGGACTACTTCCAGCGGAGCTCAATTGGACTCCGTTGGGCCCTGTGCTGACAACATAGAGACATGGAGCCCCAAGGAACTGGGCGTACACCCAACTCCACATAGAAAAAGCTGCGAGGATATGGGAGGAAACTGAGGACAGAGGGGAAATGTCATTGGAGGGGATCCCACAACCAACCATGATAAGGGACAAAGTGGTATGCTGCCCTACAGTTCCCTCCACTGGCCCCCAGCTCCTCAGGTTCCTAAGCTGGCATCTAGTAGCAACACACAATTCATGCAAGTATGTTATGTGAACAGTGCAGCTTTCTCATTATTTGCCCAGTGAGACAATGGTAAGAGAAAATTGTCACCTCTTAGCTGCTCTCAGAAACCAGACATTTGCAGAATTAGCAGCACAGGCCAGAGCCCTTCTCTTATCAATTCCACAGCTGTCATGTTTTTCTTTTCACTGCCACCTTCTTCACCTTCACCAGTAGCTTTTAGTACTGAACTTCTGTTGTATTGAATAAGATGATACTTTTTTTTCAAAAGCATATGTATTTTTCTACCCTTTCTCCTAAAGACCTTATGTTGAATTGTTATTGTTATGCCTTCAAGGCACAAAAATAACAAATGACACCAACCCTTCAGTGGGGTTATTATTGTCACATAATTTGTTCAGAGGGGTTTGCCTTTGCCTGAGGCAGAGAGAATGTGCTATGACCAAGGTCATCTTGTAGGTTTCCATGACTAAGTAAGGATTTGAAACCTGGTCTCCAGAGCTATAGTCTAACACCCAATCCACTACACCATGCTGGCTCTCAAAGAGATTTACAATTGCTTGATTCTTTGATAATGTATGCCTATTGTATGTTTATCTTTCATGGTTTTGTTTATGCACATTTTTAAAATCTGGTTGATGACTTCATATCAATGATGGGTCTGCAATGGAGGGTAAGGATTACTGAATATTCTCAGCAGCAGGAACAAGCTCCCCCTGTTTTGGGTGCCATCTGTACCAATATAGCAACAGACACCTGAAGTATATTTTTAAAAAAGCACATTATCACCTGTTCTCAGTTTGACTGAAAAAGATTGAGCAATTATTGATGTATGAAGCAAGTGGTTTCCAAATGTGCTGAAGCTACACTGTCATCTTGGCCAGAACCTCAGGGCATGCTTTCATTTTGCACAAGGAGGGTTGCTTTGTGGATTGAAAGCAATGTTTGAGAGCCATTCCCATGACTTTTAAAAAATTGCTGTTCTCTACAGGACCACAGCACAGTCACCCCTTAAAAATGACACATGAGACATTTGTGCCACCCCACTTGCATTTAAGAAGGCATGTGGGGATGCCTAGTATAATTACCGCCTTTAATGCTGCCTCAGGGATATGTATTGGTTATATTAGTATTAATTACACTGGCCAATACACATTTTGGTGCCTCAAATGTTAGCCCTGTTTCTGGATATATTTGATCTGTTGATTCCAAAAATAGCACCAGTTTTCCCCTATTGACTCTGGTTTTGAGATACAGAACATATGCTCTCTACCTGTCCCCATCTACTCACTCATAGAAAACCATGATAACCATATTTAAGAAATTAGAGCTGATGTAATCTATCCAATGCAATTTTTTGAATCAACACCCCAAATAATGCTAGGAACAGGCCTAAAAACCAAGACATGGTTAGTTGTGTTATCATTATCATTATTGATATTGTTGTTATTATTTGCCATTAAGTTGGGTTCAATTCATGGTGACTGACCTATGAGTGAGAGGCCACCAAAAGTTTGGTTGTCATGATGCTGAGCTCATGCATACTTAGGCTTCTTTATACACAGTTTAATAAAATCCAGATTATCTTCTTTGAACTAGATTATATGGCAGTGTAGACTCAGATAATCCAGTTCAAAGTAGATAATGTGGATTATCTGCCTGGATATTCTGGATTATATGGCATTGTAGAAGGGCCCTCAAGGAAGTAGCTTCCTTGATTCAAGTGATCCACCATTATTGAAGTATTCCTCTTTTCTTAAGGCCATCTACTTTTCTCAACATTATTGAGTTTTTAAATAAAACTTTTATGTTGCTAGCAGTGGGTTAATAGTTTCAGCTAGCTAACACACTAAAGGATGGCACACAAAGAATGGGAGATATTATGAAAACATAAATGCCAGTACAGGTGACACAAAGAAACATTGTTGAATGTGGATTGTATTAATTAGTTTTGAAGGCTAGTGGTTGAGTTTTTGGTGGTGGTTTTTGGAGATGAGGCTGTTGGAAACTATACATTGTATTGTTAAAGGGATTATGTCTTGTGGTCACTGCCTGAAGGGAGTGATGTGCTTCCAATACATTTCAATATATCTTCTCTGGCTCTCATAACTATGATCGCTAGCATTCCAAGTTGTGAATGGGGATTTCAATTATAGATGGCCTTGGGGTGCACAGACATTTTGTATCAGTTTTTATACTGTATTAACTGTTTTAGGTGTTCTCACAGTAGACCTTTCCATTTAATACAGGCAAATGAGTGAAAACATAGGAACAGGGTGGGCAGGTGGGTTAAATGTCACTTGTGGGCTCTGCCTAGACTTCCATTTTTTTAAAGCCAGGTTAACACAACTTACAATGTCTGATTCATCTGAACTTTAAAAGAGACATGCTTACAGGCTTTCACATTCTCTGTACAGCCCTTTGCATTTTTGGTCCAGCAGAAAATTGAAGACAATTGAGTAAACTTGATTATATGTAGTGACTTGCCCATTTTTTGTTTGTTTGTTCCTCAACAAACAAGGGCAAGGGCTTATTTTTCACAGTTGTGCTTCACTTTTGATTTAGCTTTGTTTTGAGTTATATAGTGGAACCTCAACTTATGAGTGTCCCAACATATGGATGTTTTGACCTATGAGCCATCGCTCGGCCTAGGTTTCAATTTAACATCCAAGCACTGGTTTGATGTGTGAGCAACCCAAAGGGAGTACTCGCGCCAGACAGAGCGCTCACACCAGATTGACTGCTCATGCCAGATGGACTGTTCGCATCAAAGAAAGCACTCGCAGCTGATGGAACTCATGTGAGTGCACCAGAGAAAGCGCTCACAGTTGATGGAGCACATGTGAGAGCGCCAGAGAAAGCACTCATATGAAAGGGAGCCGCTCTTGAGTGTACAGGGCTTCAAGGGAGCAGCCTCACTACTTCACGTCTCAGTGCCTCTGCCTGTATGTCACGTGCTCTTCTCCGCTTTGGGAGTTTGCCGCTTGCTTGCCTCTTCTCTGCTTTTGAAGATTGCTGTACTTTGAGGAAGTTTGGGTTAGCTCAATTTGTGTGCTCCACTTAAACGAGCTCTCCTCCGCAAATAATCTGTCCTTGTTTATCTCGTGTTTATTTCGCCTGAGTTTCTTATCTGTTTCTACCCAATTTTCTTTTATCCATTACATGTAGCTCCCCCATGTTACCGTGATTGTGTTTATTGTGTTTATTGTAATTTTATGTTGCTATGTTGTCTTTTGTTTTATGTAATTGTGTTATTATTGTTTATTATTTGCATTTTCTGTTTTGTTTTATTTCATGTAATTGTTGTTTTGGGTTTGGCCTCATGTAAGCCGCACCGAGTCCCCATTGGGGAGATGGAGTAGGGTACAAATAAAGTTTATTATTATAATTATAATTATAATTATTATTTCTGGTATGTTTCACTTCAAGAAGAGAGAGGGGGTGGGAGAGAGAGAGAGAGAGAGAGAGTGGAGGGAGGCTGGAATTAGTACTGTATTGTAAAGTATGAAGAAAATGATGCCTTGATCCCACACTGGCCAACACACATTTAATTAGATATCATCTTGTATTAGCAGACATGGTATTTTGCAAATGTGACAGCTATTTTGGAGAGTACTCACTGCTATAGATTCTTTTTAAAAAATATTTTAAAAATTCTGCTCATCTCTCCTCCAAAAATACATACACTCTTTAAATGGAAATTGGCAGGCAATTAATGAAAATGCCTATTTTTCAAAAAGATTCCTTTCTGTAGGTGGGGCAAACAAGTTTTCCAGGTGGGGCTCTCCACTTGGTGGCCTAAGCATGTCTATACTTCAAATAAAATGTAGTAAAAATAACATCCTAGATTATTATTTGAATTGATGTAATTAATGCTACATGTAGTATTTTCATTTTTCATTCTCACTTTTACATTAATGAGAAATGCTAGTGCCAATAAAGGTATAATGACTCCTTTCTATATAAAATATAGGATAAAAATCTCCTAATAAACTTCATACTTCTTTTACTATATTAAAAGTTTGCATGAGTCACAGCTCTTTGCAAGCTAACTTTGTGTGTAGGGGCGTGTATGTGGGGCGGGGACTACATAGCATTCCTTTTTACAAATTAAATTCTACTAATATGCCATAAATGTTGTAGATTCTTGGCTAGATACACAATATGATTACATTTTAAAAATTATTATCATGCAGTTACTGCCGTATCTCACAACACTATCTCAAAAGTGAGAAAAAGAAAAATTATGTGGAATAGCAAGAAGATTAGCAAAGACTCAGAACATTCTCCATAACAGATATGTAATTTATAGTAATAGCAGGAGTAGAATTAAGAACAGTACAGAAGTTCTTTCAACTGATTACACTCACCAAAAAGCAGAACATCATTTTGGTATATAGTTCCTATAATCCCCTAGCCAACAGGAACAGTGACCATACTGTATGGGGAATTCTGTGAGCTGTAGTTCTCCCTCTACATAGTTTAATTGCATAGTTAAAGCAATGTTATTCCCCGTAGTAACCTATGGATGTGACAAATGGACCACAAGAAAGGCTGAACGAAGGAAGACAGATGCTTTTGAATGGTGGTGTTAGGGGAAAATTCTGAAAGTGTCTTGGACTGCAAGAAGATCAAACCAGTCCACACTCCAGGAAATAATGCCTGGCTGCTCACTGGAGGGAAGGATATTAGAGGCGAAGATGAAATACTTTAGCCACAAAATGAGAAGACAGGATACCTTGGAGAAGATAATGATGCTGGGGAATATGGAAGGAAAAGGGAAGAGGGGCCGACCAAGGACAAAATGGATGGATGGTATCCTTGAAGTGACTGACTTGACCTTGAAGGAGCTGGGGGTGGCAATGGTCGACAGGAAGCTCTGGCATGGGCTGGTCCATGAGGTCATGAATAGTAGGAAGTGACTGAACGAATAAACAACAAAGTCCTCCCTCTCAAAGCTTTTACCAAGTGCCCATTAAATATCAAACTGTTTCAAACAGATCCAATTTTGCCACTAAGCACAAATCTTCATAGACCACAGGCTCAGTGAGATTATTTCATCACTTTCTGCTGCATTTTTTAAAATACTATTTTTGAACTTACTTGCATTTTCAGTTGTCTTTTTTTCTCTTTTGTGAAGAAATGACAGACAGGGTTTCTATGTTGTTGATTTGGCTAGCAGACAAATATATGATATTCTCTGCCTGGTGTTTCCTTTTTTGGGTTTCTATTAATGAGTAGAAAATACAGATTGCTGTATTTGGCTCATTGGCTAATTGAAATCAAGCTGTTCTCATGAGATGTTGATAGAACTTTCATTTTTTTCTGCAAAAAAATTTAAAATGTAGCTATATATAAGAAAATAGACCTTTGCCTAAACAAACACATCAGCAGACCAAGAGCAATGTACGGCCTATTTGTAAAATGCAAATAACAGCTTTGATGGGTGGAATATTAAGTTTGAGTCATATTTTGCCTATTATAATAATTCCTCCTATTCAAATTTGTTATTTTTATAATGCATCTTAGGTCAACTTCCTCTTTTTCTACTGTGTCATTTCCCCTCTTTGCCACCATGATGCTAAACACTTCTCTTTATTATACCTTTCTCTTTTTTCTTTTTCTATCCCATAATGTACAATCCTACTCCCTACCTCACTATTCATCCCTATCTCACTAGTATTCTTATTGCTCTTTTTTGTTTTGTTTTCTAGCCAAAGGTTTTACTTCAAGTGTCTGTCTCATTTTACTTCCTCACTTTTTACCCCATAATACACTTTCATCTCTCCAAGGATGGATCTCTACTGGCCCATAATCTGGGAGCAATCCAGTGGGTCCAACATTTGGTCAGTCCCAGGTTTTTTTCCACAGAGGAACTTCCACAGCTGCCTTTGAGGCAAAAGGGAGTCCCAAATGCCTAATGACGCTGAATGCGATTTGACACTGCTGTACAGCCACCCTGTCACACACCCTGCCCTCCATGCCACAGTGGTCTCCAGCTATGACTTGGACTGCCATCCCATGCCCCTAAACAGCCTGAACATAAGAAACGTGGGATGGCAGATGGGACAATCGCAAATTATTCTGTTTCTGAATCAGTCCAACTGTTCCCACAGGCCCAATGTTAGGGATGATCTGAATTCAGACTTTCACCCAACTTCAGCTAACTTGGGGCATGGCTGCTTTAAAGTGACAATGTTATTCCAGATCAGCCCCATGTGACATTTGGCCACTATAGGACTGATCCACCGCTACACTGACTGAAACCTAAGTTATCACAGAACTCAAACTCTTTGGCAGCCAAGTTCTTTTATTCTCTTGATGACGTCCCTAATATGTACCTTCCACACTACACAATTATAGGACTTTAATTAAATTGTTCTGGTTCTCCCTTAAGCATTTAGAATTTAGGATGGGGGATTTGGAATTCTGAGTCAGAGAGAGCTCCAGTGCATCATCAAACAATGAATCCCAGGATGTAGCCCTAGCTGTTCAAATGGAACCATAGGGCTACAATTGTGTAATGTGAAAGGGAACAATGTCTTTACACACCAGATATGATTCTCACACAGGCCATGGGCCACTTATTGTCGCCAAAGGCATTTTTGCAGTACCAGGGCATTGATGACCATTCCAATGCATATGGGAAGGGGGTTGCAAAAAAGAAAAGAAATGAGCCCAACAGTGGTGGGGAATTCCCCCTAGATCTTCTGAGGTACAGTGATACCTTGAGTTAAGAGTTTAATTTGTTCCATGACTGAGCTCTGAACTCAAAATGCTCTTATCTCAAAGCAAATTTTAGAATTTAAATACTATTAATTCATTCTGACCCCCAAACTTTCCCTCCAATTTTTTGTTATGTTTTAAAATAAGAAAATGTACTTTATAAACAACAAGTAATGTATAAATAAACCTTCACATGGAAAGATACAAAGAAATCAACTTTAAAATGGTAGAAGCACAAAGTTGCAGCAAGGAAGCACATTTCAGACAACAAAATGTGTGTTGGCTAGTGGAACAGCAAAGCAAAACCTGCACATTCACATGGAAAAATTAAACAAAGAAAGAAAGATCAACTTTAAAATAATAGAAGCACAAAATTGTGGCAATGAAGAGTACTTCATTTTATCTGGATTGTACCTTAAAGTTCCTGGGGCTTTTCCTTGATTTATATCAAGGAAACGTATTTTGCTTTGATGTCTCGAGTAGGACACACTGGTCTCACAACCAAGTGGCTATTACCTTTGTTCTTTCTGTCTTAGAGAGAATTCCTTATCCTTCCTCCAAAGGATATGAAGAAGATTTGGGGATACATCCTTTATGATGTCATGCAAATTTGATGTCTCTGGACCTGAGAGGTTTTCACCTTGTGTCTCTACCCCACCTCTCTATATGTTCTGAGATACTAGTGTCAACCAGTAAGACTGCTGTAATATAAATGTGGAGTTTGATGTTTTGAAGACTATTTTCCTTTTCCTTAAGGGAAAAACAATGGCCTCAAGCCAAAGCTGCATTATTCCAGGTGTTACATGCTGCTTCTTTCCCTCCCCAGCCTGACTCCCATCTAGGCTTCTTAATGGTTTTGTCATCTTCCTGTAATTGTTTCACCTCTATAGGATTTCCTGAGAACCTTCTTAATAATAGAGCTGGCAGTTCCCTTGGCATATGCATCAGTAGATTGCATTTGGGTAGCAGCCTAATGGTTGTCTGGACAGCAAGCTGTCTCCAAATAGCAGTTAGCAGCAACCAAGGGAGCTCAGGCTGAGTTACTTACAAGTTAACGTAGGTCAGTTCTTTTTCCGCATATGATTTAATATGACATATTGGGAATGGAAGCGGAAGTGTGAGGTCGCGGACAAGAAAACGCAGATAAGAGGGTGATGTAATGAGTCTGAAAACTGCTAGCATGACAAAGCTTCTGTAATATGTTTAAGGATATTTAATATATCTTAATTAGTGTGTCTTTTTTTTTAAAAAAAATCTTCTTTGCAGGATTGATTAACATTTTCAATTTTACACATTATTAATTTGCCTGTTAGGTTTCTGATCTTAACATTGCTGGTTCTTCCCTACTTTTGTACAGAGGTAAGCTGGAGAAACTTACCTAGTTGTGGCCATATAGGTCCATCAGGTCAGACCTTTTGACTTTATCATGTTTATCCTTTCCCCGCCATCATAGAATTTACATTTTCTTGAGACAGTAGCAATAGGGAAGGTGAAAGAGAAACAAAGGAAGAGAAGGAATTGGGGGGGGGGGGGAGAGAGCGAGTAAGAAGCTGGCATTTTTTGCCTGATTCTGAGTAAAACACGTGTTAAATTATTTACATACCCACTATGGCCTGGGATAAAAATACTTTACAGTATACTGGAATACAAAATGCTTTATCCATGCTACTATCTATTTGAAATCAACTGACATTATTACACAGCTAAGAACAGAATTTGAAGATTGGGGCAAGTATGCCTTCAAACATAAAAACAAAAGGTTGATCCTCAATTTGACTACAGCTAATTCAAAAGGATTAGCAGAATCACTGCAGGTAGCATAGTAGAATCTAAAAACAGCACTGGGAGAGTCAATCTTCCTCACGTCCTTTGGCAGTTTGTTCCAAGCTTTATCCGAGAAGTGCTTTCCTCCACACCCTCCCCTTGTTTGTTCTCTGTGGCAGAAACAGATATGCAAGAATATATTAAAACTACCTTCCCCAGGCAGATAGGAAGATTTGAATTATGACTGTCTCCCATGAAAAGGACTCAAGGGAGCTTTCAATAAAATAATATGGATGCTTAAAAGGACAAAGCATAAAAAGTAAACTCTCCCCCCCCCCCTCTCTCTCTATATATAATGCATCTGTGAAGGAAAAAAGAAATTAAATTAAAAGTGGTGAAGAGCAACTAAAGGTCCACCTGAATAAAAAGGTACGCATTTTCCAGCTGGCAGACATAGAGAGCAGAGGCACTTTGGGCTCCCTTGGTAGACTGCAGCTCCCATTACCCAAATGAAGTAAGGCCATCTAGATCAAGCATGGGCAAACTTCACCCCTCCAGATGTTTTGGACTTCAACTCCCACAATTCCTTACAGCCTACCTGCTGTTAGGAATTATGGGTGTTGGAATCCAAAACACCTGTAGGGCTGAAGTTTGCCCATGCCTGATCTAGGGCATTGCTTCTTAAACTGTGGTTCCCCCCTCCCCCACAAATGGGGTCCCATTAGAGAAAATTGGCACATGCCATTGTTTTCCCTTGTTTATAGCTCTCTGGATTTTAAAGTGGGCTTGGGGGTTCAGATCAGGAAATGGTATACAGGTCCCTTCCGCACAGCTGAATAAAATCCCACATTTTCTGCTTTGAACTGGAATATATGGCAATGTGGACTCAGATAACTCAGTTCAAAGCAGATATTGTGGGATTTTCTGCCTTGATATTCTGGGTGATATGGCTCTGTGGAAGGGCTCATAGTCACAATACTGTGTCAGATGCAGAATCTCAGCCAAGATGTTTTGTTTGTTTCCATGCCTTTCCAGCTGTAGTTGAACTAACAGATATATTGCTTCTTCTCAAAAACAAACTGTAACTTCAGTGAGTAATATGGCAGTATTTTCCTTACATTCATTCTTTTTGCTAATCTTAGCCTGAAAACACTACACTGAGATTTTGGCTGAAGACCAAAGAGAAAGCTTTGTTGTTGCTGAAAAAAAAAGAAAGGAAAGCAGTCAAATTACCCAAACAGATTTTATATACTGTAAGCACTTGAGTTAACACTAGCTGTGTAAGAAGTGTCACCAGGAGAAATCTGCAAGCTGTAGGTATGTGTCTATTTGGGGGTGGGGGGATTTTACCTGACAGTTCAATCAGTGAAATACCATGCCCCAATATTATGCACTCCTCATAAATTAAATTGCCCTGAAGGATGAGAAATTTCAGGTGTGAAATGGGTGAGGCAACAGTTGTAAATTAAATGAGACATTATTTTCTTTTTCTTTTTTCCTCCTTGGGTACAACGTATTGGCATGCCCACAGCTGCAGGCAGGTTTAGAGTGAATAAAAACCAAGTTTTTCACATGCCCATTGATGAAAACAGCAGATGGAACACTAGAGTGTATTAAATGTTTCCCAGCAATTATTAGACCTGGGATTACACTCTAATAATTCGAGAAGGAATTTTTCTGAAGACCATTTTATGTGCAGCCAGGCGCAGTAGCCAGGATTTTGATTTGGGGGGGGGGGGTGAGTTTGATTCAGGGGGGAGGGGGCTGAAATTCTTCCTAATATTCAGGTGATATCTCCTTTACTGTAATTTGCACCCATTGCTCCAAGTCCTAGTGACAGTGTAAACAGAGGCTTCTCCTTTTTGCCTACATCTGATTAGGAAACTGTCAGAAAGCAGCCCAGGTGAAGGAGGAAAATGTATATTTTCCTTTAAGAAATCAGTGTGTGCTGGCACAACAGCTAAAACTTCAGGTTAATCCTAGTGCTTGAATTGAGTATATTCATTACATAGTGTCACATGAAGTAGATTTTGTGTGCCAGGATGCTGGCTGACCTTTGAAGGAAAAGCTCAGTAGAAAAATATGTTCAACCTTTTCCCCGCCATTCTTTTTCCAATTGAGCCCCCTTTTCTACTCCTTCGCCATAGATTTACAGGCACACATAAACAAGGAGATGGAATAGTACCAGGGTAAAAGGAGATATGAGAAGGCTTCAAGCAAAGATGGCAGAAGAATAGCTTATTTGCCAAGACAATGTCTGCGAAGTGAAATTCAGCATATAATAATAATAATGTCAGCGGGGCGGTGAATATGCCAGGGAGTTGAATCTGAATTTTAAAGAACCTGTTTAGGATGTTGAACAGCTCAGCTGGGTGTGAATCTGAAGATGCAATGCATGCAGAGAAAAAAGCTTTCTTTGCTACAAGTATTGCCATTTTATAGGAGCAAAGGTGCCATCTATATCGTGTCTTCTCACATAAAAGTCAAGTTCTCCACCATCTACACTCTAGTCATCTTTCCCACTTCAATTCCCTGAGGGTTACTGTATACCAGGGAGCCTTTTTTGTCACAGGTCGGAAAGGAGGTTTGAGAGTGATCGTGTCAATAGCCCTGGTTAGATTTTGATTCCATTTATTGACCAGGGATTCAGCTGGATCATCAGTGATGTCAGCCATAGAACCCCCTAAGGTAATGGTTCTCAATCTGTGTTTCCCCAGATGTTTTGGCCTTTAACTCCCAGAAATCCTAACAGCTGGTAAACTGGCTGGGATTTCTGGGAGTTGTAGGCAAAAACACTTGGGGACCCACAGGTTGAGAACCACTGCTCTAAGGCCTCCTGGAATCTCAGAGGATCTATTAGCCTCCGAGAGCAGACCATTATAATAGGTCCTCCATCCCTGCAGGGGTAAGTTGTAGCTGTGATACTAGGCCTGACCAGAAAGTGATCTATCCATGACAACTCGGAGGTATTGATTACCTCCACCCACAAATCTGTATGTTTCAAGCTACAAATATGGAGCTAATTTGGTAGCAGACTACTCGCACAACTCATGGTTGAACATTCATGGTGAGGAATACTACTAGAAATGCTAAAGTATTAGAGTATTACTTTTTTAAAGGGATTTTCACATTATTCATAATTCTGACCCCACAACAGGTAATACTTGTGACCATTAGTGAAGTCTAGCACCTTGCTGGACTATTTGCTGCCAATGCATTGTTATTGTGCCATTGAAAATAAAAGAAATGTTGTCTAGTTCTGTCTTTTCCCTGATCATCATTATCACAACACTGAGTTGACTGCCTATCTCCACCCAAATAGGCTCAGGATAGCAGCACATATGGCTACCATGTACATTGTATACAGTTGTTTTGGGCAAGTAAATATAAGTAGACACAGCATCAGACTCCCTCTCTTTCTTCCCTAGCTCCCTGCTACCACTTTTTCTAAATGTCATTCCTCAGTGAACAAAAACACCCCCTCCTTTTCTGAACTCTCTATTTTAATTCACACTAAATGAGCCAGTCCAGATGTGTGCTCTTTTGAGTAACCAGGCTTGGCTAGGTAGCCAGTATGACTCCTGTTCTCCCCTCTGCCTTGTTTCTGAATCTTCTGCTCCTCATTAGTTTCAAAACCAGTAACAAAAGAGAGTGAACTAGGAAGCCACACATGCAAGCCTTCCTCTGCCCTTATTCACTGCTTAATCCGAGTCAGATCAATCCAGAATAATGACTAATATACGGAAACTCCATTATGTTATTTTGGAAAAAAAAGTGAATTATAGTCCTTTTAAAGACCAAAAAAGGAACACCATTCCAGATAATTGCTGTAAAGGGTATCTAGTTACCAGAGTAACTTGTGGCACATTTCACACAACCTGCTTAATGTTGTGGTGAGCCTCAGTGATTATGCTCCACCTGTGGTGGATGTTGCAACAGGAAAATGTTCAGTTTGGTTCTTCAGCCAGTTAAGCCACAACAAACAATTTACCAGAATATGATTTTCCAGACCTTTTGGGGCAAGATCATAGATAAGTATTCTTCACTTATGCAGAATGTCGTGTGAAAACAATAGATGCAGAAAGCACTGACTAGCATATATAACAATATTGCTATTTCCTGTATTGAAGTGAGCAAAAACATGATTTATATGTCTCAGTAGTTTATAAATGAAATATAGTTAAAATAAATGCAGTGGTCACAGGGGTAGTGATCAATGGGTCTTACTGCCTCCATAAAAGTGTTTATGGATGCTTTAAAATTGTTCCCTAAAGTCACTATCCACTACAATACATCTAATATTTCTACTCTTTTAAAAATATATTTATTATTTTTTTTTTAAAAATAGTGGAATATTCTGAACAACGAGTCTTTATTGAATCCCGGTAAGCCCTGTGAGATTTAATGATAGGTAAGAGTACAGTTAAGATAGTTGGTCTGTGGTTTCTGCTGTTCTGTTTCAGTTCTGAATGAGACTCCTAGTTGCCTTCCTCGGACCTTTGCTACTACACTATGTGGATAATCCCTTTCAATAAATTGTTTTGATAATGTATAATACTGCGTCTTCCTGCTGAGAACAATTTCATTTTAACCTGTGGAGTTTACCATGGGGGAGATTACATCTTATGTTCTAGAATGTGAGCAATTGAATCTTAGATAGGTCTTAGCATCTGTGGATTTTCTACATATGGAGGAAATAAGATGATCCTTCTTGCCTTTTTAACCCTTCAGATTAAGGAAATGTCAACTTGATCTATCATCGAGGCCTTTCTAGAATGCAACATAGGTAGAACCACCATAATTTCACAGATCTGAACAACATTTTCTTCATGCAGGAAAGCTTTTGCTAACATAATTGTTTTGTTTCTTATTAATTTCACATTTTCCTAATACCAATTGCAGTAAATCATGTCAAGATTCTTGTTGCATTGGACATCAAAGTTTTTACTAACAGAACTGCTTTGTTTCATATTACTTTCATATATTTTTCCTAAAACCAGCAGTAGTAAATCTTGTCAACTACTTTACTAACTCTTTATTCCTATGTAGCTTCCCACATACTTTCTTGCAGTTCCCACATGTTTTCAAATATTACGTAGTTTGCAGAAACTGAAAATAATAGTCTGGTTGCCATATGAGAGAACACAAAATATTTTCCTACCAACAATGTCTGTAACCCCCATACAGACACACACAGTTCTAGAAACAAATATTAAAGTTCAAGAAGAAGAGATTCTTTAGTTGGAAGAAGGGATATAGTCATCTATGTAACAGTACCTATTATTTCGAGGAAAAAGTTTTAATTCAGGAAGGCTGTCATTGGCAAAAGTTGTTTAATCTAAATAGCACATTAAATTCTACATTTAGTTTTATTGTTACAGTTCTATTATTTATTTATTATTTATTTAAAAGTTTTGTATACCGACCTTCTCACCTCTCTTGAGGGACTCAGACCGGTTTCCAACCATAATATCGCATACAGTAAAAAAAACATCATAATTCATGTTACAATAAAACATTAAAACAGCAATTACGTTCAATAAATACAATGGTCAGCCATCATACTAAAATCGGTGTTCATCATCATCCATATCTCAGGGTGTTGGCTCACTCGTCGAATGCCTGTCTCCATAACCACGTCTTCACCTGTTTCCTGAATGTCAGGATAGAAGGGGCGGTTCTGATCTTCAGTGGGAGAGAGTTCCAGAGTCGAGGGGCCACCACCGAGAACGTCCTGTCCCTCGTCCCCACCAGACACGCTTGCGAGGCCGGTGGGACCGAGAGCAGGGCCTCTCCAGATGATCTTAGTAATCTTGATGGTTCATAGGGGAGAATACGTTCGGAGAGGTAAACAGAGCCAGAGTCGTTTAGGGCTTTATAGGTTAACACCAGCACTTTGAATTGTGCTCGGAAGCTAATTGGCAGCCAGTGGAGCTGGTGTAACAGCGGAGTTGTGTGCTCCCTGTACCCAGCACCCATTAATAGTCTGGCTGCCGAGCGTTGGACTAGCTGCAGCTTCCAGGCAGTCTTCAGAGGCAACCCCACGTAGAGAGCGTTGCAGTAATCTAAACGGGATGTAACCAAAGCGTGGACCACCGTGGCCAAGTGAGACTTCCCAAGGTACGGGCGCAGCTGGCACACAAGTTTTAATTGTGCAAAAGCTCCCCTGACCACCGCCGAAACCTGGGGCTCCAGGCTCAGCGATGAATCTAGGAGAACTCCCAAACTGTGAACCTGCACCTTCAGGGGGAGTGTGACCCCGTCCAGCACAGGCTGTAACCCTATACCCTGTTCGGCCTTTCGACTGACCAGGAGTACCTCTGTCTTGTCTGGATTTAGTTTCAATCTGTTGTCCCTCATCCAGTCCGTTACAGTGGCCAAGCACCAGTTCAGGACTTGGACAGCCTCCTTAGTAGCAGGTGGAAAGGAGTGACAGAGTTGGACATCATCTGCGTACAGATGACACCGTACCCCGAACCTCCAAATGATCTCTCCCAATGGCTTCATGTATATGTTAAACAACATAGGGGACAGTACTGAACCCTGCGGGACTCCACAGTACAATGGCCGAGGAGTCGAGCAGGATTCCCCTAGTGACACCTTCTGGGAGCGACCCTCAAGGAAGGACCGGAGCCACTGCAAAGCAGTACCCCCAAGACCCATTCCTGCGAGGCGTCCCAGAAGGATACCGTGGTCGACGGTATCGAAGGCCAAAGAGAGGTCCAGCAGAACCAACAGGGACACACTCCCCCTGTCCAGTTCCCGGCGAAGATCATCCACTAAGGCGACCAAGGCTGTCTCAGTACCATGTCCCGGCCTAAAGCCAGACTGCGCCGGATCTAGATAGTCCGTGTCTACCAGGAACTCTTGGAGTTGTGAGGCCACCACACCTTCCAGGACTTTGCCCAAATAGGGAAGATTGGAAACTGGCCGAAAGTTGGCAAATTGAGTGGGATCTAGCGATGGTTTTTTCAAAAGCGGTTTAATAATAGCTTTTTTAAAGCTGGCTGGAATATTGCCTTCCCGAAGGGAGGCATTAACCACCACCTTTACCCACTCTGCCAACCCCCCTCTGGCTTCTTTTACCAGCCAGGAAGGGGGTTTGCATGTGGTAGGCCTCGCCTCCCCAAGAACCCTATGAGTTATGTAGCAGAACCTATTTTGTTACTTAACAGTTAGGTTTTCTTTGTGAACCCTGATTGGCTGAGACCACTTTTTACAAGATAAAAGAAATACTAACCCTCAAGACTGGGAAGCAGCAGCAAAGAGAGGAAGCGATTACTGTGAACAGTAGCAACTGGTGAACAACCTTAGGGGCAAGGGAATGGCAAAGGAGCAGGCAATATTGACTTCTCCAACAACTGTATTTTTAGACTTGTCACTCATGAAATGTTGTGAATACTCTCGCTTATCCAACATTCACTCATCCAACATAGTCTGCCTCCTGCCAATGTTTCAACACGTTGCAATGTATTGGTTCTAAATTTGTAAATACAGTATCATATTTTCTGGTGTATAAGACAACTGGGTATATAAGACGACCCCCAACTTTTCCAGTTAAACTATAGAGTTTGAGATATACCTTCTGTATATGACTACCCCTCTTCCAACACACACCAAATAAAAATTTAAAAAACATCGGATTTGATTTCAATATGGTAATTTTCCTATTACTATACATCGTTCTCTACCTCTCAGATCACACACATGCGCACCTGCACCACTTCACTGCAGTCCTCAGGAGTGAGATCTGAGAGGCACAGAAGAAGGTACGAAAGGGCGGGCTATACAGATGAGAGAGCCAAGTTTTTCTGGGCACATCGCTGTTCTATCTCTTTTTCCATACCCTGGGCATTCTGGATGCCTGCAGCTTGCTCCACCCTTCACTTACACCTTCCCGGTGAAGCACCCCTTAACCTCATCATCGGGACCATGTTAAGTCACTTCTTTTCAAGAATCCTAGTTAGTGGATTTCCTTCTACTATATTTGTACAGCCCCACCCTTGCTGCTTTCATATGGTCATCGCATACAGCGGGGATGTGGCCGCAGCCGTTGTTTTATCTCCCCCCATCATATGCAGCGACCACAGATTCTCCAGTCCAGCTCGGAAGTTTCAGCACCCGCCCTATAAGATGACACTCTGCGTATAAGACGATCCCTGACTTATGAAAAGACTTTCCTGGGTTAAAAAGTAGTCTTATACACCAGAAAATACAGTAATTACTACATAATGTTACCATGTATTGAACTGCTTTTTTGTTGATTTGTTGTAAAAACAAGATGTTTTGGTACTTAATTTGTAAAATCATAACATAATTTAACATTTAATAGGCTTTTCCTTAATCCCTTCTTATTACCCAACGTATTCACTTATCCAACGTTCTGCTGGCCCGCTTATGTTGGATAAGCAAGATACTTCTGTTTGAGGAAAGGGAAATGTCACCTTGTTGCTAAAGTGAGGGCAGAAAGAATATATTTTCTGATGACTTTCACCCTCAGCACCCCCAATCACATCCTGTACCAATCAACAACCCAAAACATATATGTTTAATTAACAGTGCATTCATAAAAATAAAAAGGGGGTGGAATGTAAGGGCATCTTTAATACTAACTGGTTTTTATTTTAGCAAAAGCATTTGTGGATATAAAACCACTTTCAATACAAGTGTTCACTAAACTTCAAGATACAAGACAGTTGGAGGAATAAGGCAGAATATAATAGAATAATAAAAAAAGTGAAAATCATGAACCTTGTCCTAAATTTTCAAAGGGCTGCATAAGCTCTTTCAGATCTTTTGTGGTTCAATTACATAGAATTCAGTGGTCACTACCTTCATGTATATCTTCATTCATCTTATACTCTGGGATTCTGACAATTTCCTTTCTATTTCCAGCACTTTCAGAATAAATGAACAATAACTTTTTGTTTTCAGCAAAACAATGGTAGGACCTAATCTCTGCAAACATCAAGAGAGAAGAAAAAGGAATAAAATGTGTTTAATTAATCCTCAAACAGCAGCAAAGACCTTGAAGTTGTGTATCAGTTTTTTATCCTAACAATTAGACGTCTTTATCTGCCTTGAGGTAGGTTAATTTGTCTTTTTTCCTTCTTCTTTTATGTGCTGCCTTTGCAATATTACTGATAAATCTGACCTTGGTAACCACTGGTTCTGCTCTGTGTCAAAGTTTGATATCTTCTTTTTGGAAGGAGTTCAGCTAGAAAAAGTTACCAGCCCATCCGTTTCACTGTTGTAAATTCACTGCTGTGTTCACTGCTGTAAATCTAAAACACAGGAGCTGCCAATTATATGATTTCGGAAGCATGCTGCAGATTGTACTCTTTCTGTAAATTGTACCAAAAATGCTTAGATACACATATTCACTAAACAGTTTTAATATAAGAGCAACTGTCTAAACAAACCAGAATGAATCACGCATACATTCCAATGAACATGACTTTAGCTCTCCAATTATGAAAGCAAGGGTCACATAAATGCTTGGCATTGCTAGATTATGCTCTTTATATTGATTGATGCACATGTATAGTGTCATTGTCATTTGTAAGACAATGACTTATTTGCAAGACAGTCTCATTGTCATTTGTAAGACACATGCTTTTTATTGAAACACATTTGTCTGAGTAAGTTTGCTTGGATGATAGCAGGAGTTTGTAGAACAGATAAACTTGATTTTAATTTATATTTTAATAATTAATGTTTAATTGTATGGTTTTAATTGTATTTGTTTATTTTTGTATTTATATGTATTGGCATCAAATAGCTGCCTGCTGTAAGGCTACCCTGAGCCCCCTTTTAGGGTAAGAAGGGCAGGATACAAGTATGTGAAATAAATAAATAGGAATTTGGAAAAGGTGACTTGCCCAAAGGGTTTCCATAGCTGAGCAGGGATTCAAACTCTGGTCTCTAGCTGCAGTACAAAACCCAAATCACTATACCATGCTGGTTCTCATGGAAAATATTGCCACAGCTCTAAAACAACTGCACTAGCCCCAATCCCTTTCTAGGAGCAGTTTGAGTTATACATTACTGATATATAAAGCACTTAGGAAGGATGCATCTGCATTGTAGAATTAATGCAGTTTCACAACATTTTAACTACCATGGCTCAGTGTTATGGAGTCCTGGGATTTGTAGTTTGCTGAGGCATCAGTACACTTTGTCAGAGAAGGTGAAAGATAATGCAAAACGAAATCTCCCACAGCATTGCATCATGGCAATTAAAATGATCCCCCAGCATTGGGTCATGGCAATTAAAATGGTTGCCTTTTCAGCATTGGCTGAGAATGTCATCTGATGCCGATGGTGGCATGTCTTTTAGACATCTGTGATTATTTTTTAAATTTTGGTTTGTATTTCTATAAGCTGCTGCTCAACATATGTGACTGTAAATGTACTTAGTTCTTTGAAAGAAAGCAGTGGTTGATAGGAATGGATAAATTCTCCATCTTCTTACCTTTATTGAGGGAATAGAAAGCAATTTGTGCAATGGCTGGTAAGGGTGCAATATTAAGAATACTTTCTTTAGAGTAAAATCTTGCAAATTTAGGAGGGCATGTCTTGAAATAGAAGTGTTTTGAGCAATAACTCATAAGCAAAGCAAGCTCTACCATATATCATGATGTGACAGATGCTATGGAACAATAAAGGCAGCTTTTTAGACATCCTTTCTGGGTTCTTTTCTACACTGCCATATAATCCAGATTACTAAATCAGATAATCCACATTATCTGCTTTGAACTGGATTGTATGAGTCTACACTGCCATATAATCCAGTGGAAAGCAGATAGGTTTAAATGGCAGTATCAAAGGGCCCTAAGTCTCATGGACTTCCCCATGTTTGGAAACAGCTATTTGTGCCATGTGAAATGACCTACACCTTCCTGCTGCCAAAAGGGAAACTTAGAATATTGTATTTTTGCCACTGTCCAATGAAGAATCCAGTTGATTGTTTCCCATGAAATGGAAGGGATTGCCACATTGCATTGGGAAGCACAATATTTTGTGTCTGTCCTGCTCAAACCTGAAAGCTATGGTTTCAATCTCAGCTCACCTTAATCTTAGTTGGAAGTATTAAGCAAACTACTTGTTTTTAACCACCACTTCCTCCATCTGTAATATGGGGGTTCAATCTTAATTACTAAAATCTTCCAGAATCAAAGGGCAGGTTTATTGATGACAAGGACTTTATTGCATGAAGTTGCTAATCCACAGCAGTTGTGCAATCCCCAATGGTGGCTATATACTGGCATGAACACCTTCATTATCACATGTATTTCCATTTGAACAACTGCACTGATTTGCTGCTTCATGGTCCTCAAACACCACCAGCCCAAATTTGCACTCCTCTGTAATTTAATTTTTTTTAAAAAGTAATGTCACAATTCCAGGTATGGTGAATTTTCTTTAAAAAGCCAAAATTACTGACTCGGGAATGGCAGAATTGAGGAAAAGTGTGGAAGAAGAGAATGGTACCCCTTGATATAACTTCAGTGCCACTATGCCAGCACAGGGACAGAATGGCCCCATTGCACCAGATAGGTGATTTGAATCATGTAGGATTGGCAGCTATTTAAGACTTTTGCCTGTCAATAGCAGGGGAATTGCTAATAGCAGGGAGGAGGCAGGCCGACAGTAGGACAGGCATAGCGTTTTGTGGTAGCGTTTGCTTCAATGCCAGTTTGTTACCCTTGTGCAATAAAGAATCTCTAATATCTCTGGAACAACTAAACCTGTATTGCTACATAGAGATTCATTTCACATTATGAGCAATGGATCTTATTTCTTTTCTAAGTACTGGTTCTTCTTAATCACCGCATAGGTGCAAGGCAGGGTTGACACACTCAGCATTGACATTTCCTGTTTCACATTCAGTTTGTTAATGCTGCAGAGTAGGCATTTTCCAAATGAGAAATGAAATATTGTTCTTGAAAACTGAATGACACTTGGGAGTCTAGTAATAATCACACTTGTAACAAGCTCAGTGGAGGCTCTGTTGACAGTTGGACAATCCTCTGCCAAAATTGCTACTCCCCGCTGATAGCACTGCTGTTGCCGCAAATTGGTCTGGGGAAAAAATAAGTGTCTCTGTAATTTGGGGTTTGAAAATAGATCTCAATGGGCTCATTGTGTTAACCAGCATATAGAATGCCTCATATCTAGTGCAAAGGCTGGGGCCCTTTAATACTTTTGGACATTCTCCTTTCCTAACCTCCCGTTAAACGTTGCATGATTGTTATCCTAAATTTTCATGTTTGGCCACAATCCAGTGCCACCAAAGATTTCTTGTGAAATCCACAAAAACTCCTAATTTTTTAAAGAGCAAAATATGAATCTATAGCTTCCCTGCTTTGCTTGCACCTTTCACCCACAATCAAAATGCAATCTTGAATATTGCTTATTAAATACACTAGTTGATAAATTCACTTTTTAGAGTGCAATTAAGTTCAAAAAATAAGGATTTGGGGCTGCTCTTTCTTTTCTGAACATGGGTTTAATCAGATGGCTGTCCACATTTTCATAGATGAAATAAATAAAAAGTCAGGCAGAATGGAGAGGTGCTTTTGAAGTAATTATTTCATTTGCTTCGATGTCCTCACAATGTTCATGGTATATTAAAATTACTTTTCTAGACTTCAGCTCCTAGAATCCTCCAAGCCAGAGGATTGGTTCTGGGTGTTGTAGTCCAAAAGAATCATTTTTACAGCTCTTCTCTTTAAAGGTAGGTGCGAGTTCATCTCCAGTTCACCCAAGGGAGTAAATACCTGGACTTCTTACTTCTCCAGTGGTGTTACCAGAGGACAAACAATGAGTAATGCATTGAGATTTATAGCTGACATGATTCTATGCATATGTTATTCTTCTCTCAGATAAGCATGTCTGTGTCCATTGCCCCTTGGCCTTTTATTGCCTGTTGCCCCAACCCAATTCCTCTGATCTATTGTGGATGCCTAGATTCATTACATTTCTCAGTTTTGTGGAACCTACTTTGTTTGTTTTCATGATCCATCATCCAGAGCCCAGTACGAAAGGCATACATCTCAAATTGAAGAATCCTGAACTTGCACCCCTGAAATTTATGGTCCAATTTCTATTTTACTATAGTCTGCTTCCCTCTCTATAGTCTGTATCATGAGAGGGATGGCTTGTGAGTTTTATTCCTTGAGACAGAGCATATGATTGTGGTACTACCATAAATTTCCAAATACAAAAGCAAAAAGGAGTAGCAGTTGAATTTTTGTTCAACACTGGCAGTGGGAAATGTCTTCCAGAACAGCATATGTGGTGCACATGTCTCTGTTATAGAAGAGATGTGAATGCTCAAAGGGCAGAAGGGGTTCTTAATGGAGTGGGGTTGGGGTGGAGGGTCCTATTTCAGCCATATCACCAACAACTAGTGCTTGACACAGTTGCTTCACTTTGCTTAATGGTATGACTTGTCCTGGGGACAATCATCCTGTTTTACTGTTCTTAAAGAATTAGATGTCAGAAATTCTTCGCAATCCAATTCCAGCTGTAAATCTACCAGTAGAGCCTGATCTAACATATACCAACCCAAAATAAATCTGTGTGTGTGTGTGTGTGTGCGTGCGTGCGTGCGTTTGTATGAGAGAGAAGAGAGAGAGAGCAATGACCATAAATGCCTTGTGAGGAATGTGTTGGATCCTGATCTTTGAAAAATTATAATTTCCCAACCAAAGTAATCAGTGGATTGTGGGCAGGTGGCTCAAACATCTATAGACCAGTGAAGCAGTTCTGACTTTTTCTCTAAACTTTAAAGGAAATATCTTAAGTCGCAAATCTAGGGATAGAATTCTTCAATAAGAAGAATCTTTTCTTCTTAAAGGAAGCAATGAGTAATTTTAGGTATTTTCTTCCTGCTGTGAAAAAATGTTTTGAAAACATGGTTTTCACTGCCTATTTACAGTTCTAAATTTATTATGTAGAACATTTCTGTATGTGTGTTTTCTGTGCAAATCACAGACATGAAAACTGTATTCAGAGTAAGCCCCGAACTGCAAAGATTTTATCAGTCCAGGACTCTTCCCATTGGGATTTCTTTACACTCAAAAAACATGTTTTTCAACCTCTCCCCCTTTTTGTATATTTTAATATGCTTTCCATATTTCACCAACCCCAATTCCAAAATAATTTCAGCACCTTGGATAGTTCCTTTGACGTTTGCATGTAAAAGTAGAATGGGATTCACTATCTCAGTGATAGAGGAGCCCCCAGTCTCTCCTGTTAGTGTCCATGCTAAGTGGAATATTCTGAAATTTTAACGCATAAAAATAATGTTTCAAGCTGTCTTAGCATCAGAGAGATTACTATTTGGGGAGGCAAAGTGATGTCTCTAATCTAGTATTATCTTATTTATGATATAAGTTATGAGAGACACTTCCCACATGGTATGAAACTTATGAAAATCAGAGGCATTAGCTCATAGAGTGTCAATAGTCATTAGAAAATTTTAAAACCCTACAGGAACCTTCCAACTTCAAATGAAGTCTGCTAGCAGATCTCACTATCTAGGAAAGCTCATCATATTCTATTTCATTCCTCAGAGGACTGGCCCAACAGGTTTCATACAAATCATGGAAATTTCATTTCATGTTAATCTTTATACCTCATTATGACTAATCTTAAAAACAGAAAGGAAAAGCTGGAATACCTTGATCATTATGCAGAACCCAAATTATGACCATAGAGGTGGATAGCCTTACAACCCCATCACATTGACAGAAAAGTGTCTTTGAGAATTCTTGGAGAACAGGGGAAATCCCAGCAGACTACCTTCAAGAAGGAAAAAAAACAGGACCCAAAATTACCATCAAGTTATCCTAACCTCAATACCAGAATAGGTTCTGGAGCAGATCATTAAGGAGGCAGTCTGCAATCATTTATAAAAGAATGCTGCGATCACTAAAAGTCAACAAGGATTTCTCAAAAACAAGTCATGCCAGACTAATCTTATCCTCTTTTATTGATATTTATAAGCTTCATAGATGCAGGGAGTGCTGTGGATGTAGCATATCTTGATTTCAGTAAGGCCTTTGACAAGGTTCCCCATTATCTTCTTGCAAACAAACTAGGAAAATGTGGACCTGACAATACTACTGTTAAGATGCTCAACAATGGTTCTTCTTTATCCTAGAAAGAAGTGACTAGTGGAGTGCTTCAGGTCCTGGGCCCTGTTCTATTCAACTTGGGTGAATGTTTAGAGGGTGTGCTGATCATGTTTCTAGATGACACCAAATTAAGAATAACTAATATTCCAGAAGACAGGATCAGAATTCAAAAAGACCTTAACATATTAAAGAGTTGGAGAAATGCAAGATATTATACTTAGGCAGAAAAAAATGAAATGCAAAGATGCAGGAAGGGTAATGCCTGGTTTGACAACAGTCCATGTGAAAAAGATATTGGAGTCTTAGTGGACAACAAGTTGATCGCGAGCCAACAATATGATGCTGCAGTAAAAAAAAAAACCAATGGAATCTTGGGCAGCATCAAAAGAAGCATAGTGTCTAGATCAAGGGAAGTAATGGTGCCCTCTATTCTGCTCTGGTCAGATCTTACCTGGAATGTTGTGTCAAGTTCTGGATATCATAATCATAATTCAAGAGAGATGTTGACAAGCTGGAAAGTGTCTAGAGGAGAGCAACTAAAATGATCAAAGGTCTGGAGACCATGCTCTATGATGAGTGGCTCAAAGAGCTTGGTCTGTTTAGCCTGCAGAACAAAAAGTTGAGAGGAGACACTATAACCATGTATAAATATGTGAAAGAATGTCATAAAGAAGAGGGAGCAGGCTTATTTTCTGCTGCTTTGAAGACGAGAAGCAATGGGTACAAATTACTGGAAAGGAGATTCCAATTGAACATTAGGAAAATTGTTACTGCTGTTCAACAGTGGAACGCACTGCCTCGCAATGTGGTGGAAGCTCCTTCTTTGGAGACTTTTAAACAGAGGCTGGATGGCCATCTGTCAGGGGTACTTTGCGCTTATCCTGCATGATTCTTCTAAGTGGTCAACATTTTTGAAAGTTTTCTTGGGCATGAAAGGATTTTTCAATTAGTCTGTGGGAGTAGCAGCTTTCCAGTGCTTCTGCTTTGGCCTGTGAGAATCCCATACTCTGGAAACATTTGACAGCAACCAGATTAGAGTAGTAAATTTCCTTTGAGATGAAGCACCTGTGTGTCTCCTCCGCTTGGTCTTTGGCTGTATCCTGGTTTCATGTCTGATGTATTAAAGGAGAGACCTCTGGATTACCCTGCTAAATTTTTGGCCAAAAACCTAGAGGGACTGCTTATGCATGATTTATATTATGTGGGATTCAAAGAGTGGATAGCCTTAACATGAAACCCTCTTCTCCCTGCTGACTGAACTGGTAGCAGAGTGATCCCTGAGGTGTCCTGTTTGTTTTTCAGCAAACTCTTCTCATGTTCTGAAATAGCTCTAGCTTGTTGATTTTCCAGAGACAGTTCCAAGCATATTGATTTACACAAGTTGGCAGGGGGCTGGAGTGAGAAGAATGCTTTAGAAGGGGGGTGGTGGCTTGCGTGTTTGACTCTATAAATCACAGCTATTTTTTAAGTTGTTAAAAAGTCCAGGCCTCAGAGGTATTGAGCTTTTACATCCTGTTTTGTGCCGCCAGATTTATCATCAGTTGCTTAATGGAAAAAGGACAACAATAGTACAATCAGTGTGAAAATGTATTTACACTGAAATTCTACCTATCTATCCCCTCCCCAGAAGTTAATCCTAATGAGTTCAGTGGGATTCACACTCCTTAAATTAAATCAGCAATCTCCCCTCCAAATGATAACCAGAGCTTAACTTCCAAGTTCAGACAGGAGAAATCAAAATACTAACCAGAACTTAGCTTCCAAGATCAGACAGAAGCCTAGTTTTTGGATATTTAGGCTCCTTAAATTGGGAATTTGGATAGTTAAAGAATCTATCCAAAGGCATAGGCTTCTGTCTGATCTTGGAAGCTAAGTTCTAGTTAGTATTTTGATGGGAGACTACTGATGAACACCAGGTGTCGTAGGCTATATTTCAGAGGAAGGAACTGGCAAAACAATCACTGAGTATTCCTTCCTAAGAAATCCCTGTGAAATTCATTGTATCCCCAAAAGTCAATAGGCAACTTGAAGGCACATACACACAACTGTGAATAGAATACAACTGAGTGAATAGTCACTTCTAAATTATATATTTAAATAATATGCATGTAGTATTTTCAACTCACAGCCTAATATCAGAATAGCTGCAAAACAAAAAGTATTCCTTGAGCATTTTAATTTGCTGACTTTATTAAAATTTATCTCCACTTATTAATCTCTTGAACTTTAAATGATTTTTATACCACTTAAGCTAATTAAAATATGAGGCTCTTACAAAGAAATGAGGGCAAAGGAAGATTTTACAAAAATAATATGCAGTAATTGACAGGCAATTTCCACCTTCTACTAAAATGTCAGATGTACAGGTTACTAGGATTGTATGTCTTTGTTGCCTATCATGCTGTGCCCAAAATCAGAGTTGAATATCGTGATGGGCTGCAAATTCCCTCAGTCCTAGGCGATCATGCAGAATGCTGAAAGTTGCAATCCAACAATACTTTCTAGTCAGGAAAAAGAGTGGGACGAGGAGAGATGAAGTATATTATTATATATTTTGGTATTTTTGTGTAACTCCTAAAAAAGGCCATTCAAAAACAGAGACAAAAACATGCAGGGATTTTTCCAAAATAAATACAACAATCTACTGAGCATTTGAAAACATTTCTCTCTTTTTTTCTTGTGGATTCTCTGGACAAGTGGCCCTTTTCACCCCCACTTTGCTGCCCACATTTTAACTTGTGATGGGCAACTTCAAGCCCAACTCTCTCTTCTCTGACTTCCTTGAATCAGACTTAAATGGGTCACAGATTACACTTTAAAAGAAAGAATGTCTTCCAAAATTGAAAAGTAGGACATATGTTGTTTGCCTTGTTGTGGGAGATGTATTGTTCTCCTCATCCTAAAAACTGAGCAAATACATATTTAGGGAATATCTCTACTGTATTTTAGCAAGGGTGTTTCCAGCATGAGAAGGTTTTTTTGCCACCTGAGAAGGAAGACAAGATGGCAACTCCCCTCTAGTTAACACAGCAGAATCTGTTTGAAGTTGCAGTTGACACATATTTTAACATTGGTGATGAGCAAATGTCTGCCACCACAAGTGATCCAGAAGATTAGTTTGGGAAGTCCAAGGACAAATTGTGTGGCACACACTGTTCTCGCTTGTGAAAGAAGGAAACATCTGTAAATTTGAAACCACAAATTCCCAGCATCTGCTTCCGGGCGCAATTTTCTCAGTCCATCTGATGACCCCAGCTATCTCCCTATATGCCATCTTCTGCTGTAAATGAGAATCATTTTCTTGTTCAGGGATCATGGACTTGAGGTAGTATCTCACAAAACAAAAGGTATGGCCAAAAAAACAAATAAACAAACAAACAAATTCTATTCTGTCATTATTCCCAGTGCTTCTGGAACACATAGCATTCATTCATTTTTAAAACAAATGCATTCCATTTTGACTTTAATGTGGTTTACAACTCTCTATTTAACCCAAGTTCCATTGAAAAAAATCAGGATTTTTAGAAATGTGTCCCTGTTTTATTAATTTGAGTCAGTGAGTCGCCCAAGGCAGCTCTACATCCTCTCCTCCCTCCCCATTCCTGCTCTTCAGAAATCATTTCAAAATTAATGTGGAAAGGAGCATACTGATTTAGCACACCAAGGGCCCAACAGTAATGCTCTTCCTGACCACTGGGTGCATATGCAAGTGCAAGCTCCATGAGATTTGGAGTGTTTCTCTCTTCCCCTTCCCATTATTTTGATCTGACTTGCTGAAAAACTGGAGGAGCAGGAAGAGATGTCAGTAAGGTGGACTTAGGAGTTGGAAGGTCACCCATTATGTCCCCAGTTTAAACAATGAGCTCTCAGACAGGAAGGCTACCTGAAGACTCACAGTTTTAACCAACCTTCCTGACCATACATTATGTTTCCATCCCTCTTTTTAACTTTTGTTAAGCTGATTGGTTATCTGTTTGGCCATATATAAGGATGTTAGTCTCAACTGTGCCCCTGCCCTCTTTCAGTTTCTGTCTCCAGCACCTTAATGCATCATCACCGACCTATAACTTAAAGTACAAGCCCCGAGTGGGAGCCAATAGCAACAGGGCCAGTTATTTATATCTTTGTCTCTTCCCCCACTCCCAATCATAAAGCTACAGTAGAGTGGGGAATGTAGTAGCAAATGAATGTTTCATGCCTGTCCCTCTCCACTTTCCTACACTTTCAACGTATGGAGGATCTCCGTAGTGAATCAAACAAAAACCCGTTATGTAAATCATGTGGAAATTGGTATGACACTTCCTTTTCTTCCAAAGTAACATTTGGAGGAGATATGGTGTGGTTCTGAATATGCATTAGGATTTTATTATTGTATATCAATGTGATGCTTAGGGGAGGATAAGGCATGGTTAAGCTGACTTATATTGCTAGTGTAGTTTGGGCTTGTGACATGGAAACCCACTGGATGACACCCTCTCAAATTCAAAACCTTGCCAAAAACACCTCTGTGATATTTTTTTTTTAGGGTTGTCATAAGTCAATTTGTAGTCATTCGTTATTATGATTTCTTTGTATGTTGACATTGAATTTTTGCCATTAATATGTTGTAAACTGCCTTGAGTCCTCCCAAGGGTGTGAAAGGTGATATATAAATACAGTAAATAAATAATAATAATAAATAAATAAATAAACAAAGTGAAAGTGTCTTGCAATAATAGCAAAAAGGCAAAGCAAAACCCCTACCTGTAATTCTCCTGTCTAAAAAATCTAGTTGGAAATGAGTAGTATCGTGGTTTCTTCTCCCTTGTTATGTCTAAGACAACAGTGTTTTATCACTGGGAAAACAGTGAGTAGAGCCAAATTAATTCCTTCTGTCTCAAATATGCATAGATAACCACTTCCAACAATGTATTTGTCAAATAATATGGTTTTAGTATTTGTAAGCGGAAACACAAAAACTATTTGCCTTTGACACAATGGAAGAATATTTTGTGAGACCCCCTTACCTTTTAATTTACTAGTGTAATGGCATGATATAGCAAAGAGTTGTGTCTGTACAACTCATAAAACACTAGATTTTTTTTTGTTTTTCTTTCTTAAAATAAAGGCTTGGGTTATTTCTTTCTACTGGACCTCTTTGTAAAATGTGCTAGACATTATGTTTTGTTTTTAATATACATAATATAAATGTCTAGACATTTACTTACTAGACATTTAAGATTTACTTACTTAGAAATTTATGATCCAAACATCAAAAATAGAAAGCCCAAGTGTTCTTGTTATTCTAATTTCACCAGTTTATAAATAGTATTTGCTTCTGGCTTGGGTGTGAATCTCTAATAAGCTTGTGTTTATTCAATTATCTTGTAGATGAATTGTGTTAGCTCTAGACTGCCCAAAAGGTGTGAAAGACCTGAAAGTCAGCAGGAATGTGAAGTCTTAAGTAGCTTGGCATGACATTGTTTTAGCCTTTGCTGAGTCTTCAGTTTTTATGCTTTTAGGTGGAAAGATGTCATATCAAATACATAAAAGTTCCCACCATGCAAAACTCTGAGTCCCCTCCGGGGTTGAAATAGAGCAAGGTAAAATGCAGTAAATAAATAAGTAAATAAACTAAACATTCTTTGAGAATGTATCAAAACCCAGTCTGTAGATCAGTGATTCCCAACCTGTGGGCTATGGACCACCAGTGGTCCGCAAGAACAAAAATATGGTCTGCAGCCTCACCATTACTACACTGTTGCCTTGAAACATGTGGCAACGAGAGCAACTAGTTTCATAAAACACACTTTTAGTGCCAAGGCAATGGGTATATTGGCAGGGGAGAGACCGACTACTCACAAAAGATAACTATACTACCACATCAACTCTAGATTATTAAATATGGTTTTCTGTGGGTGAGCATATGGTGACTACTGGATGGCATACTTCTGTATCAGAAACTAGAGATGATGTGGTCTATCCAATGCAGTTTTCTGAATCAGCACCCCAACTAACCAAACCAAATCTAAAGTTGACCAAAAACCGATTCATAACTCTTTTGGTACTAATGTTGGAGAGTGGTCCTTGGTCAAGTGGTCCCTGGTCAAAGTGGTCCCTGATCAAAAAAAGGTTGGGAGCCACTGCTGTAGATCATGATAAGGAAAAACAACATTTCACCTGGAAAGGAACTCATATATATCTATTAGAATTCCAAAGGGCTAATTGGGTGATTAACTCAAGTGACATTTATGTAATATTGAACCAGCAAATGAAAAAAATAACAGAGTGTCTGAAATGCAAATAAAGAAAACAGGATGTTAAAGCACACAGCAAATAATTGAAAGAAGCAAAATAAGCAACATATCTTATTTCAACGAGTTTCATCAGGCGCTTCCATGAAATGCTATTATTGGTTACTTCATGGCAGCATCTTACACTGTCCAAACTGTGCTTTCAGAAATTATTTATTACTTTTAAAATAATTAAATTCACTTATAGTTGACATTATTTTTCAATGTTTCATGGACTATTTGAATTTGTAATAAATATATAAGTGATTTTTTTAAAAAAATCTACAGTTGAGATCAGTGCTCAGTTACAGCAATTGTGGTGGTTTTCAACATTTGGGTTTTTTAAAAATAATCAAATTAAAACACAATGTCAAGTTAAAAACATGTCATGACTTGTTTAAAAAAACAACAACTAGAGAAGAAGGTATCTGAGAAAAGACAATCCATAGCTCCAGAGTCATTACAAAATAAACCCTTGTAACAATTCTACATCATTAGATATTAAATTCTTGACAATTACAAAGCTCAGAACCTCGGAGGATGCCTACCATAGATGCAGGCAAAACGTCAGGAGAGAATGCTTCTAGAACATGGCCTTACAGCCCAAAAAACCTACAACAAACCTACAATCTCCCTGTCAGCTCTTGAAACACTTATTAGGTGTCCTTGGGCTATTGCCAGTTCTATAAACCTGAAAATATCCATACACTTCATACTAGCTCTCAGTATAAATATGCCTGTAAAGTAATGGACTGAGATTTGGGTCACTTTTTTTTCCCTCTTGTAGCATGTCACATCCAGAAGATGAATTAGCCCCCTACCATTTACTGTGTGAAGTATGAGTTCACACAGTAAGAGACAATGGGATCCGATCCCAGAGGGAAGGCTGTACTTTGACTTCAGAAAGGTCAGAAATGAGGTGTCAAATTCTCCTTTGGCTCTGACATTCCTAGACTGCCACAGGCACATCGATATGTTTGCCACCTCTGCTGCCTGTTTGTAAAATGAGAGTAACAATCTCCGCTCTGATAAGAAGGCTCTCTCATCAGAGAGGGAAAATGAGATGAAGCGGATGAAGCATCCGGGGGCACTAAAGCACTTTACGGGGGGTGAAGAAAGCAGAGGCACATTGCAAACGTAAAAGGCTTTTAAAATATTAACAGCTTGAACCTGAAGCAAACCTAAGGGCTTGAAAGCTTAAGTGCTTAGATTCACTTATAACAGAGGGAGAGGGTTACTAATTTAAAATGGCAAAACTAAGGAACACGCTAAATTATGAACAGAGAAAGGAGTATCGTCCTAGGTCTGATATAACCGGTAACTTCTGGAAGCCAAATAAAAGTCCCTGGTTTAGTTTTTGATGGGAAAATGCTACAGGATGGGAAGAGTTAACAGACTAACATCCCACCTCCAATGCTATGGATCTCAGTCCCAATCAAAGGACCCTTGACTTTCTTTAGGCCTGGACCTAATGTGGGCCACATGGTCACATCTGGCGGAAAATGTTTAGATGTCACAAAAAAGCAGGTAAAGATAGAGAGAAGAAAAGAAGTAGGCTTTGTGCTAAGCAGACTGCCTTGTAGCTCCAAACTAAGGTCTGGGGGCCAGATATGGCCCTCCAAGGTCATTTACCTAGCCCTCACTCAGGGTCATTTATCTGGCCCTCACTCAGGGTCAACCTAAGTCTGAAATGACTTGAAAGCACACAACAACAACAGCAGCAGCAGCAGCAGCAGCAGCAACAACAACAACAACAACAATCCTATCTCATCAGCCAAAAGCAGGCCCACACTTCCCACTGAAATACTAATAAGTTTATATTTGTTAAAACTGTTCTTCATTTTAATTATTATATTGTTTTAAAGTGTTTTTTGCACTACAAATAAGATATGTGCAGTGTGCATAGGAATTCATTCATGTTTTTTTCAAATTATAATCCAGCCCTCCAACAGTTTGAGGGACTGTGAGCTGGCCCTCTGTTTAAAAAGTTTGAGGACCCCTGTCCTAAACTATTGCTAAATTTCAAGTGTATTGTGGTTTGCTGTTTCATCACCAGTGTTGAAGAAGGATACAGCTTCCAATCCAGCAGACTTTTCAACATGGATGATGCCTTGGACATCAAAATGACGCCATTTAATCCTGGTGTGCCTTTTAGGGAAAAAAAGAGTGTTTACAAGAAGGAGATGTTGACAAGCTGGAATGTCCCCAGAGAAGGGCAACTAAAATGATCAAGGGTCTGGAGAACAAGCCCTATGAGGAGTGACTTGAAGAGCTGGGCATGGTTAGCCTGAAGAAGAGAAGGCTGAAAGGAGACAGGGTGGCCATGTATACATTTGTGAGGGGAAGTCATGGGGAGAAAGGAGCAGACTTGTTTTCTGCTGCCCTGGAGACTAGGACGCAGAACAATGGCTTCAAACTACAGAAAAGGAGATTCCACCTGAATATTAGGAAGAACTTCCTAACTGTGAGAGCTGTTCAGCAGTGGAACTCTCTGTCTCAAAGTGTGGTGGAGGTTCCTTCTTTGGAGGCTTTTAAACAGAGGCTAGATGGTCATCCATCAGGAATGCTTTGAATGTGATTTTGCTGTTTCTTGACAGGGAGTTGGACTGGATGGCCCACGAGGTCTCTTCCAACTCTATGATTCTATGATTCTATAAGTGCACATTTATTACTATGCACCTTAAAGTTTATCCTTGATTGGACCCTTAAGTAACTAATGTGACACAATATACATCATGTGACTGACTGTAATTGGGTGTTAGGCACTGCTTCTTAAAGTGTGGGTCCTGACCCCAAACAGGGTCCCCTAAGCTCAGTGGAAAAAGTTGGTCAACAGTAAAACGTTTCTAAATGTCACCAAGAGGCTGTTTTAGACATTGCATGACAACAACTTGCAGTGTTTACAGTGGACTCTGCAGAAAATGCTTCAGCTGTACTTCATAAAAAGAGAAAATCCTAGAATCATAGAGTTGGAACAGATCACATGGGCTATCTAGTCCAACCTCTTGCCATGCAGGAAAAGCAAAATCAAAGTACCCCTGACATGTGGCCTTCCAACCTCTGTTTAAAAGCCTCCAAAGAAGGAGCTTTCACCACACTCTGAGGCAGTGAACAGCTCTAAAATTCAGTAAGTTCCTCCTAATGTTCAGGTGGAATCTCCTTTCTGTAATTTGAACTCATTGCTCAAAATCCCAGTCTCTGAGGCGGCAGAAAACAAGCCTGCTCCCTCTTCCTTTTGACATCCTTTCATATATTTATACATGACTATCATGCCTCCTTTCATCCTTCTCTTCTGCAGGCTAAACATACCCAGCTCTTTAAGCCACTTCTCATAGGGCACGGTCTCTAGACCTTTGATCATTTTAGTTGCCCTCTTCTAGACACCTTCCAGTTTGTCAATATCTCTCTTAAATTGACGTGCCCAGTATTGGGCACAGTATTCCAGGTGAGAATAGCAGAATAGAGAGGCATCATGACTTCCCTCAATCTAAACACTATTCTCCTTTTGATGCATGGTTTGATGTTGTCAAACCATGTGCCACCCACCCTGCATCTTTGTGTTTCATTTTTTTGCCTTAGTGTAGTACCTTACATTTCTCCCTGTCAAAATTCATTTTGTTAGTTTTAGCTCAGCTCTCCAAACTGTTAAGGTTATTTAGAATTTGGATCCTTCTTCTGGAAAATCAGCCTATTTTGCAAATATTGCAAATGCTGACTTGTTATCAGTAAATGTTTGATTTTATGTTGGTTTTATCTACCTATATACCTGGGGTCACATTAAACATTCTCAGATGGAAAGGATCCATAGGTGGTGGTGGTGGGGGGGGGGGGCTGTATTAGGAAAGGAGTTATTTTAAATTAGCTAGAGCAGAGTTCCTCAAACTGTGTTCCTTCAGATGTTATGGACCTTACCTTCCACAATTCATAGCAGCTGGTAAACTGACTGGGATTTCTAGAAGCTGAAGTCCAAAACATCTGGAGGAGCACAGTTTTAGAAACACTGAGCTAGAGTAAGGGACTGACTTTTATTTACCGCAGCCAAATAAAACATTATCACCACATTTCCATTGCAAGTTATCTATAGCCAGTTCTGCAGCAGAAGCACTTCTTTCAACCTTTAGTCAATTACAAGAAAAAAGCACAGGTTACTCTGGACCTTTAAAAAAACTGAAAGATAGTTTTGATGTGTGAGCAGTTGGGTCCAAGGCTATCTAGTGTCCACACCTCAGAAAGACCCACCACTGTTTCACTGGCCAAAAGCAGCTCCTGGATAGTTGCTTATGATAAGGTTTGAAAATGGCATCCAGCCATGTGATCAACAAGGAGGGGTTGCTCTAGAGAGCAACCCCTCCTAGAGAGCCTATCAAAGAGACTATCAAAGGGTATATGGTTCTATATATCGTTTGCTGGAGACAGTGAAATGGAGGTGGAATTGAACTCATATCTTAATAGTGACCTTCCTAAAGGCAAATGATTGGTACTTTGAACAGAATATTAGATTAGATAAGCCTTTGGTCTGATCCTACCTCCTGATGAGAATTCTGTAACTCTGCATTGGATTTGAGTATCTTTCAAAGTATCTTCAGTTGAGAAAGTATACTCACAATGATCACTGTACGCATCAAGTAAGATTTATCCCTTGTATTCCATATGGCATACTAGAGGACAAAACATTCCCTCCTTTGAAGATGGCATTTCCATTAAATGAAAGTTCTGTCCATGGTGGCAATGGACTAAATCCAGTTATTACTTGGAGTTAGGGCAGTGTTTCCCAACCTTCCTAATGCTGTGACCTCTTAATACAGTCATGTTGTGATGAACCCCCAACCATAAAATTATTTTCATTACCACTTCATAACTGTAATTTTGCTACTGTTATGAATCGTAATATAAATATCTGATATGTAGGATGTATTTTCATTTACTAGACCAAATTTGGCACAACTGCCCAATATGCCCAAATTTGAACACTTGTGGGGTTGGGGAGGATTGATTTTGTCATTTAGGAGTTGTAGTTGCTGCGATTTATAGTTAATGTATAATCAAAGAGCATTCTGATATCTACCAATGATGGAATTGAACCAAACTTGGCTCACAGAACTCCCATGACCAACAGGAAATACTTGAAGGGTCTGGTGGGTATTGATCTTGAGTTTTGGTGTTGTAGTTCACCTACATCCAGAGAGTACTGTGAACTCAAACAATGATAGATCTGCACAAAACTTGACACAAATATTCAAATATTCAGGAGTGTGGGGGGGGGGGACCTTGACATTTGGAATTGTAGTTGCTGGGATTTATAGTTCACATACAATCAAAGAGCATTCTGAACCCCACCAATGATAGAATTGGGCCAAACTTCCCACACAGAACCCCCATGACCAACAGAAAATACTGTGTTTTCTGATGGTCTCTGGTGACCCCTCTGACACTCCCTCTTGACCCCCCCCCCCAGGACTCCTGACCCCCCAGCTTGAGAAACACTGAGTTAGGGCTATTAAGGGAATGTACAGTTATGCAAATGTTGACTTATCTAGTTCCCATTGTTTCAAGAGGTCTACTATGCTTGGGAGCACCAGCTGGACTTTGAATAATACTAATTTGTTGCCTCCTCTCCCCATACTAATTCTGACTGATTGGATTTGGAGAACCCTGAAAGTATAACACATAAAGATGAAGCTATTATATAAGTTAGTTTGGGACCAATCTGAGAATTGTTGCTATCAACTGATAGAATCCAAAAGGCTGTAATAATGCCTGCTGAATTTGAGAGTATTATTGAAAGTACACTTTAGGTTAGAAACAAGAAAAATTCTTCCCATTGGAGATATGTGGGCCCCATCATCCCAGGAATCCTTCGGGGCCTCTGAACTCTCTTTAAAAAAGAATAGTGCATTTTAGGTGGTTTTTCACCTGAAAATGACCCAAAATGCATCAAACACATATATGCACCCATTTACCTCCCTACACTTTGTCCCGCCTGCCTATCTTGCCTACCCAGAAGCCGATGTCTCCAGCAAGAATGATCTATTCTTGGCAAAAAAAAAAAAAACTCAGCAATTAAATTCAGCAATATGGTGAAAAAAATCTGCAAATCAGGAATATTTCTTTCATGATTTTTTTAAAAAGACAGTTGCTGTTCCATCACATCAGAGAAAAGCAGGTAAAGCTGAGAAAAAAATTAATGCTTTTGAAGTCAACTTATTTTTTTACCTATTAATTCATCATGAGGTGGACAAAAAAGTTTGGGCTGGGAAATGGAAGGAATTAATTAACAATATTGCTTGGGCAAAGATGACCTCTAGTGGTCATCATAGTTGTGCCACTCTTTGTGAAACTAGTAGTCAGATTTTAGTTCTCAAGTTTAAATCTGCTTATAGGAAAAATTGAGTCCAAGATCTAGATCTAAGCCAGTGGTTCACATGCATCCCTCATTGTTCCTGTAGGCACCAAACAGCCAAGTGGTCAACAACAACAACAACCACAACTACAACTACTACAACAACAACATTTTAATCAAAAGGTGGGTTTTCTACCTCCAAAAGACTATGCAAGCCCAAAGTATTATAAGTGGACATTATACCACTTTGTTTTTTATTTTGTTTTAGTAAACTTTGTTTGCTGGAAACATCCTAAAGAGCCTGATAATTGCTTGGGACATAAAACGAGACCTCAGAAGTAGCATTTCCAAACTCTACTATCCAGAAACCGAATATCCACAGTACTGTCAACTATTGAGTTGGGAGGCTATATTCAACAGCTTGGATGACTCTTTTTAAAATCTGCATTAAACCCAGATTTGATTCAAGGCACTTCTGATATCATTGGAATGCGCAGAAAATTAGATTCTATCTGAGCAAACATTTAGTCAGCACTTTCAAAATATTATTAGAATGGCCAGACTGAATATGGGATGAGACTCCTGTAGAATTAATGAGATTCTTGAGCAGGAAGAGATACTGCAAATTTCTGTCAAGCAAGAATTATGGTCAGTCTCCCCCTTCATCAGTCTCGGTTGGCACAATGAGTTAAACCCTTGTTCTGGCAGGACTGACGACCGACAGGTTGGAGGTTTTAATCCGGGGAGAGTGCAGATGAGCACACTCTGTCAGCTCCTGCTCTCCATAAGGGACATGAGAAAAGCCTCCCACAAAATGGTAAAACATCAAATATCTGGGAGTCTGCTGGGCAGCATCTTTACAGACGGCCAATTATATCACACCAGAAGTGACCTTCACTTTCCCAAGTCACTCCTGACATGAAAAAAGTCCCTCAACCCAACTTTTATCTGCTGTTCACCACTGCAAAATAGTCATTTACTATCCTGTGAAAAACAGGGAGTATACAGACAAGCATACAGCTCTGTTCCTGTAGATCAGCTGTTAGGATTTCTGGGAGTTGAAGGCCAAAACATCCGGGGACCCACAGGTTGAGAACCACTGCTGTAGATGGACACACAAAATCTTCTGACTCATATGACATGCTTGGTCAAAGGCTATCCATTTTATCCTTCTTTGTATAATTACTATAGCCATTGTTTAAGAGGAATGGACATTTTGCAATTTATTGGCCAAGTTCTTTGGCCAAGGGGCAATGGCTGGAAAATGCCAGCGCAGCAATGGGTCACAAACAGATAAAAGCTCATATTCTCTGATTAATCATTCGTAGGACATTGCAAGGAGAGTCCCTGCCTTTCTGAGCAAGCTGTGGCACACAGAGCGATTTCTCCTATGCATTTACTGAGACATGATTTTCTACCCCTGCATATGTCTGCATGCATGTATATGTCTGCATGTGCTCACTAATCTGCTTTTGATCTCTTTACTCTAATGCAGCTCAAAATAGCTTCTGTCACAGCATGAGCTTTTGACCCACTTAACAGTCAGAAAAAGCAATATACAAGAAAGGAGCACAGAGAGAAAATACATTTATTCTCATTTAATCTTAGGTAGAAATCCATACCTATCCAGAAACACCCACAGTTTATGGGAAAGCTGATAGAACTATGATTAAGATACGGAGATGTCATGTTATTTGAGCAGCCAGGCCTCTGACTGAATAAATCCCTTCACTGTTCGGAGGTAATCTTGTCTCGCTCACTCAAAGCAGGATATTGCAGTGCTGTCAAAAATAAATGTAGGCATTCAGCAAGTGCTGTTCTGTCTTGTCAAATGGTTCTGTCATGTCAAATGGCATCACCCCATGAACTATGATAAATTTTATCAGATGAACTGTAAAATAAAAAGTAGATCCTTGAAAAAAATTACTTTAGGGGCTTCAGAATCTGATACCAGCATAGCAAGGGAATTTATGTTGTTATAATGGCCACACTTCTAGAAACTACTTAATTGTGTAACTAGAATTCATAGTGCTACTTAGTACAGAATGGTCATAAAGGATTCTTTCAAAATCACATGCCCAACTTGTCAGGAGATGGTGCAATCTATCTAGAATTGTTTCCATGCTACTATGTCTCATTAAGCTTTAAGGATTTATGCAAATCATCTTTGTGCAACATGACAGATATAAATTCTAAATTAAGCCACTAGAGGGCACTTGTATTCTTTATTTTGCTCCTTTCTTCCTTTGCTCAAATCTCAAATTGTGCTAATTATTGTGTCATATTAAAACCATGAAAGGAGCTCCCAAGTTTTTAGCCTCCGGGTCTGTTTGTCAGGCAACAAACGGAACAACAAGTTATCCTTATCATGACAAACTCTTGATGGAGATTTGCCCATAACTTTGTTCATAATTAGACAATTTCACATGCAATGCAAGTGACAGACTTTGTATTTCTAGGTGCAAAGATTACTGCAGACGCAGACTGCTGCCAGGAAATCAGAAGATGTTTACTTCTTGGGAGGAGAGCAATGACCAACTTCGATAAAATAGTGAAGAGTAGAGACATCACACTGGCAACAAAGATCCGCATAGTCAAAGCAATGATATTCCCCATAGTAACCTCTGGATGTGAGAGCTGAACCATAAGGCAGGCTGAGTGAAGGAAGATAGACGCTTTTGAACTGTGGTGTTGGAGGAAAATTCTGAGAGTGCCGTAGACCAAGAGAAGATCCAACCAGTCTATACTTCAGGAAATAAAGCCCGACTACCCATTGGATATTAGATGATATTAGAGGCAAAGATGAAGGATATTAGAGGCAAAGATGAAGGACTGTACTTTGGTCACATAATGAGAAGACAGGAAAGCTTGGAGAAGACAATGATCCTGGGGAAAATGGAAGGAAAAAGAAAGAGGGGCCAACCAAGGGCAAGATGGATGGATGGTATTCTTGAAGTGACTGGCTTGACTGAAGGAGCTGGGGGTGGTGACATCTGACAGGGAGCTCTGGCATGGGTTGGTTCATGAGGTCATGAAGAGTCGGAAGCAACTGAACAAATAAACAACAACAAAGCAAGTAGCTTGTAGCTGTGCTCCAGATGGGGTTTAAAAACCTTTAGTTGTAGACACAGCACATGGAAACTAAGTTTTTCAGATTTCAATAATGTTTACCCACCAAATACCTAGCTGCCATTGACCTTCAACATCCATGAGTAACAGCTGCTTACTGTTCACTGATGATCTCATCAGATGGAGTACTTTTTGGCGACATGAGCTGGTTACTCTATAGTATTACAACAGAGCCCACCGGCTCCCATCCCATGACATAGAAAAACTTCTGGTGGGACTCCCTCATAAAATTATAGAGGAACTGGTGTATGCTGCTGTGGCAGCAACACAGGAGATTTTCCGTGTTCAATTGGAGTCAACAGGGGGAAGCTGGGAGGTGGGTGCTTCACCCCATGGGATGAGGTGGGGGGAAGTCGGGCAATGTGGGACATGGGGTGACAGGTTTCCCATGCCCCATGCTGGGCATAATGCATGACAATTCTGGTGGACCATCTTATGAGGTCCTGAATTTCTGTATTCTTTATATTCCTTTTAGACCTTTCTTCCAGTGTTTGGACTTAACATTGACAGATCTGCCCTTTAGAATTTGTCCAGTCCTTTTTTATAAGAAAGTCATAAGACTGACCTATATTTTATAATGCAGGCAGGAATAAATTCCATAAATCAGTCCCTGTCCATAAATGCCATGAATGATGTGGCAAAATTATTATTAAAAACTTTAATTTACGTACCAAAAGTAAAATCACATCTGTGTCAGTTTGACAGAGCAATCCAAAGCCAGGGCACCACCTCCTCTTTTTTTAAGAATTCCCTGTCCTATTTTCTTTCTTTTTATCTTTTAAAGAGCCATTGTGGTGTAATAGTTTGAACATTGGACTATTACTCTTGGAGACCAGGGTTGACATCTTTGCTTGGCCATGAAAACATACTCTGTCAGATTCAGAGGAAGACAGAAACAAACCCCCGTTAAACAAATCATGCAAAAAAAAAAACCCCACCCTGGTGATAAATAGATAGATACACCATTGAGTCATCATAAGCTGGGAACAACTTGAAGGCACATAACAATGCCTGTTTTATGTCTTTATTTCATGTCTTCCACTAATGGTTCTTGGAAGGGGATCTCTGCTGGATCCACTTCATATAACTTTCCATGTTGTTTTCATCTTTTGAAAAAATGATGACTCTTTCTGACCTCTTGTAATTTACCAACTAAGCAAAAGAAATATTAAACTTTTCATTGCAGAAGACATTTAGAAGATAATTTATTAACAACTTTGGATAGCTGGGACCATACAACCTTGCTCTTCATAAGTTGGGAACAACTTGAAGGCATATAACAATGCCTGTTTTATGTCTTTATTTCATATCTTCCACTAATAGTTCTTGGAAGGGGATCTCTGCTGGATCCACTTCATATGACTTGTCATGTTGTTTTCATGTTTTAAAAACGGATGGCCCTTTATGATCTATTGTCAAATGTACCAGCTAAACACATGAAATATTAAACTTTTCAATGCAGAAAACATTTCAAAGATATTTTATTAACAACTGGGACCATACAACTTTGTTCTTGATGAACATAGAGTATCAAATTTTCCAAAGTTCCTCAGCCTTTATAGTTGCCAAACTGTTCAACAATTTTAAAATGTATCAATCTGGAAATCAAATTGAGAGAGAAAGCTCCATCTAAACTTCCCATAAAGGAGTGACACAATTTATTCACCCCATTCATTCATGAGACAACTGAATAAATGAATGATGAGCTGGAAAGCCCTCTAATGAACCAAATGAACTATCAGCGTCATTCATACTAAGTGAGTGAGAAGTGTGTAAATTACTAAGCAATCGCTTGTTTAAATGTTGAGAGAGTCACAGCAGAAGCCACTTCCGATTTGTAATGAAACAAATAACATCAAAATAGTCCTTCTGGAATCACACTACCAGTCAGCAAAAGCATGTATTTCTTTCTGAGCAGCATGTGAAAGCAATTCACTTTGGAGATGAATGATGCATCCCTCAGTTCCCCCTGATTTTGGCTGGCTTACAGAAGTCATTTGTCAAAATAAGATTCCATTGACAAAAAGCATTAGTAAAAGAATGGCATTTTTGCTTATGTTTTTGTTTTCAAACAGACAAAAAGCAATATATCCACTGGACTAAAAAAAGTCAGGTTATGTTTTAGATATGTCTTGTGCCCAGACTACATCCCAAACCAACAATCCTACTTTTACTGGGCATAGTGGCACAACTATGACAGGAAGGCTGTTATACATTTTGAGGAGTTTCGGGTATATATATTTTTTACAAAATAATGAAGATATTTACTACTCCACTGCACTGTTTAAAAAGCAAAAGCTGTATGGGAGACATATCAGTTTATTAAAGGATTTCACATATAATGCTCTCAAAGGAAATTGTAAAACATGTATACATACAAACCTTGATGTATAGAGAATATCCTGATGGAAAATCAAGAATTAAGGGGTCATAGAAAGGCAGTCCAGTCGCTATCATACAATAATATACATATTTAAGGCAGTGAAAATAAAAAAGAGTCTTTGAAATGTTCCAAAGAGTAATTTCTAAACTGGGAGGATAGGCTTTAAAAACAATAAATGAAAAATAAGAGAAAATAAGTATAAAGTGATGCATGCTGCAATTTCATAAATCTTGGTGTCATTGTTGATTTCTATTAAGAGTGTCTTACATGTGTTCAGTGTAGATTACTCCTATGTAACTATGAAGAGGATAGACTGCACACAGCTCTTGTTATTCCTGGGAGGACTCAACTACAACAGTTGCATTATTTTTATTTATTTTTTGCATTTAGGGGTTCTCAGCTACATGAGTCTTGGGGTCTATTTTTGTGCAATCATTTTGGTGCAACCAATCATTCCCAGTTAGTCTTGGAGGGGCTTGAGTTCCACTGCTCCCCTCTGTGGATTAAGAGTTCATGAAAACCTATGTGTGTTTTATTAGATACAGACTGGTTTCAATTCCAGAGTTTAGCATTTATCTAAAGAGCTAACTCATGTCCTACCTAAGGACTTTATCACACGAGGCTGAAAAATCACAACTACAGCAGGATAATTCCCTCATTGGTGGTTACTTATCACATAACATTGTGTCTCTCATCTTACTGTTTTGCATTTCATTTGTTAGTGGAGTACATTTTTTTTATTGATGGAAAAGCCTATTGATTGCTCCCAATATTGCTGCTGTTCCAAGAGAGCATCTGGTGCAATTGGTCCAATTTGATGCAGTTCCAATATTCTGTAGCATGAGTGGAAATTCTTTTCCTCCTCTCCTCCTTGCCTCATCCCCGGATCCTCCTCCCAATGTTTGACATTGTCTTATCCCCCAGTGTTTTAAAATTTTATCCTGAATTTGGACCTGCCCAACGAGATCTTTTGTGTTTTAATGTCTGATTTTATATTGTTGTGACACTTATTATATTGTTTTGCATTTCATATATTTTATTTATTGGTTTTATTATATTTTTGTGTTATATTGTTATGTGCTGTACTGATGGGTGTGGCCTCATGTAAGCCGCACCAAGTCCCCCTGGGGGAGTTGGAACGGGGTATAAAAAAAGTTTTATAATTATTATATTGTTATTATAATCTCAAGACAGGTAAGATTGCTTTTACTCCAGTTTCCTTTTCATCTTCCAATTTAACATCTTCACACAAGAAACACATGCAGTGGATTGCTATTAACCCCTCCTACTGCCCTCAGAATAAACCTGCTCTCGAGCTAGGTGGACCCCCATCCTTGAATCAAAGAGTAACTAAGAACATCTACTGAGCCCACAATCTGCCCTGACATCAGCTACAACTCCCAATGCTCTCCTAGAGAACTACAATTCCATTATGCAAAAGCTCCAGGAGTATCTAAGTTGCAGCAACTTTGCACCCTTGAAACAACAACAACACAGTTTCAAGCCTTGGTTTAATGAGAAATGTGTCAATGCAAAGAATACAATCACTACCATCTATCAGGTGTATAAATCCAACATTACAGCAACAGAAGAGATGCTATAAGCAATTGTTGGCTCACAAGAAAAGAAAAACCATGAAAAACAACTGGGTACAGCTCATTCAAGAAGTCAAATCCAAAGACACAGCCACCTTCTGACATATTACATTACCCATGGTGGACTCTTACATCTCCCCAGGAACCTGGGAGGCATACTTCCAGAATTTATGTGTGGACACTGCTGCTGGATGTGACCGCTCTAATCCAGATATAGAAACTCTTCCATTGTGGCCACCTGTAACAGCAACAGAGATCAAGAACCTTGTTGTCCAGTTAAGACTAGGAAAGGCTGCAGGAGAAGATCTAATTCCATCAGAGATCATCAAGAACAATCTGGATTTTTGAACCCCTATTCTAGTCTCAGTTTTCACATGCATTGACAACTATGGCCAAATCCCCAAGGCCTGGGGGCTTCCAATCATTGTCCCCATTTATAAAAAGAAAGGAAAAATGGATGATCCTGCAAATTACAGACCAATTAGCCTCCTCAATACAATAAGCTAATTTTATGCAAGACATCTACAATGGAAACTCCCAGACTGGTTGGAACAAGAAGACATACGGGTTGAGGAGCAAGCTGGATTTAGGGAAGACTGATACACCATAGTCCAATGTCTAGTATTACAACATCTAATAGAAAAATACCCTTCCCAAAATACATCTTCATTCTATGTTGCCTTCACAGACTTTAAAGCTACTTTTTATTCCATGTCCTGAATTAACCTATAGGAGACCTCCTCAATCAACCAATGACTGCTATTCCTAATCTGCCTACTCCACAAAGGGATCTTGCTGAGAATAAGATGTAAGATCACCAATGCAGTAGAAACTGAGATAGGTGTTAAGCAAGATTGCCTCCTGGCCCCTCTACTATTCAACTTATACATCAACTCCCTAGTTGATCATTTTCTCAACATGGTCTTCCACCCCCAAAAACTTACAGGAAGACATATCTCCACCTTACTTTATGTGGATGATGCTGCACTACTTTCAAGAACAGCTATTGGTTTTAAAAGAGCATTGAGAACATTAATACAACACTGCAATGCAGATCAGTTAAAACTCAATTACCAGAAAACCAAAATCATGGCCTCCCTTATGGCATGCTTAGCCAATCTAGAGATACCCAACCATTAGAGGGCCTTCAACTTGGCACGATGTCATGCCCTCCCATGCTATATTTGAAAGGTATCTACAATGTCATTCTTTGTGAAGGAAACATAGGGATTGATATACAATTAATTAATAAAATATCCATGCTTTCTTAATTCATTTTGTTTGCTTGTTTTGGAGAAAGCCAGGTGTTCCCATTGCCAGATCATTGCACTTACCCACAAATACAGCATGATGATTGAAGAAATTGCTACCATAAACACAAACTACATCTATCTGCAGATCCAGATTCAGAGATAATGAGCACTAAGACAAGTTTAAGTATTGTGTTATTCTGACAGAATTCTGTGTGCACTTTTGTCAGCCTAGAAGTGCTGCATAATTGCAGGACTTGACCACAGATTCATAGAATCATAGAGCTGGAAGAGACCACAAGAGCCATTCCGTCCAACCCCCGCCATGCAGGACTACACAATCAAAACATTACTGACAAATGGCCATCCAGCCTCTGTTTAAAAACCTCACACTACCAATAGTGTATTTCACTTTCTAACAGCTCTTACCATCAGGGCGGTCTTCCTAATATTCAGGCAGCATTTTTTCCTGAAATATGAATCCGTTGTTCAATGTCCTAGTTTCTATTGCAGCAGAAAATAAGCTTTCCTTTTCCTCAATATGACAGTTGTTTACTCGACTCATACTTAAATCTGACACTGTTTGCTTGTCTGTATGATACGCTGTACATTAATACTGACACATTCACTTTAGAATCATCACTACTCTTATTCAGATTGCTGAGCATGCTGCACATAAAAGGTTATTTATATATGATTATTCTTTTTATTCTTTTTCAATTCCATTGATTTCCATCACAGTGTGACACAATCAACTTTTGATTGTTCATGATACCTAGAAGGAATATATCTATTTTTTTAAAAAAAAAACTGCACAGATATTACATGACACAGTAAGAGGGGTGTATATTTGTGATCTTTTGAGGACTTTGAAGGTCAGGCATAATACAGTTTATAGGAATCATGTTTGTCATTCACAGATGGCAGTGTGTAGGTTGCCTACAGAAGTCTGGTATTGTCTTCCTTCCTGAAGTATTACTGCTTTAAGGCTTTAGCAGAATGCTATTTTCAGCTTTGTGATGAGATGATTATAATATGAAATCATGCTGCATGACCAACTTGTCAGGTGTTTGCTGTTCAGTTCTATTTTTTGTGGAATGAACAAGTGCTGTGAGGAATGATTTAGGTAACACAGGCAGAGAGTTCTCAATGGCAGCCTGAATAGCGGGTTTTTCCCGTTGTTAGAATGGATGTGATTCCATCTGAGTGTTAATGTATTCTGATACACTTTTCTGCTTAGTATAACAAAATCTGCTAATATGATCTGAGAGTGATTTTTCCTATCAAAGTTCAATTTGATGTTTTCTGTCTTGATCTGTTTTTTTATCATCTCTATTACAAGAAATGGAATTCCTGACTTGTAAATGTGTTTGCTTGTGGTCTATATGCAGCAAGGTAATAAATAATGTTAGCCTCTCCTCTCAGTCTTTTGTGTTTGATTAAACCAATCCCATGGGAAAGAAGGTATCATGAAGATTGTTAGCCTTTCTTTGGATATATATGTGTGTATGTAAATATATGCACCCTTGAGATGCATCTGATGAAGGAGACAAGTCTATGAATGCAACTGAGATATTTCTCTTGCTTAGTGCAAGTTCCCTTTGCATTAGAAAATAGGTAAGATATATTGGCTTAATGTTGTGAACCAGCCTCAATCGAGATAAAAGCAGCAGGCCTGTAGCGAGGGGGTGGTTTTAGGGGTTCAAACCCCCCCCCCCCCGAAATGTTTCAGATTTTTTTAAAAAACCTGGTTTACTCATGAATTTTAACTGGTTAACCAAATCCCATGCTAAGTCTATGAGATGCAAAAAATTAAGAGTCCCTCCAGAATGGCAAGCACTATCTCAAGCAAATACCGACAATTTATTCACACTGTCATTACTTGCAGCAGTAGCCGATGTAGTGAAGCAACCAAGTTGGGTGTGTGTGTGTTGAATGCTCTCATTAAGGAGGCCAGACTTGGTGGAGGTGGTTGACTGGGGCGGAGCTGCAGGCTATTGAAGGTTGCTCTGCCCCCTGCTGCGCTCTTGGCTTCAGCGTGAGCTAGGAGGCAGGTTTCAACACACCCCCCCCCCAAATTTTCAACCCTCCCCGAAATCTTCAACCCCCTCCCCCCCAATTGTCAACCCTCCCCGAAAATTTTTTCTGGCTACGGCCCTGAAAAGCAGGATATAAATACAAATCATCATCTTTAAGACTCACTAAATATAAGTAGTGGACCAACTCAAAATGATTATATACTGGCATTAAGAATTTTCCTGTCATTTTATCATACACTTCAAGAATAAAACAGAAACACAGCACTCCATGTGTTTTGAAAAACCTAGAGAAGTAGAATTCCTTTAAAAATAGCCACAAAAATGATCTTAATATTCATTTTTTATCATGTCATAGGTAAATTGAGAATATACTGCAAGTTGCTTCTGTCGTGAGAGAGTTGGCCATCTACAAAGACGTTTCCCAGAGGATGGCCGGATGTCTTAACATCCTGTGGGAGGCTTCTCTCATGTCCTGGCATGGGAACCTGGTGCTGACAGTTGGGAGCTCACCCCATCTTGTGGATTTGAACCACCAACATTCAGGTCTTTAGGGTAGCAGTTCAGCCGGCACAAGGGTTTAACCCATTGCACCAAAAAATTATATTGTGTGTGTGTGTGTGTGTGTGTGTGTATATATATATATATATATATATATATATATATATATAATGTCACATGGGGTTGTTTTAACCTCCAGTTTGCTAGTTAAACTAAATTATAATGTCGCAAAAGGATGCAAGTCTAAAAGTGTGTCACCAACATGAAAAGTTTGAAAAGTTGTCTTGGAGAGTCTCGATGGGGTCAAATATTACTATTCTCTCCAATGTGAACTCTATGTCTGTAGATTTCAAGTCTCAGAGAAGTCTGGATTTTCATTTACATTTCCCCAATATGAATCAGATGAGAGGCATTTTCTGAGACTTTCTTTAACATTTTCATTGATCTGTACCTTTTTACTTTAAAAAAAGTGTTGACAAAAATGTGTTCTGATGATAACAGCATTAGAAATCTCAATGCATGACTTCTTTCTCCCCACCTTCTCCTTCTCCTCCCCTGCTTTTGTAGACACTGCAAAAGAGACAAAACTTCAGTTCCTGAATATAATAAAGCTATGAAATATTAGAAGAATTAGGAAAGACAAAACTCTTGCAGTACAGGACCCAAAATCTTGTCTTCGCACTTTACTATTGTACCCAAAGTGATAGTGTCCTATCTTATACTGCCCTCTAGCTCTACTGCAGCCATATGACCTATCCACTTTATCCATCAACCCTATCCTCACAATAGTTTTGCACCAGTCTGCTCACACATGCCCAGAAACTGATCATTATTGCAGAGTTCACTGGCTATTGGTTTGATGTTTTGCTTTTATATTTTTTATAGCATTGTTGTTTTATTCTGTTTATGTTGTTGTTTATATATTTTAATGTTCTATATTTTAACCATGTTGATCAGGTTTGTCCCCATGTAAGCCACCTTGAGTCCCTTCAGAGAGATGAAGGTGGGGAACAAAAATAATATTATTATAAGTTATTATTGCTTTCTCTCCCACCTCTCTCCTTCTCCTCCTCCAGTGTTGCCTACGTTCAGATGGCAAATTCAGTAACCAAGCAGGGCTTTAAACTTTAATATTTTCACTCCAAGCCCAGCACTTTGAACAGTACATTTGTACATTCAAAACAGTAGTTGCGATTTTTGTTTTAAACCAAGATACAGAGACTGAAAGCTAGTGATAACAAAGATTGAAATTAATTGGTTCAACCTGCATAATGAGAAAGCCAGTTAGTAATATGAATAACTTTAATAATTTGCTGGAATATGTCAAAACTCTAAAACTAAAGAGAGCAGTAAATTGAATTGATATTTTACTTACTCATAAATGACCCACTAGATGGCCCCAGTCTTCCAGGCATTCAGGAATCAAACCTGCTCCTTGAAAATTAAATCTAGATGAAAATGTTATCTTTGCTAATAACTTTAGGTGTGATTCTTGTGTCTCTCTCCTTTTTCATTAAATAACCATAAGAAGCATAACATGTATGCAGAACCATGTACAATAGATCACAACTGACTTTGTATGTAACTATAGATTATATTATTTGTTATGGTCTTGTAAGTTTTTGAATGTATTACTTTTGTTCTTGGTTATGACTGGCATCTCAATGTGATAATCTCTGGGATAATGTTTATCATTCTCAAATCCATCTTAGTAAAGGCTTTAGGTTTGCAATGAGCATAGGAAGATTAATTCACAGAACCACCCACACATCGATGCCATTTCTGGAAATATGTTGCCAGCAGATGGTGGCATTTTCACTACCTATGGACCTACTGAGACACTCTAAACTGGCATGTAATTAATGTTCACATGACTGGAAGTACATTATGTACACTTTGCAGTAAATATCTATGAATGGTAAGGAATCTGTGAATGCAAACCCAAAAGAGGGTGACAAATGGATAGGTTTAAATGTCAAGTGTAATCTATTTGCATTATACTGGAGCTAGAGTTTGAATTACAAAATGGGGCACAGTACCTTTCCCAATGGACAACATGGTCAGCATCTGGCGTATTAATGAGAGATGCACGAGCAAGTCTGGCATGAACATGCTTATGTACCCTTTGGGTGGGATACAGACAGGCTATTCTTTTGCCATTGTGTTTCATTCTCAAATCTCTCCCCTCTGCAGTTGTCAAGTCAGTGGGAAGGGTGAGGGGGAGAGGTCATGCAGACCTTGAAGCAGTAGTTGGACTGAGTTCAGAAAGAAAGGGAAAAAGTTAAAGTGTTTGCAGATAAAACATACCTTCTCTTTCCTTCTCCCGGGAGCTCAGAGCATCAATATTATCAGAATGCGAACTGTTTCTTCCTTTCCTTTCCTTTCCTTTCTTTCCTTTCCTTTTCACAGAGAAGATCCAGCAGCAGCTCATCCAAAAGCTGGAAAGTTTGGGCCACAAAGTTTGGGGAGCGATACAGGATTTCAAGGCTTTGGGTGGTCCAGTTCTCTTTTTGGGTATTCCTGGAAGATGATGCAAAATGCAAGCCCACAGTTTCTTCATCCATGTACAGCCAGTGCTGAACTTCAAGAGGTCACAAAATTCATTTTTGTGATAGTTGTAATGGACCAACATTGGACCCTCTACTGTTTTATTCACTGTACTATACTATGTTTACCTATCTTGTTTTTTTTTCTACATTCCTTTCTAGCACATTGTTTGCAGATAATTACATTCCACACTTCTTTTAACCTTATCTGCTTTCATGCCTTGTCTTCTTACCCTGACCTTAGACTATCTATCACAATAAAGTCAGGAGGCCGTCTTTTTGCAAAATACAGCAAGATTCAAAGACCTCACGCTTGCAGTAAGTACAAGCGTGAGGTCTTCTATAAGCACAGAAGAATGACCTCCTTGCCCTCAAAGCTATATTTCTGTCCCCCGTAGCCCCACTGCTAAATTCCCCTCTTCCAAGATAATTCAGTTACTACTACTACTACTATGCTGATAATGGCATTTGAATGAGGTCCTAGTTATGTGTGAAGTACTGCAGCTCTTTGCTATGTTTCTTCTCAAAGAAAGCAAATTGTAATTTTAGCATTTTGCTTGCTCCAGAGAAGTCTTCTAAACTGCAGTATTAAAAGATGATTTGCAATTGAGAACTTGTTTTGCACACAGAGAAATTAAGTGCATTAAAGGCCTTTAGCGACAATTTTATAGACAGAAATGATCTAATTGGACCACTAATTTCATAACCAATGTTAAGCCTTTCATTTATTTATTTAGTTATATCCCACCTTTTTTCATGATAATAGATCTCAAGGCAGCTAATACAATATTTAAAACAAAGCCAGAATATAAATATAAATATAAGATATAAAAATCAATTACACAATTTATATTAAAATATTAAGCACTGAAATATTAAACTGCATTAGAAGACTATATATAAATACTTTTAAAAGCTTAAAAACAGAATTGCACAGCATTAAAAGCCCAGCCTGACAGTACAAAAATATTTTGACCTACTGATGGGAGGAGAGCAAGGATAAGACCATCCTGGGCTTCCACAAAGAAGGTCCTCTCCCTTGCTCCCATCAAACAAGCCTGGAACAGAGAGGCCCCTCTAGATGGTCTTAGAGCTCTAATGAGCTCATGCAGAGAAATATGGTCATTCAAATGACCTAGACTCAAGCTGTATATGGCTTTATAGGTCAAAACCACCTTTTTGAATTATGCCCAGGAACAGGCTGGCAGCCAATGGAACTGTTCCAGCAAGGAAGTTGTGTATTCCCTGTAGCCAAGCTCAGTTAGCAACCTTGCTGTAGCTCTTTAGGCCAACTGATGTTTCTGAGCATTTTTAAAAAGCAGCCAAACACAGAGGCTATTGCAATAATCCAAAAGAGAATGTAACTAAGCCACCTACCACTGTAGCCAGATCTGATTTCTCCAGGAGCTGGAGAAGTTGGTGCAAAAGCAGTCATGCCCACTGTCAAAACCTGAACCTCCAGGTTCAAAGCTGAATAAAGGAATACCACCAAACTGCAAAACTGTGTTTTCATGAGGAATGTAACCCCAACTAACACTGGCTGAATTTTTATTCCCAAATCTGCCTTTCAGTTGACCAGGAGCTCCTCTGTCTTGTCTGGGCTGAGTTCAATTTCCTTGTCTTCATCTATTCCATTGGAGCTAACAGCACTAGTTTATCACAGGAGCAGTTTTTCTGCTACATCTGATGCCAAAACTCTGGACAACCTCTTCCAGCAGTTTCATATAGGTGTTAAATAGTGTAAGAGACAAGACAGAAATATTATGTTGTACAGAAGTTATTGCCCCTTGCTCACAGGGCCAGCCCAAAACATGCAATAAAGGGCAATATGGTTTTTCCACTCATTCTAGATTAAAAACCAAATAGAAAGATAGGCAAATCTTATTTCAGCACTGGAATCAATACAATACTTTCTACTGCATCTTGAAAAACTGAATGGGACAGGGAAGCCACATAACACAGAGATCTCTATCCATTCTGTGCCCCTCAACATCTGCTGAGGAGGTTGCATGATTCTCAGTTTGCTTGGAAAAGGCACCAGAACAGGAAGTACATGGAAGGAGGTGGATGGGTGGGACAGGAGTTTCTATGGTTTGCCAGTGGGCCTCTTGCTGGGAGGGTGGGCCTTGCCTGGTCCTCTTTTCTTTTTATGTTTCCATCAGCATCTTGGATAAGATATGCAGAAGGTTAGGGACATTTGGTCTCCAAGACCATAGTTCTTACAAGTGGCTATGTGTGACTGAAACTTCTGGGAATTGAAGTCGAAAACATGTGAAAGATTGAAAGACATCCCACTCTAAGGAAAAAATCCTTCTGTTGTGTTATATAACATTCAAATGGAACCATTAAAGACCTGCTTGAAGCTGGTGATGCAAATAGATTACTATTACCTGCTACTTCAGCTTTCCATTTCGATGCAGGAAGCAAGAATATTTTCCAAAATAAATGAGTATAAAGTAGCACTTGATACTTTTTTCCCTTTTAAAGCTTGCCACAGCCAGAAAGCAATATCCAGAGAACACTTCTGGGATGGATTTCATTATACTAGCTAATTAATGCAAACACAAGGAGGGAGACATCATTATATGGAACCGTTTGCAATCTGAAGACTATAAAAATCCAGACTCTAACACCCTTGTTTATCCCAAGCACTACCAGAGCTGTTTGAAAACAAAACTTCTTTGATTAGAAAGTTAATTTGAAAAATGAGATGTGATGCCATATATAGAGGTAGCAACATGGACTTTATGTCTCCAGTTTCCTGCTGCGGTTTGGTTATAAAAGGTTAATGGCCTCTTGTGCAATTTTCTCTAACCAAAATGAAAGGAACACACTAAATAAACACTAAATGGAAACAAACATCCATCCACAATGCAGGCAGTGCACAACACAGAGACATGTACCATGGAGACTTCTGGTAGCTGTTTGGTGACTCCAAAACCTTGAGAAAAAGAATTAAAGCAATTTGGGTTCCATTGGATTTTACTCAGTTCCAGAAATAAGTGACCTTTTTGCCTCTTAAGCTTCATAGGTGGCAACAGTTTGCAGTACATTTGTATCCACTAGGCATGAGTAATCCATGGTTCTAAATGGTTCTAAAGTACTTACAAAACTAGGGGGCGCTGGTCGTTTGCTTCTACAGTGTTGCTAAAGTTCTGGTGGTGAAAATTTCAGAACTCTAACAAAACTTTTTTAAAAATCATTATAAATAGCAGTTCCTAATTGGTTCTGTCATAAAAATCACCAATAATGAAATAATAATGAAATTTTGAAAGTTTTGTTAGAGTTTTGAAATTTTCACCACCAGAACTTTAGCAACACTGTAGAAGCAAAGGACCTGCACCCCCTAGTTTTGTAAGTACTTTAGAACCACTTAGAACCACGAATTGCCCATGCCTAGTTATCCACATACAGAGACTCAGTGTGATGTCATGAGTAGACCATGGGACAAGAACAAGTCTCCATTTGATCATAAAGTCCACTGGGTGAAATTAGGGCAATCTTTCAATAACCTTATAGGGTTATTGTGAGTATAAACTGGGAAGGGGGAGGATTCATTATGTGGCATTTTTCACTTCATCAGCAGTGGGGAATTATGTCAAAGCTGGGATGGTTGCAGCTTACCTATATGTTTCCCAAAACAACATATTCAGAAAAAGTAGGGAGAGAAAAAGAGTCCTTATACTGTGCTACCTTGTCTGCATTTGAGAAAAAGGAGAGGCAAAATATCCTATATATATATATAGAGAGAGAGAGAGAGAGAGAGAGAGCTCTCCAGGTTGCAGAATCACAGCCATGTTTTGTTTTGTAGTATACCTATCTTGGTTGGAAGGTGAATGCTTAAGAGCAGAAGGCAAGGGAAAAGGCTATATGTGTATTTATAAATACTAGGACTTTGACATGCTTTTACAGCAGCACCAGTATACTAACTAATATGAAATGGACAAGGATCCAGACCAAAAAGAGTTAACAGAGTTTGTAAAGGGATATTCTGTTGAAATGGGAAGATAAATAATAATAATATTTGGTACTGTTTTATTATCCGAGCAGAGGCCACAAGGGGGTGCTAGGGAGAGAAGGGTTGTCCATTTTACAGGGATGGAAGGAAGAAAACCATTTCCCCCTGTTTTCCTGTTATTATCCCCACCCACATCCCCTTTGTGGAAACAAATTGACCATTCCCTCTCTCTAGCACCCCTTGTGGCCTCCGCCTGAATAATGGAACAGTATCTAAAATTCATTCTTCCCACTCCTGAAATTTTCCTTCAAATTTCCTCCAAATGTGTAGCATTACAGTAACTTAAACTTTGACTAGTTAGAAATAAAGGGAAAGGGGCAGGCAAATTATCAGAGGAATGTGAAAACAACGAAGTTGTGAGGATGAATTATTTTCAATCTCTCACTTTTTGCAATGCATGAAGTTTAAGAATGGAAAGAAATTTAATTTCAGAGGACAGAATTCTAATTTAGAGGCAATGTCCTCATTTTCTTTACCTGATCTCTATACAGCTGAAGAAGCGGTAACTGTTAACCAATATTTCTGAAAAGCCCATCTCTTCCATGCTATTGTAGATCTATATAATTTTTCTCCTAAGCATAACCAACCAAAACAGGAGCCTTCATTAGTAAGTTACAATGGAAATCATTGTCAATGAAACTGTGACTCACAACTTTGATTCCCCTCTCAAACCCCTTATTAACATTTTTATTAAAGATATTTCACAGCTTTGTGCTGTCTCATTTGCAACTGTCAACTAAGATACACCCTGTGTGACATGAATAGCTAATAAATTCAATTTCAGGTATAATGGAATTTGGATGTGTATAAATATGTGGCTAATTTCATGGATACTGGCAAGGAATTCTCTTGTCTTTCTTGTCTTTCTTTTCTTCTTCTTCTATTTTAGCAGCAGAAACTTCAACAGTCCCATTTTTGGAATAATCTCTGCCTCCCAGAGCCTCAGCTACATCGTGAAGAGCTGCCTACGCTTGTCAGGCACTGGATTTCCTTTTAGGAATTATAACTATTTATACAAAATGAAGTCACAAAAGCAAGGTCTTCCCCCTTCCCTTAGTCACCATACAGCAAAATTTAATTGCTTTCACAAATAAGAAGCTGTAGACCATCTGCAGGAGGTCCTCTCTCCTTTAATCTATTCCCTTGTTTGCCATGGATCTCACTTGAGCAATCCACAAAGTCAACCTTGGATTGGCTACTAAAAAGGTACATTTGTTGATAACATGATGTAACATGCAAGGAAAGGGTGGTGCTAATTAATCCAGCCCAAAGTTAAATCTATGGATTTCTTGTTTAGAAAATCAGTGTATAGTTGCTGAAGTTAAATTCCAATAAACTTAACTATAACATTTAACAAAATAATTCTCGTGAACAATTGATTTATGGTATTTCTTTCTTCTGAAATGTGTCTCAGTACTGCTTAGATTTAGAATGAATGAGTGATAGCAGTAGAAGTAGCAGAAAGTGCAATATTACTAAATACCCACACCACAAAATCCTTCTGTCTTATCAAATGGTCATTTGCTGAAAGCCCACCTGAAAATAATAATAATAATAATAATAATTATTATTATTATTATTATTATTTCTTACCTGGCTCTCCTCAGCTTTGGGGCACGACATACTTAAAACAGATCATCATAAAACATTCCGTAAAATACATAAATGAAAACATATTTCTATAAAATACACATTTTAAATACACAGAACAAAGATTAATATTCAATAGATACAGAACTTGACTTTAATAATACATACATACACATATACATACATTTGCCAGCTGGAGGGATGACAAAAAGGGAGGGAGCCAAGCTGGTTTTCCTTTAAAAAAGAGCTCTAGCAATTTGGGACCATCACATAAACTTGCTGTACTGCCAAACTCACTGTAGTTTAAATATAGAAGGATACTGATTTTGCATAGAGCTTTTTCACACTTAAGACTTCATCACATGGAAGTTTTCTTCAATTTTTCTCCATTTTAGCAAGCTGACAAAACGGAGTCTCGCGTATGGACTGCGGGAATATGTCTTGTCAGCAAGGAGATTTGCAAGTAGAACTCTCCCCTGGAAGGAAAGATTGTTATTGCTTCTTTGGTAATGGACAACCAAGAGTGTCCCTCTGTACCCCACCAAGGAAGGAATGGGAGTCCTCACTAACCGGAGGAGCAAAGGAAGGAAAGAAGGATGGATGGATTTAGGTGATTGTATAATAAAACCATTCCCTCTCACATCCCATGGCTGCCTGACAAGCCAAAACAGTGGGAGTAAGCTTTCGCGTATAAATCCATTGTTTAAAAGTATTACAATTAGGAGGCATTGAAAGGTTTGTTCTGTTAATTAAAAGGGGCACTTCAGGAACATTATTATTATTTATTTATTTCGAGGTTTTATATACCGACCCTCTCACCTTCAAAGAGGGATTCAGACTGGTTCACAACATGTGTTAACATACAAAGAATATACAATAACAACACAATGCCACTTCATAACACGATTAAAATATCAGCACTATACACATTAAAACATTATCATCACAGTTAAAAGAGCCAAATCGTCCAACACCATCACAATACTATTCATCATCCTCCTTTCATGTGGGCAAAGAATTAAATCAGTTGTCAAATGCCGCGTTCCACAACCAGGTCTTTGTTAGTAGAATACAGGTGGAATACAATACAACCACGGGATAGATACAGTATTGTGTGGGAAGTAATGACCAGAGACACATTTGTTCCATGATAAAAACATGGAGCCAAGACAAAGGACTTCATCACACTGAGCTGGAGAAAATGAGGGGGGGGGGGTGTGAAGTTTGTCTTTAAAGAAGACAAAGAATTTACTTGTTCCCATCATACTAAGATTGCCTTCTCCAGCTTCTAATTCAACCATCCACTTAATTCCCATCCCATGGCCAGGTGATGGCTCCTCCCATTTCAAGGATACCAGCACACTTTTAAAAACAGGCATCCTTTAAGGTAGCCTTGTGGGCTAGGCAAAACTACAGTTAGGTGGATCAGTAATTGGTTAAGCAAATGAACCCAAAGGGTGATCACCAGTGCTTCCTCTTCAACCTGGAAAGAAGTGACTAGTGGAGTGCCGAAGGGTTCCATCCTGGGCCTGGTCCTGTTCAACATCTTTATTAATTACTTAGACAAAGGGTTAGAAAGCATAATCATCAAGTTTGCAGATGACACCAAATTGGGAGGGATAGCTACTACCCCAGAAGACAGGAGCAGAATTCAAAACTATCTTAACAGATTAGAGAGATAGGCCTAAACTAACAAAATGAAGTTCAACAGTGACAAATGCAAGATACTCCACTTAGGCGGGAAAAAAATTAAATGCAAAGACACAGAATGGGGGACACCTGGCTTGACAGCAGTATGAGTGAAAAAGATCATGGAGCCTCATGGACATCAAGTTAAACATAAGCCAACAATGTTATGCAGTGGCAAAAAAGCCAATGGGATTTTGGCCTGCATGCATAGGAATATCGTGTCTAGTTCCAGGGAAGCCATGCTGCACCTCTATTCTGCCTTGGTCAGACCACACCTGGAATACTGTGTCCAATACTGGGCACTGCAAATGAAGGGAGATGTTGATAAGCTGGAATGTGTCCAGAGGAGGGAGACTAAAATTATCAAGGGTCTGGAGAGCAAGCCCTATGAGGAGTGGCTTAAAGAGCTGGGCATGTTTAGCCTGAAGAAGAGAAGGCTGAGAGGAGACACGATAGCCATGTATAAATAATATGTGTGGGGAAGTCATAGGCAGGAGGGAGTGAGCTTGTTTTCTGCTGCCCTGGAGACTAGGACACAGAGCAGTGGCTTCAAACTACAGGAAAGGAGATTCCACCTCAATATGAGGCAGAACTTCCTGTGAGAGCTGTTCAGCAGTGGAACTCTCTGCCCCAGAGTGTGGTGGAGGTTCCTTCTTTGGAGGCTTTTAAACAGAGGCTGGATGGCCATCTCTCAGGGGTGCTTTGAATGCGATTTTCCTGCTTCTTGGCAGGGAGTTGGACTGGATGGCCCATGAGGTCTATTTCCAACTCTATGATTCTATTATTCTTCAAGCCCCTTCCACTGAATCAGAAGCACCTTTCTTAAGGCAGCACTTTCCCTGGGGTCGATTGCACTGAGATTTCCTCCCATTGCCCCTCCAGGATTTAGATTATGTATCTTTTTTAAAAAAACATCACCCCAGATCATAGGAAGTGGCTTTAAATTCACCCTTTCCACAAGCCTCTGCATTGGCAATCTGGGGAAATGAGCATTTCGACTCCTCCCACACACAGTGTCATCATTTTATTTACAAGCAGGCAACAGGGATTAACATCACACTGGGAAATTGACCATTTGGCCTCTCTCTCTGTGGAGAATTTAAAAATAACTTGATTGCCAACCAGCTTAGGAATTGTTGGAAAAACCAACACTTTGGAAATGGCAAAATTACTTATCCCCACAATTGAAGCTTGTGTCATGTGCAGGTCACAGTGGGTTGCCATTTCTTAAATGTGTAGAAATGCTGATTTTATTGTGTGTATTTAAGTTATAAGGAAGGTGATGTTGTGTTCTATTTATATCTTTCATAAATTTATTGATTTTAAAACCTTTTATGGGAAATCTGCTCAGAACACGATACAGTGATGATAATAATAAGATTAAAATAGCAAAACCTAATTATTGAGCCAATCTAGTTCCATCCACACAAGGGTACCCTATAAACTAGCTTAATTATACACAAAGACAAAAATAAATCTTTTAAGATGTCATTTGCTGTTTTATGTGCACAATGCACACCATCTGCTCTTCTAAAAAAAGAGGAAAATAGCTTCAGAACCTTGACTTGTAAACATGTTTTTTTCATTTCTGCTGCTGTCCCCCACCTCCACTGTGATAGTTTGAGTGATTTTTATTGTGTGAAGATTGCACATTTCCCACCCTTGACCTTGGGTGTCATAGATTCACACCCTAGACATTTACAGGAGCACATAGCCAAATATGGAAAAACACCTTCTGCCTAAGATTTACAATTCAACAACATATGCAGAGCTATAGGTTCCTGTCTTCAAAATAGACAACTAAATTTCAGTTTTCTTTTCCATTGTCTTTCCTGGTCTTCTGGTTTAGTCATCTTCTTAAGACTTCATCACATGGGGCGGGGGGAAGCAGTGGAAATTGTCTTCTTATCATAGTCTTTAGATGTATATTCACCCCCATCACACGTGATGTACTGTTGCTCTTTTCAACAGTAATCCTCTGCATTCTGAGCTATCACATGGGCAAGTGTAGTCCCTGCGCATACCACTTTATTTTCTTTTTTAATTTAAAAAAGGGAAAATCTCAGAATGGCAGAAGTCTGAAATCTTAAAAAAGGAAAATTAGGAGATCTGAAGACAATTGCTCCCCAACTCCAAAACCTCAGTTTCTACACACTTTAAAGACAGTTTAAAGACAGTGTCGCACAGAGAATTACCAGAAGTACTCTTGTCATATTATACACTCTGTGGGAATCTGTCTATGAACTATTTTAAGGTGTGTGGAAACCAGGGAGGGGGCTGCATCTGATGAGGTTCTTCATCTCCTACAGCAAGTGAGAGATGAAGGGACAAGAGGAAGAATAGCAAAGGAGGAACTACTGTTTCCTGGTGTCCTGCTACCTCAGCAGTTGTAAAGATGTGCATAGAAACTTTTGCTCACTACTTGGCAATGATTCCTGGAAGTTAATATTGTATTTAAAAATATAGAGGTTTAAAAGAGAAAGAAAGTGATGGATGAACAGAAAAATGTGTATAAGCTACATTGAGTCCCAGTGGGAGAAAGGTAACATACAAATACATACTGTAAATACTCTAGTCTAAGGCTAGTTTTTTAGCCCTTTTTTAGGCTGAAAAAGTTCCCCTCGGCTTATACTCATGTGAAAGGTTTGGTGGGAAGGCGTGAAGCTGAAAGAAGGCTATATGGATTTTATTGGTATCTATTTTTATTTTGAAATGTACTAATAGCTGCTGCATTTCCCACCCTCGACTTATACTCAAGTCAATATGTTTTCCCAATTTTTTGTGGTAAAATTAAGTACTACGGCTTATATTTGAGTTGGCTTATATTCAAGTATATATGGTACATAAAACATAAACAGGCAGTTTTTCCTGTATTGCAAAAGCTATTCTACTTTCAACTAATGCAATCAAAGATACTATCATGTCCCGGGATGAAGGAGAATTCATCTTCTGTAGGTGAAATTAAGAAGTGTCCATGTGCTCTTTTGTCCTCATTTGGTGCCTGAGAGAACAAAATGCTTTGTGTCAATTCTCTTTGTTTGCTTACAAAGGCTATTTATAAAGCAAATAGAGGTCTCCATTAGGTTAAAGAATTCTGGAAGGGTAGTGGAAAAATAAGAACTTCTGCAAACTCTGAGGGAAAAAAAAGGGGGTGAGTTGATATACAGAAACCAGCTCTTCAGAAGTGTTGATTTTGTTTAGCAAAATAATATACTGGAATAGCCAAACACCCTCATATAATCCAGATCACTTCAAAATTTTGAAAAAAAAAATGCTTTGGGATCACAGCCCTAAAACTCCCAAACTAAAGTATTTTTTTACAAGCTCTGTTGCTTGGAAACATAACATGGGTTACAGGAATGCTAATGTTTAACACAATCAGTGTAATCGTGTATTATGAAATGTTAATGAGTATTTTAAATGGTTCTCCTTTTCCTTAAGATAAACTACAAGTAAGGGGTCCAGGTCAATAGAAGCACACTTATAATATGCCCAACTAGCTTATCTTTTCTTACTGTTTGCTGAATTCAAAATCAGCAGCAGCCACTCCCCCCCCTTTTTTTTTTTTTAATGTAAGTAGAAGAAAAACAGCAAAAGGCATTAGAGAAATACAGTCCATTAAGCAGCTGCTAGAATGCTAGTAATGGCAATAATTGGGTTGCCTTGCAGCCTATCATTATGTAAACACTGGAGAGTGCTTCAGATTAAAGGGTTAAGCAGAAGACTTCCTCCCTCCTCCCCGCCACCGCAAGACAATTCAGATGTGTCTGATATTCACAGACAGTTGGCCAGCAGCTGAGGTTTCATTAATAATCCCACATATGACCCAAAAAGAGCGTCTCCCTTTGGTGTGCTTCCGGAAGCCGCAGGCAGCCTGAGCAGATGGGAGAAATCATCATCCATAGACCGTCAACAGGGGAACCTCAGGCCACATGCTTGAATTTTTCTCAATGAATGGCATACAAGAGAGGCATTCAATCCATGTGACTGCAGCTGCTGGGTCCTCGGGGAAGAGGGAGGCTTCTGATTGGCCCAGATTTTTCGCAGGTTATTAACAGGTCATGCTGTGACATTAGGAGGCCGGAAACATCCCATCTCCCAGGAGGCTGAAACAAAAGCAGAGAGAGATTCCTGCTCATAATTCAAACACAGTTCAGTGCTTACAGATTACACCACATAATCTGCTTGGCAAGGAAACAAGGCTTGCTAAGGCACCGCTATCTGATTTATATCTTTCTTCTCTTGCTTTCCATTTGGAGTGCCAAGAAAGGCTCTTTTTACATTCCCCGGCCTCAAAGGAAAGAGATGGCTGCTTCCCTGATGCTTTTCAAAATCAACTCCTGAAGTGAAAAAGCAATTCTGACGGTTGCCAGCCTGACCTCAGATGTTCTTGGCTTCTTTTCTTCCATACAGCATCCTGGACTCTTGATTTCCTAGTGACGTGAATTGCTGAGCTGGTGATGTCAGATGTAGCACCAAAATATTGGTTTTTCTTTTATAGTATAGTCTCGCTGATCTAACCTACATGGGCTGGCAGAAAGTTGGAAAAGAGAAAATGTTGGATAATAAGGAGGGATTAAGGAAAATCCTATTAAATGTCAAATTATGTTATGATTTTATAAATTAAGCACCAAAATATCATGTTTTAGAACAAATCAACAGAAAAAACAGTTCACAGTAACGTTGTGTACTAATTACTGTATTTACAAATTTAGCAGCAAAACATTGCAATGTATTGAAACAGCTGTGGATCTAGGCGGGAGACAGACTATGTTGGATAATACAGGATGTTGGATAAGTGAAGGTTGGATAAGCAAGACTTTACTGTATTAAACAGACATTTCCCTTGGCAGGGAACAACAAAGCAGGGAGAAATGAAACTGGAAGATACCATAAGATCATATATGTCACCCTTATTCTGCTCTAATTATCTGTGGGTTAAAACACATGGCTAAGAATGGAGCCATGGTCACTTTAGGCACTAGATCCCATCTGATTTTGGAAACTAAGTAGCAGAGTCAGCTCTGGGTAGTTCATGCATGAGAGGCCATCAATAAATACCAGTTTTGGAAACTATATATCAGAGGAAGAAACTGGCAAAACCACCTCTAAGTATTTCTTGTCTTCAAAAACTCTATGTGATCCCCATAATTTGGCAGGCAAATTGGAGGTATTCACTCACACACAGGATGTTTTCCCATTCACAGACATACATACATACACACACACACACCAGTCTGACTAATATACACTTATAGGCCCATGGGGAGTGCTAAAAGCTTCCCACTATATTTATTTATTTATTTATTTCAGGCCCTTCTACCCCGCCCTTCTCAACCCCCGAGGGGGGACTCAGGGCGGCTTACAAAAGGCACAATTCGATGCCAACAATTCAACAGATAAATTACATAACAGCAATAACCACAATAGTTAAAAACAATCAATTAAAACAATAACAATTAAAAGCCAATCTAATGGCCAACGTTCACCGAGTTCTAAAATCCGTAAGTCCATTCAGCATTACCATAGTCCTTTCCAAGTTCTGGTCATCATATAATATAAGAACTTTGAATGTTTTTTTATTAATTGTTTTCCCACTCAACATGACTATTGTGGATAGTGGATTGTGAAACCTCTCTAGGTGTTCAGGGAATGACCTACAGTTATGAATCTTATCTTCAAAAAAGGTTAATCACTTCTGATAATTTGCCTAAAGTTTGGACAGAAATTTGGAATGAATTCATTGAATTGAAAGCACAATACAGCTAGTGTCCAAAATAAAAAGACAAAACACCCTATTTTAAAAATCCCTGTATAAAAAACAATATTCTATATAGTAGTGTGAGTGCAGCATTTTCCCGAATGAAGCAGAGAGTGTTTGAGAACCGGGACATCCATAGGGATACCAAGGTGCTTGTCTATCAAGTTATTGTCCTCCCAACCGTGCTATATGCCTGCGAAACGTGGACTGTCTACAGACGTCACATGCAACTCCTGGAACAATTCCATCAGCGCTGCCACCGGAAAATCCTTCAAATTTCTTGGGAAGACAAGCAGACAAACGTCAGCATGCTGGAAGAAGCAAAGACCACCAGCATTAAAACGATGGTCCTCTGCCATCAACTCCGCTGGGCCGGCCACGTTGTCCAGATGCCTGACCACCGCCTCCCAAAGCAGTTGCTCTACTCTGAACTTAAGAACAGAAAACGGAACATTGGTGGGCAGGAAAAGAGATTTAAAGATGGCCTCAAATCCAACCTTAAAATCTCTGGCATAGACACTGAGAACTGGGAAGCCCTGGCCCTTGAGCGTTCCAACTGGAGGTCAGCAGTGCTGCAGGATTCGAGGAGGCACGAGTGGAGGGTGAAAGAGAGAAACGTGCCAGGAGGAAGGCACGTCAAGCCAACCCCGACCGGGACCACCTTCCACCTGGAAACCAATGCCTTCACTGTGGGAGAAGATGCAGGTCTAGAATAGGGCTCCACAGCCACCTACGAATCCACAAGGAAACGCATCATGGAAGACCATCGTACTCGTCCAACAAGGGATCACCTAAGTAAAAGTAAGTAAGTCTCAGAATTAGAAAGAAACCCATTCAAGGGTGGAAATAAAATGTTGCACCTAATTCTGAAAACTGCTAGAAAATAGTTTAGATAACAGAAATATCATTTGACTTTTTTTTCAAAAACAAAATAAAATGGGAATTATAACATACTACTTCAGCCTCCAGGCACATTTGTCTTGTCTGGAAAAGACCCCTGTTTACAATTATTTAGCTTTAAAGGGGACATGAACCAGTAAGCCATTCAAATAGATGACCATTTTCAAACACTGTCTCTGGAATACGGGTCACACAACCATCCTAAAAAAAGCTTGTCCATGTTGGGTGTCCTGGTCCAGCAACTGGAGAGGCTAGGGTGGAAAATATTTCAAATATACACCACACTTGCCTAGTCCAATGGTACTGAAAGGAGAGCTGGTGTGGTGTAATAGCACTGGACTAGAACTGGGGAAACCCGCGTTCAAGTCCCGACTCCATAGGAAAGTTCTGTAACTGACCTTGGGTCAGTCCCCAGTCCTCATCTCAACTAATCTCATGGGTTGTTGTAAGGGTGAAATGTGGAAAGGAATATGTTTACTACTCTAAGATTCTTATAAAAGGTGGAATATGCATGAATTTACATCAATGGTTCCCAACCTTTGGTCCTCCAGGTGTTTTGGACTTCAGCTCCCACAATTCCTAACAGCTGGTAAATTGGCTGGGATTTCTGGGACTTGAAGTCCAAAACAACTGGAGGACTAATGGCTGGGAACCACCAATTTACATAAGTAAACATCATTTGCTACTGTTATTAATATTAAGGATGCTGTTTTAAAAACAGAAACAGCAATGTTTCTTCTTTACATTCCCATCACAGACATAAAAATCTTTATGCAGAATGGTTGATTTCATAGGCTTTTTAAAAAAAGAATGAGGCTGGGGAAACGATCAGATGTTCTAATGCAAATGTATAGACAATCATTTCCAAAGATCACACAGAACAACCTTCTGGTATGTGAATCTAAACAGATGGGATGGGAGTTCTTTTTCAGACTTCCGTTTAAGCTGTAAAAAGAATGCCAGAGGAATAGAAGCAGTGCCATGAATCGGCCATCTGTTGCAAAAGTTAGACTCTGAGGCATCCCACTCTGCATTCTCTTAAGAGAACAAGAACAATAAATCTCTTCCTCAGGCTTTATATGGGTTAGGAAGGAGATCTCCTCTCAGGGAAAAAATGTATCAAATAAACTCCCTCTTTTTAAAATAGGTAAAGCTATGTATATCCAAGCTCCAGGTATGTACACCACAATTTCTCCCTAGCTTAGTTTTGGAACTGGGAATGTTTAGCTTATAGGAAAGAAGATTAAACAGGGAACATGTTGGTAATATACAAAGGCAACCACATCAGATCTTCCTATCTACCTATCTACATTATCTAACTATGGGCCTATTCCCTATAAGCACCAGATTCCATCTGATCTTGGAACAAAAAGGTGTCAACCTTGGTTAGTACTTGAATGGCAGACCACCAATGAATGCCAAGTCCTGTAGGCTATTTTTCAGAGGACGGAAGTGACAAAACCTCTTCTGAGTTTTCCTTACCTAACAAAACCCCATTGAATTCATGAAGGTGCAATAAGCCAACAGGTGACTTAAAGACAAACACACACACACACGCACGCACGCACACACACAGCTATTCTAACTTCTTGTCATGGGTCACCTTATTCCCCACGAATTAGATTGAGGGCCCGTCCACACAGCCCTAGATCCCAGAATATCAAAACACGGAATCCCACGATATCTGCTTTGAACTGGGTTAGTGCAGTCCACACTCAGATAATGTGGGATTTCCTGCCTTGATATTCTGGGATATAGAGCTGTGTGGAAAGGTCCTCATTCTGTTTAAAGTCATCCTGGTTGGCAGCTTTTGCTATATCTTGTGGCACTGAATTTCACATTCGTATGCAGTGTGAAGTGCTTCCTTTCCTCAATTCTTATTTTTTTTCCTTATTCAGTTCAGTTAGATGAGTTTGGATTCCAGTATTCTGAGAGAGAGAAAATTCCCAAACAACATCATCCACAGCATGCATAGTCTTATACAACTTTATCACCTATCCAATTCCCCCAAATATCTTAAAAGCACCAAATCCTAGATCAGCCCTGGCTAGTGTTGTTTATTTGTTCAGTCACTTCTGACTCTTCTTGACCTCATGGACCAGCCCACACCAGAGCTCCCTGTCAGCCATCACAACCCTCAGCTCCTTCAGAGTCAAGCCAGTCACTTCAAGGATACCATCGATCCATCTTGCCCTTGATTGGCCCCTCTTTCTTGTTCCTTCCATTTTCCCCAGGATCATTGTCTTCTCTAAGCTTTCCTGTTTTCTCATTTTGTGGCCAAAGTACTACATCTTTGCCTCTAATATCCTTCCCTCTAATGAGTTTTATTTCCTGAAGTATGCACAGGTTGGATCTTCTTGCGATCCAAGGCACTCTCAGAATTTTCCTCCAATACAACAGTTCAAAAGAATCTATCTTCCTTTGCTCAGCCTTCCTCATGGTCCAGCTTTCACATCCATAGGTTACTACAGGGAATACAATTGTTTTGGCTATGCGGATCTTTGTTGCCAGTGTGATGTTTCTACTCTTCACTATTTTATCAAGATTGGTCATTGCTCTCCTCCCAAGAAATAAGCATCTTCTGATTTCCTGGCTGCAGTCTTTGAGTATTCCTGGCCCTTTGCATTTCATGGGATCACCATAGATTAGCAGACAAAACAAAGACATGCACATATATTTTCACATATCATATCTCCCCTTACTCACCTCATTTTCTAAACAACCCCAAATGTTGTAACCTTTCCATAGAGCTGAATTGTGCCAGACCCTTGATCATTTCAGTGTCCCTTCTCAATACCTTTCCCAGTTCTACAATATGCTTTTAAAAGGACTTGAAATGTGGCAATTGAGTTGTTTATCAACTTTGTCCCTTGTTTAGGAATCTTTTATGGGCACACAGAAGCCTTGATCAGTGTTAGAAAATCTGAGATGCCCTCTGCCATTAATAAGAATATACAGTGACAATTCAATAGGTCAGATGTCAGGCATCCACTGGCAGTTGAAGTCATCTCTGCCCTTACTACTGTAACGCTAGTGTTCATTCATCTTGAAAGTTTAAATGAGAAACAACAGTGCTGCATGACTCTCAACTGCCCACACTGGATATCCCTTCCTATCCTCTTACCATCTTCGTCAGCATAGCAGGCCTTAGTTCTTACTGACTGAAACGTGTGCTGACTTGCCCTAGTTTACGTAAGTTTTCAATGCCCTGTGGCATGTACTTAGAAGATTCGGTGGAAACAATAAGCATTCTTGTCAATGGAGCAGGCTAGCTGACTGCACCTTGGTGCCAGAAGGGATGTGCAAAGTTCAGCCATTACAAAACATGACGCAAAAAGAAAATACCCAGTAACTTCAATCTGCACTCATCTTTGAAACTGCGTTGTTAACATATTGGATCTAGAAGCAGTCCCAGACTGTGAACAAAGTTTTCCCCTGAAAACTATGCAAACCCAGTTTTGCTGGCAGTTTTGCTGGCAGTTTTAGATAATCAGGTTGTATTTATCTGGTGTTAATCTTTTTTTAATTTTTACTTTGAATGTTCTTATTGTATTGTTAGACACTTTGAGTCTTGCCTTGGTGCGGGAGAAAAGCAGGATAAAAATTGATTCAAACAAAACTTAAATAAATAAATAGGACCCTAACCTGAAAAACCAGGTTAGGCCCCTTAACAGTAACTATCTTCATCTTGTCTAGATTCAACTTCAGTTTATTTTTTTCCCATTTCCATCTATCACATCCTCTGGGCATTCACTTGGAGTAGACATACTATCCTTAGCTGAGGCTATTTTTGAAAGCCTGGAGAAATATATTTGGGTGCCAACAGCATCCTAATAACACCTTGCCCTATGCCACTGAATGATATCTCCCAGTGTTATGACATTATGTCGATATTGAGTAGCATTGGGAATAGAAAGGCCCTTTGTGGTGTGCTATATAGAAGTGCTTTTTGAATTTTATTTTATTTATATTTTTCAAAGAGCAGCTGTTCCCAAGTGCCACTATCTTGAATGTACCTGAGAGATTGCACAGGAACTACTGAAGCACAGTTGATGTTCCCAACCTTCCGGAAGTCTAGAAGGATATCGTGGTCGATGGTATCGAATGCTGCTGAGAGGTCCAGAAGCTCAAGCAGGAACACATTCTTGTGAATACTCAGGCGAAGATAATCTTCTAAACAACCATAGTTTCAAGTCCAACTACTGTCCAAAAGACAGTTTTAAATGGGTCTTGATGGCTTGTATCACCCAAGACTGCCTAGAGTTAGGAGGCAACTTCCATCCCTGTTGCCTCACCCAGAAAAGAGAGATTTGATACTGGTCTATAGTTTTTAGAAGTGGTTGCATCAACTCTCCTTTTAAACGAGATGGAAAAAGTCCCTCCTTGAGAGGTAAATTAATAATACATTGCAACAGAAATTTCCTCCCTGGTTGATTACTCAAGAAGGACAGAGATCAGTGAACAAGTTCTCTTTGGCCTCCACTGCTATATAAAATCCAGATTATCTGTTTTGAAGTGGATTATATTAGTCTACACTGCAATATAATCCAGTTAAAAAAACAGATAATCTGGATGTTATATGCCAATGTAGATGGGGTCTTATTCATGCTAACACCTTTTCCACATCTGCAATATTCACCAACTATAACTGAACTAATGTTATCTATTATCAGAGTTGCTATACATGTCACTGACAACTTCTGCTATAACAATGGTTTCTATGTAATCTCTTATTCAAAATATCTTGCCTGTAAAATGATCATTGAAAGCATCAGAGTGAACTGCTAAGGGCTCTAGAATTGGATTTGGGGGAAAGTTACAATATTATATACTTATTTAGGTGATGCCTCGTAGCCTGAGGATGATGGCCCTCCTAGTGTAGTGTCTTGACAGTGGATACAAAGGTGACTGTAAAGACCTATACTCGATCTGCATGTTCTTCCACAGTGAGGACATCGGTTACCAGGTGGAAGGCAGTTCTGGTCAGAGTTGGCTTGACACGCCTTCCTCTTGTAAGGCTTCTCTCTTTTGCCTTCCACTCGTGCATCTTCTAGTTCTACAGCACTGATGGTCACAGTCAGGGACGTAGCCAGAAAAAGATTTCAGGGGGGGGGGGGTTGAAAATTTTGCAGGGGGGTTGAAAATTTTGCAGGGGGGTTGAAAATTTTGCGGGGGGTGAAACCTGCCTCCTCGCTCACGCTGAAGCAAAGAGCACAGCAGGGGGCAGAGCAGCCTTCAATGGCCTGCAGCTCCGCCCCTGTCAACCACCTCCATCAAGTCTGGCGTCCTTAATGAGAGCATTCAACACCCCCCCCCCCCCAACTTGGTTGCTTCACTACATGGGCTTTTGCCTCAAGTAATGACAGTGTGAATAAATTGTCAATATTGGCTTGAGATAGTGCTTGCAGTTCTGGAAGGACTCTTAATTTTTTCCGTCTCATAGACTTAGCATGGGGATTTAGTTAACCAGTCAAAATTCATGAGTAAACCAGGTTTTTTTTAACCTGAAATTGTTCGGGGGGGGGGGGTTGAACACCTAAAACCACCCCCCACCCCCTGGCTACAGGCCTAGTCACAGCTAACCTCCAGTTAGAGCGCTCAAGGGCCAGGGCTTCTCAGTTCTCAGTGTCTATGCCATAGTTTTTAAGGTTGGCTTTAAGCCCATCTTGAAATCTCTTTTCCTGTCCACCAACATTCTGTTTTCTGTTCTTCAGTTGGGAGAACAGTAACTGCTTTTGGAGACAGTGTGCGGGCATTCAGACAACGTTGCCAGTCCAGAGAAGTTGATGGTATAGAAGCATCGCTTCAATGCTGGTGGTCTTTGCTTCTTCCAGCACACTGACATTTGTCTACTTGTTTTTCCAAGACATTTGCAGGATTTTTTGGAGGCAACACTGATGGAATCATTCCAGGAGTTCAGTGTGATGTCAGTTGACTGGCCACATTTTGCAGGCATATAGCAAATTTGAGAGGTCAATAGCTTTATAAACAAGCACCTTGGTATCTCTATGGATGTCCTGGTCCTCAAACACTCTCTGCTTCATTGAGAAAAATGCTGCACTCGCAGAGCTCAGGCAGTGTTGTATTTTGGTGTCAATGTTGACTTTTATGGAGAGGTAGCTTCCAAAGTAGCAGAAATGGTCAATATTTTCTAATGTTACACCATTAAGCTGTATTTCTGGCATTGCAGAGGGAGTGGCTGGTGGCTGCTGAAAGAGCACTTTGGTTTTCTCGATGTTCGATGAGAAGCTGAGCTTCTCGTATGCTTCTGCAAAGGTGTTTATATTGGCTTGTACGTCTCCTTCTGAATGCACACAGACTACGTTATCATCAACATTTTGGAGTTCTATAACAGATATTATATACCCCTTACTAACTTAAATATTTCAGCTGGACACAAATTCAAAGATGCAATGTGTGCAGACAAGGCTTTCTTTGCTGCATGTAATGCCATTTTATAGGAACGAATGTGTCTACTATATCATGTCTTGTTGTTTCTAAATTCAGTTTCTGTAATCTGTATTCCTCTTGTCATTCTACCCATTCCAGCATTCAAAGACATTCTATATACCAAGGAACCCAGTTAGTAACAGGTCAGAAAGAACATTTGGGAGCAATTGTTTCAAAAATTGTAGCCACCTCCTGGTTGCATCTAATATATTTGTAGGCATTTAAACTATTTTTATTGTTTAAACTGCTTTTTATTTTGTTTTGAATTAATCAGGGTGATTTTATTGTATCTCATCCTGAGACCTTTAGTAAGAGAATGGGATATAAATATTTTAACAAATAATTTTTAAAAACAATAAAAAATGTCCAGTAGTATGGGCTGGGCTCTGATTGGCACACGTACTACACACACATTGAGGGCCACACACACATTGTGGATACCCCATTCCTTGTTGTTAAAGAGTCTATGAATGGCAATCCAACCGGAAATGAAAAGCCAGTATCAAATCTTAAAATGTAAATGTTGGCGCAGACTTCTGATCTGGGGAGGCAATGCCCTTATTTTGCCCTGCCCCCAATAGCTACACTCCTGCCTAATGACTGCCTGCAGACCTTTGTCAGATCACAATTGGTTCTTGGCATAATTTCAAAAGTCATCTGAAAATGATTGGTTATAGTCTCAAAGGGTTAGATGGAGCAGGAGAGGAACAAGAGAGGGATGGAGGGCTAGAGAAGGAGAGGAAAAAAGAGGGAGAGATTGAGAGGGAGAGAAAGAGAAAAGAGTGACAGAAACAGAGAACGAAAGCGTATGTGAATCCCGACTTTGGGTTCTGGTCCCATTCACTGCCCTTCACCAGATTAATCCCTCTACCCATAAAATAATGAGACCTTCAACAAAAAGCTTCCCTCTACTGTATTAGATACAGGTGTTTGGCTTGGTTTCCCCCTCACACGCCCCCGCCCCCGGTTGAATAAAAGCCATTAATATTAATGGCTTACTATGCGGACCATTTCCCTCTAGTGCACCTGGCAAAGTCATTGCTTGCAAGCTGCCGAAGATCACTGTAAGGTCACAGTGACTTATTTTGTTCTTGGCACCTCCACCGAAGGACAAGCCTCAGCAAGTTTAGTCACATGGCCTTGCTGACACATTGTTCAATGAGTTTTCTTATGAATCCACACTGCAAACTGTCTCTGGCCGTGTCAGCTGTCAGCTTCTATTTGGTTTTTGATGGAGAGGTGTAGATATCTTGTGTCACAAAACACACCTTGGCAATGTAGTCTTCATCCCTTCCTCCACACCTTAGGTAATGTTTACAGGAAGGTATGTGAAGATGATGGAACAATGGAAGGACCCTTATATGACTGGTAAGAAAACTCAGTATATTATTCCTTTTCACCTTTGCAGTCACAGAACAAATGGAAGTTGGGTGGGGGAAGCTTCATACAGGCAAAAGTTGCCAGATTAAGCTATTTGTCTAATTCAAGTAGGGCAAATGTGCATTTCAGGACATGACAATTTTTCACAAGACATTTAGATGCACTTACACTCAACTAAGGACCTCATCACACTAGAAGAATGAACCCACTGTATATCCGGTTGCTGCCTCCTGCAGAATTCAGGGGTTTGTAGTTTAGGGAGGAGCATTTAACAGCCCCACTAAACTACGAACCCCAGAATTCTGCAGGAGGCAGAAACTGGATTTAAAGTATATTCATTCTCTAGTGTGATGGGGCCCTAAATATGTTTATGATTGTCCAGTTATTTGTCCATTATCCCTGGGCATCGGAGTTCACTTATCAGCAGGGAGATTAACTACCTATATGTTCAGCTTCATCTTTTTCTACTTGATAATATATCATTAAGCCAGTCATTTCTTCCCAGTAAATGTTCTCCTCTGGCAAGGCCACACCAAATATTTTGTTGCTTCAGGCAAATGGCAAGGTGGTGTGCGTGCCTCAGTTCATGTATAGAAGCTGACCAAGAGGACAGCTGAAGCCTTTTAAGGTAATGGAAACAAGAGATCATCTTACATCACATCTGAGAAAACAAGCTAGTTAAGGGAGTCATAGTATCACAAAATCATAGAGCTAGGAAGGGCTGCAAGGGCCACATAGGCCAATCTGCTGTCATGCAGGAATGCACTACTAAAGCATTCCTGAAAGATAGCAATTCAAGTTCTGTTTAAAGATTTCCAATAAAAACCACCAATGAAGAAGAACCCACTGCCATTGGAAGCAGTCCTGAACAGCTTGTTCTGAAAAGAGTAAACTAACCCATAGATTCTGTTGGGCTTTCAGGAAACATCAAAGTGTAGCTTAGTATGACATTAATTAGAAGGATGTGACCTCCTCGTCTCCTTCTGGACTCTGTGGGAAAGTAGAGCAGCCAGACACAGTTCCATCATGTCTGGATCCCAAAGGCTGATGATGACCTCTCTCCATGCTCCAATTGCCATTGCTGTGGCCTCAAAGAAAGAAGAAGACCAAGGAATTGAAACCTTTCCCTTATATATTACATCTTTCTTAGACTGCAAACCTGAGGGCATGGAAATGTCAAACTAATTAATTGTAAGCTGCTCTGGGAACTTTTGTGGTTGAATGGTGGAGTATAATTATTCTAAATAAAGAGATTAATAAATAAGAAAACTTGGAAAGGGATTCATATCACTTGACTGGAGGAGAGACTTGTGTATGGTACAGTACCTGTTAATCAGAACAGGTACTGTACCATACACAAGTCTCTCCTCCAGTCAAGAGAACTTGCTGGCAATCTTGCTCCCACCTTCCCCAAGCATCAGCTTCTCATGGAATGGTAGTGGCCTCACCTTGTCGAAATAGGAAGGGCTGTTTCCCCTGACCAACAAAAGAACCCAAAGGTCTCCTCAGTTCTGCACTCTCAAGACAATATTCATATTTTGCTGTTTATTCATTCACTGTTTATCAGTTACATTTATAACCTACCTTTTATTCATTGCATTCAAAGCACCATGCATACCTCATCACATCTCCATTTTCGAAAAGTAGTGCCCACTCAGATTGTGTGCAACCTAAGTAAAAAGAAAACATTGATAGGGATTTTAAGCTGGTCTGCAGCTGCTTAGGAATATCCACCAACCAATGAAACACACAGTAAATTACTTCCTTGAATACATAATGGGAACTGCACAGAATAGAACTGTATGCAACTTTAACAACCTCAACCTATGTCAAACTTCAGCTTTCTTCCCCTGAAAATTTCTATTTGGAGTCCATTTCTTCATGGTGAAATACAAATTGTAGGAATGGTACATGCTACCAGTCAAACTTTTGTTTCATTCAAATTATAAGCAAGATCTTCAGCATAAAGCTGAGAAACACTAAGCAAACGTCCAAGTAATTATGAGGTAATAGTGAAAGATTAGATTAGATTAGATTAGATAGATAGATAGATAGATAGATAGATAGATAGATAGATAGATAGAGATTATTGACATGGGCTCACCAACCACACCCTCTTATGGGGCTAGATCAGAGAGCTGGAGCAAGGGTACTTGCAACGCTGCTGCCTATACCAACTATTGTCTACTATGTATCTATAGCTCTCTTTCAACCTCTGATAAGCTTGGAGAAGGTATCAACAGATCACCTGCTCTTCCCTTTGGTTTTGCATTAGGTCAAGTAACTTTACTTTGTGGGATAGTATATCATCTCCACTACAGTTCTTAAGCATCATTGGTGCTCTGTTAACACTGCTGTGACTCATGGTGTACTGTTACTTAATGACTGACTTAGTCACTAACAATGGATAGTCATTCATGTGCAGCCACAGTAGCAGGTCATCTCTGGGAAGGGAAACTGGCTTGTACACACTCAGCATAGGGACTGACAGGGAGTACAGAAAATGCATGCATATATTTCATGTATTTGATTGTACAATTTAAGAATAAGAAAGTCTAATCCAGTATTTCTCAATCTGGGGGTCGAGACCCTTGCGGGGAGTGAGGGGGGTTTCAGAGGGGTCGCCAAAGACCATCTGAAAACACATGTTTCTGATGATCTTAGGAATCCCTTCGGCATAGTTGATTGGGTTCACAGTGCTCTATGGATGTAGGTGAACCACATCTCCCCTAAATCACTGTCAATTCATCCCAAATCACTCCAGTATTTTCTGTTGGGCATGGGGGCCTATGTGTGGGAAGTTTTCTCCCAATTCTATAATTGGTGGGGTTCAGAATGCTCTTTGATTGTAGGTGAACTATAAATCCCAGCAACTACAACTCCCAAATGTCAAGGTCTATTTTCCCCAAGCTCCACCAGTATTCATATTTGGGCATGTAAAGAGACTCTGGTATTAAAGTCTCTGTTTGTGTTGTGAGGTAATTTTGGTAGAGTGGGTGCACCGAACGTAAAATTAATGGAGATGAGGCAGATTTGAAAAACGAAAGAGAACAAGTTTATTTTTAAACAAAGCTTGTGGTTGCAATATAAAGATGTTAAGCTTGGCATATACTTGATGGTTACAATATGAAGAGGTTAAGCTTGGCATATACTTGATGGTTACAATATGACTCGGTTGCGATACAAATCAGAACTTTTGATGTTACAACTTATAAACTCTTGCTGTAGTGAAGCGCTTTATTATTCAGTGTTCCCTGCTGTGAATATTCTCACTGTTTGACCTATACTGGATCAAATCACTGATCTCCAGTCTTCCACCGACTGGGGATCCTAAAAAGCCTCTGTTAGTCCTTTTTACTCAAAGCAATCTAACAGAGTTTTTCCCTTCAGCTCCCTAGCTGAAGAAATATTCACGAACACTAACACTTGACTTTACACTTCTTCACTCCTCAGAGTCTCTTTCCTGACTCTGCTACTCTCTCAGAGTCCCTATCTGACTCTGCTACTCTCTCAGGGTCTCTTCCTCCTGACTGAAATTAACTGTCACTTTCTAAACCTTTTTCTCTCTAAGCTCCTCCCACCTCCTCTTCTGCCTTGTTTCCATGGCAACATATCTCTCACAGCTAGGCCGCTCCAGCCATAGGCAACCAATGTAAAACATAAATACAGTTATGAACACATTATAATAACCACTTCTGTACACCTTCCCCCCCAGAAAAATTATTTTTGGACCATTCTCAATCCCGGAATGGCAAAAATAATTCTACATATTATCTAACAATATATACATAACATCATTTCTGGAAGGCAAACATATTATGGTTAAATACATTTCAATTTATACATACATACAAACCTTTAACCTTACGAAATTCTAGATAAGGCGTCCGCAACTATGTTCCGTTTACCTGAAACATGTTTAATTTCAAATGTAAAATCCTGTAAACATAAACTCCATCTCAACAATTTGTTATTCGTACCTTTCACATTATCTAGCCATCTGGCTTCTGTACTAACACTATGGGTGAAGCCCAAGAGCTAACTGATGGAACAATAATACCTAGGTCCAACATTTCTTTAATCTCCTTTTCAATACACTCATTAATTCTCCCCGTGACCCTGTAAGGTGGAGATACTATAGGAGTTGCATCACCGGTGTTTATTTGATGCTGGACTCCCTGGACCTTTCCTGGCAAATCTGAAAATATGTCTTTATATTTACTCAAAACTTCCACAACCTCTCTTCGCTGTGGTTGGGACCATTCTATGTTCATTTCTACTCGATCCAAATTTTTGTACTGTTCACGATCACCCTCCCAAAAAGAAAAGGGACCGGATTCTTCTTCCGAAACAACAAAACATACATTAGCAGACCTTCCAACATAAGGCTTTAACATGTTTACATGGACTCTTCTTTCTACATTGGAATGTTCATCATAAATATCATAGTTTATTTGGTTGTGCTTCCTGGTGATCTTCCAGGGTTCCGACCAATCCAATTGAAGTTTGTTGGTTTTGTTGGGAGATAAAAATAAAACTTCATCTCCGATGTTGAAGATCTTTGGTTTAGCAGTAGAATCATAATAGTCTTTTTGTCTCTGCTGAGCCGCAAGCAAATGTTCTTGTGCAATGTCCCTCGCCAGTTGCATTGTTGCTTGAAGATCCCTTAAATACTCCGACACTGGAACTGGATCTGATGCTGGACTTTCCTCCCAATATTCCTTTATCAGGTCTAATGGACCACGAGCTTTCCTTCCATATAGCAATTCAAATGGACTGTAGCCAGTACTGTCATGAGGGACGGTCCTGTAGGCGAATAACAGTTGTTGCAATTTAACGTCCCAGTCGTATGGCTTCTTTTGACTGTAAGACTTTATCATTTTGACTAAAGTCTTGTTCATATTTTCAACTAGTCCATTTGTCTGTGGGTGATAAGCTGTTGAAGTCAGGTGTCTGATTCCACATAACTCAAGCAATTTCGACATAAGTCTGGAAGTAAATTGAGTTCCCAAATCCGAAACCAATTCTTTAGGATAACCAGTTCTTCCCCAAATAGATAACAGTGCATTTGCAATCGTTGTTGTCTCGATGTTAGTTAGAGCTACAGCCTCTGGATATCTTGTGGCGTAGTCAATCATGGTTAAAATGTATCTGTAACCACGTCTGCTTGGCTTACAAAGAGGACCCACTATGTCGATGCCCACTCTGTAAAATGGTTCTCCAATTATTGGCATAGGGATCATAGGAGCTTTAATTTTATCCCTTCCAATACTCAATCTTTGGCAGATATCACAAGACTGGCAAAACTCTTTGATCTTCTGGAACATGCCAGGCCAATAAAAGTTCTTAGTGATTCTCTTTGTGGTTTTTCTCACACCCAAATGTCCACCTTGAGGGTTTTCGTGTGCCACCCTCATCAGCTGTTCTCTAAAACTTCGAGGCACTACAATTTGATTACATGTCACTGATCCTTCTGTTGACTTCACATTTCTGGTTTCTCTATATAAGACACCATTCTTTAACACAAACTCGGAGGGCTGTTCTTTTGCCGATACTGTGGGGTTTTGAGCCAAAGCGAATAGAGGTTTAAGAGATTCATCAGCTCCTTGTTCCTGCCGAATTTCTTCAACTCCTCCCGTCTTCTTAACAAGCTCAGCAACCGTAGCGCTGGATTCCGGACTCTCATCCCCATCCTGTTGTATGGCAAAACACATGGCTTTTTGATCAGGGCTTTCGTTGTTATATTCTTCCTCCTCACACGTCATCCTCCAGTTTTCAATCTTCTTAGCCAGATCATTTCCAATTAAACATCTGTATGGTATGTCAGGACTGACTGCAAAATCCCACATACCCTTCCATCCTTCATATTCTATTGGCAGAGTCACCACTGCTGTTGGTATCGCAGGTCCTAAACCTTTTAACCTTATTTCAGAGGTAGGCCGCTGAAATTTCTGAGGTATTATTTCTGGATGTACTATACATACTTCAGAGCCGGTATCTCGAAGTCCTTTCACATCTTTGTTGTCAATGGAAATGGTTTCTAAGTAATCTTTAGATGGGCTGTTTGACAAGATGAACAAACATTGTTTCTCTTGAGGCTCTGAATCTGAACTCTCCTTTGACACAGTATCTGGTTCTGCCTTTTGTGTTTCTTTTACTTTGTTCACAAAGAGGGTTGTTTTCTCTTTCCTTAACAGGGGACATTGATACTTTATATGGTCCCATTTTCCACACTGGAAGCACCTTCTTTTTACCTCAGGAGCAGTTTGTCTTGTTACACCCTGCCTCCTCCAGATGGTGTTTTCTATGTCAGAACCTTTTTCTGGCTGTGGGCGCGTTTGTTGTTGATAAAATGGCTGCCTGTTTGTTCTTTTATCACTTGGCAGATCTTCCCTTTTGAATCCTTCTTTTAGGGTTGTTATTTGATCTGCCATAACCGCTGCCTCTACAACAGTGGATGGCTTGCGATCCTGAATCACCCAGCGAATATCATAAGGCACTAATTGGAAAAATTGTTCCAGCTTTAAAAGTTCTCTCAGCTGTTGGTAATCTTCCACCTCAGACGTCCTTAGCCAACTATCGAACAGTTGAGACAATTTAGAGGCCACCTGAGCAAAACTTTGGGTTTTATCTCTCTTTAGGGTCCTGAACTTAAATCTGTAGTATTCAGGAGTTAAACGAAACTCTTGTTGAATCTGTTTCTTAAACAAATCATAATCTCCATAAGACTCCTCAGGCATTTGTCCATAAATTTGTAAGAGTTTCCCACTTATCTGAGGCCTTAGGTATGTCATCCATTTTTCCTTAGCAACCCCAAAATCTCTACAACATCTCTCAAAAGAGATTAGAAATTTCTCTGGATCATCGTCCTTGGTAAATTTAGGGAATTTCTTTGTCAAATCTGGGGTATCCACTCCAGATCTCCCTTCCTGGATGTCACTGGATGTTTGAGACAAAGCCAATCTTTGCTTCTGCAGCTCAAATTCCATTCTCTTCAATTCTAACTCCTGTTCTCTATCTTTTTGTCTTTCTTTTGCCTCCATCTCCAATTCTCTCTCTCTTTGTCTTTCTTTTGCCTCTATTTCCAATCGTTTCATCTCTAGTTTGTACTTATAAGCCATTTCTGACATAGGCACTGACTCTGTTTCTGCTTCAGAGCCCGAACTTCCCTCTTGGTCTCCCTCTGTCTCCTCAGCAAGCTTTCTCTGTCGCCTGGTAGCCATATTCCAACAACTTTTACCTCACAACTTATTCCTAAAATAGTCTTAAGGCACTTGATCAGTTGTTAAACGTATCCCGTCGTCTGCCACCAAAAATTGTAAAGAACCTCCGACAATGCTAATTAAACTGCCACCAAAGTGTAAAGAGACTCTGGTATTAAAGTCTCTGTTTGTGTTGTGAGGTAATTTTGGTAGAGTGGGTGCACCGAACGTAAAATTAATGGAGATGAGGCAGATTTGAAAAACGAAAGAGAACAAGTTTATTTTTAAACAAAGCTTGTGGTTGCAATATAAAGATGTTAAGCTTGGCATATACTTGATGGTTACAATATGAAGAGGTTAAGCTTGGCATATACTTGATGGTTACAATATGACTCGGTTGCGATACAAATCAGAACTTTTGATGTTACAACTTATAAACTCTTGCTGTAGTGAAGCGCTTTATTATTCAGTGTTCCCTGCTGTGAATATTCTCACTGTTTGACCTATACTGGATCAAATCACTGATCTCCAGTCTTCCACCGACTGGGGATCCTAAAAAGCCTCTGTTAGTCCTTTTTACTCAAAGCAATCTAACAGAGTTTTTCCCTTCAGCTCCCTAGCTGAAGAAATATTCACGAACACTAACACTTGACTTTACACTTCTTCACTCCTCAGAGTCTCTTTCCTGACTCTGCTACTCTCTCAGAGTCCCTATCTGACTCTGCTACTCTCTCAGGGTCTCTTCCTCCTGACTGAAATTAACTGTCACTTTCTAAACCTTTTTCTCTCTAAGCTCCTCCCACCTCCTCTTCTGCCTTGTTTCCATGGCAACATATCTCTCACAGCTAGGCCACTCCAGCCATAGGCAACCAATGTAAAACATAAATACAGTTATGAACACATTATAATAACCACTTCTGTACAGGCATATTGAGTATTTGTGCTAAGTTTGGTCCAGATCCATAGTGATTGGAGTCCACAGTGCTCTCTGATGTAATGGATTGGCCTACCTTGCAGGGTTGGTGTAAAAGGTCCCCCATGACCTTCTGGCAAGGAAACTAGTCCAATGTGGGCTAGGCAAAACTACGGTGAGGTGGATCTGTAATTGGTTAAGTGGACGAACACAGAGAGTGCTCACTAATGCTTCCTCTTCATCTTGGCAAGAAGTGACAAGTGGAGTGCCGCAGGGTTCCGTCCTGGGCCCGGTCCTGTTCAACATCTTTATTAATGACTTAGATGAAGGGCTAGAAGGCATGATCATCAAGTTTGCAGACGACACCAAATTGGGAGGGATAGCCAATAGTCCAGAGGACAGGAGCAGAATTCAAAACGATCTTGACAGATTAGAGAGATGGGCCAAAACTAACAAAATGAAGTTCAACAGTGACAAATGCAAGATACTCCAGTTTGGCAGAAAAAATGAAATGCAAAGATACAGAATGGGTGACACCTGGCTCAAGAGCAGTACGTGTGAAAAAGATCTTGGAGTCCTCGTGGACAACAAGTTAAACATGAGCCAACAATGTGATGTGGCGGCAAAAAAAGCCAATGGGATTTTGGCCTGCATCAATAGGAGCATAGTGTCTAGATCTAAGGAAGTAATGCTACCCCTCTATTCTGCTTTGGTTAGACCACATCTGGAATATTGTGTCCAATTCTGGGCACCACAATTCAAGAGAGATATTGACAAGCTGGAATGTGTCCAGAGGAGGGCGACTAAAATGATCAAGGGTCTGGAGAACAAGCCCTATGAGGAGCGGCTTAGGGAACTGGGCATGTTTAGCCTGAAGAAGAGAAGGCTAAGCGATTATCGCTTAGGAAGGCGCTTTAAACAGAGAGGTAGAAGGAAATGCGGAAACCATAACGCCACTCCTACTTTGGAGGAAGATTACTTTCCAGACCAGTCTTTATCCAGCCTAGTTATAAAAACCGACTTAAATCCATTTTAATTTATCCAAAGCTAGCCAAAGTTTAGGAGGCTAATGAACGCCAAGTGAGAGAGAGTGAGAGAGTTAATCGGCTGCTCTGATGCCTTTGCGTAGACCCTTAGGCTCTAGAACTCTTTCGCCGAATCAAAGAATCCCTCCCCTCCCTCCCCCGGTGACTCTATTGGAGACTCCCCAAAAAGACGCTTAGATAGAGGGCTGAACAAACTCACCCACAGCCAAGAAAGTTCGGCTCCTCTGGAGAAGGCCCGGCAGGAAACGCGGAGCAGACCAGGGGGAGCGAGACGCGATCTCGCGCAAACCTACGTAAACTCGCGAGAAGACGCGGGAAGACGCGCACCAGAGTACTGGGGAGGAAGAAGGAGTCCGCCGCAAACCTCTCCGCAACAACGGACCCAGAGCCCTTGAAGGAGAGGGATAGAAGGGGAAGTAGAGCCCCCTTTACCAGAGGAACCAAATCGAGGGGGTCCACGGTAAGAAGAGAGGGAAAAGAGGCGTTTACTGACCCTCAAAAAAAAAAAAAAAAAAAACGCGGCGTGAGAAGGGGAGAGGGGAGGAAGGTCAAGAGATGTGAAGAGGGCCAGGAGGGGCCAAAGAACTAAGGGGTCAATATAAGAGAAAGAGAAAGCCAAAAATAAAAAGCTACAGAAGGAAGAAGGAAGAAAAGAAGGGGAGAAGAAAGAGTGAACTCCGGAAAGCAGAATAGGGGCGCGGTAGAAGCCAGCAAGAGGCAAGAATACTGGCTTAACATAGCTGAGCACAGTTTAGTTCTCAACACCCAGTGAATCTCTCCTCCCCCCCCTCTCAAACTCCTCATTGACCTTCTAAGATTTCTCCGCCCCCACCTCCATACCAACATAAGGAACTAAAGAAGCAAAGGGAGGGAAGGAGGGAAGGGGAAGGAGGGGGGGGAAAAGAAGAAGAAGAAGAAGAAAAAACAAACCATCTGGATACTTAAGGGCAAGAATTTAGTCAATCTCTCCTAATAAAAATTACCCCCCCCCCTATTCTCCACCCTCCCCAACCTGAAATATCTCCCCCCCTCCCCTCACGAAGGGTTCTTCTTAAAGTTCATACGAGGCCCCTTCCTTCGGCTACCTCAGACATAGAGACGGATACAGTGATCCGGGGAAAAATCAGGAACAAAAAAGAAGTTGAGGATACCCCAAACATCAACTACCACCAGTGTACCAACTCTTCAGACGAGATCCAACCTACAAAGCCCCCTCCCCCCCCCACGACACCCTACTCTACAAGCGTTTCCAAATCAACTAACCTTAACTCTGCTATTTGAATTGGTCAAAAGCAACATGACGACTCCCAAGAACAAATCGGAAAAAACGGATAAAACAGATAAGGAAAATAAAGACACTAAAGAAGGCAAAGAAACTAAAGATCCCAAAACGCAAATGAGAAAGGGTTCATCTACAGAAGACCCGATTAACAAAGAGATCCTAAAGGAGATTCTGAAGATAGCGCAGAAACAAAACGAAATACAGGCCGATCTTAAGAGGATTGAAACAAACCAAGAAACCCAACAAAAGACTCTACAAGAAGAGTTAAAATCTCTAAGAAAAGAACTAACCTCAGAGGTCAACTTAATGAAAGAAGAGATGAACAACATGGCAAAAGACATTAAAACAATTAAGGAAGAGAAGACAAAATCGGAAGAAGATCAAAAAAATCTAGACCTGAAGGTAAAGAAATTAGAATCAGAGTTGGCAAGAACTAAGGAAACGCAAGAAAGACTGGAAATGAAGGATCTGGAGTTTCAATTAAGATATAGAAACATCAAAGAAGATCCTAATGAAGATCTGAGACAGATAATCATTGACATGACGGCAACCATGCTTAATAAAGAACAAAAAGAAATAGATCAAGAATTAGATAGAATCTACAGGATCTCGACAAATTACTCGAAGAAAAACAAAACCCCAAGGGACACGATTGTACACTTTACTAAAAAGAAAACTCGAGACGAAATTTTAAAAATTAATAGTAACTTTCCACCTTCCTATAAAGACAACAAAGTAACCATCATGAAAGAATTCCCTCAATCTATTCTAGTTAAGAGAAGAAAATATTTCTTTCTCGCAGATGCCCTAAAAAAAGCGGGAATGAGATTCAGATGGGAGTCACCGGAAGGCATGACGGTGACCTTCAAAGAGAAAAAATACCAGATAACTAATGAAGAGAAAGCAGAGGAATTTTATGAAACCCTCAGGAAGGACCAAGAAAACTGGCCAGCTGATCACAGACTCCTAGGGGGGAAGCAGAAGAAACGGCGTTTCAGTTCACCAGAATACGACAGACAACAAAGACCCAAAATGAAGGAAGCTCGCGTCAAACACCCAGAAGGCGATAACGGACCAGGCAGAAAGGAATATACTCAAGATAACCAAAATGGAGGAAACGAACCATTGTAAGAAACAAATAAAGATTTTTTGCAACAATGTAAATGGTCTTAATTCACCCTCCAAAAGAAAGAAAATATTTGGTAAAATTAAGAAGGGAAAGTACGATCTAGTAGCCTTGCAGGAAAGCCACACGGCGCAAAAACACTCAGGCCATATAATAAACAAAGAGATAGGCAATGAATTCTACTCTCTAGCAATAGAAAAAAAGAGAGGGGTCATAATTTATGCCAAAGAGAAGCTTGCCCCGGAAATGGCTTTCAAGGACACGGAAGGGAGAATAATAGGCATAACCATAAAACAAGGACCCAAAACCATCCTAATATGCAATTTGTACGCGCCCAACGGTCCAAAAATAAAATTTATAACAGAATTAAATGATAAAATCCAAAAGACCCAATTTGATCATTTAATATTGTTGGGTGACTTCAACGGAGTTATAAACAGCAAATGGGATAAAAGTAGAAAGGCGGGGAAAAGTAAAGAAATGGGATAAAAGTAGAAAGGCGGGGAAAAGTAAAGGAGATAAATCTAACACCCTCCCTCAGAAATTCTTTAGATTTAAGGAAGAATGGGACCTGGAGGACTCCTGGAGAACCCTAAACAAAGAGAGCAGAGACTTTACTTTCTATTCGGGAAGGCACAATAGCTGGTCCCGAATAGATATGATCTGGTCCTCAAAATCCATCAATCCCCAAATCTCTAAAATTAGAATTCTCCCTAGAGATCTATCTGATCACTGTGCCCTGGAACTAACACTCAATCAGAGAAAAGACTCCTTTAGATGGCGCTTGGACGATAATCTCCTCAAAGAGGAAAAAGACATTAAGAGAAATTCTGACCTCTTAAAAGAGTACTTCGATCTGAATGACATAGGAAATACTACAATAGATATCCTTTGGGATGCGGGCAAAGCTGTAATGAGGGGTCACCTCATAAAACAGAAAGCCATAAAGAATAAACTGAGAAAACAAAAACTCGAGGATCTGAAAAAAGCACTTGAAAAAACGGAGCAAAAATTTAAAAGGAATGTGGAAGACAAGAAGGTAAAGAAGGAACTGGATGCCCTAAGGAAACAGAGAAACGCCCTAGAAACAGAAGAGATGGAGAAACAACTAAAATTTATAAGACAAAAAGAATTTCAACAGGCCAACAAACCTGGGAGGTGGTTGGCACGGAAAATAAGAAAGAAAAAACAAGGGAGTCATATTGTGAAAATATCCACAAATAAGAAAGATGTAACTACAGATCATGACATCTTACAAGAATTTGGCATCTACTACGAGCAATTATATGATGAGAAACAGAACAAGAAAGATGAGATTATGACCTACCTCGGACACCAGAAACTAGAGAAGATATCCGACCAAGATAGAGACCAACTAAACAAAGAGATCACTGAAGAAGAGTTAAGAAAAGCGATCAAAAAACAGAAACCATCGAAAGCTCCAGGCCCAGACGGGTTCACGGCTACCTATTACAAAACCCTGAGCGAGGTAATTATCCCCTATCTGAAGAGAACCATGAATACAGCAATGTCGGAAAAGACGATCCCCGACTCATGGAAGGAAGCCAACATCACGGTCATACATAAAGAAAACACGGACGCATCGGGAGTGAAAAATTATAGGCCCATCTCTCTACTTAACCAAGATTACAAAATATTTACATCAATATTAAGTGAGAGATTGAAGACCTACCTATCCAAATGGATAGGCGAAGAACAAACAGGTTTCCTCCCAGGGAGACAAATGAATGAGAACATAAGAAACATCTTGGATTTAATCGAATATTATGACTACCATCACCAGATCGAGGTAGCATTCATTGCGGTCGACGCCGAGAAGGCGTTCGACAACTTGAGATGGGAATTTTTCTTATCAATCCTAGAAGAGATGGACTTTGGGCACAGCTTCATCAACGCCTTGAAAGCAATTTATAAGGAACAACATGCCACCATATGGATAAATGGATGCCCTTCAGAAAAGTTAACCATAAAGAAAGGCTCTAGACAGGGCTGCCCTCTTTCCCCTCTCATTTTTATTTTATCTTTAGAGATTTTGTTAAGAAACCTCAGATCCGACAAATCCATCTCACCATTAAGCGTCAGCAAGTATGCACTAAGATTCCGAGCCTTCGCAGACGACTTGATATGCGTCATAGAAAATCCAAGAAAACAGGCTCATTTATGGCTCTCAAAGATAGAGGAATATGGATCCTTAGCAGGCTTTAGGATCAACAAGGAGAAGTCTAAAATCCTAACAAAAAATATTAAAAAAGAACACCAGGAAGAACTCAAACTCCAGACGGGTATGCCGATAGTTTCCAAATTAAGGTACTTAGGTATAATCATCTCTGCCAATAACTCCCAGCTCTTTATGAATAATTATGAACCAGTCTGGAAGAAGATTAAAGAAGATCTGAAGAACTGGTCCAAACTAAAAATATCTCTACTTGGGAGAATCGCTATTATAAAAATGAACATCCTTCCTAGAGCTCTCTTTCTCTTCCAAAACCTTCCAATTGTACAAAACAAAACCCCATTTAAAAATTGGAATAAGATTGTAAGAGCATTTATCTGGAGCGGGAAGAAACCCAGGATAAAACACATCCACATGGTTGATGCAACCACGAGAGGAGGGCTAGGCCTCCCGGACCTGACCCTCTACCATGACGCCTGTGCGTTAACCTGGATCAAGGATTGGATCCTCCTTGAAAAAGACAAAATGCTAACGCTCGAAGGGTTTAATCTAAGAGTAGGTTGGCACGCCTACCTATGGCAAGATCAAACTAGGAAGGAAAAGTCTTTTAACAACCACGCATTAAGGAGACCTCTCCTGAGAATCTGGAATAAATACAAAAGAAACCTATATCCAGGAAAAAAACCCATGTGGCTATCCCCCCTAGAAGGGGAGCAAAGAAGGTTACTAGGATGGAGAAATTGGCCCACTTACAGAACGGCAACCAAGAAGAAAGATGGCAAACTCCAACTGAAATCAAAAGAAGAGCTGACCAGGGAATTCGCAGCATTCTCGTGGCTTCACTATTTTCAGTTAAGAGAACACTTCAATAAAGATCAAAGAGAGGGCTTTATGGAAAAAGATATATTTTGGGAAAGGGTGTTACGGAAAACCAAAAAAAATGTAACATCAACATATAATCTACTTCTAGAAAGGGAAACAGAGCAAGAAAGGGTAAAAGAGTGTATGATCAAATGGGCGAGGAACATAGGGAGGCCAATAAGACTACAAGAGTGGGAACTAATATGGAAGAAGAAGATCAAATATACCTATGCCACTGTACTAAAGGAAAACTGGTACAAAATGTTCCATCGCTGGTATATGACGCCCCAGAAAATAGGCCAGATGTACAAACATGCCAACAATAAATGTTGGAAATGTGCAGACCAGGTGGGCACCTTCTTCCACCAATGGTGGTCCTGTCCCCTAGCCCAAAAATACTGGAAGAGAATCAATGAAATTTGTGAAAAGATCTTCAAAATTAAGATCAAGGACAGAGCAGAATGTTACCTATTGGGTATCTTCAAAGAGGAATGGGACCTAGGTGAAAATGAAGACATATTACTCACATACATGACAACGGCGGCAAGATTGGTCTTCGCCAGAAAATGGAAATCAAAGGAAATCCCATCAGAGCAAGAGTGGATCGACAAATTAATGGACATCAGGGAAATGGATAGATTGACCTACGCGATGAAAGAATCGAATGGACGCCCTCTGAAGAGGACAAACTGGAAGCTCCTAAATGACTTCCTTTTATTTTAAGAGAAAGTCCACCATAAAAATAAAGTATAGGAGTGGATACCCAAAACATGAGAAAACAAGGAACATAAAGAGATAGGCTACAACTAGATAACTTCTTAGAAGAAATGCATCAGAGAACGTGGAGAAGATGGACCAGGAAGTCCCCCCTCCCTCTACCTCCCTCCTCCTTTTCCCATAACCACCCCCCACACCCCTTCCCTGCCCTCCTCCTACCAAAATCCTCCCCCAATCCCCCCCCAATCCTCTCTCCCCACCCCTTCTCACTCCCCTCCCTCCCCCCTCCAGGCCCTTTTAACTATTTGTATAATCTATTTTCCCTTTCCCCCCTTTCCTATGTTGTAATGTAATGTATTTTACTAGAAAAACTTTTCAATAAAAAATTTAAAAAAAAAAAAAAAAGAAGAGAAGGCTGAGAGGAGATATGATAGCCATGTATAAATATGTGAGAGGAAGCCACAGGGAGGAGGGAGCAAGCTTGTTTTCTGCTTCCTTGGAGACTAGGATGTGGAACAATGGCTTCAAACTACAAGAGAGGAGATTCCATCTGAACATTAGGAAGAACTTCCTGACTGTGAGAGCTGTTCAGCAGTGGAACTCTCTGCCCCGGAGTGTGGTGGAGGCTCCTTCTCTGAAAGCTTTTAAGCAGAGGCTGGATGGCCATTTGTCAGGGGTGATTTGAATGCTATATTCCTGCTTCTTGGCAGTGGGTTGGACTGGATGGCCCATGAGGTCTCTTCCAACTCTTTGATTCTATGATTCTATGAAAAGGCAGTAAACAGGCCTGGCTTCAAAAGCTAAGGAGAGTGGGTGGGGGGGAGCAATCAGGCAGCCTCATAGCTGGAAGTGCAGTCTGATTGGCTGGTGAAATTGGAGGGAGGTGCTTAGCAACTGGAGATAGGTGGAGCCAGAGGGAAAGAGGAGGAGCTAAGGCGGCCATAGTTTAGTCAATTGAGAGTCTGGTGTTTGAAGAAAAATTAGGAGTTTTGAAGAGGAGGCAAGGAAGAGTTTTGGGAACTGTTAAATGAAAGATATTGTCCTCTTTGAGGTCAACAGTTAAAGCCTTTAGAGAGAAGGTGAAGAAATATAGTAGGCCTCTATAGTGATTAGAGTGCTGGTGGGGAAGGAGGAATTTAAAAAGTTCAAAATAACCTGTCTGTATTCTTGTGCATGGAAATTTGCTTTTTAAAAACTCAAGGTATTAGTCCATTCTCTGTAAAAAGTAAAGCCTGACCATTTATTTGAAAACATTGTGCATTTTTACTGTTCAAGAACAAAATAAACAACATATTCTTGTTTTATTTCACACGAAGAGTTTGTGTGGGTTTTTGTGGCTTTTTGTTCTAGTGAAAGAAGTGACCTAAAAAGATAAAAGGTGGCAGCAAAAGAAACCTTAATAAATATTTTGGTGGCAGCATTTCACTGTCCTGCCTTGTGTGTGTAAGGAGGTGTGTGTCTCTGGTTCCCTCACGGCTTTGCCTGGGCCAAACCTTGTAGTTCATCCTCCATCTTTGTTGCAAGCCACAAGTCCAAAACTCAAAGTCAATGCCTACCAAACCCTTCCAGTATTTTCTGCTGGTCAGGGTTCTGATGTGAAGTTTGGGTCAATTGGATGGGTAGTGGATGTTTAGATGTGTAGGTTGTGGTATAAATGACCAAAAATCGCAATAACTGACACAGAGCTTTTGATAGAGAATTCAGCAGTGACAAGAAAATCCAAGAATCATCAGGAATTCATCTGGATCTAAACTCTCCTGGGGCAGACCATCTCAATTGGGCCCCACCCCTGTGGAACCCAGTAAGTCTAAACCTGACAATGGAACTGTGACAGGTTCCTCCACACCACAATCACCATCCTCCCATCCTGCACAGGCCCAATGTGTGTCCAGCAGCATGGATAGGACCAGATGCCTTTTGGGATAGACCCATGGTTGTCATGAAGACCATGAAGTCATGAGTCACTCTCAATAGGGCAGTCTCATTATGAATGCTGAAGTCCCCCAGCACTAGTAGCCACTGAGACTTCAACACCAACCCCAAGGCAAGGCCAGCCCAGCTAGCAAGGGAGGCTATTAAGCAGTGGGATGGGCAGTACACCAACAGAATCTCTATTTTGTCCCGGCTACACACACTTCACATTTACATACTGGTAAGTTTACATTAGGTTTTTTTTCATGTTTTGCTACACTACAAAAAAAAACTATGTGTAGTGTGCATGGAAATTGGTTCATCTTTTTTTTTCAAACTATAGTCCAGCCTCCCCAACAGTTTGAAGGACAATGAAATGGTCCTCGGCTTAAAAAGTTGGAGGACCCCTGCTTTGCTGGATTATAAGTCAAAACATAGGTAAATTGCATTGATGCAATGGACCTACTTTAAGTAGGACTAGCAAGAGAATTCAGGCTACTAATAAAAATAGCACCCAATTAATAATAATCTATAAACATGTTCTAGAAGAAGCCTGATTCTTCCATTGAAAACAACATGGATGCTATTCCCTATGAGAAAGTGCTATGCAATCAATACTAATGTGTATGTGTTCCTTCACAATTTTGAAAAAAAAAAAAACCAACAACACACCTTTTCATTGCATTTATCCAGCATAAGAAACCTAAATGAATGATGTGCTACACAGTTTTTGAGCGCTCTCAGTTCTTATTTTTCCAGAGCAATATGCTAGCAACACAAACAGAACTGAACGGAAGTTATCAGTTAATAATGTGCCGTGGGTTTAAGCAGCTTAATCGCAGCGACCGACTTCCACCATGATTAATAGCTAGGAAGTATTCATTGAATTGAAGGCTTGAAGGAATTACAATCTGATTAAAATTCCATTTCAGAAATGAAGGAAAGTAGGATGCTAATCAGCCTAAACCACTGATTATTAGGGATGGCTGTTTGCAACAGCTGGAGCCGCTCTGACCGGAAATGGGGAGGGGGGAGCACCAACCATGAATCATTTTTATAAAAAGGTAGACGGATAAAAGTGGAACATGTCACAGTGAATTTGTCCCACATCCACATTTGGAGCAAGCACATACATTATCCTTTCAAAGGACTTAACTATTCATAGACAGGTAGTTGGAATTGCTGAACTCTTTGTTTCATGTCACATCATACAGATTATTGTAGGGCAGATGTAAGGAGAATGGCATGCCAGAGGCACTGATTAAAAGCATGACAGGTGAGGTTTAAATTGATTTTACTTTCATACCGCCCCAAGAGCCCAGGATTTAAATATATTTTAATAAACAATAAAATATAAATGAGTCATATTCACTCTGTACACATGCACAGAAAACATTTTGTATTGTTCTTTAGGTTAAGGGAAACCTCCTGATGCAGCCTGTATTGAGTTGGAATCTGGCCCACAGGTGGCTCTACATCCTTCTGAAACCATTTCACCTCCTTGCTGATCACAAGAGGAAAATGGAATAAAGAGTCTCAGCCACCTGAGTTTCAGGTAGAAAAATCATGAAATCCTCTATTAAAGACCTCAGAATTAAGGGGAATAATTTAAGGATAAGAGTGTTGTTGGGTTTTTGTTTTTTGTTTTGTTTTTGTTTTTTTTTTTAAAAAAGGCTGGGTTTTATGTTTTTATCTCATTGGTTAGACTGGGATTTTTTATTTAATTGGCATGTTTGCACAAGTGTGGTTGATGCTTCCAATCACAAGCTTAGTGATGTCATCACAGACTGGCCCTTATAACATCTTCCTCATAACTTTAATATAATGACATGAGGTCCTTCTGGGGTCTCAGATATTACCCCAGAAACCACAAAGCCAGGAGTAGTGGAGTAGTCCTGATCCAGCAACCCTAGGAACACAAGGAGAGTTAATTTTCTCTAATTTGTCAATGCTCTAGCAGAGGTAGACCTGGGAAAGAATCCCTAACTGGTCACTGTTTAGAGCAGTACATGGGCCCTTCCACATAGCCATATAACCCAGAATATCAAGTTCTTCCTCCATAATAACATTTGCCATCTTGACTACACTTGTTTGTTGCTTGGCCACATATGTCCTAGTTTTGATCTGTGAAATGTGGGAGCATATGCAATTTTTATCTTTCCATACCCACATTTATTATTCGAACTCTCTTGCTGGGCACATTGTAGCGGCTTTTCTCAAGACTCTTCTCCATGAAGGTTTTCAGCTTGTGTGTTCCCTTCTGACCACATGCCGCTGAAAGCTGTTGAAGTCGTCTTTGTTCCTTTTAAATGGTTTGTAAAACCCAGGCACATATGTTGATGTCTGCCATGGGTTGAATTCTTTCTGCTTAGCCTTTACATGAACCTGACATCAGCTGTCTCAAAGCACTTGTTCCGTACTTCCTAGAAATGCTTTACGTTCTTTGTGCTTCCTTGACTTCATTATTGGCGAGACCAGTTTGTCCTGGCAAAGGTTTTGCGATTACTAGATACAAGAACAAAGCTTTGTGACATTTGAAGGCAAGCTTAGCAATGCAGACTCTTCAACAGAAATCCCTTAATTGGAGTCAACATCTGCTATCCATTGAATGAGTAAGCATTAACCCAAATATGTAACTATTCAGCAAAATTAAATATTTCCCAAACATTTATCATCATAACCACAAACACAGGTTTGTTTTGGGGACAGATGGAGGAAGTCTTTATTTGCTTACCTCTGATCTCATCTGTACTGTAAACATGCCATTGTGACTTCTTAAAGGAAACTGTATTTAGAATGAAGTCTTGGATCTTCTAAAGTTAAAGCTGTTTGGGTTTTTTGAAATCACTAAGCTGAAGGGAAACTGAATAATTTATGTAGAACTGAATAATGCCCATTTGTCCTATTTTAACAGTGCAACATTAATGCAACTAATACAATATTTATTTCTTTATTTATTTACTTATTTACTTATTTATTTACAGTATTTATATACTGCCTTTCTCACCCCTGGGTAGACTCAAAGAAGTTTACACATAAATAATGGCAAAATTCAATGCCTTATGTTGGGCACCGATCCGATGCCAATACAAACAATTAAAATAGTAAACCCACAATTAAACATAAATCATAATTAAAACAGCTAGTAAAGACAGATTTCCTCATACAGTGTTCCCTCTCTTATTGCGGATGTTCCGTTCCAGGACCACCCTCAATAAGTGAGAATCCGCAAAATAGGGACGCTGTATTGATTTTAATATTTATACATTATTTTAGCATACCTCAGAAAGGGAGGTACGTGTGCGGGCCAAAACTCCCTCCACCAGCTCCGCTTGCCCTCCCGTGGCTTGGAGCTCTTGTGCTCCTTCTCCTAGCCCATCCCAAGGGTGCCTGCCTGCCTCCCTGGCCTCTGCTGACTCCGGCAGAGCCTCCAGAGCCACGCAGGCAGCAGCAGGCAGGCCTTCCCCTCCTCGCCTCAGGCCACCACACTTCTGGGATCCTGAGGCGCAGTGGGGAAGGCCTGCCTCTCTGGCCTCCGCAGAACCCAGAAGTGTGGTGGTCTGAGGCGCGGTGGGGAAGGCCTGCCTGCTACTGCCTGCATGGCTTTGTAGGCTCTGCCGGGGTCTGCAGAGGCCATTATTTTATATTAATATTTACAAAACCCACAAAACAGCGAGCCCGCTTAAATCAAACCACGAAGTAGCGAGGGAACACTATATACTCTAGGTAAGCTACATAGAACTTATGTTGGATGGCAGTAGTGGCAGCTCCCAAATATTCTCCCTGAATCTCTTAAGAAGAGCTTTCAGGTGGTCAATGCTTTTCAAAAATAGAATTGACTCCCTCAGGGATACAGCTGTTTGCATCCTCAGATATGATTCTGCCCTCCCAATGAAACTTTCCTTGAGTTACTGCAGAAACTTAAAATATTAGTCAGCCATTTAGAAATATGGTTTAAGCATCCAAATAAAAGAGGGCAGATGAAATTATCAAGGAAATGAGAACACAGGAAATATAAACATGTTAGGTATACATGATTTTCAATTTTTTATTCCCTACAATGTTAGAAATTTGAAGACTGCAAGAAAATTTCATGGGTAAGATGCAGAATCCTTATTTTGAGAGGCAATGTCTTCATTTTGCCTCTGCCCATAGCTGTAACCATGGAGTGCCTCACAAGTCAACTGGTTTACCTTTGCCACTGTTTTTTATAAGGAGGTTGGATGGTCATCTGCCATGAACATTTTTACTATGGATTCATGGCCCAAGAGAGAATTGGGCTAGATAGTGCTTGGGAGTCCTTCTAACTATGGCTATGATGATTCTTTGGAATTCTCCCCTGTTCTCTATTATGCATGCTACACAGATTGTCCTTGCTCCCACAACTAATCCAATGTCTCATGGGAATGTTACAACACTATCTAGCTGTTCATGGTAAAGTAACCTTCACTGGGAAATTCCTCGCAAGAATCCTTGCAAACGACCATCTACCTCTCTCAGAAGACACCCTCCCAGAATCCCAGAATGGCTTCCAGCCCTCCAGAAGAACAGTAGACATGATTTTCACTGCATGACAGCTCCAAGAAAAATACAGGGAACAAAATCAACCTCTGTACATGGTATTCATAGACCTTGCAAAGGCATTCAACACAGTGAATCGCAGTGCTCTCTCGACTATCCTCCAAAAAATCGGATGCCCTGACAAATTTATGAACATCCTGCGACTCCTCCATGGTGACTTGATGGCAAGAGCCTTGGACAGCAATGGCTTCCAAAGCGATCCATTTAAGGTAGAATCAGATGTCAAACAGGGATGTGCTATTGCTCCAAGCTTATTTTCCATCTCCATTGCTATGATACTTCATCTTGTTGATGGGAAGCTTCCCACTGGAGTGGAAATCATCTATCGGACAGATGGCAAACTATTTAACCTCAATATGCCAATGACAATGAAGTCTGTGCTCATTCAGAAGAAGACCGAAAAGCAACTCTAAACACCTTTGAAGAAGCATACAAGAAGCTTGGCCTCTCATTGAACATTGAGAAAACCAAAGTGCTCTTCCAGTAGTCACCAGCCAATCCCTTTCCAATGCCAGAAATACAGCTTAATGGTGTAACATTAGAAAACGTTGACAGTTTCCACTACCTTGGCAGCCACCTCTCCACAAAAGTCAACATTGACACTGAAATGCAACACAACCTGAGCTCTGTGAGTGCAGCATTCTTCTGAATAAAGCAGAGAGTGTTTGAGGACCGGGACATCCATAGGGATACCAAGGTGCTTGTTTATAAAGCCATTGTCCCCCCAACCCTGCTATATGCCTGCAAAACATGGACTGTCTACAGATGTCATATGCAACTCCTGGAATGAATCCATCAGCGCTGCCTCCGAAAAATCCTGCAAATCTCTTGGGAAAACAGGTGTACAAATGTCAGCATGCTGGAAGACACAAAGACCACCAGCATTGAAGTGATGCTCCTCCACCATGAACTCCGCTGGACTGGCCACGTTGTCTGAATGCCTGATCACCATTGTCCAAAGCAGATAGTCTACTCTGAACTCAAGAACAGAAAACAGAATGTTAGTGTACAGGAAAAGAGATTTAAAGATGGGCTTAAAGCCAACCTCAAAAACTGTGGCATAGACAATAGACCAGCGGTTCTCAACCTGGGGGTTGCTACCCCCCAGGGGGTCGCTGGGCCATTTTCCGGGGGATGCGAAGCCACCTCAGTTAGCTCCGCCCCCCATTAAAATGGCTGCAGGATCCTGTGCGAGCCAAACAGCCAGACGCTCCTGGTTGGCTCTCCTCTTCTCGCAGGACTGCAGGGAGTCAGGAGGAGGAGCTTGTAGGCAAAGGTGTGCGCGGGCCCTTGCCTCTTGCCTAGCAGAGAAGGGGCAAGGATTGAGCAGGCCACCAATTGCTTTCCTCTTGCCCCCCCCCTCGCCTCAGAAGGTGCAAGCCATGGAGGGAGCTACAGCCATGGAGGGAGCCTTTTCCACTTGCCTCTTGCACCCTCCGGCCTCGGAAGGCACAAGGGGCGAGTGGCAGGCTCCCCGCATGGCTGCAGCCATGGAGGGTGCCTTTGCCACTCGCCTCTTTCACCCTCCGGCCTCGGAAGGCGCAAGGCGCGAGTGGCAGGCTCCCCGCATGTCTGCAGCCATGGAGGGTGCCTTTGCCACTCGCCTCTTGCACCCTCTGGCCTCGGAAGGCGCAAGGCGCGAATGCAGGCTCCCCGCATGGCTGCAGCCATGGAGGGTGCCTTTGCCACTCGCCTCTTGCACCCTCCGGCCTCGGAAGGCGCAAGGCGCGAGTGGCAGGCTCCCCACCTGGCTGCAGCCATGGAGGGTGCCTTTGCCACTCGCCTCTTGCACCCTCCGGCCTCGGAAGGCACAAGGCGCGAGTGGCAGGCTCCCCGCATGGCTGCAGCCATGGAGGGTGCCTTTGCCACTCGCCTCTTGCACCCTCCGGCCTCAGAAGGCGCAAGGCGCGAGTGGCAGGCTCCCCGCATGGCTGCAGCCATGGAAGGTGCCTTTTCCACTCGCCTCTTGCACCCTCCGGCCTCGGAAGGCGCAAGGCGGTAAGAGTAGTCATCAACAGAGCCAAACCAAGTTTGGTGCAGTTGGACAGTCAGGAAGCCTTCCTGTCTGCTGGGGCTGTTGGTAACGTCTCCCCCCCCCCATCACTGCAGCAGCTGTTCCAGCACAGCTTACCTGTCTGAACATATCTCTCCTTATGAACATTCTAGGAATTTAAGATTGTCTGGGGAGACCCTGCTCTCGATCCTGCCTTCTTCATAGGCGTGTCTGGCGGGGATGAGAGACAGGGCCTTCTTAGTGGTGACCCTTCGGCTGTGGAACTCCCTCCCTAGGGATATTAGATCGGCCCCCACCCTCCTGACATTCCAAAAAGAAATAAAAACCTGGTTCTTTGAACAAGCCTTTGGAAATGCAACGTAACAGATGAACATGTAATTATGAAAGAGTGAAGCAAGGAACGGCTTAGATGATGCTACTGGAAAATGAGATTAACAGGAAGACATTGGTGGTTATATGTTTCTAATGGTTTTTGAATTGTTTTTCATAATGTTGTTTTAAATGTTTTTAATTGTATTTTATGACTATTATGGCATCTAATTGCTGCCCATTTGTAAGCTACCTTGGGTAGCTTTTGGGCTGAGAAAGGCAGGATAGAAATATCGTAAATAAATAAAGAAGTAAATACTAGAAACACCCAGTGTCATCCATTTTTACCTTTCAAGCATTTGCTACTTAAGACAAATGTCTCATTCTGTTTTATAGCTGTTGATGGTGAGTGTGAGAGAGAAACTTCCTCCAGAATAAAAACATCAGCCTTGATAATATGAATAAGCATACAGCTCATATTATACTTGTCACACAAAAAAAACCAGTGTAGGAACAGAGGGAATACAAATAGCAGCTAGGATATCCGGCATCACATTTGAATTCACTGGAAGGGGATCCCCTGTTACATTCCAACTCTGGCATCTGCTACAAATAGCCATCTTTACAAGAGCCTGCTGGGTCCCCAAAGGATAGGGCTTTTATCCAAAAGGCCATCAGTCAAATGGAGCTCTAAAAAAAATCCCAGGCTTGAATGAGAGGAAAACAAGATCCAAATGCTGTAGGAATAATGGAGAAAGGAAATATCTCTGTTTGCAACTCATAAATGATTGTGTATCCTCAACCATTAGGCATGTTGATTAGCTATTTTAGTTCCCTAGAGTACTATATTGTTGCAGAATCCACACAAAATTTGAACTACAAAGTGGGCTTTCTGTAATATTGTCACCTCAACAGCTGTTAATCATGACACTAAGTTTCAGCCATTTGCTTTGTGTGGAATTTGCATTTGGTTAGTTTGCTTGTGTGCAGGCATGTAGCCGGGCTTCAGCCTCCCCCCCCCCCCCCCCCCAAATTCTCATGGTGAGAAGGCCTTACTGGTACATTATTTAAACTGTTATGTTTATTCATATCATGATCTGATCACCATGCTCAATATATCCCATATGTATGGGGGTATTGGGGTAACAAAAGGTTTGCTAGGGTAGACCCTCTTTCACTCAGACTCAGCCCCCCCCCCCCAAATCAAACTCAGCTCCCCCCAATCAAAATCCTGGCTACAGGCCTGCTTGTGTGTGTGTGTGTGTTTTTTTTTACAGACAAAAAGAATGATGGGGTGGGGGATCACAACAAATCTTTTGCTTTTGTCTCTATGGTACCTAACCCTAACCAAATGTAAACATGTTGCTGATCCTACTGCTAACAATCAATGATTTAACAAGATATGTTTTGCAGAGAGCAGATTCTGACATCTTTTAGGAAGGTCCCACAACTTACAGAACTACATCTGATGAGGACATAAGAGCACACTTCTTGGAGACCAATCCTAAACCCTTGAAGCCTATTCCATAGGAATCTAAGCTGGTCCCTACTCTACTTCTTTCTGCAAATGTCTTTTTTATTCAACCAGGCATTTGACTGCTGACAGCTTCTCTGGATGGGTTTTTATTTTTATTTTTAGCAGAAGCTTGTAGGTGGCTCTCATGAAATAAGAAATGAAATGTTTCTCATTTCTTCTTACATTTTAATGCTTTTAAATTGCTTTAATTCTGTGTTTAGAAGTGGAAGAAGGCACTCCTCTCCAGGCCAGATAATGACTTTAAATGTCTAAACGATCAAAAGAATTTGGCGTCATCATATATATTTCATTCAAAATAAAAACAATAATAAATTGTAAAATGAAATTGTATTTTTCAAAATGAAAGAAAATTTGCAGTAAGATGAAAAATAATATTTATTTTTGAATACTTCCACTTTATTTCTGTTTGATAGGTTCTGGTCCACTTTTTCTAACCCCACAGTCATTTATTGTGGGAGCCTCCTTTGTGTAACCTGGTTCAGTCAAACACTTGTAGTTTTGCATCTTATGGTCCATGATAAATCTAATGGTGGAAAAATTATGGGTGGCCACCTTCCCTTGATGTTTTTAGCTTGGGATTATTTTGCTTACTAGTTAATTTGCTTCTCTCCCATTTCCTCTTATGTTTTTTAAATATTTTAAAACTGTTTAATTCAGTATTTAGTTTTTAAATCATAGCTTCTTTATTACTTTCTGGTGCTATTCACTTTAATATATAAGATAAACTAACTTGAGTATGTATTGAAAGAACATCAAATAGATAACCATGATCCAGTTTCTAAAGTTTCTAAAAAGTATGTTGACTGATCTGTTAGTCACATTGCAGGCTTCTGTTTGTTGGGTAAGTGTCATAACAACCTGACTGTTCCATCAGTAAGAAATTGAAACCTATCTCTGTTTGTCTGCCTATCTATTTTACTATGGAGTTCCAATGATTTCTGTTGGATTTCTCCAAAGTAAAGAAATTATGAATTTCAATCCAGTGACCTCCTTTGGAATATCTCTTGTAAAACCCCTACTGAATGAAATCAATGTCAGTTGTTCAAAAGCACAGCTGTGTTCCCATTCATGGCAATAGAGTTTACACAGGAAAAGTTCCCCGAAGAGTTGATTCTGTATATTTAATATGTCTACTGACAATAGACTGTTTCCCTGGCAGCAGGTTCAATGCTACTCTCAAAGCTGAAAAAAGCAGGTGATTCTATAGCCCATAAATTTTCCCAGTATGCATTCAATGCCTTAAGATTTATGTGTGGGATAAAATTGGTCTCATTGCATTACAGAACCATTTCTAACCATTTTTGCACACAGTAAAGTGTTTCCTGCTAATTATTTTGTACATTATTTTATCCAAGACTCAAATGTGTCACAGGGGACTTTTGTATAATTTCTCTTTAATCAGTGTCGAGCAGTGCAATTTGGGTTTCTGAATGAAGGCTCTGAATAGTTTAAAAATGTGCAAGTAGGGAGGTGGTTTTAGTATCTGAGGCACTGCTGTAATAATTAATAGCATTTCCATTGTTGAAATTGTGCCTGCATTTCCGTTAGGAAGCCTGTTTATTAAAGCTTCATGGAGCCCTCTTGGCTGAGAAAAGCACACAAGAGCACACACTTTGCTCTTGTTTTGGTCTATTCATTCCAAAGAACTCACATTGGAATATTTCTCAGCTGGGTTCTTTTCTTCAGTGCCAAGATGGTTACAATTTCACATTTAAAAGAAAGGATTTCAGACAAGAATAGAAAAATGGCTAAAATTCTGATTGAAAATGTTTTGGGAAAAGCAATGATTTAGTTCTTGAAAAAAACATGATCATATTTGAAAGTCAGACCAAGCACAATCCCTGGGGAAGGCAATGGCAAACCACCCCCGGAATTCTTGCCAAGAAAACTAAATGGACCAGTACAACCAGAGATATGTTGGTATGCAATTGGAAGATGGAACTACCAGGTCGGAAGATGGCCAAAATGCTACTGCGGAGGAGCAGAGGATAAGTTCAACTAGCCCCAGATGTGATTACGCAGCTAGCTCAAAGCCAAAAGGAAGGCTAGTGCCCGACGGTGCTGGAAGTGAATGATGAATCCAATGCTCTAAAGATCAACACACCATAGGAACCTGGAATGTAAGTTCTATGAGCCAGGGCAAACTGGATGCTGTTATTGGTGAGATGTCAAGACTAAAGATAGACATTCTGGGTGTCAGTGAACTGAAATGGACCAGAATTGATCACATCAGATGATCACCAGATCTACTACTGCGAACAAGAGGAACACCGAAGAAATGGAGTAGCCTTCATAATTAATAAGAAAGTTGCTAAAGCAGTGCTTGGATACAACCCAAAAAATGACAGAATGATCTCAATTCAAGTGCAAGGAAAGCCTTTCAACATTACAACGATCCAAATATATGCCCCAACCACAGCTACTGAAGAAGCAGATCAGTTCTATGAGGATCTGCAGCACCTACTGAATAATACACCAAAAAGAAACATTATTTTCATTATAGGAGACTGGAATGCCAAGATAGAAAGTCAAATGACAACGGGAAATCACAGGTAAGCATGGTCTGGGACAACAAAATGAAATGGGAGACAGGCTGATAGAATTTTGCCAGAAAAACTCACTGTGTATATCAAACACTCTCTTCCAACAACCTAAAAGATGGCTCTATACATGGACTTCACCAGATGGTCAACACCGAAATCAGATTGACTACATCCTTTGCAGTCAAAGGTGGCGGACATCCATCCAGTCAGTGAAAACAAAACCTAGGGCTGACTGTAGTTCAGATCACAAACTTCTTATTGCTCAATTTAAAATAAGACTAAAGAGATCAGGAAAAACACACAGACCAGTTAGATATGATCTCACTAACATTCCTAGCAAATATGCAGTGTAAGTGAAGAACAGATTTGAAGGACTAGATTTAGTAAACAAGGTCCCAGAAGAACTATGGACAGAAGTCCACAACATTGTTCAGGAGGCGGCAACAAAGTACGTCCCAAAGAAAAGGAAAACCAAGAAGGCAAAATGGTTGTCTGCTGAGACACTGGAAGTAGCCCAAGAAAGGAGGAAAGCAAAAGCAAACAGTGATAAGGGGAGATATGCCCAATTAAATGCACAATTCCAGAGGTTAACCAGAAGAGATAAGGAACTATTTTTAAACAAGCAATGCATGGAAGTGGAAGAAGACAACAGAATAGGAAGGACCAGAGACCTTATAATGTAGTCAGGACCCAGGGGATTAATACTTCACTTATAAATCCCCTAACACACACACGTTCCTTCAGCTGCTATATAGCACACAACTGGCTACACTTTGAAGAATCAGTGTAAAGGATTTTTGATTACTACGGCTCCAACTGGACACCAACACAATCCTGTCCCAAAGCGCTTTGATGTGTGTTGAGGAAATGTGAATGTGTATTGGTATAGTTGCTGCCACCACTCAAATGGATTTGAGAAATTATCTTGATGTTATACCTGAGGTAAACCCTGTTGTTCACCAGCCCTCCCCTTTAACTCCCTTTAAAATGTCTGAGGTAAAAAGATGTTAAAAATTACTGGAACAGATTCTATGGAATGATTCAATGCTGAGGCTGTTTTGAAAGTTGAACTAGAACAAAGTTTATTTGTATACTTGAACACACAACTAACTTCTTCTATGAGGTACACAAGTGTATTTGGTTAACAAAGCACAATCTTCTTAAATGGCTTCTTGGTCTTAACAAGCTTGATGGTTTCCTTAACTGGGTTTCTTTTCTTTAACGTGAGCAAGTTCCCTCACTCTACCTTAAACCTAGTAGCAGTGAGTCCCTCTGACAAACCAATCCTGGCTGTCCCCAGAGTATCTAGCTTCCCCCCTCACAGAGATCCCTAATAGCAAAGATACCCTGTCCCTAGAGAGGAAAAACAACTTGTGTTCTAACACTCACACAAGTCCACAGGTGGCTATCTTGACCCTCCCAGCCAATCTCTATGGACACACCTGCCTCCAAACATTCTCTCACATGAAAACTTGAGCTCACTAGAAATCCACCTACTTCCCTTCAGATCACAATCCAATCTCTCTATCAGAAGCTGCCTGCCTTTTTACACTCACAGCTCCGGCTCCTCCCATCTGCCCTAGCCAATCCTAGGATAGCTGAGCTCCTCCCCTCTGCTGATCTGCCTCTCCTAAGATGTCACTGTACTGCCTCTCCTCACTGTACTGCCTTACCAACATGGAGGCCAGCTTACTGACTTCTAGGCTTCAGCTTCGGCCTACAAAGGTACGAATCATGACAGACTTCTTCCAGAAAATTAAAAACATTGGAGGTAAATTTCAGGCAAAAATTGGCATGATAAGAAACAAAGATGGCAGGAACCTAACAGAAGCTGAAGAGATCAAGAGAAGGTGGCAAGACTATACCACCAAGAACTTGCCACAATTTATTACAGTCAAAGGCTTTAATAAATTGTGGCAAGTTCTTGGTGGTATGGGAATACCAAATCACCTTGTCTTGCTCCTGAGGAATCTGTATAAGGACCAAGTAGCAACAGTAAGAACTGGCCATGGAACAACAGACTGGTTCAAGATTGGGAAAGGTGTATGGCAAGGTTGTATACTCTCACCCAACCTATTCAACTTGCATGCAGAACACATCATGCAATGTGCGGGGCTTGATGAATGCAAGGCTGGAGTGAAAACTGTTGGAAGAAACATTAACAACCTTAGATATACAGATGACACCACTATGATGGCCGAAAGCAAGGAGGGGCTGAGGAGCCTTCTAATCAAGGTGAAAGAAGAAAGCGCAAAAGCTGGGTTGCAGCTAAACATAAAAAAACCCAAGATTATGGCAACAAGAATGATTGAAAACTGGGAAATAGAGGGAGAAAACGTGGAGGCAGTGACAGACTTTGTATTTCTAGGTGCAAAGATGACTGCAAACACGCAGGTTGCAGCCAGGAAATCAAAAGATGCTTACTTCTTGGGAGGAGTGCAATGATGAATCTCGATAAAATAGTGAATAGTAGAGACATCACACTGGCAACGAAGATCTGCATAGTTAAAGCAATGGTATTCCCAATAGTCACCTACGGATGTGAGAGCTGGACCATAGGGAAGGCTGAGCGAAGGAAGATAGACGCTTTTGAACTGTGGTGCTGGAGGAAAGTTCTGAGAGTGCCTTGGACTGCAAGAAGATCCAACAAGTCCATACTTCAGGAAATAAAGCCCGTCTGCTCATTGGAGGGAAGGATAGTAGAGGCAAAGATGAAGTACTTTGGCCACAGCATGAGAGGAAAGGAAAACTTAGAGAAGACAATGATGCTGGAGAAAATGGAAGGAAAAAGGAAGAGGGACCGACCAAGGACAAGATGGATGGATTGCATCCTTGAAGTGACTGGATTGACCTTGAAGGAGCTGGGAGTGGTGACAGCTGACAGGGAGCTCTGGCGTGGGCTGGTCCATGAGGTCACGAAGAGTTGGAAATGATGGAACGAATGAACAACAACATTTGAAAATCTTGTATATGTAATGTTTTTAATGCTACCCCACCCATACACACACCTGGAAAAGAAGAAACCCAGTCTACTTCTGATTTCCTAGAAGACATGTTTTGGGTTAAAACAAGGCATGAGGAGATGCTAAAGAAAAATAGTACCACACTCTCCAACTGCCCCAATTTGGCAGAGCCAGTCCTGATTGGCTCTGCCTCCCTGGTCCCATTTTTCTGCTGCTTTTTAAATGTCCCAGTATCTCTCTCATACTCTTACTTCTCCCCTGTCCCCACTGTACTTCAGTTGCTGCAAACTGAAAAGGATTTTGCATTCAATTAATAGAAGGAAAGAAAAATATGTCCTTCCTAGTAGCCTTAAAGCAAAACAAACTGCTGCAGCATCTCCTGGTTTGTGTGTTATTCCTCATTAATAGGTTTTGCCACATTGACTACACTTTGATGATGTTTGCCCATACAAGTACCAGTGTCCATCTGTAGAGTATGTTGTCTGGAGAGGGAAATTTGGGGGCCGGCTAAATCAGATGTATGTGTGGAGGGGAGGGGATTTCCATTAATATACGCCATTAATATAGAGCCAGTAGAGTAACAGACTGTGAAAATCCAAATATCTTAATCCAGATATTCTTCTTTTGCCTGGCCTACCTCACAGTGCTGCATGGGAAGTTGAAGGTGAAAACCATTTATGCTACCTTGAGCTTCTTAGAGGAAATGTGAAAATACATTTCCGGAGTAAATATCTGAGTGTTACTGTGGAGATTTTCTCTTGAAACATCTTTTTTATCCTTCATTACTGGGCCAACATTGTTTTGTTTTGTTTTGTTTTGTTTTGGTTTTGTGTCAGGAGCAACTTGGGAAACTGCAAGTCACTATTGATGTGAGAGAATTGGCCATGTGCAAGGACATTGCTCAGAAGATGCCTGGATATTTTACCATCCTTTGGGAGGCTTCCCTCGTGTCCCTGCATGGGAAGCTGGAGCTGACAGACCAGAGGTCACCTTGTCTCCTGGATTCAAACTGTCAATTTTTTGGTCAGCACTCCTGCTGATACAAGATTTTAACTCATTGTGCCAATATGGTATGAAGGAGATCCTTCTGGTCTCTATAGTAAATATTAGGGTTTTGTAATTCAGCTAAATCTCATGTCATTTTTGGTGTCCAGATTTCAGTGACCCTTTGATCCATTTTTCAGGAGCCCCCCAAATTAGGGCAGGCAAAATTCTGTTTTTTGATTCGGAAACTGAAAGATCAATTTTTGCTCCAGGAAGATCTGATCCATTGGCGGCAATGGTGGAACTTACCAGGCTTGTCTTTTTATCATTTTTAGGGCACCAGCATTTTTTTAAATAAAAAAAAACACTTTTTATGGGACCATTTCTCCTTATATCCTTCAACTAGACCTGGGTTAAGGCATCAGACTTATGAAACCATCCTTTCTGGAACCCATTCTCCTTATGACCTTCAATACAACATGGGTTTAAGGCATCAGACTTAAAAACCACCCTTTCTGGGATCCTTTTCCCATGTATCCTTCAATCAGACCTGGATTAAAGGAATCAGACTGAAGAAACAACTCTTTCAGGGAAGCTGAATTAAGCACCCTTTTTAAACACTTATTTCAGTGGGAGCCACACTACCTGAAGGAACATTAGCCATTCTTTTTAAAAAAGATATAAATTACCTCCTTATTTTATGACAGTTTTAGAAATGGCAAGATAGCTCTACATGTGAAGGACACCATTTGTGGCAATTTTTTAAGTGTGCAGAAAGTAAAGATTTATTGCTATTTAAGTCAAACAGCAAGGCAAGCAATGCAGAAGAGCTATGATCAGCATGGGTAATCTAGATCACCAGTGGACTGGAGCATGATTTTTCTCTCTCAGAAACCTACTCACAGCAGAAAAACTGAGGACCAACTTAGCTAAAAGACATGTCATGGCTTTCTACAGTTCTGACTGGCTCAATAGGCAGGACTCACAGAGAAACCCCATGTGGCTAAGAGGCTGCCTCTCTGCACTCCATATGTACTCTAATGAAACTGAAAGTAGCCATGGTTAGCGGCCACGTGGTCTGTTGCAGCCGGAGAAATGGTGGCAGCACCCGTGCCCTTATGGCTGGCTGAAAAAACCAAAGCAGCCGGAGTCTATTTAAAATGCCAATCATCATAAGCATGGAAGTTAGGCTGCTTCTACAAAGCCACATAATTCAGATCAGAATGTGGATTAAAGAAATCCAGTTCCATTCCAGAGAGTTTCCACACAAATACTGGAAACTGAGAAAATGTTACTGCGACATCCACAAAATTTCTCTCATGACAAATCAATCATGACATAAACGACATGGGTTTTTTTTCTTATCCCTTTTTGGAGAAATATACTGAACTGCAGCAGCACATTGGATGAGAATTAGCTATGGAGCTCATCTTCCAACTCAAAAACAAAAAGGAAAAAGCGATTTCTTCTTGGGGTGAGAGTGAAAAAGTATTTGTTTACTTTCCTGAGAGTGGTTCCCTTACCTGAATTTTCCAGAGATGGCTCTGTTTACATCAGTGCTACACATGTTCCTCCCAAATTTCTTCTCTACAGCACCCATACCCTGCTCAGCTGCAGTTCATTTTATCACCAATTTCAAACTTTCTCCCAATTTTTTTAACAAGTGTTTTCCATTTGGATGCACAATGCTGTGTGCTTTAGGAGCGTGCATTTTCTAGCTAGCCCTTTTATAATCCACATAATTCTGGATTTTACATCATGTGTAGATGGGGCCACAGTCACCTGCTTTTCTCTCTCTTTTGTATTCAGTGCTTGGACCAAAAAAAAAAATACCAAAACACCTGTCTTCTGATTTTCCTGAACTCTAGTGAAGGCACCACATGTACCTTTAACTGTTATCAGTGTAGCATAGTTAAACATTTCATGATGCTAATCTATTTTTCTATTGTTCCTGTTAGTAGAGCCAGCAAGGATACGGATATCGTTCAAATGTTTCCTGTGATAATTCCGTTCCCCCTTTTTTGTCACTGAGTCATTTTGAAAAGCTCCAGGTTGACATTGCAATATCCGCTGACAAAGCAGACTTCTATTTTTCTCAAAGTAGGTCTCCTTATTGTAGGTTGTAGTGCTGACTTTTATTCCTTTTTTTCTCACTCTACATTTTCAGCATGATTTCACAGCTCCTTAACTTCAGTTACCACATGTAGCTCTGGCACGGATGCCACCAGCTGAACTGCAGACTGAATAACTCCCACATGCCTACACGTTCTTCCTGTACAGAAAGAACTCGTCTTCAAGTCTGAAATAGTTTGGGATCAAGAACAAATTGATTCTTTGCTTTTTCATATTAATTGCCTTTCAACTAAATGACAGATATGTCAGTGTCACTTCCACATAATACCAGTGGGGAAGGGGATTCAGTAACTGCAAAGAAACAACAAAGGAGAATCCAAATGGAGTGGGAATAATATGGCCTTGAACTACAACTCTTGTCTCATCTAGCTAACATAGTTAGCTTGTGAAATGAGGTAGGCTGGTGCATGCAATATGCCTTTCTATGTAGAAGTGTCTCAACACTGGAAAACTCTGCCCAAAAAGTTAGGATGGCATTCTGCATGAAATTGCAGAATGCCAAGACTTGATTCTTGGATTATTTTTAGACTGCTTTGTTCGGTTGTAATTTTTTTAATTATCATTTTATTGCCTTAGGAGCCCTTATGGACATGGAGGCAATACAGAAATATGATAGCTAGATAGTAGATAGATGATAAATAGCTATAGCTGAGTCAATGATGTGGGACACCAAGAGATGCAGTGAAATAACTTCAGGTAGACTATTCAATTCCCCTCCCTACTTTTTTAGCATTAATATTGTCCCTATAGTTATCTTTCCACAAGAGTGATAACTCAACCATGCAAAAAGTAATTAATGAATAGCCCTATATAAACATAGGTCAATTGATGGCTAGTTATTTAGAAGTCATGATAAAGAAAGGAACCATGTCCATGGGTGCAGCTGGCATCTAATGAAATGTTATTACCTTTGTGATAAAACAAACAAAGCAAGCAAGGGTCCCTTTGGTGAGCCATTTCTTGGAGCAACATCATTCTCCAACAGACTTTGATTGAAGGTAGTAGAGAAGGCAAACCATATTGATGAGAGGGATTCCACTAAAAAAGGAAGTGGAGTGAGATCTTGAAATGAAAATATTTAGTCCCATCAGGTCTAAAGGAGGGAATTAGCTTCCACTTGTTGATCTTTGGTACACCTTGACTTTTACACGCCTGCATTTCAAAGTTTTTCTTCTGTTTTGTTTCTATATTTTGTTTTGTTGATAGAGGGCTCTGTTGACAGAGAAACAAATGGGCAAGCAGGGAAGTTACGACCCAAGCTGGCAGAAAGGGAATCAGATTATTTATAATGTGGTGCTGTATAAGAGTTCCATCAATAGTACTGGCTGCTAAAAATGAATGAGACTTCAAACAAATCTAGCCTGAACTCTCTATGGAACTGACTAAACTGAAGCTGTCATTCTATGGACATATAATAAGGTGACAAAACTCACAAAGGCCAAGCAAAGAGTCCCGCTTCATCTTGCTTCGTAAAGGAAAGAGGGGCAGTGGGCCGAATGCATCACCCCATGTGCATGCCCCTCTTGGTGATGCTTTTCCCATCGGGAGGATCGATGCTTGCTCCATTGGAACCATGGCTTAAGTCACATGCTGGAAGTCACATAAAAGTCACACCTGAAGCTAGGCCATACAGACATTCTGTGCTCCATGGGGAACAGGAAGGATCAGAAAAATGTCTGGCTGCATCCCTGTAGCCAAGCACAAAATGATGACAGCAGCAATGAGTTCTCTGGAGTACTTCAGTAAATCTCAGCACTAATACTATCATTTCATATCTTGCTAGGGGGATGTAATCAAACACCCAATCCAGCCTCCTTGCCATGAAGCACAGAATTGCCACATCAGCGGCTTTTCAGTAAGTCAGAGGGTAAGACTTTGGGAATAGCAAAGGGAGAAAGGTAATACCAACCCCTGCAGTAGCAAAAAATCATCTGCATGCATCAGGAAAAAGTATGTAAGCATATGTCTCTAATAGTATGTCAGCTGATAATGTGTACAAGCTAATGTTGTACCAGAGTTGAAATGTACATCTTATGGATATCTATGTATACTTCTCTATTGTTGTTGTTGTTTGCCATGATGTTGACATCCACTTATTTTAATTCTATAAATGAAGGCTTCAAAGATTCTCAGCTGTGCTCAGGTCATGCAAACTTGGGAGCCATAGCTTCATTGATTAAGCCAAACTACATGTGTGCTGTGATCTTCTGCTTTTCTTACTGCTTTGAGAGATCCATTCTGCACTGTGCCATGAGATTAATGAATTTGGGCTGGTGACTCTTTTTCAACCTGCCATTTTGAGGATAAAATGAGATGAAGGATAGGCATGTACCAGGGAAAGGCTGTTGAGAGTTTCCCAAGGATACCTTTTTGGTTAATACAGGAACAGGAAACTGATCAAGATGAGTCCATTATTTACTCCTGAAGGACTCTTGAGTCCTCATAGAATGAAATTATGTCTTCTGTTTTTTATAATGTGTTCAGGGAATGCACATTTTGTTTGGAATTGTAAGCTGTAATTAGACATATGGTGACCATATGGTAATTGAATGGGTTATCACTCACATAATTGGCCCATTACCTTATTGCAGGCCCCTCAGTTCTTCAGTTGAAATTGTTCTACAGCAAGTTTACTCAGCTGGTAAGCCCTGACCTCCCTGTGCCACATTGATACTACAAAGAGAATGTCGTTAGGTCCATTTTTTTTAATCCTGGTGATGTGTAGCACTAAAAAAATGTTAGTTATTCTGTCTCCCATTACACCTGTTCGGCACTTCAGGGGTTTCCTGGATTTAGAGAGGAGAGGAATTTGGCCATGTAATGCTACACCACATAGTGCAAAGAAGCTCCTAACCTTCCTTGTTGGTACTATTTATATTGCTGTCCTCATTTGAGCTGTTCAATCAGTAAGGGACAAGGTCATTACAGTTTGGCACCAGTGTGCTGGGGAATGGCGACAGGGGAAGGGTAGGCTGTACGGGAAAACTGCCAACAGGAAGTAAATCTTGAATTCTGTCTTAACAAAGAGCTCTGTTTGCAAAAATCTCAGAGGACAGTCCCTTATTTGAAAACTGCCCTTGCTTGAAAGGCTGCCATCCAGACAGGAGTTCTTTCACACTACAAAGTCTTAACACTATGCTTCTACTTTAATTTTCTTGGTAAGATCCTATAAAATCCAGGGGCTTTTAGTTTGGGAATGCACTTCAGCTCTCTGGCTAAGAATTCTAAATACCATTCCCTAAGCTACAAATCCCACCTATAGCATTAAGTGTCCTATTGATGGGATTGCATGTTCATGTGAGACAAGAGGCTATGCTGATGACAGTAGTGTTGCTGGTAATATCTCCCATACTAGACAAATATTTTTTGAGTAATCAGTAATGGATGGGGTGACACTGATGGAATAATGAAGGGGTGACACTGATGACTACCATTTCATAGACAGTAGTAGTGATACCATATACTCAGATCAAGAGGTTGCTATCTAGATATAATACAGAGAAACAGAATGATTCCCAATCGACAAAGAGGCCAGACAAGACTGCATTTTATCATTATCTCCTTGATTGTATTCTTATTATATATAAAGTGGAATTAGACTTTGAAAATGTTGGTGGGAACATTGGAGAAAAGAACATAAAATATTACAAATATGTAGATGGCACCATCCTAGTAGCAAAAAATATCAAAGATTTAGAACAAGCATTGAAGGAAGTCAAGGAAGAAAGTGCAAAGGAAGTATAACTCTTGAAAATAAAATTAGTGACCACAGATTATTTATGTAACTTTAAAACTGATGATAAATGCATTTAAATAGTTCAGGATGTTTCATACCTTGCTCAGGCATTAATCAGAATTGAGACTACAGTCAAGAAATCAGGAGAAGCCCAGGATTTGGAAGAACAACTATTTAGAACTAGACAAGATCCTAAAGTGTAAAGATATGTCACTAAATACTAACATGAGACATTTTCATACTGTTGTAGTTCCAATTCCTGTGTACAATTGTGAAAGTGAAGAAAGCTGATAGGAAGAAAATCAGTTCATCTGAACAGAGTTCTACAGATGATGATGATGCTGATGATGATGATGATGATGATGATAATAGATGTCACCATACCAGGTGACAGCCGCATTGAGGACAAACAAGAGGAAAAACTCAGCCGCTATCAAGACCTCAAAATCGAACTGCAACTGTTCTGGCATAAACTGGTACAGGTGGTACCAATGGTCATTGGTGCACTGGGTGCCATGCCAAAAGATCTCAGCCGGCATTTGGAAACAATAAACATCGACAAAATCTGTCAACAGCAAAAGACCACCTTACTTGGATCTGTGCGCATCATTCGAAAATACATCACACAGTCCTAGACACTTGGGAAATGTTCGACTTGTGATTTTTTGATATGAAATCCAGCATATAGACCTCATTTGCTGTGACATACTGTGCTTTTGTGTCAGTAAAACAACAACAACAACAATAATTTATTTATATTCCACTCTATCTCCCCGAAGAGACTCAGGGCAGATTATATACTATGAACTGCCAAAAGAAATAAATCAATGGGATATACATGTGTATTTGTGTATGTTCAGCAGTTTCACATTTGCAGATTTGATTATTCATAAGATAAAATGCTTTCTTTAAGTGTCTCTTAGGTCTACCAGAAGTTGACTATAGAGTCACATTGAAGGACCTTTATTCCTAGAGAAAACGCTTCTTTATGAATTTCTAAGTCCTTCAGTGTGATTCTGTGGGAAACTTCCAAATGACATATAGTTCTCTATAGGCAGTGGTTCTTGGCAAAGAGAGAGATGAAAAACAGTCTTGGCATCTCTTACCTGGAGAAGAGCTGGTGGTGTATATAGGCAGTTCCTAAGTTTTGAACAAGATAAATTCTGTAGGTTTGTTCTTAAGTTGAATTTTTATCTAAGTCAGAACATGTAAATTTTTAAGTATTAACTCCATCTGTGTGTGTGTGTGCTCCTGTTCCTGTGAAAATTGGATTTTGAAAAAAAATGGCTCCTTGTGTAAGCTAGTATTGGAACATATAAACTATTGTTTGCAAAGCATATGTATAAAATATGATATGAGTTCTCTTGTAGATATGAGTTCACTTTTTCCATAATGTACATTTTTTTTTCTTTTTGGGTAGACAGACTAATCTTGATCAGAGTTACAAATCCTGTAAATAGTTGCTCAAATTGAGGTCTATGGTTTGTATGTCATATCGAGAATGTTTTATCATTGAAGCATAATACTCACCCACAACATTCTTGTAGAAAACAGTTACCTCCAAGACTGATCATGATGTTGCTGTATATTTTCCTGAATCCTGTTTTGGTCCTCGTGTTGCTGTATGCAAATATTATGGATCTAACTGAACAGTGACTCAGTCTGGATTCTTCCCAATAGTCTAAACAAATATTCAGATATTGTACATGGAAAAAATGTGAATGTTTATAAATTATGTTCTTGTTCCAGTTATGGTTTTGCCCTAATATTGGCAATAAAGGGGAAATTCCAAAAATATTCATTTTTTTCCTCCTAGAGGTATATTGTTCTTTAGCAGACAGAAGTCTTTCACGTTGCCTGTCCTCATATTCTTTGAATTAGATGCCAAGAATTGAATTTAGAATCATTGGCATACAAAATCAAATGCTTTAACACTACGCTATCAGCCACTTCTAAAAGCTATCAGCTACAAGTTAATTGTTGCTTGACTGGTTCAAAAGAAGGTAGGTAGTTTTATGGATCAACAGGTAACTGAACCCAAATCTCTCCTGTTTCTCATACCATAGCCTTTCCTGATTATTCTATTAGTATATGTCCATTTGTTTATCTCCAGTACAATCTGAGCACACGGCTAGCCTTGTTTTATTTTTGTAAGAAATCTTTGCCTCAGTACAATTTCTCTTCTTGCAACATCACACACCTGTCACTGTTTTGTTGCCAGATGCTTTAAATTACTAAGTAACATCCCTTTCTACTGACTTGCAGCCAAGTCAAATAACCAAAGTGTGTGTATTGTTTCTTCAGGACATAAACTGCAACATAAGGTAACCCCCTGTTTCTTCTAGCTCCTTCACTTCCTCTATTTCTTCACCACATGAAGAAGAAGAAGAGGAGGAGGAGGCAACAACAACAACAACAACACACTGAAGGACTACATAAAACAGTAGTTTTGAAGTCTTACCTCATATAAATTCTGTTATTCTATAAAATCTTGATAAAGTTTACTAAAACATTATACAAATCAGGGTTTGGGGGTTGGCAAAGGATGTCTTCTAGATGTTGGACAAGAATTCACAGCAGCCATGGCCAGCATTGCCAACAGTGATGAGTGCTGGTTGGTACAATGCAACAACCTCTGGCAGGGCAGCATTTTGCCCATAACAAATCCAAAATCATACATGTATGTGTCTGTATATGTATATGCAGCCCAAATTAATATCTATAAGCTCTCCCTAGGAGCCAAGATACTAATTTTGTATTAATTTGTCTTGTTCACAGATAGTTGTTAGTTATTTACACTTTTTGTATGATTTTTAAAACTCCTCAGTGGCCTTCTGATGACCTAAGTATGTGTGTCAGAACAGCTAGAGGCTTGGGAGAAGAGGAGCCTGGAAACCCAGAAGAAAACAAATCTGTAAGTTCAGAAGTAAGAAATCAGAAGAAAGCCAATACTTGGAAGAGGAGCTATGAAGGAACGAGTTAAGATCCTAACTGCAAGGACATATAATTAAATAGCAAAGTCAGGATAATCCATGCCATCATATTTCCAATTTCTATGTATGTTGTGAAAGCTGGACAGTGAAAAAGCTGATAAGAAAATCAATTCAATTGAAATGTGATGCTGGAGAAGATCTGCACAGACACTGTGGACTGCCATTTTGCTTTTTTAATGGTCATTATTCATCTAGATTGGCAGCAAAACTAAACGAAACAACAACATATAGCCTTCCTCTGCTGTTGTTGAAAATGAATCAGCCAAGACTTGGATAGTTTGGATTTTTCATGATATATTCCAAACTAAATAATTTGGAGCTGGGAAGACTTTTGTGCCTTAACTGAGTGCATGGATCAGCAGAACGCAACTAGGTAAGCCTCAGTTTCTATGCAAAGCACAACCATGCTGATCCATAGTTTAGTGGTGCTTGGTCAATGTGAGCTAAATGGAGACTGTGCATAAAACCTAAAGCATGTACATTCACAGTTTGTTTACAAATTAACAGTCTCAGCAAAGTTTTGCATATTACATGTGGAGTGTCTCAAAATGATGTAGAAACTCAAATCTTCAATGGGGATTTCTTTGTCAAGATGATTACCTATTGATTAATAATCACATCATCCAACATTACTTGGAAACTTAGTCTGAAGAGCAGACAGTGTAAGTAATGTACATAATGTTTATCAATCCCTAATGTTATGCCATTCATCATTCATCTTACGCTAACACCAGTATCTACAAATGCTCAGAAATAAGCACTTTAGTTGAAGTGTACCATAGAATAAAAGAGACAGAGAATGCTGTAAGAACTTGGGTATTCAAGATAACAAAGGATCTGTTAAAATGAAATGACCCTATTTTCACTTAACATTTAACGTTTCATTGTATTCATTGCTCAAAATACATCCATACAATAACGTTCCCTTCTGGTCTTGGAACTAAGCCAGGTCAATTACATTTGCCGAAAATGTTGTCACACTTGAGAAGGACTCCATGAAAAGCTTATCCCAGATTTACCTTCCTGGGTCACCTTATCCCAGCTGCTCTAAATGATTTTTTTCCTGAGGAACATGGGGGAAAACTCTTAAAAACACAAGCTACAGCAATCTGATCTAAATAGATCTATGGTTCTACACATATGGTTTTCCAACAAGGCATGGAGGTTGGTGGAAGAACAAATCATCTCCAATTCAGTGTTGTGGGGGCATTTTCATAAACCACACACACACCTACATACGCAACTGTATCTTCCACACCATATGTCTTGCACAGGTAGGCTTATTTCCCCAATACTATAGATTTGTCTTTAGGCTAAATGAACTTCTTCAATGCCTTTTTCTAAAGAGGATTCAAGAAGTCTTACAATTAAAATATAGAGCAAAAGCTTGAAAAAGAACAGTGTTTCTGTAACATAATATTGTACCTCCCTGTAAGAATAGCAAATCACCGTGGATAGTCAATTGCTACAAAAACATTTTTAAAAAAACAAAAAACAAAAACCCCAATCACTTTTAAGGTGCTGAAAAGATTACCATGTTAGAGCCAAACTGGTCTTGTTGAGGAAAGTATCCCAAATGCAAGGAGGCAGACTGCCTTGCAAGTTGTCACGCTATGGTGAAGATGGCTGTGAAACTTACAAATTGCACCAAATAGAAACAGCATTCTACATACACTGTTTGTGGGCAGAAGGTGTGCCAGAATCACAAATTCATCTCCTCATGTGTGCTCAATAAAGGATAAAGTTCTCTCTCATCTTCTGGGACTCTCAAGAGTCTGTTCTTGAAACTAGTCAGGAACATAAAACAACTGTCTCAAGTGCAATGCGTTGTGGCATGCTTCAGAGAGAATTGACACTTGTAATCCACTCTAAAAGAAGAGGAATCTGTCAAGGGGAATGGTGTTGTTGCACAACACCTGTCCCCACACTGCAGCCTATACATTGGAAACCCTGACAATTGAAGTGGGAGATTATGGAACATCCAGTTTGTAGTCTATATTTAGCGTCATCTGATTTCCATCTGCTTAAAAAGGTTTTAAGGGGAAGAAGATGTTCATATGGCAATTGGTACATCAGTGGTTGCACATTCAACCAAAAACTTCTTTGATTTTAATGTGCTATTTTTAACCATGTTGATCAGGCTCGTTCCCATGTAAGCTGCCCCGAGTCCCTTTGGGGAGATGGAGTAAACAAAGTAATTGTTGTTGTTGTTGTTGGTACAACACTGGGAATAATGTATCACAAATGAAGTTGACTATGTAGGAAGTGATTTAATTTGTTTCTGAAATTCTTAATAGAGTTTCACATTCACATAGAACAATAGAAAAGAAAGATCAACTTTAAAATGGTAGAAGAATAACATTGGGATAAGGAAGCACAAAGTGCAGAAACTTTTTGAAGAACCCTCACATAAATGGGTTTTGTTGTTCATCAAAACCATGTTCTGCCACCTTTCTTCAGTATATTTAACAAACAATTGTTTCCGGACAATAAATAACCACTTTAATAAACATTCTCATTTTGCAGCTTGCTGGCTTATTTTTAGATGCTCTTATAACAAGGAAGTTTCTAGCTATATTGAACAACTTTATCAGTGAGACACTTGCCTTGGCTGCTGCATATTTAATATCTGAGCAAACAAAGATTATTTGGTTTCTTTAACAGTTTAAAGTATTTATGTGGCCATGAAAGTCTTTAGGTCAGAACCACCACCACTAATAGTAAATGTATTATAGCAGTTAGCATTTGTGGTTCTTTGGCACTGGGGTGTAGCATTACTCATCATGATCAATAATTTATCCCTCAATAATTTAGAAAATCAGAAGTTCTTAGTAAGAACACATTTTTATTTTTATTTTTTTTATTTTACTTAGGGCTAGGGGACAAATATAATTTGTCCCCTGTGGGTTGCTATATCTGTTAGGTGTCCATTTACATGTCACCAGAAATTTGGATAGAAAAGGATCTAGATTTGCATTTAAAAACTCTTCTATTGTACATATAGAGGCAAATTTAGAAACAACGATTATGAGTAGGCATCCCATGTGACTATTCAGTCTGCTGTGGAGGTGTTATTTGTGGGCAGCTCTAAAGCTCCTTCTCTCTTTTCTTAATGGACTTGAAGCGGACAAATCTTCAAACACAGGGCTGCCTTTTGTCAAGAAGAAAATAAATGTCTTGCTCTGCCCAGTGTCTATAAATAACATCTGCAATTACTTCCTGGAATCTATAAGCCTACCTTTAAGCAGTGATTATTCACTTTCTAAGTAAAGGGCATAGCAAAGAGGCAGTGGTGATGATTCCAAGGGGAAAACCACTTAAAATAGAATTTAGATATGAGAACACAGCTGACCTAAAAATGTGGAATTTGCATGTCCTACCAGATGACTTCATAGCAAATGGGAAAGCCTAGTGGATGAGATTTGTTTTCTCCATCCATTTTAAACACAGTGTTGAGTTGGAAAAGCAGAAGTACAGTGATGCCTTCACTTAAGAGTTTAATTCATTCTGTGATTGAGCTCTTAACTCAAAACACTCTTATCTCAAAGTGAAATATTATTACTCTGTTTCAGCCTTCAACACCCCCATTTTTTGTTTATGTACTTTTAAATAAGAACAACTTTATAATTAACAAATAATGTATAAATGTGCATTCACATGGAACAATAAAAAAGAAAGATCAATTTTAAAATGATAGAAGCATAAAGTTGTGGCAAGGAAGCACAGAGCACAAAGTGAAGAGGTAGAAGCATAATTTTGTTCGTACTGTACTCATCCCAGCCTCCCTCCCTCTCTTGCTCTCTCTCCCCCTCTTTCCTCATGAAGCCAATCAAACCAGGAATAAAAACCACACAAAATCAACTAAACCAAGTTCCTCAAAGCAGACAAGAGCAAAGTGGACAGCAATCTCTCAAAGTAGACAAGAGCAGAGCAAGCAGGCAGCAATCTCCCAAAGTGGCCAAGAGCACGAGGCACTGAGGCTGCTCCCTCAAAGCCCCATACTCTTGAACTAGTGCTCCCTCTGGTGACTGCTCTTAACTCAAAACATTCTTAAATTGGCGTGCTCTTAAGTTGAAGTTCCACTGTACACTATGTGTTCCCATTTTGATTTATTAAGAGTTTGGTAGGGGTGCATTTTTGCACAACCTCTATGTCTCTCTAGCAAGATCACTAAAGGATTCTTGGAAGTTGCCGGGTCTGATGACGTGGACAAGATCCTTGGAGCAGTGAGAGCCACCACTTCTGCTCTAGACCCTTGCCCTTCTTGGCTCATTAAATCGGCCAGCGCAGGTCTTGCCAAGTGGTTTTGAGAATCATAAACACCTCCCTGAGTCAAGGAACATTTCCATCTTGCCTTAAACAGGCCATGGCGAGGCCAGTCCTGAAAAAGGCTTCCATTGACCTTTTTAAACAACTACAGGCCAATTTCCAATCTCCCCTTTTTGGGCAAGGTCCTGGAGTGGGTGGTTGCTTCGCAGCTTCAGGGATTCTTGGATGACACCGATTTTCTGGACCAATCTCAGTCATGGTATGGAGATGGCTTTGGTCGCCTTGGTGGATGACCTCCACAGAGAACTGGACAGGGGGTGTATGTCCTTGTTGGTTCTCTTGGATATCTCATCAGCTTTCGATACCATCGACCATGGTATCCTTTTGGGTTGACTCTCGGGAATGGGTCTCAGGGACACTGCTTTGCAGTGACTCTGTTCCTTCTTGGAGGGCTGTACCCAGTTGGTGAAGCTGGGGGATGCCTGCTCGGACCCCTGGCCTTTGACCTGTGGGGCCCCACAAGATTATATTCTTTCCCCAATGCTTTTCAACATCTACATGAAACCGCTGGGTGAGGTCATCCAGAGTTTTGGAGTTTGGTGCCATCTCTATACAGATGACACCCAGCTCTATTACTCTTTTCCACCAGGAAAGCCCCCGGATCCTTGACCAGTGTCTAGCTGATGTGGTGGACTGGATTAGGGCTAGCAAACTGAAGCTTAATTCTGACAAAACAGGGACTGTCCTGGTCAGTCGTGGGGCCAACCGGGATATAAGGTGGCAGCCTGTGCTCGACGGGGTTACACTCCTCCTGAGGGCACAGTTCGGGGGTCCTTCTGGACTTTTGCACAACTGTGCCCATACCTTGTGAAATCTGACTTGGCCATGGTGGTCCAGGCTCTAGTTACCTCCAGGTTGGATTACTGTAATGCACTCTACATAGGGTTGCCTTTGAAGATGGCCTGAAAACTGCAGTTGATCCAAAGATCTGCAGCCAGATTATTAATGGGAGCTAGCTACAGGGAGTGGTCAACCCCCCTGTTTAAGCAGCTCCACTGGCTTCCAATGTGTCTGATCCCAATTCAAGGTGCAGGTTATCACCTAAAAAGCCCTAAACAGTTTGGGACCCACGTATCTTCATGATCACATCACCCCCAACAAACTTAGGGTAATTATGTGGCACGTCTAACTCTAAGGATCTCAGGAAGTAAATTTAGAAGAAACTCTGCTTGTTGAGACCTTGAGAAGTTGTTATCAACCATTGGCTATTATATGAGTTAATGTAAGTAAATCTTTGTACTTGTGATTTACTTAGGGAATGGCCCATGTGTTCAAAAGCTTCTTTTATGTATCATACAGATCCAGGTGAATGCTCTGCTTCTTTCTTGTCATGCAAATTGAGACATGCTTTCTGCATATTGAAGCTATTTTAACTTCTACATTCTATAGGCATCACTTCAGAATTAGAAACAGTGAGACCTTGACATGGATAATGCCTCTTTTAGTTGTTCTTCCTTACCTTTTTGGGTATACAGTATTTATTGCTAAGCATTATAATTCAATGTCAATGCATTTATTCTTGCTAGGTAGAACCCTGTCAACTTCCGTGAGATTAGTCATTCACTTAGTGAGTCAGTCATGCATAAAATTGCCAAGTAATGCTGTGTTCTACTTTAACACTCAATGAAAATTTCCTTTCTTCTGCACTCCATCTCCAGCCAGCACACTATGCTAAATGGTTCCTAGTCCTCTTTTCCTGACATAAGCTTAATGAAAGAGAAACTATAAACAGAAAGGCAATTGAATACACCTAAAGCAAGTAGAGATCTACAAATTACTTTGAAAGATTAAGAAGTTCCACTTCCTAACAGTTTAAACAACAGTGAAAACAAAGAGCCGAATTTTACTACTCAGATAAGGAAAGCTTGTACTTCAGGTGAAACACGATTAAATCTATGAATGAAAAGACTTAGTATGAGCTCCAATTCTGGTATTGTACAGAAATCACTGAATGCCTGTGATGAGAGATGCCCCATTTTCAAATTGTGCCTCCATCTTCCTGAGACACTATTTTACACTTCTTTGATAAACAAAAACAATCGATGGCTGTAAATGGAGCAAGGTTACATTGCGACACAGTGTTACAATTGGTTTTTAAAATATGGTATTTAAAAAGAAGCCAGTTATGCATGCAGATATATTAATAAATATATATTTGTACTGAATTACCAGACACTGTCTCTGGCAGCTGAATGGTGGATTAAATCTAGAATCATCTAGTTTTCCTTATGTTCATTCATCATTAGTCATATCCTCATTCAAATTCAATGGGAAATTAGTGCAACAAGGTCTCAATTCAGCATAATATTTCTACTTAAAAATAGGGCTCTTGGGACAATACATATTTTCTTCAATTTATTCATGCTTGCTTACTTACTTAGGCAATCCCTCGTTGTCCAAGTAAGATTGTCCTCCAAGTGTGGTGTCCTAGAAGTGAGTACACAGGTGAGTGTAGAGCCCTCTTCTTGACCTGCATGTTCTTCCACAGTGAGGGCATTGTTTTCCAGGAGGAAGGCGGTCCTGGTCAGGGCTGGCTTGATGAGCCTTCCTCTTGGCACATTTCTCTCTTTCGCCCTCCATTTATGCCTCTTCAAATTTTACAGTACTGCTGGTCACAGCTGACCTCCAGTTAGAGTGCTCAAGGGCCAGGGCTTCCCAGTTCTAACTTTACTTGGTCACACATTCAAGTGACAACAAGCATGAACCACCCCAGAAGTTTCAGATTATAATGACCAGTAGGGTTGCTGCCTAACACCAGATATTGAATGCAGCTCAGAGTTCATTGCTGTTATTGCATGCCTTGAAGTTGCTTCTGACTTATGGTAGCCCTAAGGCAAGCTTATCATAAGGACTGAGAGTATGTGACTCACTCAAGGGGGTTTCCATAGCTGAATAGGCCATTGAACCCTGGTGCCCAGAAATGTAGTCCAACACTCAGATCAACACATCATACTGACTCACATTCCATGCACCCATATCTCCCCCTAGTTTTTAATATACAAATATTATTGGTGAAAGACGATGATAGAATGTCTTGCCCATTGCATATACTGGTCTTGAATTGCCTTTTGGAGCCTCATTATATTTCTGCCGATATCTTTAATATTTTTATTTATTATTTTTCCTCTCTTATCAATAGGTGAAAAGGGTTAACCTACACAAGACTTCCATCTTCTTCTTATTCTAGCACTCTTCACCACCCATATATTTTGTCATATTTCAATGACAGAGGCCTTAACACTGGGAGTATCAGATCTCAATTGATATTGGAAAATAAGCAAGGAAAAGTATTTGAATGAGAGACAGCCAAAGAGTGTAAGGTGCTGTAGCCTATATTTAGAGGAAGGCAATGATGATGGATGGATGGAATCCTTGAAGTGACTGGCTTGACCTTGAAGGAGCTGGGGGTGGTGATGGCCAACAGGGAGCTCTGGGGTGGGCTGGTCCATGAGGTCACCCCCGACAGATGGCCATCCAGCCTTTGCTTAAAAGCCTCCAAAGAAGGAGCCTCCACGACACTCCAGGGCAGGGAGTTCCACTGCTGAACAGCTCTCACAGTAGGAAGATCATAGAATCATAGAATGAACAACAACAAAATGATGAACAACCTCTGAATATTTCTTGCCTATGCAAACTATAAAATTCATGGGATCACAATGAGGGCACATTACACAAAAACATACTAAGACTGGATGTTTGGATTTGGAACTGCATCCTCCATTCAAACAGTCCAAAATCTTCTCTAATGAAACCTCAGTGAGATAAACTTTTATTCCTCCGAGAAGCAAGGATACTTTACTAGATCTTATTGCAGTTTGCCCTGCTTCCTTTTTCAATCTTCATGTCCCTATCTGTGGGAAATATAACACTGGCCTTTCTAACTTTTATACGTGATGCTCTTTCTTTTCTTTATGACACAGGAATTGGAGCTAAAGTTACAAGTTGTTTACTGAAGCCGCAATCATCCTATTTTTCCACATATGAATGAGCAAGGATACTATTACTAGGAAATGCAAAACACCTATTCCTTCCTTCCTTTCTGAGGATGTGAACCTGATCCTGAGAAGGCATGTAGAGATTCTGTCACTAACCTTGATGTGAAACGAATAGAAGTCCAGGCAGATCCATGTTTCTTCTCAAAGTGTGGCATGCTGAAATTCAAGACATGCCTGTAACTTTACAAATAACACAGGCTATCTCAGATTTGTGACCTCTCTAACTGGAGGGCATTCTGCATTACTAATCTAAACTCTAGTCTCTATTATTTCTTCTTATTTTTATGCCATAGAAGATAAAGTTGTCATAGCCAGACTGGCCAGAAGTATAGCAAACATTCTTATGAATTCTGTTTTCCCACTTAGAATAAATTATATTATGATTCTCTCCCTTACTCTCACAGACTCCAGTGATGAGGTCCAGCATCATGATTTGCCAGCCTCCATGGTGGCAGCAGGGCAATCCTGGAGCTCTGGCCACCCTCTGACATTTTCCCATCTCACATGGGAAAGTGTCACCACTCTGCCAAAGCCCTGTTGTTCCTAAACAGAACAGCTTCCATGTTGATGGTGGCAGCAACCCACCATGCTGCTGCCCCAGTTCGCCCACGGAGCCCCACTGGAAGTCACCCTACATTGTATGATGGGTGGCGTAGGGCTCCATGAGTGAATTGAAGCAGAAGCATGCAGGGACACTTCTGCCACCCCATGTGATAAGACTGTAAGGGTGCATCTACACCATAGAATCAATGCAGTTTAACACTAACTGCCATGGTTCAATGCGACAGAATCATGGGAGTTGTAGTTTGGTGAGGCACCAACATTATTTGGTAGAGAAGGCTAAATACCTTGTAAAACTACAACTTCTGTGATTTTATAACATTGAGCCATAAAATCATAGAGTTTGTAAAGTTTGTAAAGTTTTTACCATAACATTTAAAAAAAACACAAGAGGAGATACTGGGAATTGAAGTCTCAAGTGCACGCCACAACAGGGGAGAAGAACGGACACAGTCAGCCAGGCCTCTAATTGGCTGAGAAAGAAAGTTAAAAACAGAGAGAAAAACCTCAACTCCCATCATGCCTTGGGAGGGAAAGGATTCATTTCCTGTGATCTGTTCTGGCTATGGCTTCGGCTGCTCCCCATCTGGTTTGTTTTCATGGATTCGGCAGCTGAATCCTCTGAACTATCCAGAGCCCATTTTCAAAAATGGAAATGTGCACAACCCTAGAAGAGCCCACAAGGGCCACCCAGTGTAACATCCTGCCATGAAGGACCACCCTATCAAAGTATGACAGGTAAAGTAGTGTCAAACTACATTAATTCTGTAATATAGATGCACCCTCAATTACAGCGACTACACAGCTAGACTTTATCATCTATGCTTGGTCCAGGGGGGGTTTTAGGTACCACCTGGCTATATGTACTAATGCAGTTGCTAATAGAAGACATGAAAAGGTAGTCTCTTGAATCCTTAATGCTAAATAGGTGGAATTTGTCGCCAGTATTTACACGTTCTTAATGTTAATGTGTCTTGTGTGTAGCTTTAGTTTGTGTTCTCTCTCATCCAGTCAGGTGTCTTTAATATTTTAAAATATATCCTAGTGATTTTCTCATATTATATTCAAGACTGTGGATGACTCATCCCACACAAGCCTGTGAGACTTTAATGCAAAAGCCACATCCTTCGTGCCTCCACCATCTTAGAAGAGGACATGAAATGCATTTCTCTGATATAGGGCAGCCCATTTCCTCTTACATAAAAACATGCAATTTCACTGGCTGACCATTTTTGTTCTGAAGTTGCACAAAGTGGAGTTCTATGGTAACTGCACCATTAGGAACTGTATATTTGTAAAATACTCCATAATGACTGTTTCTGTTTTTATTCACTTGCTTTCTTCTTTTGCTCAGCTAGATGTCTTAGTTATTGAAACAAATTATGAGTATGCTCCTCTTACTAATTAGTGGATATTTTGTCACTGAGGATCTTTCCTCAACATGAAATTCGTGCAGAATTACCAAACGTAAAAGGATACATTGCCAATTTTGTCAGTAGGACATGTTGCTAACTTAAAAATAAGATCCCATCCCTAATTCAAAAGCACTCTATGCTATAATGGAGAATATGAAGGTAGAAGGGGTTAAGGTTTATTTTCCAACAGGAAAAGAAATCAGGATCAAATTAATCCTTTATGAACCTCTGGAATTTCCATATTGTTGTTGACTTTATTTATATCCCTGCTTCCCAACATGGGACACACACCACATGAAGGAGCAATTTGATTTGTAAGAGGGGTGGGGGCAACTTGAGAATGAGTTACTAACAGTGGATTTTTTGCATTTCTTATAGTTCTAGGGGCCTGATACACTGTATATACATATGTATTGTGACATACACATTTTAAAAATTAAAATCAGAATGTACAGAGCAGTCAGCTGGTGACAATGGAGAGGGAGAAAACTTGCTAATAGAGAGGAGCAGTGAGAGCATAGAGTTAAGTAGAGAGAACATGAGCACAGAAAAATGAGGCAACTTTCTTTCCAAACACCCTCACTCCTAACATTAACATTACTCTCTCTCTCTCTCTCTCTCTCTCTCTCTCTCTCTATATATATATATATATATATCTCCTGCCTGTGAATGTAGCAAGAAATCTGTGAAAAAATACAAAGCACAATTATTATTTTCATAGATAAATCAATATTTTTGGATGAACTTTTAAAAAAGAGATTATCAGCCACAAGAAAATTAATGCCAGGTGATAGGATATTCTTGCATATTCTCACCAAATACGTCTGATGAAGTTGGACACTTACTCTGAATTTGATGCAGATTACTCAAATCAATTGTGCCTCCAATATTACTACTGCCCAAGTAATAGTTCTATTTCATTATTTGACTTTATCAAGCGCAAAGTGTTTTCATTAGCAAAAACCAGTATCCGAGCATAGAAATCTCGCATTTTCCATTCCCACAAAATATATATATATATCTTGCTGGCTACTTAAAATACTAGTGTTATTTTTAGAGGAAATAACATTTTGGATAGATAATGAGCATAAGAAGACCATGCATTTTTTTCGTCTCAGGAGTAACTTCAGAAACCATGAGTTGCTTCTTGTGTGACAGAATTGGCCATCTGCAAGGACGTTGCCCAGGAGACATCCAAATGTTTTGATGTTTTACCATCCTTGTGGGAGACTTCTCTCATGTCCCTGCATGGGGAGCTGGAACTGAGATAGGGAGCTCATCCATGCTCTCTTAGATTAGAACCACGGAGCTGTCAGTCTTCAGTCCTGCCGGCACAGGGGTTGAACCCATTGCGCCACTGGGGGCTCCATGCATTAATAACACATCATTAACCATCGATAAATGACATCAATAATAATGTCAGAAAACTCACAAGCCAAAGTTTTGGGCCTAGCTTCACTGCCTGTGTCTCTTGACAACAAAAAAATACCAAACACTAACAAAAAAAAAAGGAGTGAATAGGAGTTCACTTTTTGAATAATAAGAATTATATACCATGGGGTGGGGGATCAGAATTTTTGAGATGCTTAGGTGGGACATGGCCAAAAGAAGGTTAGGAATTACTTCTGTATATACTGCCTTTTCTACAAAACTAGGTGGTTGCTCATTTTTGGTTGCATTTTTGAGAAGAGCTGCAGAGCAAAATAAGAATTATTTGGGTTCTGAAGTTCTTAGGAAGCGGGATGGATTATTTTCAAATGTTTTTATTCTTTTGAGGGTGTCTGTGTAGTTGGGGAAAATTTATATGGATTGGGGGCTCTAAGGAAATGTTGAAGTGACTCAGGTGTCATAAAAGGGAGATCCAGGGGTGATGCAAGAGCAACAAAAGAGGGGATCTATTTGAGAACTATGGCCCCATCTACACTGCCACAAAATATAGTGTAGGTCTTGCATTACCCTGGGACGTCCAAACGATGTCAGCAGAGATGTATGGCTACACCTCAGGGGTTTTCACCTGTGTGTAACCACAAAATTACCCAGGGTTTGGTAGTTGCATGTGGCCACAAAGTCTAGGTTGATGCTGGTTTGTTCTGCAATTTGTGCAAGTACAGGTGTACTTATTTCTTGACAGTTTGAAAACTCTGATCTCTCAATTTTTATAGTTCCTATTCTTTTTTTTCTTATATAATAAAACACTTTTATCACAGATTGCAATGTCATCTTTAACTTTTTAAAACTGTTGCTTCTTAAGTAGCCAGAAAAAAAATTGTTGGGATACTTATCCTCATCTGAAGATTTTTCATTTTATTTTGCCTCAAATATTTATGATGGTGACATGTGGTAACTCCAAGCCCTACATCTTTTTGAAATGAACTATATATTTGGGAATTCATGATGGAAGACAGTTAAACATACCTACCTGTGTATCACAGAAACATGAAGTATGCTACACAGTGGATATATGAAATAAGGAAAATATGGAGGAAAGTCCCGAAAGTGATATAAATCTCATGTGAGATCACAAGTATCCATCTCACACTTCATAACTCACAAAGTTGCCCTTCTGCTATGACTGGCCTACATTAACATGACTGTGGCCTGCCATAATCATGTTAGTGCACTAATGCAAAGAGGTGCATTAGTGTTGCACCATTGCACTAATGCACATCTTTGCATTAGTGCAGAGGTGCTGCTTTGGCAATTTATGGTCTTCCACACAGCCTTGAAAATCATGCCTTCGTGTCCTAAGCCCTCTCCAGCATCCCTTTGAGCTTTTATTATTTTCTTTATTTTTACTTTTGCCACAAAAGTAAAAATAAACAAAAAAGGTTAAAAGGAACAAAAAAGGTTAAAAGGAACAGAAATGAAATATGTGGAGAGTAAAATAGCCTGCTTGGGAATAATAAGGGGGACAGAAAAGGGGAGGGCAATCATGATGACTGACATCGCATCACTGCCAGTATATTGGAACAGAAGTGGAAGAGACTTATTACATTGAAGTAAGTAATGGGTAGGCAGTGGTATGGAAAGCCACTGATGGGTTTTATCCATCAACAAAAATGAGAGCTATGCTAATGGAGAGAATGTGAAGCAACAGGAGGATGCACAAGATATCATGTGAGAACTACCAGCAACAGATGTTATTATCCTGCTGTAATTCCTCTTTGCTAGTCTAGTGTGATAAAGTCCTATGACAACTGACAGATGCTGGGAAATAGCCCCCACTCAACCAGCTTAGGACCTTTAGCTGCACTAAAGGGCATTACCCAACTTTCAGTTTACTCCTACATGTGGAATTGAGGGTACATGGGTTAAGTTTTTTCCTTTGACTCAGACGAGAAAGCACCTTGGATTTTGTATGCTTTGTAATAATTTTCAGACATATTTTTCATAAACACAGAAGATTCATATTCAAAATCTGCACAAGTTATGAAATTTTCATCTGTCCTTGTGCTAGATGCCATTGCTTAGTCTAATCTGGCTCATTAAATTGTTTAAATAATAATAAGCACTAAATGACCCTGAGAAGCAAAGGAAATTAAGCTGAGATGATATTTGCAAATGTCTTTCAATAAAATAATATGAATTGCCATCTTAGTACTGAAGACAGAGCCAATATCTATTTGTTTCTTGGCTAGGGAAGCTCCTACCCAAGACTTGGGAAGGCCTGTCAGAATAAATTACTAGCACCTGCAAGGTTTCAGTGGGATTATTTGCACTCCAGAGAGTGTTCATTTGTTAAGAAATGTATGCAGACTTTTCTATGTAAAAACATGTTTTATGTGCAGAAGTAACACAGGTATATTTCTGCAGAAAAAATACATATACTTCTAGACAGAAAGCATGTAATGTGCACCGAAAAGCATGCATTCTTCCACATGTAAAGTATTTTGTTTGCACACAAAACATTTTTCTGCAAAGAAAGAAGTGTATTTCTTCATAGGGATGCATGCTACCTTGAGGCCGGTTCCACACAGGTCTTTAATTTGTGCCTCATTGGATTTAAGAAACCCGATTAGGCATGGGTCAACAAACAACCCCCAAAGCCCGTGTTTTCGGGGGGGGGGGGGTTCTAGATCCCCTTCCAGATCTTCTGGCAGGGCATCTAGACACCAAAGAAACTCCCCGGAAAAGCCTTAAAAATTAAAAATAACTTACCTTACCTCCATTACCCTCATGACAGAGTCCTCCTAGCATGTAGAAATGACATGCCAGGAGAAGGGGACATCAGGAGTGATTTTGCTCCTGGCCACATTCTCCTGGTGCGTCATTTCTATGCACCACGAGAACTCTGTCACCAAGGTAATGGTGGCCAGGTAAGTTATTTTTTAATTTTAAGGGAGTTTTAAGGGGGTTTTAAGATATTTTGGGGATGGGATTATAACCCTCTGGCTTTTCTAGGTTGATTCAGCCCAGAAAATGTGAGAGGGCTGTGCGGACCACCCCATCAAAAGTGCTAGGACTTCCAAGGGGGCAGTCCACACAGGGCCCATACTGGGTTAGACCAGGGTCTTTCAGGAAGACCTGGGTCTAATCCAGAACTTAATTAATTCAGGACAAAGCAGGGCTTTCCTGCCTTGTCCCAAATTAATTTGTTTTTACCTGAGGTGTCGTTTAGCTTTTAAAAAGTACATGAACATATACTTAACCGGGTTCTGATTTTTCTTTTTAAATGACAATTCAAGCTAAAATGTAAACAAGATGGGAAAAATATCAACTGGGCTATTTGGTACCAATATATATGTGTTGTTTTGCATAGAGGTGTTATTTTATTTTTACCTTTTTCAAACTTCATATAAATAATATAACAACAGAATGCCTGTAAACAAGCAAGCTATTCTCAGGAACACTGGCTCTTTGAGGTTTTTTAAAATTTATGGTGGGTTTTAGGTCCTTTGATAGAGAAACTGGGATAACATTAGAAACATCATATCATAGCCTATGGTGTTCAACAAAGGAGAGGAGGAGGGTAGAGAGAACCTATGAATAAGAATGAGACTTTTGGAAATAATTCAAAGGAGGAAAGAGAAAGGGAGAACTATACAGGAGAGATAACATACACACCCAGAGTTTGGTGAGATGAAGATCTCCAAATTATTTAAGCAAGTTAGTGGAACAAACCATGCTGGGGAGCAGAATTTTCTGCCAAGTTAAATTCAGCATCAACATACCATGAACAATTTCTATGCCTTAAAAAAAAAGCAACTGAGTAGCAATGGAATGGGCTTCAGGGAGGTATATAATTATCTTTTAACGTCTTCTTATGAGTCCATGCAATTTTAAAGAAATGTAACAATATAAAAGGCCCAGGCATTCAAAGTTGCAATCACTGTAAATCATACTCACTTCTCCTGCACAGCAAACACCTCATATTAGTTGTTGTTCCTTTTCAATGCCTTAAACCTTCTGTAAAGGTTTTTTTTCCCCAGTAAGTGGACTTATATAGCAAATCGAACATTCATCTAAAAAATCAGATGGATTGATATTCAAATGCCTTTACAGAGCACCCCCGAAGTTTTCTCTAATAATCTTTTAGCTCTTTTTAAAATTATAACCAGCAGACCAGGTGATGTACACCATATAGTGATTTGCCTGAAACTCATTAAATATCCTACTTGTGCCCAGAATCCTGTCTATGATCAACATTAACATCAACACTGTTACATTAGTAGTTCTATTTTTTGGCAGGAATATAGGGCATTGGTGACAAAGGAAGTTGGATAAAGTTATCATTAGGCGGGAAAGGTTACTGACTCTGAATAGCCCATTTCTCCAAGGGAGTAGGATCCTTATCAAGGATTTAACTACCATAGGAATAGATGAAGCCTCCAGCCAATGAGGACCCCAAACCCATTCTCAGTCCCAGCCCTAGCAGATAATAAGAGCTGCTGCACTGACAGGGACACATGTACTTCTTGCTTCTTAGTCCATGGGATCTAATGTATACTTCAATGTATCAAAATTGCACTATGGTTGTACCTTACTTACTTAGGCGATCCCTTGTTGGCCGAGTAGGATAGTCTTCCAGGATCAGCTTCCCATCAACAAGATGAACTATCACAGCGATGAAGATGGAAAATAAGGTTGTACCACAGGACAGGTGACCATCCAAACCAGCTTTTCCACAGCACCTGAGCAGCAAGAAGTACCTCCCCTGGAAGGGTAGGATAGGGGAAATAGACTGCTTCCCCCTCTTATACTGAACCTTCAATCATTTCCCTTCTGCCATCGTCATGCTGCCTATGCAAGTGTACTTACACCAGCACAAAACATGATCTGGCACCAACATATGCCATTGCAATTCATTTTTAAGGTTGTTGTACAGGTCAGAATTCTGCTCCATCCACAAGACATTCCAAATCTCCTGAATTCAGCTTGTAACCAGCTATTTTTCTGTAGCTGGATCTGCTGCAAGGATGTCATCTTCAGAAAGAATCCTTCAGGTATCTATAGATACTTGTTTCAATGTATCTGAGCAACAGGAAAATAGCTAGATGCACCCCCTTCATCTTCCCAGTCCTCAAAAATATGGAAGTGATTGTGTTGTGGGGTTCTGGGCTGTTTTGTTGAGGAATAGACATTGGAGAGAGAAGTAGGGTCCCATCTACACTGTGATATAATGAAATTGAAATTGCATTATATGGTCAGCGTAGGTTCATATAACATAGTTCAATGCAGTTAAACTGCCTATGTGAGTCTACACTGGCCATTTCAAACTGCACTATATGGTAGTGTAGATGGGGTCTAGACAATACAATACACAATGAATGATCAGAGTCCCTATGCTTCTTTGCTTGAACAAAATCAGCTTTTTAAAGAAAACAAAATAAACTTTTTCCAACATCTTACAACATCATTTCACTGAGGCAAAACAAGCCACAATTCTATATGCCCTTTCATTCCCTTCCTCATTTTTTTGCAGGGTAGAAAGAGTAGAATTTGTAAACAGGAAGTGCTAATTCTAATTCTGTCTCAGTCATGCCAAAGTAAAAAGTCAGCCAATTGAAGAAAGTCTAAGGGGACAGGGAAGCTTTTGAAGGACCAAGATATTGCTTACAAGTTGCCACAAACAACTATAAAACATTTATTACTGGCTCACAAACATTTTCCACCTCTGGGAGAAAAAATCCAGAAGATCTGAAGCAGTAATGAGAGATAAGAAATATGAAATATGTCATTGTTCTTTCTTTCTTTCTACCTCTTGATATGGAATTTTACAACAATTTATAACAAATTATAAGCATGAGTGATGATTTTCTTCCTGTAGGACTTACTGTGCACAATACTAGGGCAGAAAATGCATTGGAAAGGGAAGTAGAAATTATCTCCCTTGGTGACATAAAGATTAAATTATTTTAAAGTCATTTGCAGATTATTATTATATGAAGATTCTTTTAATTTTTTGAAAAATGTGTAGTGTGAAAACAAAATGGCATGGAAGAATGTATTTCAGGTTGTTTTTTTAATGGTCTTGGTCTCATTGGTAATTTCACTAGACCAGGAAACGAACCCCAGAGAGTTCTGATATACATGCACTAAGCAATTCCCACCCCCGCCCCCCGCCCCCATCTCCCAGTTCATTGTGAGGGGGTCGTGGGGACAACAAAGATTTATGTGAGGTATGGGCATGTGTTTGCTAGGTCTGGCAGAGCAGCAACTTCTATTTCATACTTTTAAATATTGCATTATACATTTCACAACTTTGGCATCCGATTTCTCAATAACGGTGCCTTATTGTTCTGGTTCAATATAGGAACTGAAGCTGTCTAGACATATTGGAAGCAAAGTAGTTTAGGAAATATGTATTTAATCTGAACATTAATTCCCTAACAGATTTTATAAATGTCACATAAATAGTGCATATTCTGTGTGTAGGGTTGCCAGACTGGATTCTATAATTCTATAATGAATCTTTCAGTAGAATGAGTTACTGTAAAGGTATGTCAAGGGGGCAAGAGAACCAGAAAGCTCTGTTAAGCAATATGAAGGTACCTGTTTTCCCTTACCTTCTGAACACCAGTTTTCAGCAGCAGTTGTCCTCTTCCAAACAGCTATAACCTCAAGAGAGGAAATACGGTATGTTTTGTGGGATAACATCTTTTGACAAGAATATACTGTATGAACCAAGTCTCCCCCACTCTCAGATATCTGAGAACATGGATAATAGTGAACATTATATTTTGACTATACATTGGCTGGAAGCATACCGTAGAAGTGCACTACAAGACCTAGAGAGGCCCACAAATACCTTGGAGGAGATTTTTTTTTTCATTTAAGTAAAGCTGTGGCTATTGAATCCATAGATGAAGGGCTTGTAATGAAGCAGTTTAGCAAGAGCATGGCTGTGGGTGAAAACTGAGGTTTGGAATGTGACTTTATCCAGCTAAATAGAGCTTTCTGGTATCTTACCTTGCTTAAAGATCTGTTAAACATTAACATGACAGGAGTCTGTCTCAAATTCATACTTAACCTGTCTGTGTATCTCCCCATAAATAAGTCCCATTGAGATCTAATTCAGGTCCTTGGAGAAAGGACGGGATTAGCACCTGATGCTATGGTTCATCTTTTTCTGAGCAGGGATGGATTTTATAATTAAGCAAAATATGCATCAAGGAAAAGGAGGCACTACTGAAATCTTCCATTGTTGGATTTACCATGGACTACAAAAGGGGAATCATGCAATTAAAAAAACTTGCAAATACAAAAAGTAGGAGAAAACTTTTAAAATGTAAATAAAGTAGAAGAAAAAAATAGACATTTTTCATCTTAACATAAGGTTTGTTTGATTTCAAAACATTTTAATGATTTATTATTGTTTATATTTTGAATTAAATATTAGGCACGTGCAATTCACTGAAATGTTTCAAAAGTCATTACAGAACTGAGGGGGCACTGGCATTTCATTTCTAAAGTGTTTCTAAAGTCTCGTAACAAAATTTCATTACTATTTCATTAAAGTAATTGCGCATGGGGGGGGGGGTTCTGTAGCCATTTCTCCCTTAGTTTTACAGCTATTGAGGTGAAACTTGGTACAATGGTAGAAAACATTTACCACTGTTGGCCCACCAAATCTCAGAAGGTTTCACTTGTCCCCAGAGTTTTGGGAAATTTTCTGAGTTTTTATAAACAACTTTTCTTAATAATAAAGAAAATATGTTCCTAGTTTGAAAGTGTTATTTCCTGTTTAATGGTGCAGTCCTTACTTTGAAAGTAGTTGTTTGAAATGGTGTGCATAAATGTTCAGACAGCACAAAACTGTCTATATATAGTGCTAAGTAGTCCAGAAACTTTATGTGGCACAAACTATGTTGAATTGGTTGAGATTTGATGATGAGATATTCATTGAAAACCCACAAGGACAAAGTTTTTGCAGTTTAATTTAAAAATCCCCATGTTTTTATGATAGAACCAATTAGGAAATGACATTTATCACCCAGGAGCAAAAATCATAGTGTATAATATTAACCCATTTATTGGAAGTCTATGGCTATGGAGGGGCAAATCTCTTTCTCCCCTACCCTGATTGGAACTTTCTGGTGCTCATGAATTCTGGAAAATGTAGTTTAGGGCAGGGTCTTTTGAATTCTCTGGCACAGGACTCCTCGCTTTCCCAAATTGCATTTACCAGAGTTATTTGCATCTTCCTATGGAACTCTACTTTCTCTCTGTTTTCCCTCTCCTAGTGGTGAGAGCCCATTAATTTACAGAGGAATGGGAGCCTTTGGCTTTGCTTTGCTTGCTTGCCATGAAAATAAAGCTGACTTTGAGAGGGAGCCTTCCAAGATTTCCAAAATACAAACAAAAATGTATTGAGTAAATTTCGATTATAACATTTTTGGCGCGGGCCATGCCAACATGGTGGATATCTCATTGTAAGTACGAAGCTAACGAATTCTTAAGACTTATGACAGGAAACGACTTTTCTGCACCAGCCTATTATGTATATATTGGGGCATCGAAATCTTTTAGCTGTGTAGGATCTTGAAAGATTTTAATCCAGCCATATTTCTGAAACATTCAGATTGAATGGTTCTGAAATAATGTGAGTCATCATTATTTATTATTATCACCATTATAGTTATTTAATTTATAGTTAATATTTCGCTATCTCAGCTGCTTTATCAGCTGCTTCAAAATGCCCTGTTTTTTCTCTTCTCCAAGTTTCCCCTTTTATTCTCAGTTTATTTCATTTGCTGCAAAGTAAGTTCAAAGTGCAAAAGTAGTTTGGCCTGTTAATGTAACAGGAAAAAGGGAAAAGGAGGAGGTGAAGTCTTATATTCCCATTTCCCTAAATTCAGTACATATATTCCAATGCTTCTCTGTTTAAAACAGTACTCATTTCAGCCTGCTATCAGAAAGCAGAATTTGAGCAAATTGTTTTCTTTATTTCTAGGATGATGGTTTCAAAAAAAAAGATGAGTTTTTAAAGTCTTGTCACAGAGAGTATGCCGGAACACAGCCAGTTGCATCAGGAAGAAAATAATATTTTCTGTTTAAGATTGTCAGCATGTCTCCAGCAAATATATATATTTTCTTCCCATATTATATTTCCTGTTCCTCCAGAGAGCAACACTATATATAGATAGTTTCGTGCTGTCGGAACATTTATGCACATCATTTCAAAGCAGACTCAGAATCTTCCCTCTTGGCAACAGTGTCCAAGAAGGAGCCAGAGCAATTACAGGAAATCTAGACAAACAAGGCAACAGCTGCTAACTGCAGGATTAAATGAATGCCCTCTTTCTACCACATGTGGCATCCCATTGCCAGCCCTTTCATTGACCAATGAACTAAGCTGGTTGGCAGGAAGCAAAACCAATTGGAGATTATTTTACAATTGCATATTAGTATTCGTGCAGGAAGCAAAGGAAATTGGCTCTCTACTTTACCAAATCTGGCAATCATTCTTCCTGCTCTGATGGACTTATCCCTATGATATTATTCTGCCTTTGCTGGGCTCTTCCTCCCTCTCTCTCTTGTGTGCTTTTTATTCATTGAAGGACAGAGCTGCTGAAGATATTTTGCTGTCTGAAACAATGGATAAGTTGGCAACCCCTCCACATTCTGAATACAGAACCCATATTGATTGGCAGATGAATGCATTTCAACTTTGATTATGTGAAATCTCTCTCTCTTGTGCCTGATTCTGAAAAGTGCATATGTGTAGCACTAGCAATTTTGACTAAAAACAGCAATGGATACATAACCAAACTGAGGCTTTATTGGAAGAACCTGACGGAAGGGAGAAAATCTCTCTAAGGATAGATCTACACTGCAAAAATAATACAGTTTGACATCTTGTCCATTCAAGTTTCCCGAGACCATTGAAAGCCTAAATGAGGTAGAACCAACTTGGAAAAAACATTTTGCTTTGATGCAGAAAATGTTGACATTTCTAGTGATTTCAAGTTAAGCTAAATATGTGCAAAACATTGTGAGCCATGTTCCAAAAATCTTGACCTGTTCTGCTGATATGACAACACTCAAAACACCAAAATATGAGGGGGAGGAATAACTCTGATGTACAGTCAGCCCTGCATATCCATAGATTTCTGCACCCATGGATTTATCCAGCCATTGCTAGAATTTTTTTAAAAAAAAACCCAAAAGGCAAATATTTCCATATTATATAAGAGACTCAATGTCACTGTGTTGTTGTAGATAATAGAACTTGAGCAACCATGGTTCTGGTACCCATAGTGGGTCCTAGAATCAAACCCCAGTGGATACAATAGGTTTAATAATAATACTTTATTTATATTCTGCCCTTCTCACCCCGAAGGGGACTCAAAGTGGATCACAGTACACATATACGGCAAACATTCAATGCTGCTTTTGTATAGACAACACACAAACAGTCAGAACAGAAGGAGGTGGTTTGTCCAGCTGTTTTTGGTGCCTGGGCTTGAGTCCAGTCCAGGGGGTGCTGTTGCTCTATCCTCTATGACGAAGAGCCATCAGGACTTCCTCCTTCCTTTTGGTCACCCAGCATTTTCTGATTGTCTTTCTTTATGGTGTAAAACATCTATAAATAGTTCAAAAATAGTGCGTGTTTCTGATTGGTGAATTTTTATGCATATCATAGCCTTTTGTTGATCACTTACTGCCATTACATGTTTTATAAGAATTGTACATAAAGTTATTTAGTAGCAAACTAGAGTCCATCTAACACTGTCATTAAATAAAATGCTGAGTTTACTCTACTATCAGACTTCATTCATGAACATTAAAGCCTTAAATAAAACCTGCAATGAACATTACAAGAAGATGATATATGGCTTCAGGTAGAACTGAAGTAAGGAAAGATGCCACAAAATGTGCCATGGTAAGACAGATTATAAGCGTATCACAAAACTGAACTAGAATTGCCTGCCCTAATAAATCCAAGAATTACAATGTCCCCCTACCCTCCACCCACTACATAACACTACAGCAATTTTCTGATCAGAAGAAATGGTGCATTAGACCTGAGAGGTAAGACTAGTATGACCACTGCTAGGTATCTGTTTTTATATGTCACTTAATCTGTAACAGCTATGTCCTTCTAATTCCTCAAAACTATACTTTCATGAGCTGCCTAGAGTTCTCAGCTAGAGAATACCAGTACCACAGTGTTAGAAGAGTAACTAGAGCTTCCAACAAAGAATTCTAAGCACCATGTCAAATTGTAAATCCCAGAGTTCTGCAGAATGGAGCCACAGCAGATAGAATGGTATTAAAAGCCTATAAATGTTACTGATGCACTCAAGTACACGTGTCAAACACAAGGACTGCGGGCCAAATTTGGCCCATCATGTCATTTTATGTGATTTGCAAGGCTTTCAATGCCAGGGAAGCATAACTATATTTATACAGTCTTACAATTACAAATAGTCCTTTGAAGTGGGTTGTTGTAAGGTTTTCGGGCTGTATGGCCATGTTCCAGAAACATTATCTCCTGACGTTTCACTTGCACATATGGCAGGCATCCTCAGAGGTTGTTAGGTCCTTTGAAGGCAACCAATGTGGTCCTTTGTGGCCCTCAATGAAAATTAGTTTTACACCCCTGTATTTAAGGATAACTGATTACTACAATAGGCTCTACACTTTTGTGGAGGATTGGGGGAACAGGACCCCCTATGAACATCTGAAACTGTAAAAAAAACCTCAACCACATTATTAGGAGCTTAGGTTTCAACAAATAACAAAAGAACAAGGCAAAGTCAAGAGTCTGCTATCAGATAATCCCAAATTTAGGAGTCATTGAACACCAAGATGGATTAACAAAAGTACAAACCACAAAAAGATAGGGGTGAGCCAATGCCAAATTCGAAAGTCCAAGTAGACAAAGTCAAGCCAGTGAGGCAACAGAGTCAAATCAGATATGAACAAAAGTCCAGATCCAAGGTCAGAAATGCCAGTAATCTGAAGAGCAACAGAATTAGATTTCAAGACAAGAAATGACACTGCCCATCACAAGACTCAACACTGTGAGCCTTTTCATCCTATGATCTCAGCTGTTGCTTATTTAATGCTCCTTTCTCTGCTAATCTCTGAGACCTGTGATATTCTGCTCACTCTCTCCCACACTCCAAAGGTGGGTGATATGTTTAATCTAGCCTGTTCAGATGTGCTTGCTTCAGTTTACTTAGTCTCCACCTACACTGACATATAAAATCCAGATTGTCTGCTTTAGTACTGTTCCATTATCTGGGCGGAAGCCACCAGGGGGTGCTAGAGAGAGAAAGATAGTCCATTTTACAGAGGGGAGGAGTTGAAGGAGGAAAACCATTTCCCCCATTTTCACTGGTTATTCCCCTTCTCCCCTTCTCATATCATAAATGAGGATTGTGACCATGATGGGGACATGGATGGGGGGAATAACAAGCAAACAAGAGGAAGTGGTTTTCCTCCTTCAACCCACCTCCACCCTATCCTTCTTTTTCCAGCACCATGTGGTGGCCTCCATCCAGATTATGGAACAGTATCTCTGCTTTGAACTGTATTATATGGTAGTGAAGACTCATATAATCCAGTTCAAAGCAAATAATGTGGATTATCTTTTTTGATAACATGGCAGTGTAAAAAGCCCCTCCGACTGTTGGGTAGTTATTGCTAGTGTAGAGGGGTAATCTTCAGCCATAGTTGAACTTGGCTGGGGAGACTGTTGGAAGCTGCTGACCTCCGTCTCCTTTGCTGGCCCTTCCAGCAACTTCTCTTCCCACCTTATCACTCTGGGGAAAATTGCCCCCTTGCAGCACTTTGGAGATGGGGCCTGCTGAGTGCGATCACATGATGCTCAGCAGGCCATGCCCAATTGATGCTCAAAGTGCCAAGGAAGCATCACAAGATGCTTCTTCAGCCACAGTGGGAAGGTAAGTGTCTTTCAGGTAGCTCTGATGGAGCTACCCACATTTTGGGGCCCTTTCTCCCATATGACAGGGAAGGGAGAGGGTGCCTTGTCCTGTTGCCCCCATTTGATGGGAAAAGGAGGGAGGGTGTGTGCGGCACTGTGAGTTGCCCTGTGTGCCTCCCACTTTACTTGCACAAAAAGCAGGTTAGTGTGAAGAGGTCCTCCCTCATTATGGGAACTGGTCATAACAAAAGCTTACAAATTACAAAAAATCTAATTTTTTACATGGAAAAAAACTTCCAGGAATCTTTAGGGGATCCAGCGTGACTCTATAGTCAACATCACACTGGAAGACCTAGAGATTCCTAGAGAGGACCTAGAGATTACACTAAAAGTGTATCACAGAGTCATGCTGGATGACCTAAAGATTCCCGAGGGTTTTTCCTCATGTAAAAAAATAGTTGTTGTTGTTGTTGTTTTTTGTAATTTGTAGGCTTTTGTTTTGTTTGTTTTGAAAAACTTAAAACCCCAAATATGGAGGTTCAGCTATAGATCCTTCCATTCCTTTAAGCAACTATTTAGATTTCAGAAGTGAGCTATAGACAAACAGCAAATTAAACAAAAGTTTTAGGAACTGAAAAAGAAATAACATTAGAATAAATTTGATCATGCTCAGTAAGGTCAAAGAGGCAGATAGGAACTCTGCAAAATTGCTATTGGCACACTTCTTCCCAGATGTCATTAAAAATCATAACGAGCACTTTCTGGCACAACAGTTTTTGGAACATTTCTTTCTTGGAGAATTCAGCGTGCTGGGTCAATTTCTTGGACACCATTAACTGAGAAGTGGTAATGATCTTGTGTTCTTGGTAAACTGACTAGTGTTTTCTACAGTCCTAAAACAAGGGACAAATCAAAACAGCTGAAAGTTGGCAGTGCCTGGCGTCAGAGAGATCTGCAGCCTTCTGTTTCCATGGGCACGAACAGCCAGGTAACATGGAATGGCTTTGTAAGTCAATTTCAACTGTAGATGTATTCTCTCTGACATCCCATATAGTACATCCAGCCAAATCTGATTTGTTTAACTTTGAATCACCTTGTTGATGTGACTGAACATGCTGGAAAAGAATACACGAGGACTTCACTGAAACTGTAGTGGGTCATTTTTAGATAATATGAAGTTTCTGTGTCCCAGTTCATCTGGGACACGTGCAAATTCAAGGCCCACAGGCCGAATCCAGCCCGCCATCTTATTTTATGTGGCCCTCCAGATGTTGGACTGCGCCTCCTATATTTGTCATCATTAGACATAATGACTACAACTGATAGCAGTTGTGATCAACTGCTGTTTGTTTAGTCAGAATAGTGGGATTTGAATTTAGATACAAGGCTTGTAATATATCTGATTTTAAAATGTCCTTTAATTTTTCCCTAACATCATAGCCACAAGTGATGTTGAATTGCAATTACTTTTATCCCCAGCCTGCATGGAAGATAATTAAAAATGGTGGGAGTTGTAATTCAATAACATCTGGGGACCCAAACTGGGTAAAAATGAAGGATTACCAACCATGTGTGTGTGTGTGTGTGTTATTTTCTGTATCCATGGATTCTCTGTCCATTGATTCAACAGCCCTTTGCAGGCAACCATAAGGCTGATGTGGCCCTCAATGAAAATATATTTGACACCCCTGATCTAGGGGATATTCACATATAGAAAGGACTACCTTTGGCTTAAGTGGTTCCAAGTTGTACTAGTTGGTTTACTGAGTGATCCCAAGGTTGCAAGAACACATCCTTAAAAGTGTGTGATGGAGCATAATTCCCTCTCCTGTTTTTCGACAAGGCTCCTAGGTCAGAAGGGATCAGTGTTATTATTATTATCAGAACTCTAACCACATAGAGGGGAGAGAGGAATGCTGAGGGTTTGACAGTGGAAACGGAGGGATAAGATTATGAATGCAGTATGCAAGAACATTTCTGCCAGAATCAGTGCAGAAGAACAAAAAAAGCATAGAGCAGTTAAAAATAGAAATACATATCAAAGGAACGTGATGTCATATAATCATTTAAAACTGAATATTGATTTTAAAACCTATGCATTTTTTCAGTGTTTTAACAAGTTTAAACTACCTGAATGTTCATTTCAAAACTTAATATAACAATTTAAACAAACCATTATTCATTGCTGTTAATGGCAGACATTTTCAATTATTTACAATGCAGAGATTATCACTCATAAAAATAAAATGACCAAGGGTCTCCATGAGGAGACATAAGCTGCATCCACACTACAGAATTAAAGCAGTTTTTCACCTCATGAACTGCCATGGCTCAGTGTTATGGAATGCTGGGATTTGTAGTTTTGCGAGATATATGCCCTTCTCTGTCAGAGAGTTCTGGTGCCACAACAAACTACAAATTCCAGCATTCCATAGGACAGAGACATGACAGTTAAAGTAGTGTCACACTGGTCTGTGGCTGGCCTGCTAGATAGGTCCTCTGAAGGTCCCAGAAGATGATGTCACTGTTCTGCATCTAGCTATGGAAACATAGCAGGGTGCCAGGCTGCTCTCCATCAACCCAAAAATGAGCTCGTTCATGACGATTCAACTGAGAAAATATGAATTTTATGGGGGTATTTCAGGCATTGTGTGGCTGGTAAGCAAAATTATGTTGCCACATGCCTTATTTGTCAACAATAGAAATTAAGATTGTAGTTGGAAGAAGAAGAGAAGGCACAAAATAGATCTCAGCCCTGTTGGGTGTTGCCCACCTCTGAACCTAACCCTTCCTCATGGGAAAGGTGGGAATATGTTTTGTATATATTCTATATTGCCAGCACTTTGTTCCAGCATTATCCAGCTATTCAGCTATTTTTTTCTATTACCTACCAGGAATAGCTGTGGGGTTTTTTGTTGTTGTTTTTTTACATAAAAACAAGAAAGTAAGCTTATATGCATTAATACATGTGCTTGGAAACAAACAATTAGATTCAAAGCCATAACCTTTATGTGAATGAGTCTTACTTGGATAAAAATTTGTTCCTTGGTTCTGTTGTTGAGATAATATGGCATTAATAAGCTTCATGTCATTAGCCACACAACAGACTAGTAGGCACTATTTAATGGAGCCTGCCCTTCCAAATTAACCAGATGTTTTAAAACCAAAAGGGACTGGTAAGTAACTAAAATGAGTACACATGTTACCAATTATCTCCATTGGAGCTGAAATGAAAGCATGCCTTTAAAGCTTTGATTTTATTCACTCATTAACTACAGAAAATTTTGCAAATTAAAGGAGAGAAATACTCCCCTACACACAAACCACCCTCTTTACAGATGACAAGGCCTAAGGGTTTGTTTTCAAATTTCAGTAGCTGAGTATCTTAAAGCTTCTTATGAATGTTCCTGTGGTGTTTTTAAGACTCCAATAATTGACAGTTCCTGCCTGTTCTTTTTTAGCCTGTGCAATCAAGTTAATTTATGTTGGTTGCAAGCCACAAGGCTAAGGTCATTGACTAGAGGTTCAGCAGGCTATTATGTGTTACATATATAGAGAATGAATGGGGAACTATACATTTCCATAAGGCACAGGAGATTCTGCCATATTTGTGGTATCTAGACACCCAACAAAAAGAAAGCCCAGGGTTTGTCTTGGAGTGGTGACAAAACTCAAGAGGAAATGAGTTATTTTAACCCATTTTCTCCCAGGTATCTGCCATGTATGGAAAGGCCCTCAGATGTCTAAGAATTAGGTTTGTCATCAACCAAAGATACCTTAATTTCTATGAAGCTCACTTCTAGGCAAGACTTAAATATTGTGAGTTGCCTAATGCTCTCTAAATGAGCACCATCACAGAAATTTGAATGGTGTCTCCCATATCCCCAACCAATATTCCATCTGTTGCACTGCATTAGGATAGTCACATGATTCCAGCCCCCAGTCCAACCTTAACTAGGTAAATGACAAATCTCTGGTTGTCAAAAATATTCATGCAAGTCATACGGACCTGTTTATTATTGTTGTTTTTATTAATGTATAATACAACTTTTGTCTGATAATGTAACACGGTAATAAACAACAATACCAGTTAAAAGCAATACAAACTCAGAATCTTTATAATGGCTGACATCCTATGAATGACACATATAGGCATAAAGTTTGCTACACATGTGAACATAATTATTTTGTTTACTATATGGAAGAGTTGTATCTAGCTCAAGGCAGCATAAACAGAGCTGTGTATTTGGGACCAATCCATATACAGTAGTGTGTGCACATAGCTTCTATGCATTGCCTTTGTGGAGTCCACATTGCAATTTCAGAAGGGATTGTCAGCGATGCACATTGCCCATTGAATCATAAACTTTACTTTACTGTGGTATTCAGTAACTTAACTCTACTGGTAGGTTATTTGTGCTATGCTGAAGCATCACAGGATCTCCAACATAAACATGAATTTAGTTTCAGGGAACAAAGGCAACTCCTGAGAAACTATACCAAGGCTTTGAAGAAAATGTTAGGGCTAAAAATCTCTGTTAGGCTTTATATAGCACCTGTCTGTTGTCCTGGTATCTGAGCACTGCACAAAAGCCCAGATGAAAAGCAATAGGGCTTGCAAGATATTTCATGACATGACATTCATATTCTCATCTTGCAGTGACCTTTATCAGAAAGCTTGTCAGCCAGTAATAAAGGCAAGAAGTTCCTATACACATGTAAAGCTGTGGCATGGAAAAGAAAGAAAGAAAGAAAGAAAGAAAGAAAGAGCTTCTTCAACTCATAAAGGAAATGATACAGAAAAGGTTCTGATTCTGTGAGGTACAGTAGAAAAAGTGAAATCTTTTAGTGTTTAAAAATGGCTGCTTATAGGTTATGAATGGACTTTCTTAAGAATATTGATAGGGCTTCATATAAACACATAAGAAACGACTAATACAAAGGAATATTGAAATGTCACATTGAGGAGAGGGCAAACTTGTTTTCTGATGCTCTAGAGACTAGGGACCTTATCAAACTCAGCCTTCTCTGAGTCTTCTCTCCATTTTAAGGTGCTGGCAAAATGGAGTGCCACAGAAGCCAACCCACAATGCATAGACACTTCCAGTGGCTGCCCATGGGAATCCATGTTCCAGTGCCTAAAAGCTGAGAGAAGACTCCATTTTCAGGAGTTGGATGCTGCCTGACTCCTAATTGGAGAAAACAGGGAGGTCACAGGGAAAGCACAGGAAATTATGGGATACAATGTAGGATGGCTGGCAATCCCAGAAGATGGGGAAAGATGAGAGGAAACAAAGGAGGATGATTCCCTCCACTTTCCTCTACTTTACCACTGCCTTTCTGATGAGGTCCTTAGACACAGAGCAATGGATTCAAACTGCAGGAAGAAGGTATTTCACCTAATATTAGGGGGGGAAACAACAGTGGAATATGCTGACTTGGGATGTAATGAAGTTTCCTTCTCTGGAGATGTTTAAGCAGAGGTTGGATATACTTTGTATATTCCAGAATGGGGTTGAGTTGGATGGTCCTTCAACTGAATGATTCTGTGATTCTATTAACTCATGGTTTTGTACATCATTCCAAACTTTGAACTGGATTTGAAAAGTTGAGCATCCAAAAGAGAGCTGGAGTGGTATAGTGGTTTCAACATTGGACTAGGACAATGGCAGAATTCCTGCCAAGCTATAGAAACTCACTGGGTACAAAAACTGAACACATTCTAAACAAAATTTACCAAGAAACTTATTTACTTGGGCAATCCCTTATTGTTTGAGTATGATGGCCCTCCAAGTGTTGTGTCTTAGCCATGGATATGTAGGTGACTGTAGAGACCTATTCTTGATCTGCATATTCTTCCAAAGTGAGGGCATCTGTTTCCAGGTGGGAGGTGGTTCCAGTCAGGGTTTTCATCCTTCATTCGAGCCTCTTCAAATTCCACAGCACTGCTGGTCACAGCTGACCTCCAGTTTTTGTGGAGAAGGAACTGCCAAGGTAGCTGAAATGGTAAACATTTTCTAATGTTGCAGAGGGCATTGCAGAGGTATTGGCTGGTGACTGCTGAAAGAGCTTTGGTTTTCTCGATGCTCAGTGAAAGGCCACGCTTTTCGTATGCTTCTGCAAAGGTGTTTAGAGTGGCATGTAGGCCTTATTCTGAATGAGCACAGACTACTTTATCACCAGCGTTTTGGAGTTCTATAACAGATGTTGTTGTGGCCTTGGTTGTGGCTTTCAGTTTTCTGAAGTTAAATTGAGGGAGTTGCCAAAAACACCCTGTGATTGGTTAAACTTGGGGTAACCATAAATCAAAAATTAGTTGAGGAGGAAGAGGAGGAGGAGGAGAGGAGGAGGAGGAGGAGGAGGAGGAGGAGGAGGAGGAGGAGGAGGAGGAAGGTAACCCTCACTACCTCTGAGGATGCTTGCCATAGATGAAGGTGAAACATCAGGAGAGAATGCCTTTAGGAAATGGCCATATAGCCCGAAAAAACCTACAACAGTCCAGTGATTCCGGCCATGAAAGCCTTTGACAATACATATGTATTAATTCTTGGAAGCAAGCTGTACTGGACACATGAAGGATACAGCTACATATACACAGCACTTATGAAAGCCTTCTCATTTAAAGGTGTTTCAATTATTATAATGGATGTAGAAAGTAATTTTTCCTCCCCTTTACGTACCTTCACATAGGAAAAGCTTTGAGTCCCCACTCCCTTAATGAGTAGTGTTAAAGGACTCCATGGATTATGGAATTCCAAAACCCTTTCAAAAACTAGGATAAAGATGTTTTTCCTTTCATTCTGTCTGTGGTGCATATACTTCCATAAATGTTTGTACAAAGACAATTCATCTAAGTTGGCAAGCCGGCCTCAGCATGAGACTTGTATATAAGAGGATCAAGGTATGTTGTTTGAACTTTAAAACTTCTCATCTTTTCTTTCTGTCTCCCTGAGGGGATGCAGTAGGATGGTGATGCTAAATGGGAGAAGCACCATTGACTCATATGGATGAGGGGAAGAAATCCAGTCTTAAAACAGCACACAGTTAATGCTTGCTGATTCATGACTTCCTACACTCATTTAAAAAGTCAATTTTGTCATTTAGTAGAAACAGGATAAAGAGACATGATGTTAACAACAAAAATGAGATGGCAAATTCAGGTTACCATGAAATGTTATCAGAGCAGGGTGACAGCTTTGTGTTTGACTTAACAGAACAAATCTAATAACTGCTCAAGTGCAGGTGAGAAACTGAGGTGAAAAGAATTGGTAGAGCAGCTGGATTAGCACTAGGAAGAGGGAGGCAACAACCTCAGGTGGACAATGCAACATGGCAGACATATTTGTTTCGGCAGGCTTTTGATCTTTGATATGTAGTTTGTTCTTGTAAGCCGCTCTAAGCCCTAGGGGAGTGGCGGCATATAAGTTTGAAATATAAATAAATAAAAATAAATATGTTTTTTCTGGTTTCTAGGCTAGCCCCACATAAAATAATACTGACCTGTACTCCCTAAAACAGGGTCTCTCATCCAGTGTTTTTTAGAATTTAAGGTTTCCTCAAAAGGTTGCTAGGGAAAGACTTTATCCTACTACTACCATTGAAATAAGATTTCGTTTCCAGTCCAATCAACTTTGGTACATGGGATGGAGGTGGGGCACCATGCTGGTGATTGTTTCAGAAACCAAAATGTTTTGGGCTGAACTTGTAAGGTGGACACCCCATTTGTGTAGTAGTATATAAAATTGAGTGTAGTAGTGCTTGCCCTTCTCCCATTGAGCAAATCCATCACTCAGCCATCAGCCATATCTAAAAAGGATAAGTTTTCATGGAGACAAGGAACTGCTAAACCGGATAAAATCTAAAACTTATCATGTCAGTGTTAGAACTCTTGAAATATATTTAAATAGGAAGACTCTCACAAGCACAGTGTGTAATTATCATGTCACTGTTATGACTCTTGTTATTACTATGACCTAGAAAATGTCATTTGTTCTCTTCCTGTAGCTTAAGTGACAACCTTTTTGCATGAATGTGCTAAAGTAAGGCAAGAAAAGATTCTGGCTAAAAACACTGATGAACTACTACCAGTTCTACTTGCTACCCAAACCTGTTGCCCTTCAGATATATTAGACCTTAGCCCCTTTGCCCTCTGCCAATGTGCTATCTGCAAAGAATGGCAGTTGTAGCTGAATACAAAAATGTAAGCTCAACTAAAGGTCTGACATGCTATAAAGCAGTGGTTCCCAGCCTTTTTTTGATCAGGGACCACTTTGACCAGGGACTACTTGACCAGAAACCACTTTGACAAGGGAGCACTATCCAACATTAGTACCAAAATGGTTACGAATGAGTTTTTGATCAACTTTAGATTTGGTTTGGGGTGCTGCTTCAGAAAATTGCTTTAGATAGACCACATCAGCTCCAGTTTCTGATACAGAACATATGCCATGGTCAGTGACAGGAAAAGAGTGGCAGGTGGCATGAAAGGAACAGAAATAAAATAAAATAAAGAGGAAAGAAAAATTTTCATCCTTGTGGACCACTGGTGGTCGGCAGCCCACAAGTTAAGAACCACTAGCATAAAGGAAGACAACTCCCTTCATCACACCAAACAATCCCTGCTGCAAATAACCCATTACTACACTTCTTGATATTCGTTATGCCATTGTTTTTGGTTGTTATGTGTATTCAACTTTTGGCAACCCTAACATAAGTTTTTCTTTGAGAGATTTCTTCAGAGGTAGTTTAGCATTTCCTTCTTTTGAGGTTGAAATAGTATGACTTGCCCAAGGTGACCCAATGCGTTTCCATGGCTGAGGAGAGATGTGAATTCTGGTCTTTCAAACTCCTTGAGTACCATTCAGATTTCATTCACTCATTCTGGAACAGGTAAATGTGTTGATTTACTTCCATTCAGCCTGTTACCATTCATATGCTCTAATTGACTTCCAGTTGACTTAGGACAGGCCTAAATCTCAGTCTCTCAATTTCACTACATTCATACAAGAGACAAAGGCAGGCAAATTCCAGGTTTAACATGTCCTTCTGTTTCCATGGACACTCTCTTCTAATTTTGTGTGGAATTTTTTTCTTTTTTTCTTTCAGCTATCGCCTTGTTAATTCTGTTTGTCCACTTAATAGCTTGTACAAATGTACTGAAATAATGTGGCACCAGCGAAGAAAGTAAACAGAAATAGAAGATAAAGCACTTCTTCCAAAAATGGGTCAGGTGACAGATGATGAATGGAAGACACAATGATTCTTAATCATTCTTTTAAACCTTAGAAGCAATTCACCCTGTGTTAAATAGTCTGCTACATAAAGGTAGGATCATACACATAACTCACAATATGATGCATCTACCAAGCAGAAGGTGAAATAGTTCCAAATTATATCTGGCTGTTTATGTATAATGCTTTGTGCCAGTACCTATGATGTATTTGGAAGAACAGTGAAAAACTTTTTCCAAGGGCCCAAATTCACCTCCTTTATCATCCTTCAACCAAAAAAAGAAAGTATGCCAAAGTGACCGACATCAATCTTAATATCCATGCCAACAAAGATGTTAATGCTGGATGTGTCACTTGCACCATTTGCTGAACTCCAGTGGGTTGAAGAGAGAGTGCATAATAAAAGGAACAACATAATTAGGGGAGGAGGTGCCCCACACTCCCTTTTATTTCCTTCTCCCTATTCCATGTTATGGTTAGGAATTAAACCTTCCACTCACCTTGCCAGAATCCTGTACCTGTGAGAACAATAAGCCTTGGCAGATTTAGTCAGAGTCTTCACTGCAATTGTTTATGTATTGTATGCATATATGATAAAAAGGACACACAGAAGTGAGAACTATATCACTTTTTTCATGTCAGGAGCTACTTGAGAAACTGCAAATCACTTCTGGTGTGAGAGGAATGGTTGTCTGCAAGGCACCTGGATGTTTGATGTTTTATCATCCTTGTCAGAGGTTTCTCTCATGTCACCACATGGGGAGCTGGAGCTGACAGAGGGAGTTCAACTTGGTCTCTCCGGATTCAAACCACTTACTTGACAGTCAGCAGTCCTGCCAGCACAAGGGTTTAACCCATTGCACCACCGGGGGCTCCTAACTATATCACTGAATCTCAGCCATTAATGGTAGCAAATACAAATCACGTTCTAAACATAGGCTGAGATTCTGCACTGGGAGGCGTAGTTACAGAGCTTTATCTATGGCTAGATCTCTCAATATTACTTCTCAAAATATACCTTTCAAGCATTATAGTTCTTGCAACATAGCAATTTCTGTGTTGTCAGAGAACAGAGGGGTGAGCAGAGATGCATCTAGCTTTCTTCCTGTAAATGGACTGGCTGCAATAGATATCTATTCTCTTCAAATGATATGTTGTGATGGTGCGGGACTTGAGCTGCTGAAACATTTTTTTTGTGGTGCTGCTGAAACCACTTTTTTTTTTTTTTTGTGAAGGATGATATTGGTCATTGTGTGTGCAATCACTGTAAGACTGAATGGCAATGTTGTAAGGAAGATTTATGGCATTGTAATTACTGGACAGGATGTCAGCCATAATGTTCCAAGTTGTGCACTGAAAGGGACATCTCCCAGTTTTGTTATAATAGGAGGAGGAGGATTCATGGTCTCAGGACAGTGTGCAGTAAAAACAACTTGACAATTTAAAACAATGTAAATTATACAATTATTTTGGAAAGCTAAAATATATTAAACAATTAAGTTTTTAAAAGACACATTAGGAATAGTTGAACTAGTTTACCGTGATTTCAAACTGCTGGCAACCTATGCAGTATTTATGATGTCATAAGCAATAATTACAATATTGCAAATCAAAGAACTTTGGGTTTATGCTTATAAACTACTACTAGCTGTACCCGCCACGCATTGCTGTGGCCAACCTTCCCTCCCTCTTTCTCTCCTTCCTTCCCTCTTTCCTTCCTTTCCTCTTTTTCTTTCCCTATTTCTCTTCTTTCTTCCATCTCTACCTGTTTCTTTCCTCCCTTTCTTTGCTCTTTGGTTACATCCTTCCTTCTTTCCTTCCTTCCTTCCTTCCTTCCTTCCTTCCTTCCTTCCTTCCTTCCCTATCTTTTGTTCCTTCTCTCCTTCCTTCCCTCTCTTTTTCCTTTCACTTTTTTATATCCTTCTCTCCTTCCTTGCTTCTCTAACTTTCCTTCCTTCCTTCTTTTCATCCCTCCTTCTCTCCTTCCTTCATTCCCCCTTTCCCTCCTTCATTCCTTCCCTCCTTCCCTCCTTCCCTCCTTCTCTTGTTACTTCTTGACTGTCCCTTCCATTTAATATTGTATTTATATCTTACGTAGAAAGCAGGAAAGGAAGAAGGAAGGAAGGAGGGACAAGAAGGAAGGAAAAAGGAAGGGAGGGAAGGAAGGAGGGAAAGAAGGCAAGGAAGGAAAAGAAGGAGGGACGGGGGAAAAGGAAGAAGGAAGGAAGAAGGAAGGAGGGAAAGAAAGGAGGGAAAGAAAGGAGGAAGGAAGGAGGGAGGGAAGGAACTGAAGGGGAAGGAAATGAAGAAAGGGAAAGAAGGAGGAAAGGGAGGGAAGGAGGGAGGAAAAGAATGAAAGGAAGGAGGAAGGAGAGACTGGTAGGAAAGGTAGGAGGGAAAGAAGGAAAGGAAAGGAAGGAGAAGGAAGGAAGGAAGGAAAAGAAAGGGAGGAAGGAAGGAAGGAAGGAAGGAAGGAAGGAAGGAAGGAAGGGGAGGAAAGAAGGGAGTGAGGGAGACAGGCCCATAGCCAGGATTTCATTTCAGGGGTGTGTGAATTTTTTTCAGGGGGGGTTCGAGGGGGCTGAATTTGGGGGGGGGGGCTGAGTCTAAGTGAAAGAGGGTCTAGCCTAGCAAACCTTTTGTATCATTACCCCAATACCCTCATGCACATGGGATATATTGAGTATGGTTATCAGATCATGATATGAATAAACATAACAGTTTAAATAATGCACCAGTAAGGCCTTTTCGCGAACCACCATGAGAATTTCGGTAGGGACTGAAGCCCCCCGAGCGCCCCCCCCCCCCGGCTACATGCCTGGAGGGAGAGAAGGAAGGTCCTTCACTCAAGCACCGTCGACCTTCCTCGGCTCCGGCTCCTCCTCTTCCTCCCCTTCTTCCTTGCCTGGGGGCTTCACTGCTGCTGCTGTCACTCGTCCGCCCCTTCCTCTTCCAACAGGGAAAGGAGGAGGAGGAGACCGCCCTAATGACATAGAAGAGAAAGAAAAGAGGCTCCATGTAGCAAGCCACCACCTCCACTCCACTCTCGCTTGTGTGTGTATGTGTGTGGCCGTGCACACATGCCTGGCTTTAACGGCCAGCTGTTTCCCCGCAAGGATGAGGAGGGGGCGTGGCCATAGGTCTCTTTGTGGACATGCAGTTTCTCCTTTGTGAACATGCAGTTTAAAAGTCATTTCTGCTTTTTGTTTTCCTTGTTTTTTTGAGTGAAGGACATACATTGGGTTGTTAGGGGTATCGTGTTCAAATTTGGTATCAATTGCCCCAGTGGTTTTTGAATTCTGTTAATCTCACAAACGAACATAACATCTTTATTTACATAGATAAAAAGTCCAAAAGTGACTTCCCCCTGCCTGCCCCGCCCCAAAAAAACCAAGGTAACCATCAAAGAAGGATACTTTGTGCTCTGGAGATGGGTCAATATTTGATATTGCCTCCAGCCCTCTCCCAACAGCAAGGGTTTTTCAACAGCAGGAGTAGGAGCCTCTGTGGGGTCCTATCCCACTGCTTGTTGCAAAGCACCTTGCTGCTTGGAGAAGGCTGAATATATATTTACCCATTGCCCCACTCACAAGTGTCCCCAGAAGTCTTATATGAAAATGGGGCTGTCGTTGAACAATTTAGAATGGCTGTGGTTATTGAGAAATTATTCATGACAGGGCTGCACAGTTGAAGGTAGGTTATGGGGGCAACAGCAAGAGATTTAACTACACTATGATCCCCCCAACCATATTTTCTCATACTTCATATACCTAGGTAAAACCAAAGATAATAGCAAGCCTTATTGAAATGAGGAACTTCTATCCTAAGAATACAACCGAGACACATTGGAAAACCTAGAAAATAGCTAGAGAGGACAGATTTTGTCAAATGTCAGTAAATCAAATAACTGATACTGGTCCCATGGATATGTGGGTCATATCTTACAACAGTCTTCTATTGTAGATATATCTCCTAATGCAGAATGATACAAATCAGACATAGAAGTTGAGAGTATTCTTTAGTTGGGGTGCTACACCAGAGAAGTCTCCTTCTCATGTCCTCTCAATCAGATTTCAAACCTTGAGTGGACATACATACTGAGAGAGATACTCAGGCTGCACTTCACACTATAGTTCCCAACATGAACTCAGTGTAAATTCCTTCATAGCATAAGATGGCTCTCTAATACATCTCCATTGCTAAATTTGTTCATTACAAACTAACAAAATGACAGGTGTGTGCATGACAGCAAGACAAGATACTAGTATTCCGCTTAAGGAGCCTCCTAGTTACAGATAGCATTATTAGGAATGCTTTCTGCATTAGACAGAAAGAACAGAAGCAATCACTTTTCTGACATCTTGGAATAAATTTAGATTCCAGAATTGTCGATAAAAATAGACAGACAAATGCACAAGAATCTGGGTAATGTGAGTTACTGTCTGATTAACCATGGGAACAAAAATGTCTAACAAGATTGTTTTCAAAAGTTTTTAAACTCCAGTTCTCGAGTCTTTAATACTTTTAATAGAGGGCAAATTGTAATAACAGTTTGCAGTAGTTAAACTAAGAGGAGTAGAAAGGGAAAAGAGGTATGAGAATCTGGACACTATAAAAGCAACAGAATTAATGAGAATTGTCCTTATTAAAACAAGATATTTAAAGGATATGGGACCTAAGGCCTCATCTAACCTAGTAAATCTGCCCCTGAGGAGCCATGGACTTGGTTCATTCATGTTGAATCTCTAAACAGTCTTGGGGAATCACGTGCTTCATGGCGCTATCACCTCCTCCATGTTGTCACTGCACCTAAGCTGGCCACTGAGCCCCATCCAAGGTCCTGGCTATCATGGAAACATCTGGTGATGTCCAAATGGAGATCTACAACTAGCAAAAAACAAGGTAGGTGATGTCACTTTCTTGTGGATCATCTCCAGGTAGAAAACAATGTTTTGGTAGACTCAGTTCTGGTCAAGAGTAAGGTGCTATATGGAAATCTTCACTCCACTAGCAGAATAGCAGTTTACTACAACTTACAAGCATTACTTGATCTGTTGCTGCAACTTGCAAATATTTTCCAAGTCAATCTATGCATTTGCTTAGTTTTCTTCCTCTTTCCTTCCCTGTCATTATGGTGCCACTTAGATATGGGAATAGCCTATTTAGTTAAGATTGGTCTCTTACTTTCCAAACAGATAAAAAGGTACCATATAGATGTGGTTCTGTGAATGACAAGCTATGAGTAACTGTGACTGTAACTAAATGCACATGGCTCAATGACATCACTAGGATTCATTCCTAGGACTTTAATTTCGGCTTGGAAATCTCAGGATGTTCCTGAACTGGCAATTCTATCCAGAAACATTTCCCGCCACCAAAACGGCGCACTTTTACAATTGAAGACACTGGTGCTGCCACTGACATACCTCTGCTGACTACTGAAATTCAACAAAGATGACACAACCAAAAAAATACACAGTATCTCTTGACCTTCACTTCCTTTCCAAACTTAAAATAGATGTTCTGCATTACAGACCATTAGGGCTTTAGGGCAAGGAATAGTACTTTGCCACCATTATGCATCATAAAATTACTTTTTCCTCCTTTATAATAACAGGTTGTGGGATTGTCTATCCAATGAACTCAAGCTAGCTTCATCTCTTCCAATTTCTGGTGAGCAGTGTATACTATTTTGCTTGTTCTTTGTATCTTAAATTTAGGGGTGTTTACTCAGGCTGTTTTTTAAACCCTTTCTCTGGTTCCAGAGCTAATTTCAAAGAGAAGTCTGGAGTGTTTTAATTTGGTTTGAGTTATTTATTTTTAACATTTTAAGTGTTTTTAGCCATTGTGTATCAACCTGGGTTCCCAGTGGGTCAAAAGGTGATAAACAAGCAAACAAACTACAGCAACATCTGGAAGATAAGGGTCATAGGTCACATTTTGGTGACAATCGTAGCAGAAAAAAATCTTGGTAGATTTCAAAGACTTGAAAGCACACCGCACAACAGGAGAAATAACTCACATTTTTTGAATCCCAAACCCTATCAGTCCAGTGTGTTACAGCAATTTATTTGTCATTAAATGATTAAAGGAAGAGCGATTGTGTAATATATTTTATTGTTTTTATTTCATGTCAGAAGCATTTCACAAATTAGTATAAAACTGATAAAATAGAGGGAGGGCTAATGGCTAAATAATTTTAGACCAAAGAATGGGCAACAGCAACTGCATTGTCTGTACAATTTTTCCTCTGTGCATGAGGCAGGGCATTGTGGGCAAGCAACATATATTTTATTGTGATTATATTGATAATGTTTTGAAAATATATTTGCTTCCAAAAAAAATCCTACAATTTATTTATTGAGAAAATAAATGGATTTCAAATTAGCAAGCCTTAACATATGTGTGCGTGCCTTCAAGTTGCTTGTCCACGAATGGCAACCCCTTAATTTCAAAAGGTTTTCTTCAGCAAGGAATCCTCAGAGGTGGTTTTACCAGTTCCTTCCTCGGAAATATAGCCTAAAGCACCTGGTAGTTGTAGACGGTTATTAGGTTATTAAAAGCACCACTCCCTTAAGATAAATGTAAGCAGTGAGAGGAATAACTGAGATTTTACAGTTCATATGGAAGACGCTGTGGTTTACTTCTGTTAAAAACATGCTACTTTCACAATGCATTTGTAATTTATTATATTCAGTTGATTTAAGAATATCTGTGTGAGGGTACACAGCTCAGTCTTTGGAGTTTCACAAATATGTTGATTTCAAGCATAACTCATTACAGACATGGCTTGAAAGAATTGCAAAGTGTGAAGCGGAGTTAACAAAAACTCCAAATGCTGCATTCTTTACAAAACCTTTTGACCTTTGGGTGACATTTAATGACCAGAGGTGTGGGGATGACGGACTACTTAACAGCTTGTCAAAAGATTTACTAATCCAGTCTTGCTGCCACAGATGTATTGAGCTGCATGTTCTTAATCAAAGGTAATTATGGTGATCTTTGTAAGAAAAAGAAAAATGAACAAACCAGATCAAAACACTAAAAATGAAGCATATAATATTTATGGCCTTTGATGGGCTTGTGCTTTGAAATTAGAGCTAATTGCTATGTTCAGTAAGACCAATGACCTAAGAGTATAGTGTAGTGGATCTCTTGAGACTTGAGAGATCCAGCTTCCCATCTCCATAATGCCATGAGAGACACTCTATGTCATTTCACACCACACATTTATACCACTATGAGTCTACTTTAACTACCATGGCTGCAAACTATGAAATCCTGAGGGTTCTATGATGGGGGAGTAGACCTCTCAGTTTTAGATTTATCAATACAGGCAGCGCTATACTTATGAACAAGATAGGTTTTGTAGGTTTGAAAGCTGCAATACACAACATGCTACTGAGTTCCCAAGTTAGGAACAAGATAGGTTCTGTACTCAAAACAGGCAGGTAGATAAATAGATAGATAGATAGATAGATAGATAATGATCTAGGGCCCTTCCACACAACCATATAACTCAGAATAACCCACAATATCTGCTTTGAACTGGAACATCTGAGTCCACACTGCCATATATCCCGGTTCAAAGCAAGCAATGTGGGATTTTATTCAACTGTGTGGAAAGGGGACTAGATAGCATGGAGAAGAGTTAATACCCCTGTAGTGTTTGTTTTGCTGTCCATACTCTTTTTTCAGAATATTTCACCTCACTTTCTGTCCCTGTGAGAACTGGATTTTGAAAAAAATGGCTTATTGTGGAAACAAGGATCAGTGAGAAAGCTTCAGTGGAGACACCTTTTCTCCATGATAACTCAGGAGTTAATTTTCCTTCCTAGGGGTAGATTTCTCTCACTTTCTGTTGTCTCACCCCTGTTCTTAACTATGAGTCATTTGTAAATCAAATGTCTGTAACGTGGGAACTGCCTGTACCTCACAAAACTGCAAATTCCAGGATTCTGTTGAATCACTTACACTGCCATGGCTATTCTGTGGAAGCATAGGAATCATAGAATCATAGAGTTGGAAGAGACCTCATGGGCCATCCAGTCCAACTCCCTGCCAAGAAGCAGGAAAATCGCATTCAAAGTACCCCCGATAGATGGCCATCCTGCCTCTGTTTAAAAGCCTCTAAAAATGGAACATAGGAATGAAACAATGGACGACGAACCTGGACTACGCTTGGATGATGAGAAGACTGGGTACGGTTGTTTTTTTGTAATAATTGTGCATTGTAATTGCTAATTGGTAATTTATGGATAATGTGTTAAGTCAATTGTTATATGTTGTATGGAACCACTGCTGTTTCTACTGTTTTTACTGTTTGTGAACCGCCGTGAGTCGCCTTCGGGCTTGAGATACAGCGGTATATAAGCAAAGTAAATAAATAAATAAATAAAGTAAATAAAAAAGGAGCCTCCACCACACTCTGGGGCAGAGAGTTCCACTGCTGAACAGCTCTCACAGTCAGGAAGTTCTTCCTAATATTCAGATGGGATCTCCTTTCTTGTAGTTTGAAGCCATTGTTCCATGTCCTAGTCTCCAGGGCAGCAGAAAACAAGCTTGCTCCTTCATCCCTATGACTTCCTCTCACATATTTATACATGGCTATCATGCCTCCTCTCAGCCTTAGTGAAACATCAGCACTCATTGGCAGAGAAGGCTAAATATCCTGTAAAGAATACAATATTGCACTGAACCATGAAATGTGGTTTCAAACTGCACCAGTTCTACAGAGTAGATGCACCCATAGTGCTTTAATTGTACAGGGTGAAAAGTTTCTTAAAGTGACAAGTATAAAACTGCGAAGGTAGGGAAGACAAATATGATACAAATGATAGAAATAAGTAGAGAGAGAGAGCAGAGGGAGAGAAAGAAATTACATTGCACCAGAGACAAAGGAAGGTGGTGATATATAGATGGAATGATCTTTCAGAGTGTCCCTATACAAAAAGAGCCCACCTGTAACTAAACTATGAAGGAAGGAAGAACATGAAACATCTGACATTTGCACAAAAGGGGGGATTTGATGGGTACTTTTACTTAACAGGGGAGTGGGGAGTCACTACAAGAATACTTTATGCCCCATGCCTGAAGTAAAGACTGATGGCTCCACTATCATTTATTTGCCCTGAACCTCTCAGAATCGGACTGTTTGCATTCAGTCAACACTTCAGTTTTATAGTCCTGGGGAGCCAAACATGGCTAGCCTTTTGAACCCTGGGCTGTCTTCCGTCTGGCTACACCCTCATCTTCTGGAGCCAAAATCATTTAAACAACTGCACAATAGCAGGTAATTAGGATGGAGTCTGTTAATCCTCTGCTCTGGGCCCTGAGGCATGTATTTAGCCGAATCCACTGGGGGTGAAGGTTGAATTGCAGTTATCAAAGCCTGAGGTTACCATGTGAAAGGTTGAAAGATGAGGTCAAGGAAATGCGCACCGAATAAAGGAAGACCTAGACAGATAATGTTCAGATTAAAAACCCTTCTGTGGAGACATTGACTGTGGTTCCCTTTGAAAACAAATCAAAAGCAATTCACCCCTTGAGGGGAAAGTTGAATCCCTTCTCTGATAACAAATCCCATAGCTGAGCCAGTTATATAGCCCTAACTTATGATTTGGCTAAGTTTGATCTCAACATCATGGTATCGTTTGTGTTTGGGGCATCTGCACTGACATTTAACCTAAAACATTTTGTCCAAAGTAGTTTTCCAAGAAAAGTAACAATTCATTCATTTCTAATAAATGTATGAGCAACTCTGCTCTTCTTAGCCAATGGTTCAAGGTTTGGAAAGTATTTTTGACTAAATTTCCAAGAATCCCCAGCTATCAGGCAAGCTGATGTAGATATAATACAAGGAAGCAACTTTTACATTAGGCCTATTCAAGTCACATTGATCTGGTAGATTATTTTGGCCATAATGGAGTTTTTTTCATGTAAAATATTCAGAATATGAGTAGAAAGGAAATTATGGTTAGTGTTTCTTGTTTTCATGTGCCTTGAAGTCATCTCTGACTTATTGTGAGTGTGTATGTGTGTGGCTTTGTCGGTTCCTTCCTCTAAAATATAGCCTATAGCACTTGGTATTCGTTGGTGGTTTCCAAGTAATAACCCAAGCTGATCTTTCCTAATGACCAAGTTCAAACAGAATGTTCTGCCTGTTTTCTTGGCACTTGTATTCAAAGGAGGCTTGCCATTGCCTTCTTCTAAAGATCGGAGAGTGTGATTTGCCCAAATGTACCCACTGAGTCCCTGTTGCTAAGCAGGGGTTCAGATCATCAGCCAGAGACCTATTTCTGTATGCAAACTATAAACACATGGCGTTTGATAATCACAAAGCATAACCACTCCCTAATGCAAAGATTTGGGGATTTGAACCTTTGAAGCAGTGGTTCTCAACCTGTGGGTCCCCAGGTGTTTTGACCTACAACTCCCAGAAATCCTGGCCAGTTTACCAGCTATTAGGATTTCTGGGAGTTGAAGGCCAAGACATCTGGAGACTCACAGGTTGAGAACCACTGTTTTAAAGAATGCTAGAAAACTCTGTTCATTTCACTGCCTAATAGAGTGGAAAGATACCACACATGTCCACCCACTGAGATTGTTGATGGCAAATACACATTGCTTGCCAAGGATGATGGGATACCTATTTCTAAGATGCCCCTTTAAAGGCTGAACTATATTGGTTTCAAGATTCAGAGAATGAAATCTTCACTGAAAAAAATTAAATGATTTAGTAACACAAGCAATTTCAGTTCCTGGGCTTTCATTTTTAATTGAGTCACATTTCTTGCTTGTTATATTTTGATTTCCTATGTTGAACTCTGCATGAAGATAACAAAATATAATACAAGAACAACTGGAGCCTTAATCCCTCCCCACACAGCCTATATTATACACAATCTATATTTGTTTTTCATTTGAGCAGATCTTCTTACATCAGCAGCCATAAGGCACCATTAATTAATCATAGCACTAAGCCTAAAAATAAAAACAATTCTGTTTTCAATGTGTATTGTGTATTAATTCATTATGAAGCTATGCAAATTTGGTTGACAGCATGAGAAATAAAGATAGCATCCCATTTCCTGTGCTGTGAAGAATTCTGAAACACATTTATTTCTTGCTAAATGAAATGTCCTTTGTTCCTGAAGACGATCATGATAAAATTAATAAAAAGTGAATAAATTGTGAAACAAAACACAGCTTAGCCCAAAAATGAATGTTCAGAACAATGGACTAAATGTTCCCTTGAGCAGAGCTATAACTTAGGAATGAAAAGAGTAGCCTTTCCTGAAAGGCCCTCCAGACAGTTGGACAATAACCACTATCATCTTCAGGTAGCATTCTAGGATGGTGGGAGTTGTAGCCCAACACATTCAGAGCTCATTTCCTCATTTCTGCTTGTTCCTTCATCCTTTACATATGGCCTTTATATATTTCATCTCACTCTGCCAGTCAATGCAGAATGAATAAAAACATGTAAAGCGATACATAAAGGAAAACACTGACAAACAAATAATAGCCCTAGCATTGATTTTGAACCGGAGAAATCACCTACATTCCAACATTCCAATATTTTGTGAGGACAGTCCCAGTCGATCTTCTGTGAACCCACCATTTTGGCTGCTTTTAAAATGTTCCAGATTCAATCTCCTCCTCCCATGTTCCTCAGCTTTCTCCTCAGTTTCTTTCCATTGGTGCAAACTGAGTTCAAAATGCAAAATCGGATAGGATAGTGGTTCCCAATCTTCTTCTCTTTTTTACCGGAGATCACTTGACCAGGAACCACTTTGCTCGGGGACCACTTTGACAGGGACCACTCTCTAACATTAATACCAAAAGGGTTAGGAATTAATTTTTGGTCAACTTTAGATTCAGTTTGCTAATTTGGTATGCTGATTCAGAAAATTACATTGGACAGACCACATCAGCTCTAGTTTCCAATACAGAACATATGCCATCCAGTAGTCACCATCTGCTCACCCACAGAAAATGTATTTAATAAGCCTCAGCACTATAAGAAGGTTTTGCAAGACCAGTTGCTCTAGTTGCAAAGCTGTAGTAATGGTGAGGCCATGGACCATTTTCATTCTTGGGGACCACTGGTGGTCCACAGACCACAGGTTGGGAACCACTGGGATAGGAGGAGGAAAGAGTGCCATCTTGGCCTTCTCTGTAAATTCAAAGAAAAGCAAACTGCTGCAGCCTCCCCTCACTTGTATTTTATTTCTCATTAATGATATTTGCCATCTTGACAACACTATGAATGTGCTTGGTCTCATTTCTCCAATTTTTATCTATGAAATGTTGGGGTGCTATCAACACCAAACAACAGTAAAAATTGTCTGAGAAAAGGAGGCTTAATTGCAAAGGCAACTGCAATAGCTGGTGCCTTCCTTGTCAGTGAGGCCATGAATCTGCTGAAGCTGTAATCTAGAATGTATAGGAACTGTCCAAGGTCCTTAACTCTCTTGTCAACATAGCTTCAGCACCTTGGAGGGCTTTTTTAAAGGCTGTACAAAACTTGCATCATTTCTTTAGCATGGAAGCTACTAGCCATCCAAGTAGTCACAAAGAACAGGAGGCACAGTGCTAATGCAGAGCAGGAAGACTTCCAAAGAACTAGGTAGAAAGATAAGAGGTGGACATAATAGGGGAATTTGCTCCCGTAGGTAAAGTGGAGAAATCAAGATAAATAACACCTAATTTAATGCAGAAAATTAAACAGTTACTTACTATTTCCTGCCAGGCAATTGATCAATTCAAACTGTGTCAGAACTTGGTAAAGTTACTTTTTGTACTACAACTCTGGAAATCCCATGATGGTTGGGGGATTCTGGAAGTTGTAGTACAAAAAGTAACCCATCCAACCCCAGCTCTGTAAACTTTCAAATTTATTTACCTAAATTATTTGTTCCTTTCTGTCTGCACCCCACCCCACCCATCTCCACCTTCTGGAAGAATATTTCCCTAGAATGATACATTCCCTAGCTAGAACGTTACATCTTTCAAAGTTACTTCACAAAGTTGCTTTATTTGTACTTCCCCAACTCATTCCATTTTTAATGCCACAATGCTTTAAAAAATCCACTTCCATCCTGCCATTTGTCAGAAGTATGACATTCCTCCTATGGGAGAAAGTTCAGCCACAGTTAGTTATGCCGTTTTTCCCATTAGCATGAATCTGGATGGCATGACACAAGATGAAAATACAATATGTTAACAGTAAGTCAAACAGCCTGTTTAACAAATTGAAGAAGGCAAGGGACTAACTCCATCATTACGTAAAATGTCGTAAACCCAGACAAACTGACACAGAGACCCACAGAAAACAGGAGACGTTTTTAACAGACTCCATAGGCATAAACTTCCATAAAAGTCAAGTTTCTGGCATTATGAGCCAGGTCTTCACCCCAGTCTCCAGATGAAAGTAAACAGACCTCCCACATGGTGTCCATTCTTTTCCTCCACACCTCCCCTTCCCCTTTTGAAATTCTGCCTTCAATAGCTGCAAGCTGGACAATTTATTGGTGGAACACAGCCAACGGGAGAATACTTTGCCTGGACTCCTGTGGAACTAACACAGTTGTGAAATAGATTATTGTTATTTCCTCTCCCAAATATAGGTCTGTAATTCTGCTCATCTTACTCCAGTGAGTTTCCTCTCCCTTCATCTAAACATACTCTTCACTCTCTCATTACAAATTATTATGAAATATGGAAACATGTGTTGGGCACATGAATATAACCAGGTGCCTGCTGGAGACTAGGGTGGACTTAATGTTCTAAAACATCTATCTTTGTGCTTTTTTTCTCAGGGAAGAGAAAAATGCTTCTCTGTAAGCTGTCTGTGTGGCCAGAACAAGATTAGTTTTCCATACTTTACATTTACATGGCCATCAGTGAAGAAGGAAGAGAAGAACATGACACATAATAATCTATCCAGTTGTAGGCATGCATGAAGTATGAACTGTACTCCTTTTCATAGATACCACTAGCTGGTGAATGTGGGTTACTCAGAGTTTTTACTCTGGCTCATAGTAATATGTTGGTTTAAACAATTTTTAAAATATATATATACCAATGTATTACTATATGGCATTGAATTTTTGCCTTTGTAAGGCCATCAAAAGTCCCCTTCGGGGTTGAGAAGGGCAGGATAAAAATGTGGTAAATAAATAAATATGTTGACATATGACAACCAAATGATGTTTGTGAACTGACTTTTGTATAATAAGCCTTCTCTTTTAGTGCTGCACAAATCATTGCTTTTAAATCAATGTTTCACATGCATTTAATTTACCGGTAATACATTTTTTCAAGATTATTTTAATCTTAACTTTTACCATTTGTTTAGCTATATACACTTTTGCTTGTTTAGTCAGCTCTCCATATTCATGGATTCTGACTGTCTGTATATATGTGTATTTTATATCCAAAAGGCAAAGCTTGATTTTGCCATGTAATATAAGGGACACAATTTTACTACACCATTGTATATACAGTAAGCACTTGGTGTTCACTGGAGTTTGGTTCCAGGATATCCTGTGGATACCAAAATCCATGGATGCTCAACTACTATTGTATACAATGAGATAGCAAAGAATCTCTTCTATAAAAGGATCACTTTTTGTATTTTTAAAAGCATTTTCAAGTTATGAATGGTTGAATCTGTGGATACAGAGGAACAAGTGTAATGGGACTTGATCATCCATGGATTTTGGCATCCATGAGGGCTCCTGGAACCAAACCCCAGTAAGCACCCAAGGACCCACTGCATTTCTTTTATTCTATTAGCTGTGGTGAGTCTCATTCTTGACAAAACAATCAGACCAAAAGTAACTGATGGATTCAAAATAATCCCTGTTATAGTGGTTGGGGAATTCTGCTAACTGAAATCAAAAGAAAACTTTTTCTAAGCCCCTCATGAAATACGTGTTTTGTCCTGATCTCTCTTCCTGGTCCTTCAACTTCTGGTTTTCAGAATCTTTTTGCTGCCTGGAGTGATGATGAAATACAAAAAAAAAACAAAAAACCTGTGAATTCCCTTTAAAAGCAGGCGGGTGGAGGGGAGAAAGAGGAGAGAGAGAAAGGAGGAAGGAAGGCTTGCATTTGCTGAATGGGAGAGGCTCAAATTATGCTCAGCTGGTTTAATTCACACTGAGAGCCTTCCCTGGCTTCCTAGTATTCAGATGTGTTACTTCCCCTTTGTGGTAATAGCCCATGGCGCTTGGCCAGAGAACATTATTAATTTCAGAAGTGGCCTGAGAGTAAACCCACAGCGACAGGAGAGGAAGTGGCAGGGAGGCCATCTGTTGGTTTCGACAGAACAGTAGGAGCCCTGCTCCGTGGGTTCAGTGAGGAAAGCAGATTAATAATCCACAAAGAGGAAACTGCCTAAAATTATCCACAGGCCATATTTTTTTTTAAAAAAAAATCACTTGAGCTGCAGCTGGACAGGAAATTGCTGGCGCTGTTTGCACTTTCCTGCTCTGTACATTACAGGGGACCGCCGAGAACAAGAAAATGCTCGATGCAAGATTACAGGAAGGATGTGTCCGGACACTTGGAGACACACTGCTTTTTAATGTGGCCATGCAGCTATTCTATTTTTCCCCTCTTTAAAAGATTTTCAGAATTTTGTCATTTCTTTTATCACTCTGGGAGAATCTCAGAATCATGCTAGGTGGGGGATGGAGGGTTCAAGATTCATATTCTGTTAATGGGCTTCCCATAAACAGCTAGTTGGCCACTGTGTAAACAAAATGTTGGATTTCAATAGTTTCTCAGACAAATCCAGCATGGATTTTGCTACCTTCTTAAATCAGGCCAAAGGTTGAAAAATTAAGAAATAAATTATGTGAGGTTCTAAAAACACTCTGAAATCTAAACATTTCAGGAACACAGGAAAAATATAGTTTTGGGAAGGGTATGGGTCAGAGAATCATAGAATCATAGAATAATAGAACAGACCACATAGTCCAGTGGTTCTCAATCTGGGGTTCCCAGATGTTTTTGGCCTTCAACTCCCAGAAATCCAAACAGCTGGTAAAGTGGCTGGGATTTCTGGGAATTGTGGGCCAAAATCATCTGGGGACCCCAGGTTGAGAACCACTGACATAGGCTATCTAGTCCAACCACTTGCCATGCAGGAAAAGCACAATCAAAGCATTCCCAATACATGTGAAGCATGTGAAGAGGGAACTAGAATGCATGTGGCATTTACCTAGCAGTGAGTCAGACCAAACATGACTATGTGCCTATTTAAAGGCATAGGCCACTGCAGTGAAAGCCGCAAGAAAATCTGTCATTGCAACCAACATTGCCCGCTGTGAAGCATTTGTTCAGTTCTTTGTGGACAAAGTCATTCTGATCCATTCCGACTTTGACGCCATGTTAATAACAGTTTCTGAGGATGTAACATGAGCACTTGCTTTCCAGTTTTAATTGATTCATTTCAATTGATGCAGCCCAAAAATGTGGACAAGATCCTTGGAGAAATGAATGCAACTGCATCCTAGACCTCCATCCATCCTGGCTGATAAAGGAAGCCTGAGGGGGTTTGGCAGAGTGTGTGAAGGTGGTGGGTAATGCCTCCTTACAAGAAGGCAAGATTTCAGCGAGCCTCAAAGAGGCCATCATAAAACCACTGTTGAAAATACCATCACTGGACCCTACTCAAATGAATAACTTTCGGCCAGTTTCCAGTCTCCCCTTTTTGGGCAAAGTCCTGGAACATGTGGTGACCTGACAACTCCAGGTGTTCTTGGAGGAAACTGATTATCTTGGTCTGGAACAGTCTGGAACCAAACCCTCAGATAACAAAGACCCACTGTATTAAGCACAAAATATCTCTGAAATTTCATCTTGGTAGGTGGTTGTCTCTCCTTCATTATAAGATTTTTAAGCAGAGGTTGTGTGGTCACTTCTCAGGAATCCTTTAGCTATAGTCCTTAGGCCAACAGAAGCTTGGATTAGACAACCCTTAAGATCCCTTGAGCCAATGTTACTCAGATCTGATCCATCATTGTGCAAGTGCCCTAAAGGACAGAGAGAAACTAGCTGCAGAGGATGAGTAGGGTACAGACAAACACTGTAAAAACAATATACTCACTGATGCTACTTAGTCAGAGATGACTGACTCATAATGCCCCAGTAGGCTTTTCTTCTTCAGATTTTTCTCTAGCACAGAAAGTGAAAAAGCGGCTGTTGTAATCTCTCTTGCTATTTCTCCTGCACCAGGAAGTAAGCTCACCAAAGAGCATAAACATTTCTTAGTGTCACTGACAGCAGAACTAACTGCATCTTTCTAAGATTTGGAATTGCTAGTAAAGCTAGAGAGTACTGTCAAGACAAATCAATTTTTTTTTTTTGCCATTCAGTACTATCATTGAATACTATTCCATCATCCTTCCTTACCTATAAACACATGTACAAGCTCAATGTATTTAGAAATTCCCTTCATGTGCTCAATACAACTCTTTCCCAAATAAGTGCCCCATGGTTTAGATGGCATGCAATCTTTGTTATTTTTGGAGAGGCTTAAGTACAGTAGTTACCATACGAGTATGGATATGCTGATGATTTGGTTTACTTCTGATTGGCAATTTCTCTAGGGGCTCTCCAGTTTTGCAGGATAATTTCAGGAGTGCTCAGCCCTTCCAGCTTAATCTTAGGGATCTCAAGCCTCTCTTGCTCTCCTCCCCCCCTCCACCAACCCATCCCAGGGCTCATGGGATTTATTATGGTTATGCAGTGTCTCAAGGTGCATCTACACTGTAGAATCAATGCTGTTTGATAGCACTTTAACTGCCCTAACCCAATGCTATGGAATCATGAAAGCCGAAGTTTCAAAAGGTCTTCAGCCTTCTCTGCCAAAGACTGCTGGTACCAAAATAGTCAAAATGGTGGAGTGTTGTGTGGTTTCTGAGCTATATGGTCGTGTTCTAGCAGCATTTTCTCCTGACATTGCACCTGTATCTGTGGCTGGCATCTTCAGGGGATCTTGTAAAGATGCCAGCCACAGATGTAGGTAAAATGTCAGGAGAAAATGCTGCTAGAACATGGCCATACAGCCCAGAAACCACACAACACTCCAGTGATTCTGGCCATGAAAGCCTTTGGCAATAGTAACAGTGGTGTCAAATTGAAATAGCACATCACTGTAGATGTACTCTCAGTGTGATGGAGGAAAAAGTACATTTTTGAACAACATAGGACAGCTTGTTTATACCAATAGTAAAAGTAGCTAAATATACCAAATTTGAATCTGATGGCTTGACTTTGGCTCTGATCTCCCAGCCTGGATGCCCAGTTTCCATTATTTACACGCACATACAAACATCCATGGAGCAAGTTCTTTTTATATATGAGTAAAAGAACTGTGTAAACACCCATTTTGTGTCAAAGGGAACAGGATTCCTCAATACCAGTGACACAAATATTGACTTTGTCCTGGAGAGTTACTATGTATTTGAAACAGACATGGCAAATGAAAAAAGAAAAGAAAAAAATCTTAGAGAAGAGGTTACTGTTTTAAAATCTTTAAAGTCCTTTCTTAGGCTCAGTATGAAGGAAAGGATGTACTCTAGAAAAATGTGCACTAAACTTGGCCTATGATATTGGGAATAAGCTCACCTTTCAGCAAACAAACTGAGAAGTGCTAAAGAAAAAATATGTATCAACACTAGCAGAAATGTGTAAAGTATTTTGAAAACCGGAGACTGCTTCAGACATGGATGTTTAATAACATGTACAGCATCAAAGGATAGCATGCATTTGGAGGAAACTGTCCAAAATCTTATCCAACAAGATGCAATGCTTTGGGTATTGGACTAGGATGCTAGGTCACCAAAGTTCAAATTCTTGCTCAGGTGTGGAAGCCCTTTGAGTGATCTTGAGCAAATCACACTCTTTCAGCCTCTGAGGAAGACAATGCTAATTCTCTTCTGAACCAATCTTATCTGTAATAGGTTCACCTTGGGAATCAGAACACGTTACCTTGTATCTCTCTTGCTATCCAATGTTGGTATACCTTTTTCAAAGTAGAACTCATGGACTGAAATGTGGTATTTGTGTCCACAACATCCTGCTCTCAGCAGATGAACTCTTCATGCATGTATCCTATCTAAAGTAATATTGACTAAAGAGGTGGTATCATCTATTATCCAGTCAGCAAGCAATATACACACCTGAACTTCACAGATCTCCTTCTTCAAATAGGGTCAAGGGTTTCAAGATCAAATGTCACATCATTCTCCCACCTACTTTCAAAGGATGGGAGCAGTGGTTCTCAATCTTCCTAATGCCATGACCCCTTAATACAGTTCCTCATGTTGTGGTGACCCCGAACCAGAAAATTATTTTCATTGCTACTTCATAAAAGTAATTTCGTTACTGTTATGAACTGTAATGTAAATATCTGATATGCAGGATGCATTTTCATTCACTGGTCCAAATTTATCACAATACCCAATACACCCAAATTTGAATATTGGTGGGGTTGGGGGGGGGGATTTTTTGTCATTTGGGAGTTGTAGTTGCTGGGATTTATAGTTCACCTACAATCAAAGAGCATTCTGAACTCTACCAATGATGGAATTGAACCAAACTTCACACACAGAACTCCCATGACCAACAGAAAATGCTAGAAGGGTTTGGTGGACATTGAGCTTGAGTTTTGGAGTTGTAGTTCACCTACATCCAGAGAGTACTGTGGATGTAAATAGTGATGGATCTGGACAAAATTTGGCACAAATATTCAATATGCCGAAATGTGAAACCTGGTGGAGTTTGGAGAAAATAGACTTGACATTTGGGAGTTGTAGCTGGTCTGAGTCCCTCTACGGAGGTAGAGAAGATCAGGATACAAAAGTTTTAAATAGATAAATAAATAGTTGCTGGGATTTATAGTTCACCTACAATCAAAGAGCATTCTGAACCCCATCAACTATATAATTGAGCCAAACTTCCCACACAGAATCCCCATGACCAACAGGAAATATTGTGTTGCCTGATGGTCTTTGGCAGCCCCCCCCCCCCCAACACCCCCTTGCAACCCCCTCCCCCCAGGATCCCATCCCCCAGGTTGAGAAACACTGGATAAAAGGCACCACCCTTTGGATTCATCACAGTGTTGGGTAGAAGATAAACCAGTTCACTTCTCCATAGCCAAAAATAGTTATTTATTAATAATTTACGATCTTACATTCTTTAGAATAAAACCTCAAATTTACACTGGCAAATTAGAGAATCTCCCTTATTGACCATCGTATGCAAGATTCTCTTGCATATACACAGCTACACAATGCTCACACACACTTCCAGTTTTATACAAAAATAAATGCAATTTTTTTTGCATTTGAGGTGAAGCTCCCTGAAGAGTTTGTACAGAGGTAATGCACTGTTTAGCACATATCCACTTTTACTCGTTTGTTTAGAGCAAAACAAAAAGTAGTTCATTCTATGTGAAAACAGAACTCTCTTCCAAAAGAAAAAAGCAAGCTAAACTATTTACAAAGATAAGGCAAAAAAAGTCATAATGAGACCCTGTACTTGATGGCACACCCAAGAAATATATATATAAAGTGAGAGAGAGAGAGAGAGAGAGAGAGAGAGAGAGAGAGAGAGAGAGAGACCACCACTACAAAATGCAGGGATGGGGGAACTGATATGATCTTATCCATTCACAGAGTGTGAATAAACAAAACAACCTCAAAGCAGACATTCATTTTCTAACTAAGGGAGAAAGTTTGTCTCTTTTAACATGCTGCAAATGTAACCTTTGCACTGAGAAAAGAATGGATTACCAAAGAAGTGTGGACAAAAAATGCCATCCCTCACGTTGACCTCTTGTACCTATCATTGAAATGGATGTCTCATATTCATTTGCAATTTAAAACATATACATCGATCAAAAACCAGCATGATAAAGCTCTTGGCAAACAAATATTCCAAATATATTGAGCTGAAATCCTTCTTTGGCTCCTCTAAATTGATACAAGGAGAGAAAAACCCTAAACAATTAAGTCTTCATTGAAGACAACAGATATTACAAATGCAACAAATACATTTCTCTCAGTCTCACCATAGAAAACATGTGCTCAGAGTGTCCGTTCTCCCCCTAACTGTGTTTGGAAGTCCTCAGTTCCAAGTCACTTCATAGGTGGGGTTTTCTGTTCATTTTGTGCATTCAGCAAAAATAAGCTGCCTACCTAACCAACAATGGCTGAAGTTTCTTTTCTTTTCCCCTGGGAGAACTCAGCAAGTCCCCTTCCTTTGCAACAGCAGATTCCAAACTTTGTAACCTTTTATTTTTGTTAAGCACACAGGCGGACCCCCCTGCTCAATAGCAGTGGCCTCAAAAGAGTGCAGTGTTTGTTTGCTGCTGTCAAAGAGAGCCATTGAGGAATGATCACATGACCCAAGGTTGGAAGGGCTGGGAATTGGCTGGCACTCACGTGGACTGCAGCGAGTCCACTTGGAAGACATTTTGGTTGGAAGGAGTGGTGAAGTACAGCTGTTGGCTGGGCACCCGGTTGTCACACGGGCTGTTCAGCCCCAGAGTCCTTTCAAAGTCCAACAGTTGTCCCATGAAATTAAAGTTGGGGGAAATGTTGGATTTCTTCATCTTGACAATGTCATAGGCATCATTCATGGAGAGGTTGAGCTTTTGCATAAGGTAGGCAACTGTCACGGTGACTGAGCGACTGATCCCTGCCAGGCAGTGCACAAGCACCCCACAGTTCTTCCCACGAGCTTCATCTGTTAGGCAAAAAGAACAAAGAAGAGTCCATAAGATAAAGATTTTCATTTGACATGGGGAAAAAAGATTCGAGGACCCAATGTTAAGCGAGATGAGACCCACAAGCATGCATGTCAACAGAACTATGTTATGTTCTCCAGATGTTGTGGGCTGTACTTCCCATCAACCCCAGCTGGGATTGCTAATGGCCAGGGAGAATGGCAAGAAGTCCAAAACATCTGGAGGGCTGTAAATTCCTCATCACTTGCATTACCTCACTACCCTTTTCTTACATTATGATTATAGTGCTTGTGTTGCCTTCCCAGGAATCAAGTGATGCAAGTTGTGCTAATTTCTCTTGATACACCCAATTTTTTAGTAAGAGACAGGCTTTGAATCCAGGTTTTTCAGATATGTATCCAATCCTTGATACATCTCAGCAATTGACCTATTTAACCCAATTATGTAGCACCACCTTTGTTATACAGCTATGGGACAACATAACTGGAAGCTCTCCAGCAACTTTGTAAGAAACCCAGCTTTTTGTACTGAAGATCCCAGTTGTGCTGGCTATACTGACAGAGGAATTCTGAGAACTGCAATCCAGGGAAGTAACATGCAAGGTCTTCTGCACAGAAGGCTCATTTTTACTGGCACATTTTTAACAAAAGACAAACATCCACATTTCCTACACAAAGAAAAGCAGGCACAAAATGCTCTACCTTACCCTTCTGCCTATTTTCTATGTGCAAGGTGTATTTATTTTTAACTAACTGAAGGGAACTCCCAGACCTGTAGTCTAAAGCAGGTCTACAGCAATAACTTCACCGTGTGATTCTAACCACTGTGCAGCTTAGCGACAAATTGACAAGGATTCTTTGTAAAACCACATTCTCCCAAAAGATTAAGACATGTTAGCCTGCAGCAGAAACAGGACAGCAAAAGAGGCCATAGTGCCTTCCTTGGCGGCACAAAATGAGAAGATAAAAGCCACATCCTGCTTCACCTGATACAGAAAACAGCTTCTAATGGATCCCATAGATAAGAAGATCTGTGCTATTCCAAGCGGCAACAACAACACAGAGCAGAGCACTTGGCCACCAAAAGAACGGTGCCCTAGTATGGCGCTAAGTGTGGAAAGCTCTACAATGTTGCCCTTTTAGAGAGACAAGCAGATTGCAAAGGTCTATTAAATTATTCTCCAACTGCTGTGCTGTGCAGTCGAACAATGGAGGCATTCAGCTCTTTTAAAAGAAAAAGAGAAGTCACAGGGGACAGCCCATTAGGAGAAACAGGATGTCAACATTGCTAGAAAATGGGTTCCTTTGTAATAGGAAGTACATTATAATGCCTGGAGATTAGTTTCCTTGTGGCTCGCAGCCCACAGTTTCTTCTTGCTGGGCTCAGATTACCTACATTCTGCCCTATCACCAGCCTCGTTCAATCAGATTACAGCTCGGTCTATTCCGTCACCGTTAATGCAATCCCAATATGGGTGTGGGGAGAACACAACTGAATCATTTCACAGAGAGGAGGAGAAAAGACTTTCTCATTCATGTCCACTTTTACTCTCGAGTCCTTACCATGTTTTAATATATATCTGCTTATGACATGAAAGCTGCGCTTAGGAAAGTTACTTTTTCTGGCTTATACTTCCCAAAATCCCACTGACAGCATGGCCAATGAGGATTCCAGGACTTGTAGGCCAAAAACTACATTTTGGAAGCTCTGTAAAAAGAAGGAAACTTAGGGAACTGTTCAAAACGTTTAGATCTGTGGTTCCCAACCTGTGGTCTGTGGACCACCAGTGGTCTGAAAGAACTAAAATATGGCCCACAACCTCACCATTACTACAACTTGCAACAAGAGCGACTGGTCTTGCAAAACCAAGGCTTATTAAATATAGTTTTCTATGGGCAAGCATATGGCAACTACTGGATGGCATATATTCTGTATCAGAAACTATAGATGATGTGATCTATCCAATGCAATTTTCTGAATCAGCACCCCAAATAACCAAACCACATCTAAAGTTGTCCAAAAACTGGTTCATAACCCTTTTGATACTAATGTTGAAGAGTGGTCCCTGGTCACAAAAAGGTTGGGAACCACTGGTTTAGATCTAAAGCGATCAAGTTTTGTGGAAGTCAATGAAATCAAGAGGAAAATCCTATACATCTTTTCTCAGAACTCAAGGTTTAAAGGGACTTTGTGCTTGACAAATAACCATAATGTTGTAGTTATAAACTAAATAGATTGAAATATGCAACTATTTGGATTAATATTTTGGTAGGGGGGGGGGGTTTGCTGACCTTTAAAAAATGCATTTGATTAAATAGATGTCTAAATCCACACGATTTGAGTTGACCCATTGAACCAATGGCAATTTCCCAAGTCAAACAACTGGTTTTAGGCAAGTGTTTGTATTTATGTGATACAAAATTGTATTTTAGTTTCCTGTTTCCTTTCAGTTTTTCTGCTCAAATGCAAAGACTTCCATGGAGATTGACAAGGAAATGTTATTGCAGAATTCAGACAAATCTTAATTTTTAAGATGTTTCCACACACCTGGGAAGTAATCTTTTCTCACGTTTTAATGACATACCAAGAAGACCACACAAAGCATGCTTCTAATAAGGTAACAATGCAAGATGACAAATCACAAAGATTCCAGTTATCCATGAAATCTCACCTATAAAAGAGATGGCCTCAGGAAAGAACTGAGACAGATTTTGGCTCCAGTGGTCAGAGATGGGGATCTGCTTGTATTTAAACTCTCCAGCATTCTCAAAGAGGTTCGGCAGGTTGGGGGTGACATTCAAGATGTATTTAATGCCAAACTCTTCCAGAACATCCAAATTAGTGGAATCCTTGGCACAGCCCAGGTAGAGGTAAGGTAAGATCTCAACTGGGAAGGAAGGCTGGTTGTTGCACAGAGGGCTGCCATCTGAGTCGGTGGCACTGTTTGGATCTCGGTCAATGTCAGATTCAATGTCTGAAGAAGAGTCTGAGCTGATTCGGAGGCCTCCTAGACCCAGGACTGGCAAAGGGGGAGAGCTGCTGCTACACGAACTGTCTAAGTTAGTTTCACAATGGAGAGCATATTCTGCCTGGAACTTGCTGAAACCACCTGAGAAGAAAAGCAGAAAGACAGAGTTTGGATGGGAGCTCATATGGTGAATTCCTTCTTCAATGGAAGCCTATCGACTGGAAATCCATAACTGGAGAAATCCTGAAAGGCTATACAGTTGAGACATTACTGAAAAATAGAGGAAAGAATCAAGTGTGGTTACAAAAATGTGGATCATCTTCTGCAGATCTCTAAAATGTTACAATCTCTTTACGTTTCCTGAAGAACTTTGGAAGACAAGTATTTGGGAAAATTTAAGGGGCCATACTGGCTAGAGGATGTTGCCAGCAATGTCCCAAGAAAAGGAACTTTTTTTAACTCAGGACTGTCAGATAAATTTAAGTGTGTGTTTTGGTGTGTTTAGCAAACGTGCTGAAACAATGGTCTCTATGCTATGGAGTCCAGTAGGAAGGGGGTATGAATTCTGATCCATCACATCAGTAAGAGCAATTCTGTGTGATGAGAAAAATAGGCCACCCTACTGACACAACTGACCTACACTATCAAGCACCAATCAAATCTACAGTTGACCAGGGCAAATAGTCAGAACATTTCTGAGTTACATTAAAGGGCTGAACACAGTGAACCCCTTCTCTCTTTTTCAACCATTATATTAATCACTGGGAATTTCTGGTCCTCAAATCCTTAGAGTCTGGGTTATTGTGAGTTTTCTTGGCTGTATGTAGCCCTGTAACAGAAGCATTCTCTTCTGACATTTCACCTGCATCTATGGCAGGCATCCTCAGAGGTTGTGAGGTTTGTTGGAAACTATGAAAATGGGGTTTATATGCCTGTGGAATGTCCAGGGTGGGAGAAAGAACTCTTGTCTATTTGAGGTGGGTGTGAATGTTTCAATTGGCCACCTTGATTAGCATTTAACAGCCTAGCAGAAATCCACAAACATGTGGACAATTTCAACAGAAAGTAAGAAACCATGAAAATGGACAAAATTTGGCTAACAGTATTTTTAAAACTCTAAAATCATAACAGTAAATACAGAATAGCACTCAAAATCAGGGGAATTCCAGACAAGGCCAGCTAATAATCTCCCAACAAAGCATTCCCCCAGGCAGTAAGACACCAGGCCTTGAAACTGCTAGGCCATTAAATGTTAATCAAGGTGGCCAATTGAAACATTCACACCTACCTCAAATAGACAAGAGTTCTTTCTTTCACCCTGGACATTCCACAGAGATATAAATCTCATTTTCCTAGTTTCCAACAAACCTCACAACTTCTGAGGATGCCTGCCACAGATGCAGGCGAAACACCAGGAAAGAATGCTTCTGGAACATGGCCATACAGCCCGGAAAACTCAAACAACCCAGTGATTCCAGCCATGAAAGCCTTTCACGATACATCCTTAGAGTCTGTCTAAACCAATTCAATTCATTTCAAAACCTGCCACACTATTAAGGAAACAAGGAGATAAGCCTCCATTCAAGGGATACCATGGAAACCTTTCTCTCTTTCTTCCTCTTCTTCCAGTCTGTTTGTTGTTGTTTCTTGAAGGGGATTCCTCCGCAAAGGCCTTCCCTCCTCCCAACTTCCCATCAAAGACTTCAGATTTTGCAAGCCTCTCTAGAGTTCCCTTCTCAACAAAGGGAGACAGGAGGTAATAGGATTAGCAGCCGAAGGGCATCTTGGTCTCAAAGGACTTCCTTTGAACCCCAGACAAATGTAACCAGTGGCTTTTACAGCTCCTTGGCAGTTAACCACAGGCACCCGGTATCTTAACATTTTGATCTGGTAACTCACCCCCAGGGTTTTGTCTATTTGACTCCATGGGCCTCTTCATCTCCCACCCCCAAGTCTGAAAACCATTGGGTAGTGAGACAGCAGACATTTTAGAAATGAAAGCTGTAGGAGCCCCTTGTGTGTGGGTAGCAAAATAACACCATTTGATGTATCATCAAACGCTTTCATGGCCGGAATCACTGGGTTGTTGTGAGTTTCCCAGACTGTATGGTCATGTTCCAGAAGCATTCTCTCCTGATGTTTCACCTGCATGTTTGGCAGGCATCCTCAGAAGTTGTGAGGTCTGTTGGAAACTAGGAAAATGGGATTTATATTTCTGTAGAATGTCCAGAGTAGGAGAAAGAACTCTTGTCTGCTGGATCTAGGTGTGAATGTTTCAATTGGCCATCTTGATTAGCATTGAATGGCCTAGCAGTTTCAAAATCTGGCTTCTTACTGCCTGGGGGAATCATTTGTTGGGAGGTGATTGGCTTGACATTCCACAGATATATAAACCCAATTTTCCTCACAACCTCTGAGTATGCCTGCCATAGATACAGGCAAAATGTCAGGAGAGAATGCTTCTGGAACATGGCCATATACAGCTCGGAAAACTCACAACAACCAAGTAACACTGTTTGCCCCAAATTTCTAGCATTATAGCAAGTGAGACACTGAAAATCATTCACAGTTAGAACTCTGGCATTAGTTCTGTTCACATTCCCTTGGACACTCTTGACTGCTCCTTTTGTCTGGATGCCTAAACTGTATTTCAAAAGGCTCATCTGAAATTCTAAGTTGAAAGTCGGGGGCTCAAGATCATTTTTTAAACTTGGAGAGCAGAATTCTCCTTGAGGTGTGATGCTCTCATTCTCTAGCCCTAGGTACAGCACTGTTGTTTGTGCCAATGTGCTTTAACTTCAAAACATACTCAGCCCTTCCAGCATTTCAGGACTTGCAAAACATAGTCCTGACTGGAATGGAGATAGTTTGGGATGATACAAATCAGACATCTGTTATTGTTGTTATCATGTCACTGACACTGTAATTTTAAAGAGCCAGTATATGGAATAAGTTTTAATGTTTATATTGGAAGTTGCTTATTGCACTTTTAAAGGTTGTATATTATTTGATGTCAGGGCCTACGGCTGGTACAATAAACAATTCATTCAGACTCCTGAATGGTGAATGCCTATCTCAAATTCCTACTGGGCACCATCCCTTGTGAGTTGGATGCAGGAGCTCATCACACTGACTAGAGAATGAATCCACTTTAAATCCAGTTACTGCCTCCTGCAGAATTCTGGGATTTATAGTTTAGTGAGGCTGTTAAAGGCCCCTCCCTAAACTACAAGCACCAGAACCCTTGCAGAATTCTAAGATTTATAGTTTAGGGAGCCTGTTAAAGGCTCCTCCCTAAACTACAAACACGAGAACCCCTGCAGAATTCTGGGATTTATAGTTTAGGGAGCCTGTTAAAGGCTCCTCCCTAAATTACAAACACCAGAACCCCTGCAGAATTCTGGGATTTATAGTTTAGTGAGCCTGTTAAAGGTTCCTCCCTAAATTACAAACACCAGAACCCCTGCAGAATTCTAGGATTTATAGTTTAGTGGGGCTGTTAAAGGCTCCTCCCTAAACTACAAACACCAGAATTCTGCAGGAGGCAGAAACCAGATTTAAAGTGGATTCATTCTCTAGTGTGATGAGGTCCTCAAGCTTGCTTCCACTCAGGTAGAAGACAGCTCAGAGCTTAAGGTTTGAGGTATTTAGATACCACAAGGTAGAGAAAGGGGCATCTGTTTTGATGGTCACCTGGAAGGGCAATGGGGATACCTTTCAAAAGTCAGCCAAGTCTTAAGAAAGGAATACTAAATATTGTGTAGTTTTCCAGCTGGTAAATAGCTTACTTTCTCCTCCCCGCTTCCCTCCTTTCTGAAACAGATTTAATAGGGCAACCACTCAACAAACAAGTACAGTTAGGAAGGGTGAGGATATCCATCCCATCCATACAGGGTGAGTCCCAAAAATGTATACACCCATAGTACTTTGTTTTGGATTTAATTTTTTGCACCCCCCCCCCCCCAAAGGTTCTGTCTGCCCTCTGTATCCACAAATTCAACCATGAACTGGAAAATATACAAAAAGCAACCTTGGGTTTGATTCTCTTTCTTTGAAGGCTTTTAAGCAGAGGTTGGATGGCCATCTGTTAGGGGTGCTTTGAATGCGATTTTCTTGCTTCTTGGCAAAGGGTTGGATTGGATGGCCCAAGAGGTCTCTTCCAACTCTATGATTCTATGATATTTCATAGAAGGAATCCCTGACATTCCCATTGTATATAATGAGCATCCAGATTTTGGTATCTATGGAATGCCATGCAATCCAGGTTATCAAAACAGATGATCCACATTATCTGATTGAACTGGATTATAGGAGTTTACATGGCCATATAATCCAGTTCAAAGCAGATAATCTGGTTTTTATATGGCAGTGTAGAAAGGGTCCCCGTGGATACCAAGGGCCCACTGCATATACCTTTAAGTAGGGCTAAAGAATCCAATAGTAGTGTGGTGGGGTGTCATAAAATTACAAGAGAAAACGGAAGGGAGATTTGCACATCGCTGTACAGGGACTGAGAACTCAAACACCTTACATAAACTTCCAGTTTAAGATGGAAGCTGTAACTCTAATTAAACCAGCATCCTAGTTATTTATTCTTCACTCTTCATAGATTTGCTTAGCTGTTAAGAAATGTACACATTTTGTGTTGGGGGACCTCTTGCAGTTACTCTGCCATCTGGGAAAGATGTTGGTGAGAAGACTTCAATAGGAGAGAGAAAGACTGGGCTGCTACTTTAGAATGGAAGAGGCAAGGAAGGATGAAGAGGGAGGGGGGGGGAAGAAGGAAGGAAGGAAGGAAAAAGTAAGAGAGCGAGGAAGGAGGGAGGAAGAAAAAGGAAGGCAAGAGGCAGAAGGTGAAAGGGAGAGAGAAGAAGAAGGGAGGAAGAAAGAGGGAGAGAAGGGGAAGGAAGAAGTAAAGAAAAGGAAGGAAAGAAGGAAGCAAGGGAAGAATGGAAAAGAAAGGGAAGGGGAAGAAAGGAGCTAGAGGCAGAAGAAGAGGGAAGGAAAGAAGAAAAGAAAAAGGGAGAGAGAAAGGAAAGAAGGGAGGGAGGAAAGAGGGGAGGGAGAGAAAAAAGGAAGGAAGGAAGGAAGAAAAAGTAAGAGGGAAAGGAGGGAGGGGGAAGAAAAAGGGAGGAAAGGGGGAGAGAATAAGGGGAAGGGAGGAAGAAGGAAGCAAGGAAAGAATGAAAAAGAAAAAGAAGAAAAGGGAGGGAGAAAGGAGCCAAAGCCTGAAGGAGAGAGAAAGAAGGAGAGGGGGAGAGGAATGAAAGAAGGAAGCAAGGAAAGAATGGAAGAGAAAGAGAGAGAATGAATGAATGAAGGAAAGAGCCAGAGGAAGAAGGAGAGGGGGGTGGGAGAGCAAAGAGGAAGGAATGAAGGAAGAAAGGAAAGAATGAAAAAGAAAGAGAAGGGGGGGGGGGAAGGGGCCAGAGGATGAAGGAGAGGGAAAGAAGGAAGGAGAGGGGGAGAGGAATGAAAGAAGCAAGCAATGAAAGTATGGAAGAGAAATAGAGAGAGTGAATGGAGGAAGGATTGAAAGAGACAGAGGAAGAAGGAGGGGGGAGGGTTGAAAAGAGGAAGAAAAGAAGGAAGGAAGGAATAACAAATAGGAGAGAGAAAGAAGGAAGGAGACAGAGGCAGAAGGGGAGAGAATGAAGGAAGGAGAAGAGAAAGGAAAGAAGAAAAGTGAGAAAGAGGGAGAGAGAAAGGAAAGAGCGATGGAAGGAGGGGGGAAAAGAAAGGGAGAGAAGGAGAAAGAAGAAAAGAAAGAGGGGGAAGAGAGAGAAAGGGGAGAAAAGAGCAGCTTCCCGGGGTGACCTGGCCTCGCTGAGCGCCCTTCAATGGGGGGCGAGGAGGCGCAGAGGGAGCGGGGGTCTGGCGTCTAGACGCTCCGAAGGCGACCAATGGAGAGAAGGCACCGCGTGGAGGGGGGAGCTGGGGGGATCCCGGGGAACCCCTTCCTTCCTTCCGTTCCCTCTCTTCCTGGGGGGGGGGGGGGCTCACCTTCCAGGTAGAAGGCCTTGCAGCCGTCGTCCTGGAGGCGCTGGAGCAGCAAGCCCAGGACGGAGCCGGCGGCGTTGTTGTCGTTCCACCCTCCTCCTCCTCCTCCTCCTCCGGCGGCGGCGCTGCTCTCGTCGTAGAGGACGACGGTGTCGGTGCCGCACCGTCGGGCGAACTCCTCTCGCTCCTCGGGCCCGCGGGCGAAGAGGGCGCGGAGGGGCAGGTTGCCCTTGCGGAGCCGGCGGAGCATCAGGCCGGGCAGGGCCACGCTCACGGCGGACTCGATGTGCGAGGATTCGTAGAGCTCCTGCGGGCGGCAGTCCATGAGGAGGAGCCGCTCGTTGCCGGCCTCCAGCTGCTCGTGGAGCCACGCCACCGTCTTGCCCAGCGCCGCCATGGACGCCGACGGACGGAGCGTATCCAGCATCGGGGGCAGGAAGGGCCCGGAGAGGGAGGCGGGCGCCGGCGGGAAAGCGGCCGGGAGAAGGGCAACGCCACCCAGCGAGGGGAGAGAGAGGAGCCGAGGTCCCCCCGTGGACGCGGCTTGAGCTGAAGGAATCCTTGAATGGAGCAATCCGAAGAAGGCTGGGGACGGTCTCCTCCTTGCCTCCTCCTCTTCTCGAGCCCACCCGGCTTCCCTTTCCGCCCGAATCCCGCTCTCAATGTCGCTTTTTAATCCGGCCCTTCCTCGCCCCTCCCCTCCGCAAAAAAAGAAAAAGGAAAAAAAAAGAAGCCGGAGTTCCTCAATGGATCCCGGCGCGCGCGCGCGGCGTCTCAATGGAGCCCTTTCTCTCCGGCTCGGCCAATCAGCGCTCGCGGAAGGGCTCCGTTGCCAAGGCGACGGTCCGGCTGGAACAGGTCCTGGTGTTGATGAATTGGTAATGAGTTTGTCATTCACAAAAAAAAAAAAAAAAAAAAAAAAACGGAAAGGAATTTCCGCTCCGGATAAAGCCGAGGGCAAACAAGCGGCGGCGGCAGCGGCTCAGCAGGGAGGGAGGGAGGGAAAGGAAGGAAGGAGGGAGCGGGAGAGAGAGAGAGAAGAAAGGGGGAAGGAAGAGAGGAGGAGGAGGGGAGGGGAAGGAAAGCGCAGCCGCGGGAGAAAGCGGGGGAGGGCGGCGTCTGGACGGGAAAGCGGCCCGGCGGTTACACAACAAAATGGTCCAATTAGCAGAGGGACAAAAAGGCAGCCTCCCCCGGCATCCGCGCCACTTCGCAGCCTCAGGGGGCCTCCAGGGAGCTCTCCAAGGCTGGGGGGGGGATTGTTGTTGCTGTTTGGGGCAGTATAGAAGGTGCTTGAGACTGGAAGGTGCTGGGACTGGAGATCCCAGTGGCGCAATGGGTTAAATCCTTGTGCTGGCAGGACTGAAGGCCTACAGGCCGGAGTTTCGAATCCGAAGAGAGGCGGATGAGCTCCCTCTGTCAGCTCCAGCTCCCCATGCAGGGACATGAGAGAAGCTTCCCATAAGGATGGTAGAACATCAAAAGTTCTAGGCACCCCCTAGGCAACGTCCTTGCAGGCAGCCAATTCTCTCACACCAGAAACAACTTGGAGTTTCTCAAAACACTCCTGACACACACAAAAATATACCTGGGAGTTACCCTAGATCAGGGGTCCTCAAACTTTTTAAACAGAGGGCCAGGTCACAGTTCCTCAAACTGTTGGAGGGCCGGATTATAATTTGGAAAAAAAAATGAATGAATTCCTATGCACACTGCACATATTTTATTTGGAGTGCAAAAAACACTGAAATGCAATATAATAATTAAACTGAAGAACAATTTAAACAAATATAAACTTAGTATTTCAGTGGGATGTGTGGGCCTACTTTTGGCTGATGAGATAGGATTGTTGTTGTGTGTTTTCAGTCATTTCAGACTTAGGTTGACCCTGAGTGAGGGCCGGGTAAATGACCTTGGAGGGCCGTATCTGGCCCCTGGGCCATAGTTTGTGGACCCCTGCCCTAGATCATGCTTTGATACCTGGGGGTTACCCTAGATCCCTCCAAAAACAGAGTGTGGTGGAGTGTCCTTCTCTGGAGGTTTTTAATCAGTCTAAACTGGCTTGACCTGGAAGGAGTTGGGGGGTGGTGACAGCCGACAGGGAGCTCTGGCGTGGGCTGGTCCATGAGGTCACGAAGAGTTGGAAGCAACTGAACGAATGAACAACAACAACAACTAAACAATCATCTTCTGGGACTGCTTTAATTGTATTTTCCTGCATGACAAAGGGTTGGAATGCATGCCCCTTGTGATCTCTTTTAACTCTATGATCCATGTTTTGGGGAAATTAGACCAGGAATCACTGGGTTATTGTAGGTTTTTCGGGCTGCATGGCCAAGTGCTAGAAGCATTCTCTCCTGACGTTTCGCCTACATCTGTGGCAGGCAGAGGTCTGTGAAGTCAGACCTCTGGCAAGCATTCTCTCCTGATGTTTCGCCTGCATCTGTGGGAGGCATCCTCAGAGGTTGTGAGGTCAGACTTCACAACCTCTGAGAATGCCTGCCACAGATGCAGATCAGGAGAGAATGCTTCTAGAACATGACTATACAGCCCAAAAAACCTACAACAACCCAGTGATTCTGACCATGAAAGCCTTCGACAATCCATAGACCAGAAATTCTCAATCAGAAGTGTTCAAAAAGATGAAAGTATGAAGAAAGCAATTCTCCCTGTGAGCCTTCCTTGGAATAGGCTGCTGTTTATGTCCAAAGGATGAGGATTACCTGGGAAGGAATCCCACTGGAGCATTGCAGCACACCCAAATATCTGGGACTGGAGACCCCAGTGGTGCAATGGGTTAAATCCTTGTGCTGGCAGGACTGAAGTCCTACAGGCCGGAGGTTCGAATCCAAGGAGAGTGCGGATGAGCTCCCTCTGTCAGCTCCAGCTCCCCATGCGGAGACATGAGAGAAGCTTCCCACAAGGAAGGTAAAACAGCAAAACTTCTAGGTGTCTCCTGGGCAACATCCTTGCAGACAGCCAATTCTCTCGCACCAGAAGCAACTTGGAGTTTCTCAAGACACTCCTGATACACAAAAAAAAATTTACCTCGGAGTTACCCTGGATCATGCTTTGACCTTCAAGAGCACTGCTTGGATATCAAGCAAAAAGTGGGTGCTAGAAACAATATCATACGAAAGCTGTCTGGCACAACCTGGGGATCACAACCAGATACAGTGAAGACATCGGCCCTTGCACTTTGCTACTCTGCTGCTGAGTATGCACACCCAGTATGGAACACAGAAGGCCCTCTCCCTTGTTCTCACAAGTCTAGGCTGTGATAGATGAAGGGATGAACGAAGGACCTCTCCAGAAGACCAAAGAGATCGTGCAGGTTTGTGGTAGGAGATGCGGTCACAAAGGTAGGTGGGTTTTCTAAGATCTACAGAGATACTCACAGGAACACTTCAGCAAGTGAGAGTCCAAAAGTGGCAGGCTAACACCGGGAACCTCAACCCATGGCTTATACTGAATGAAAGACTCCTCCTTAGGCACAAAGAAGAGTGGACAATTTGGAAAGTGCTGAACAGACTGCACTCTGGCACCATGAGATGCAGAGCCAACCTCAAAAAATGGGGCTACAAAGCAGAGTCCGTGACATGCGAGTGTGGAGAAGAGCAAACCACAAACCACCTATTACAATGCAGCCTGAGCCCTGCAATATGCACACTGCTTGAATGGATAAGGGGGGGGGGGGGGAGGAAAGGGCCTGAGGCTGCCAGGAATTGTGGAAGTTGAAATCCAAAACACCTAGAGGGCTGAAGTTTACCCATGCTTGATTGACAGGGACTCTCTCATCTCTGGGTATTTCTATATTTAGTTACTTTCCTTGATCTCTAGCAGAGGTGGTTGTTGTGTGTCTTCAACCCCTAAGGTGAACCTATACTGGCAAGATTTGTTCAAATAGGGTTTGCCTTTACCTGAGGCTGAGAGAGTGTGACCTTCCTCCGGTCACTCACTGGAGGGTGCATCTAACTGTCGAATGAATGCAGTTTGACACAACTTTATCTGCTATGGCTCAGGACTATTGGAATACTGGGAGGAGTTGTTTTATAAAACTTTTAGCCTTCTCTGTCAAAGTGTGCTGTTTCTTCACCAAACTATAATACTCAGGATCTCATAGTATTGAGCCATGGCGGGTAAAGTTTCAAACTTCATTCATTCTACAGTGTTGAACTAGCCTGGGCTTCCCTTCCTTTGTGAAGTCTGGAAACCAAGTTAAACATGAGCCAACAATGCGATGCTGCAGCTAAAAAAGCCAATAGGATTTTGGCCTACATCAATAGGAGTATAGTGTCTAGATCCAGGGAAGTCATACTACCCCTCTAGTCTGCCGTGGTTAGACCACGCCTGGAATATTGTGTCCAATTCTGGGCACCACAATTTAAGAGAGATATTGACAAGCTGGAATGTGTCCTGAGGAGGGTGACTACAATGATCAGGGGTCTGGAGAACAAGCTCTATGAAAAGCAGCTTAAAGAGCTAGGCATGTTTAGCCTGCAGAAGAGAAGACTGAGGAGACATGATAAATATGTGAGGGGAAATCATAGGAAGGAGGGAGCAAGCTTGTTTTCTGCTGCCCTGGAGATTAGGATGCAGAGCAATGGTTTCAAGCTACAGGCAGGGAGATTCCACCTGAACATTAGGAAGAACTTTCTTATTGTGAGAGCTCTTCAGCAGTAGAACTCTCAATCTTGAAGTGTGATGGAGGCTCTTTCTATGGAGGCTGGATGGCCATCTGTTAGGGGTGCTTTGAATGCGATTTTCCTGCTTCTTGGATACCCCACGACGCGTCTTCCAACTCTATCATTCCATGATTCTCACATCCTCCATGAATGCTCTGCTACACCAGGCTTGCTCTTTTGTTAGCAGAGATAATGAGCAGCAGTGACACACATTCACCCATTCCCCAGGCATATATCTCTTCTCCAGGAACACTCAAAGGCACAAGATTTTGGGGGAGGGGAAAAAACACTGAGAAAAAGACCCATTGACCTTAAAAACAGTCAAAGGAGACAGAGAGCTAGAGAGCTTGCAGGCTGCTCCTCTAAACCACAGCTTTGGCAATGCACCCTCTGGCCAAGCATAACGCATAGAGGAAGGAGGCGCGTGGGTGTGAATTACGTGAGGAACGTCCCAGAGAAAGCCGGCTGGCATTTGCTGGGCCGACAAGCAGGTTGTGGCTGCTGCCAGAGCTTTTATTCTGCCACACTGTAGAATTCATGCAGTTTGACTCCACTTTAATTGGCTCAAGGCTATGGAATCCTAAGAGTTGTAGTTTAGCAAGCCACTCTTGGGCAGAGAAGGCGAAAGACTATAAGAGAAGCTATAACTACTGTGATTCCATAGCATTGAACCATGTCAGTTAAAAGCGGGGTTAAACTGCATGAATTCTACAGTACAGATGCACTCTGTGGTTCCTTCCAACAGCTTGAAATGCAATCCTGGAATGACCAAATTTGCTTAATTGCTACTTGTTTTACTATGTATCCCCCCCCCCCCCCCAATAGGGCAGCATTTCTCTACCTGGGGATTGAGAGGGGGTGTTAAAGGGGTCACCAAAGACCATCAGAAAACACAGTAACACACAGCAGGTACCGATTATCAATGCAAGTTGTGTATATGTATTACTAGCTCATGAGAATAATGAACTAAAATAAAAACAGTTTGCTAGGTTGCTTCCTGTTGCTGCCACTTCCACTTCTGCTGCTGGGTTTATGAAGCCCTAGAACAGCGTTGCTCAACCTGGGGGTCAGGACCACTGGCAGGTCAGGAGGGGGTGTCAGAGGGATCGTCAAACATCTGAAAACACAGTATTTTCTGCTAGTGATGGGGGTTCTATGTGGGAAGTTCTTGGAGAACGGGAGAAGTTCCAGCAGATTGGAGGAGGGCCAATGTGGTCCCAATCTTCAAGAAGGGAAAAAAGGATGACCCAAACAACTACCGTCCGGTCAGCCTCACGTCGATACCGGGCAAGATTCTGGAAAAGATTGTTAAGGAAGCGGTCTGCAAACACTTAGAAACAAATGCAGTCATCGCTAATAGTCAACATGGATTTATCAAAAACAAGTCATGCCAGACTAATCTGATCTCTTTCTTCGATAGAGCTACAAGCTGGGTAGATGCGGGGAATGCCGTGGATGTAGCGTACCTGGATTTCAGTAAGGCCTTCGACAAGGTCCCCCATGACCTTCTGGCAAGGAAACTAGTCCAATGTGGGCTAGGCAAAACTACGGTGAGGTGGATCTGTAATTGGTTAAGTGGACGAACACAGAGAGTGCTCACTAATGCTTCCTCTTCATCTTGGAAAGAAGTGACGAGCGGAGTGCCGCAGGGTTCCGTCCTGGGCCCGGTCCTGTTCAACATCTTTATTAATGACTTAGATGAAGGGCTAGAAGGCATGATCATCAAGTTTGCAGATGACACCAAATTGGGAGGGATAGCCAATAGTCCAGAGGACAGGAGCAGAATTCAAAACGATCTTGACAGATTAGAGAGATGGGCCAAAACTAACAAAATGAAGTTCAACAGTGACAAATGCAAGATACTCCACTTTGGGAGAAAAAATGAAATGCAAAGATACAGAATGGGGAACGCCTGGCTCGAGAGCAGTACGTGTGAAAAAGATCTTGGAGTCCTCGTGGACAACAAGTTAAACATGAGCCAACAATGTGATGTGGCGGCAAAAAAAGCCAATGGGATTTTAGCCTGCATCAATAGGAGCATAGTGTCTAGATCTAAGGAAGTAATGCTACCCCTCTATTCTGCTTTGGTTAGACCACATCTGGAATACTGTGTCCAATTCTGGGCACCACAATTCAAGAGAGATATTGACAAGCTGGAATGTGTCCAGAGGAGGGCGACTAAAATGATCAAGGGTCTGGAGAACAAGCCCTATGAGGAGCGGCTTAGGGAACTGGACATGTTTAGCCTGAAGAAGAGGAGGCTGAGAGGAGATATGATAGCTATGTATAAATATGTGAGAGGAAGCCACAGGGAGGAGGGAGCAAGCTTGTTTTCTGCTTCCTTGGAGACTAGGACGCGGAACAATGGCTTCAAACTACAAGAGAGGAGATTCCATCTGAACATTAGGAAGAACTTCCTGACTGTGAGAGCCGTTCAGCAGTGGAACTCTCTGCCCCGGAGTGTGGTGGAGGCTCCTTCTTTGGAAGCTTTTAAGCAGAGGCTGGATGGCCATTTGTCAGGGGTGATTTGAATGCAATATTCCTGCTTCTTGGCAGGGGGTTGGACTGGATGGCCCATGAGGTCTCTTCCAACTCTTTGATTCTATGATTCTATGATTCTATGAAGTTTGGCTCAATTCTTTAGTTGGTGGGGTTCAGAATGCACATTGATTGTAGGTGAACTATAAATCCCAGCAACTACAACTCCCAAATGTCAATGTCTATTTTACCCAAACTTCACCAGTGTTCACATTTACACATATTGAGTGTTCGTGCCAAGTTTGGTCCAGATCTATCATTGCTTGAGTTCACAGTGCTCTCTGGATGTAGGTGAACTACAACTCCAAAACTCAAGGTCAGTGCCCACCATATGCTTCCAGTATTTTCTGTTGGTCATGGGAGTTCTGTGTGCGAAGTTTGGTTCAATTCCATCATTAGTGGAGTTCAGAATGCTCTTTGATTGCAGGTGAACTATAAATCCCAGCAGCTACAACTCCCAAATGACAAAATCAATCCACCCCCCCCCCCCCAACCCCACCACTATTCAAATTTGGGCATATTAGGTAGTTGCGCCAAATTTGGACCAGTGAATGAAAATACACCTTGCGCATCAGATAGTTACATTATGATTTGTAACAGTAGCAAAATAACAGTTATGAAGTAGCAACAAAAATAATTTTATGGTTGGGATCACCACAACATGAGGAACTGTATTAAGGGGTCATGGCATTAGGAAGATTGAGAACCACTGCCATAGGGACTCAAGGTGGTGAACAATGACATGACACAATACAATACAATAGAATTTTAAAACAAGGCAAATACATATACATTTGAACACAAAAAAACCCCACAAATATTTGCATCATGAGAATAAAAATACTATTATTAAAATACATGTATATTAAAATTGCATTTAAAAATTACCCCCGCCCCAAAGCCCACCCACAACATCCTCAGCAGCTTGCTCTCTCATCAGCAACCTAGCTTGCTTGCTTCTTTGCTGGCTTTTTTGCCTTTTTTCCTCCCTCTCTCTCACTTCTTCGCCTCCTCCTTCCCACTTTCCTGTGCTTTCAGTGGAAGCCTTCCCACGCACTAAACCATTCCCCCGCTGTGAGACGCTCGAGGCGTGCACTTCATCACTACCCTGTGAGGAAGCCACCCAGCAAGTGAGGAAACTGCTTTGCCACCAGGCATCAACTACTGCAAGGGCCTTGTATTAATGGGCAGGGCTTCAATGGACCACATTAGAGGAAATCCTGTGCGGAGGTCAAACTTCCAGCACTTGTTTTGTTGTTGCAGCTGCTCAGTGGCATCCAGTTGACATTGTGGCGACCCTAGGAATGAGAGACCTCCAAGAGCCCAGCCACCAAGTGCCTCTGTTTCGGTCTTGCAAACTCAGGGCGTCCTGAACTCCTTGATTGAATCAATTCCCCTTTAGGGTGATAGAATCATAGAGCCGGAAGAGAGGGACCACAAGAGCCTTCTAATCCAATCCAAATTGTTATTTACCTGCTTCTCCTCAGGGTTCCAGGCAGGGAACAACATCATTAAAATACATAGATAATTTAGAAAACAAGGGAAAACAGCACAACTACACAGGACAAGAATTTTGGATATGACATTTGTTTATTTGTTTATTCATATATTTATGGCAATGGAAATGATATAATACTTGTTCAAGCCTTGGTGGTGGGTTTAAGTGTATGTAAATGTTCACTCTTTTGTAAACTGTTTATACTGAATGTTGCTAATGTAAGTATAAATTTTTTTTAAAAAAAAATTCAATCCAGTACTTTCCAAAATGAAAAACGAAACATAGATAAAACAGAAAACAATTAAAATACATTAACCGTATATACTCGAGTATAAGTCTTTTTTCCCCAGCTCTGTTTAAGGCTGAAAAAGCTTCCCTTGGCTTATACTCAAGTCAAAGTTATTTATTATTTTACTCTGTTGTTGTTATCATTATTATTATTACATTTATTTGTTTGTTTGTTTGTTTGTTTGTTTAGTTGCCGTGTTTATATACCACCCTTCTCAGCCCAAAGGCGACTCCAGGCAGTAAAATGCGTGTGTTATATTATTATTATTATTATTATTATTATTATTATTATTATTATTATTACATTTACATTATTTTACTCTGTTATTTAATTTAATTTATTATTTTACTTTATTATTACATTTATTATTTTACTCAATTTATTTTTTTTATTATTACATTTATTATTTTACTCTATTATTATTGGAAGGCTACGTAAGCATATTTACACTAAAGAAGGTTAGGATAATGGTTTAATCAGAGTTGGACAGTCTTATCTTAAATTGCAATTTTATGTAAATATTCATAAACATTTAACTTACTGATGCCTCAATTAATGCAATTTTATCAGTATCTATTTTTATTTTGAAATTTACTAGTAACTGCTGCATTTCCTACCCTTGGCTTATACTCAAGTCAATTCATTTCTCCAGTTTTTTGTGGTAAAATAAGGTGCCTCGGCTTTTATTCAAGTAAGCTTATACTCAAGTATATACAGGTATTAAGAAGAGTGGGAGATTCTGTACAGCAAGAGTTGGTCTAGATGGCCCTCGTGGTCTCTTCCAACTCTATGATTCTGTAATAGTAATCTGTGAATACAGAACAAAGATTAAAACATCAATACTAATAGCATGTAAATTTAAAATCCATGGTTTAAAAACTATAGGGAATTGAGTAGCCACAGTTGTTAGCATCCACCAAGGTCCTGAAATCAAATCCCAGTGGATAAAAAAGGCCCTCTGTACTATTTTTCTGAGTCAACTGACTTCTTTATCTGTCCAAAGTACAATAGGCTTTTTCAATCCCAATTTCTCGGTGAAAGCAGTGTAGCTACGTGCATGTCTCAGTTTAGCCATGGCTTCCAATGAGAGTTCAGGTCTGAAATGATCTAGGACACATTCATTTCACTTTTTCACAGTCCACTGTATCCATAGGACCCTCCTCAAAAACTACATTTTAAATGAGTTAATTCCTCTCCCCTCCCCTTCGCCCATCATCTCTCTTCACCATCCTGTTTATTTATTTGGAAGCAAATTGACATTTGCTGCCCAGTAGGCACCCTTTTCCACTACTTTATGAGGGCACGTGCTACTGGGCCCATGAAGGCGTAGGCTGCAGGGAAAGTAATGAAGTGCCAAATTCTGAATATTGCTGTCACATGTATTATATAAACAGTGCAGAATCCCACAGGGTAGTTTCCCTTTTTTATTGAGACAATTTTATTTTATTAAGCCAGCTTAAAGGAACATGCAGCTTAAACAGCATTTCAATGGTTTGCATGATTCTTATAATACTTTACAATACTGAGAAGCAACCTGGAAATTCTAATTATGAAATGTACTCAAGGACTGGCTATTAGGGAATAAAATCTATGTGTTATAGTAGAAGTCTATGCATATTTATTTATTGTGTCAGAAATAAATTGAGAATACAGTTATAATGTATTTTAAAAACCATAAACAAAGTCAAAAACCTGACATTATGATACATTTCCTTTGACCAAAAGCTGGCCACTTGGAGTGCCTCTGGTGTTACTGTAAGAAAGTCCTCCATTGTGCATGTGGCAGAGCTCAGACTGTAAGTGGTCTGTGTTTTGCTCTTCTCCATACTCACTTGTTGCAGACTCCACTTTGTAACCCCATTTCTTGTGATGCCAGAGCACAGTCTGTTCAGCGCCTCCCAATTTGCCCAGTCTTCTGTGTGCCCAGGGGGTAGTTTCTCATTTGGTCTCAGCTACTGATTAAGGTTTTAACCTGCCACTTTTGGACTCTTGCTTGCTGAGGTGTTTCTGAGAGTATCTCTGTAGAACTTAGGAATCTGTTTCTTGATTTAAGTCATTGACATGCTGGCTGATATCTGAACAGAGGATGGGTCAGATATGTCAATGCCTTGGTCCTTTCATTGCTGGCTGCTACTTCCCGGCAAATATCAGATGGTGTAATACCGGCTAAGCAGTATAATTTCTCCAACGATGTTGGGTGTAGACATCCTGTGATAATGTGGCATGTCTCATTAAGAGCCACATCCATTGTTTTGACATGGTGAGATGTATTTCATATTGGGCATGCATCCTCAGCAGCAGAGTAGCAAAGCGCAAGGGCAGATGTCTTCACTGTATCTGGTTGTGATTCCCAAGATGTGCCAATCAGCTTTTGTATGATAATATTTCTAGCACCCATTTTTTTGCTTGTTAGTAAAGCAGGACTTCTTGTAAGTCAGAGCCCAGTCCAGAGTGATTCCCAGGTATTTTGGTGTGCCGCAATGCTCCAGTGGGATTCCTTCCCAGGTGATCATCGGACCTTGAGATGCTTGTCTGTTCTTAAGCTGTAAAGCAAACACCTGCATTTTAGATGGATTAGGAAGCAGCCTATGCATGATTATTTGGAAAAACACCTCCATTTAATTCAACCAGGTTTATTCCAAGTACTTAGGAGCAGAACTACAAATATGACTACCATATTATACTACTTACCTGGCCGTTATTATTATTGAACTCACTGGAGCTTATTTAATAGACATATGCAGGAATGCACTGTGAGCAACTTACATAAACTTTTATATGAAAATATATCTTATTATGTAGTACAATTGAATCTCAAATGGTTCTCTGCCATTGACAGTAGTTATTAAAATGTTGGTAACTTTTTAAGGATATTCATCAAGAAGTAAACTTTAGAGAGTGGATGCTTTGCAGTGGTTACAGTGCTGAAGTGGGAGATGTATGTTTAAATCTACCCCTTGAAACATGAAACTCACTTAGCCTCAACCATGTCAGTGGGCAATGAATCCACCCCAGGTTATAATTCTGGCATTAAATGAACTGTCCAAGGTGCTGAAACCTATTTCTAAATAGGCCCAGTGCCATAACTACTAGCTCCCTGAAATCTAGCCAAAACCTGAAATGGATTAATTGTCCCACAAATATGGAAATCATAAGCCACCACACTCATGACCTATTTTGCAAGGCATTGTGAAGAAATCTGCAGAGGAGGAGAGCCATATGGAAGAGATCATACGTTTATAAACTTATCTGTGCAAGTCTATGTATGTCTATTCAAAATAAAACTCAGTTGCACCTGCTGAGGCTTACCCCCAAGTCAATATGCATAGAATTTCTGAGCAAGTCCAAATTGTATGTGTATCTTACTTAAAAGTCAGTGCACGTTGGTTTCCTAGTCTCCGCTATTGTTTTAACTCACAACAATCATTGCATTGTCTCTAAACTTGTAGCATTGTGCTCCTTCCAGTTTAGCAAGATTTTAATAAAGTTTATGGTAAAGCAAGAAGGAAGCTCAAGGGTCAGAAGTGCCTCATTTTGGTGACCTTTCAACTTCCATCATCGTTTCCCTGCCAGGCATTAAAAAAGCCAGAAAATGGCAGAAAGAGTAGAGAAAGCTGGTGCTTCTTTCAGGTTCTCCCAGGATAGACTAAACTCCCATCTTTTACCACTGTATTCAGAGGAGTAAGTGGTTCTTTATAAGCATTGACCCATTGACTCATGGATAAGTCAATCCTGGTTTGCGGGGCTGATTTTTTTTGACTAAAATCCCTAGACTTATACAAGAGTATATAGGGTAATTCAAAGCTGTTCTTCCAAGCCTTAGCTTTCTTTTGATTACTTGACACACATTTGTTATTTCTGGGTTTCCAAGCTACTCTTCTCGCAAGTCTCTAGCTGCTCGAACACCTAGGGACCTAGGTCACGAGAGGACTGTCCAAGATCATATGTTAGTGTAAACAACTGCCAATTGTCTGTGAACAACACAGAATAATATATCTATGCAAATGATACAACAGAAAAAGAAACATGTTGCAAGGGAAAATCAGATCTTGTTACAAATCAAGGTTCCTGTCCTCATTCAGAAAACTAGTGGGATTTACTGGTTCAAGTCTTGGCCTAGGACTCTAGGAGGCAATGGTTCAAATCCCCTCTCCACTATGGAAGCCCACTAGGTGATTATTTATTTTATTTACAGTACTTATATTCCACCCTTCTCACTCTAAAAGGGACTCAGGGCGGATCACAGAACAAATATATGGCAAACATTCAATCCCAATTATACAGTGACAAGTCAGACAACAGATAGAGGTATATATAGGCTTTTGTATCTTTCAGCATCTTGCAGCCTGTACTTTGTTCTGGTCATAGGGGTGGGGGAGGGGGCTGTTGCTCCATCTCCCTGCCAACGAGAGCTTTCTTTGTTCATAAACTTCCTCCTTTTTCTAATTGAAACACCGTGCCTAAATATCTCTCCACTTTAATGTGGTACCTATTTATCTACTCACATCTGTTTTTGAACTGCTAGGTAGGCAGAAGCTGGGCTAATCATCAGGAGCTCACCCTGACCCAGGCTTTGAACTGTCAACCTTCAACTGTTAACTTTGGCAATATTTATTGCACCTGATGGTTAACCTGCTGTGCTAAAGCCCAGCAAGTGACATTCTTAGCTTAATAGTAAGGGAACCCTTTTCTCAGCAAAACCCACCTATGGAGCTCCCTGTTGGCTTATTGCTTTTTAAATAGCCTGACAGCTTCTTTTCAGGCTTGTTGGAAGGCAAGAGTGGTGCAGATATGATAGCTTGGCTTTTGGCTTCTCTAGTGAGATATACCAACCCAATTTCAGATGATTTTTAACCAAAAAGAAAATCAAAATTGAGTGGTTTGGGGGATGTAAAAGTGTTATTTATTTACTTTGAGGAGAAAAGTTTGGTGGAAGCTCGTAGGGACCTAGCTATGACCCACAGGTAGCATTTTACTCACTCCTGCTGTAACAATAAAATAGAGATGGAGCAGGACCATCTATACCCCATTGAACACCAAATAATTAACTAATTAAAGGCTATAAATATGATATTTGAATAAATACTGGCTCTTTACTGTTTGCTTTCATTGCAATGTGCAGTCCAACAAAGGAACATGATTGATCCAAAATGGAGACAATTTGGATGCCACGAGGAACAGAAGAATCTAATTCTTCATGCATTGTTTTCTGTGGTGAATTAAAAGGCCTTATGTAGAACTTTCAGACTGAATTACAAACCCAGAGCAATTGTGATGTTGTGGAACTGAATGGGTTTAGCATGATATACATCCAAACAACATTAGTGTGTTCAAGTACTTTGTGTGCCTATCACACAAGATTGTTTCCTTCAAGTTTATGGGACAGGGCTAGTATTTATGGCTTTATCAAGATGTCAACTATATTAAAGATTTTATGGGCTATACAGCAAGGCCCATTTTAGGCAAGTAAAACATTTTTAGTCACCATTAATGATGGTACCAAGGACTGCTTGCTCATAAAATCATCTATTCTTATTCACTTACACAGTGGCTAAGTGCCAACAGTATTACATAATGATCAACTTAACTCCATGTTCCTTTCCTATTTAGATTACAGCCACCTAATCTTAAAGGCAATAAAAAAACCAAGAGCCAGTGTTATGTAGTGGTTAAAATACTGATCAAAAACTTGGGAGATCTTGCTTCAAGTCCTCACTTATAGAAATCTTACTTTTTCACCATGAGCCAGACTACATCTCATGAGATTGTGGAGAGGATAAAGTGGAGAAGAAAACAATCACATATCCTGCATTGAGCTTGGTGAAGAAAAGGTGAAATGGTAATATGATTAATAAATATAGCCATGACATCATATAAGTAAGAGACTTTTTCACACACATATCTAAGATGCTTGGCTACATTCTTGAATGGTAGAAATGCAAACTTTGGCTTTTGAGTGGGGAATTTTGGGAGCTGTTTTACCAAATAGCATCCAGCAGATATGCATGTACCATTTGTGTAAACATTCCAAGAAGCTGGACCTTGTTTTCCACGCAAACTGCATGATGCTGTTCACTAATTGTTTTTACATAACACAGTCCAAGTTCCCAAAATGTCTTGGTATCTTGGTTATTACGGTTTATTTCTGAGGTCATTTGAGTCTCTGATTCAACAAATTGCATTTGATAGACCGTCTAAGCTCTAGTTTCTTAAATATGGTTATCATGGTTTTCTATGGGGGAGTAGATGCTATCTGGTAGATGTCATATGTTCTGTATCTCAAAACTCAAGCTGATAGGGGAAAATTGGTGCCATGTTTTGAATCAGCAGGTCAAATATATCCAGAAATAGGTCTAACTTTTGAATCACCAAAATGCATATTAGGCAGTGAATTCAATCATGCACCAAATATATCAGGTCTGGACAGAAGGAAAATAATAATAATCTACAGGTAGGTCTCTAGGTGATCTTAAGAGTAAAATTGCTAGGGAAAGGAACAAATCGAATCATAGCTAGTGATGTGCAAATCACAAAGGATTTTGTAACACCTTAAAAGCTAACAGAGAATGTCTCACTCTTCAGGATGCTAACAGATCCATTTGCACACTGATATTCTAACCAACTATGTCTTTGAATTCTACTCTTCTTCTAATTGCTTACTTCTCAGCTTTAGTGTTCCTCATCTATAAAATAGGAATATACTTTTAGCAGGATTTTCTTAATTTCCCCTGATCAGTTTTACAGTGCCAGTATGGAATACACTCAATGCTAGTAACCTATGTGTTTGTTCTCTTAGATCCTGATTTATGCTTTATAATTGATAACTGAATTGATGCTGCTTGTTGAGCCATTTTCTTATGTAGGGCTCTGAGTGATAGATGGTAACAACTGTTTTACCACAATCAGCTATATGTTTGGATCCTTCCTTCCTTCCTTCTTTCCTTCCTTCCTTCCTTCCTTCCTTCCTTCCTTCCTTCCTTCCTTCCTTCCTTCCTTCCTTCCTTCCTTGCGCAAGTCCACGGGACTGTCTTGGTGAGTTCTGTTTATTATGTATTTATTGATGATACTGCTAGGTTGCAACCCAATCCCCTCAAACAAATAAATAGCCTATAGTTTGGTTCTCAAAAAGCCACATCATTAAATTGGTGTCAGCATGCCATCAAGAGACCACAGTGGCTTAAAATGAAAGTTTAGTGGTTTATTTATTTATCCTGTCATCAGCAACCAGACATTTGTATTACATTTTTAACAAAAACAAACAAACATACAAAACACAGAATTTGCAAGCTTGGTAGTTGATTAAATGTCCTTTGACCAGTAGCTGGCCACTTGGAGTGCCTCTGGTGTTGCCGCAAGGAGGTCCTCCATTGTGCATGTAGCAGGGCTCAGGTTGCATTGCAGCAGGTGGTCTGTGGTTTGCTCTTCTCCACACTCACATGTCGTGGATTCCACTTTGTAGCCCCATTTCTTAAGATTGGCTCTGCATCTCATGGTGCCAGAGCACAGTCTGTTCAGCGCCTTCCAAGTTGCCCAGTTTTCTGTGTGCCCAGGAGGGAGTTTCTCATTTGGTATCAGCCATTGATTGAGGTTCTGAGTTTGAGCCTGCCACTTTTGGATTCTCGCTTGCTGGGATGTTCCAGCAAGTGTCTCTGTAGATCTTAGAAAACTATTTCTTGATTTAAGTCGTTGACGTGCTGGCTGATATCCAAACAGGGGATGATCTGGAAATGTCACTGCCTTGGTCTTTTCACTATTGGCTGCTACTTCCCAGCGGATGTCAGGTGGTGCAATACCGGCTAGACAGTGTAATTTCTCCAGTGGTGTAGGGCGCAGACACCCCATGATAATGCGGCATGTCTCATTAAGAGCCACATCCACTGTTTTAGCGTAGTGAAATGTGTTCCACACCGGGCAGTGGTTGATAAAAGAGGACAGGGTCCATAGTTCCCATTAGACATCCATACTCCTGAAACATTCTCAACAGCCAATAACAAAGACTTGCTGGATCTGAGCAGGGGCTTATCTAGCTCAACACAAAACATGCCCCAAAGATCTGGAGATATGCTACTGTTGGCTAATGGCTTTTGGGTAGTCCACAGCCAGAATGGCTTTTGGGTAGTCCACAGCCAGAATGGCTAATGGCTTTTGGGTAGTCCACAGCCAGAACATGAAGGCAACAGTCCTTTCCTACTATTATTCTTCAGTGACCTGTTTGGAGAGATATATAGCCTCCTAGAGGTATTACCAATATAGAAGTCCCTGATAGCCTTGTATGTGTAGATGCTTTCAAATTACCTATGGTCTTATGGCACCCTCATCACTTTCATAAGCATGGAATACTAGGAGGTAATTTTGCCAGTTCCTTCCCCTGAAATATAGCCGACAGCACCTGGTCTTTGATATACTAATCAGAGCTGATCCTGCTTAGCTTCCAAGATCAGATGAAATCTGGTGCCTTTAGAGTAAATCTCACCCGCTGTTAAAAGTTGGTAGTCATCACTTTTTCATACAAAAGGTGAATTTCACATTTTTGCTATACAGCAGGCATGGGCAAATTTTGGCTCTCCAGGTGTTTTGAACTTCAACTCCCAGAATTCCTAACAACCTACTGGCTGTAAGGAATTGTGGAAGTAAAGTCCAAAACACCTGGAGGGCCGAAGTTAGCCTATGTCCTCTGTACAGTGTGTAAATAACTTCCTTTGTCCATTCTCAATTTGTTTTGTTACACTTGAGTCTTGTTTGAGTACTGAGCCCAAAATAGTTTTGTTCTCGGCCCAAAATGACCTAGAAGTTAAATGGTCATGGATTCTAGGTGATAAGAAGAGAGAAAATCCATCATCATTTTCTCTACATTGTGCAATACTTTCTATGGACCTCAACACACTAGAACAGTGATTCTCAACCTGTGGGTTCCCAAGTGTTTTGGCCTACAACTCTCAGAAATCCCAGCCAGTTTACCAGCTGTTAGGATTCCTGGGAGTTGAAGGCCAAAACATCTGGGGACCCACAGGTTGAGAACCACTGCACTAGAGAATGAATCCACTTTAAATCCAGTTGCTGCCTCCTGCAGAATTCTGGGGTATGTAGTTTTGGGAGGAGCATTTAACAGCCTCACTAAACTACAAACTCCAGAATTCCGCAGGAGGCAGAAACTGGATTTAAAGTGGATTCATTCTCTAGTGAGATGAAGTCCTTTGTTTCTGTTCCACCTCATTCCCCTCCTTCCTTCCCTAAACTAAAATGTCCCTGAACACTGTTTTCTTCTTCTTCCCTGTTTAGATGAGCTGCTTCAATCTGATGGTCATTGTGACTGTTTTCTGCGACTTTTCCAGCTACACAACAATCAGTATCAGAGGTGGGAAAAGTTATTTTATGGATTGCAACATTCTGAATCTGCTCACCAGCGTGGGCACTGTGCACAATGGCTAAGGAACACCAGGAGCTGTCGTCCAAAAAGGGGGTGTCCCTAAATCTCTGAGTTTCCCAAAATGGGAATGTTATATGACAAAGCTCTTTGTCAAACCCTTTGCCTTTTTTAGATTAAGCTTTTCTATGAAGAAGTAACACCCACACCTTGCTTTCAGCACTTAAAATCCTTACTGGGGGAAAATTTGGGACAAAAGTTTTACATAATAGATATAGCCGTGACTCACACATTCAGTTTGGGGTGGTTAGGTCTATTCTGTCGTGTGGGTGCTTGGATAGAGCAATTACATAACTGTTAGGGTAGCTGAGAACTTTTGACACTTGTGGCAGTTTAACAATGAAGATTTCAAGAGAGGATTTTGCACACATTAAATTACTATGCACCTATAAAATAGTTAAAATAATGTTGACGTGTGTACCTGTGTATGAGTATGTAATGTATACCTGCCCTGTAAACTCATAGTGACTCCATGAATTTCATAGGGTTTGTTTAAACAAGGAGTAGTCAGATGCAGGTTTTGCCAGCTCCTTCCTCTGAAATAATAGTGTACAGGACCTGATATTCACTGACAGACTCCCATCCAAGTATTAACCAGGGCTGGCCTTGCTTACTTTTTGAGATTGGATGGGGTCTGGTGCCTTTAGGGTATTTAGGCAATGGTCTGGTTTATTGTCTCAATGCAATATTATAAATAATATAGTAAAGCACCGATAATAAATAATATTAATTTCAAAAGCAGTAAGGAGTGAAATGCTTTATATAAAGTGCCTTTCAACTACACATAGGGACTTACATTTTCATTTTGTTTTTTCATGCAATCTGAATTCACAGAAATGAGAGATTCATATTTGATCGAATGGAAATCAGAGAGAATGTTAATACAGATTACAAATTGTTGCAGTGTGAAATGATACTTTGCACAAAGGGCCAGGATGAAGGACTGACTAGGAGACTAGAGTTTGAATCCCCACTTGGGCATGGAAAACCTGGGGTTATTCCTAGGGTTGTTTGAGGGCAAGCCACACCTTCTTAGCCTTAGAGGAATGACAATTTTCCTCTGGCTAGCTTTAGCCAAGAAGATTCCAGGCTAGATTTGTCATAACTTGGAGTCACCCTGAAGGCACATAATAAGAAGGTTCTCATCTATAACAGCAACAGTGCAGACATAATGGGAATTGCTGGATTTACTTAATTGGACTATTGTGGATAGAGTAGATGTTTATTCAGTTTCATTCATATTTAAAAAGAGCACTTACTAAAAATCCTTGGTTTTCATCCCTCACCCCACCCCACCTCTTATATATGATTGAAAAAACTTGATAATTGAACATGTCAATTGTGGGAAAATGGAATTGAATATGTGTCCATCACCCAAATCTCAAGATGATGTCACTAAGTTTCATTGAGAGGTTAAAATAGTGAAGGATGATGACTTTCAAGCCAGCAGGGTGTTCAATCTTTTTCTGAGATCAGTCTGTATGTTAAGACCTATACAAGATGCTGCATTAATTTTCTGTGTTGTTTTGAAGGAAACACAGAACTGTGATCCAATGAAAGAACATTCTGCAAGCTCTGCTTTCATTAACAGTAGTTGTGGAAGATGCCTGTATGCATAATGATCTGCACCCTGTTAAGCCCAGTTAAAGTAGACCAACTGCTTGGCTGTTGAATAGTGAAACAGCACAGAAGTAAATTTCATTCATTCAGTGCATACCGACAGGAGTGATGCCAGTGTGCCTGTGTTTGCCTTTAAGCTGTAGCCTGAAATCAAAGTTAACAATGAACTCTAAAATTTGAAGTCTCCTTCAAAGTTTTGCTATTGTTTTTTTTGTAATGTGTTGCTAGAGACATACAGGCAGCATACAACCCCCCTGTTACATCAACTCCACTTAGTAGCCAGTCTGCTACTAAGCACAATTCAGAATACTGGCTTTAGCCTATAAAGCCCTAAATCAGGCATCCCCAAACTGCGACCCTCCAGCTGTTTTGGTCTTCAACTCCCAGAATTCCTGTGAGGATGCTTGCCCTAAATGGTTCCGGCCCAGTTTACCTATCTGGATGCATCTCCCTATATGAACCATCTCAGAGGTTAAGATCTTCTGGGGACGAGGGACAGTATCATCCCAGTGGTGGCCCCTCCACTTTGGCAGAAAAAATGAAATGCAAAGATACAGAATGGGGGACTCCTGGCTTGAGAGCAGTACGTGTGAAAAAGATCTTGGAGTCCTCGTGGACAACAAGTTAAACATGAGCCAACAATGTGATGTGGCGGCAAAAAAAGCCAATGGGATTTTGGCCTGCATTAATAGGAGCATAGTGTGTAGATCTAAGGAAGTAATGCTACCCCTCTATTCTGCTTTGGTTAGACCACATCTGGAATATTGTGTCCAATTCTGGGCACCACAATTCAAGAGAGATATTGACAAGCTGGAATGTGTCCAGAGGAGGGCGACTAAAATGATCAAGGGTCTGGAGAACAAGCCCTATGAGGAGCGGCTTAGGGAATTGGGCATGTTTAGCCTGAAGAAGAGAAGGCTGAGAGGAGATATGATAACCATGTATAAATATGTCAAAGGAAGCCACAGGGAGGAGGGAGCAAGCTTGTTTTCTGCTTCCTTGGAGACTAGGACACGGAACAATGGCTTCAAACTACAAGAGAGGAGATTCCATCTGAACATTAGGAAGAACTTCCTGACTGTGAGAGCCGTTCAGCAGTGGAACTCTCTGCCCCGGAGTGTGGTGGAGGCTCCTTCTTTGGAAGCTTTTAAGCAGAGGCTGGATGGCCATTTGTCAGGGGTGATTTGAATGCAATATTCCTGCTTCTTGGCAGGGGGTTGGACTGGATGGCCCAAGAGGTCTCTTCCAACTCTTTGATTCTATGATTCTATGATTTGCTGTATATATATTGTATGTAATGTATGGCATCAAACTGTGCCTTTATGTGCTGCTCTGAGTCCCCTTCAGTGTCGAGAAGGGCAAGATATAAATATGGCACAGAAATAAATAAACTGAGATACTGATGTGTTAACTCAGCATTTCCAGTAAACAACATTATCTAATTTGCTCCGTAATTGTAACTAAGTTTTGGACTTGTTTTGCAACATTTTGCAACTAAAACTTCACATTTTGTAACAGCACAGAAGAAGGAAAAAATGGAGTCTCAAACTTGGGTTCTTATTAAATCCCCCAAATTCAAATATTATTGAACAAATCTGGTTGCTACTAGTTGCAGCAGACAGTGTTGAGCAACGTTCCCTTGCACTTTTTATATATGTACAACACCATACAAAAACAGTTTGCTTTGAGAATCTGCTTGTTTGCACCAAACATCCAAAGAGAAAAAGGAGGGTTCTCTTTTAAGATGCACTACAAACAATACAGAAAAGACAGGAGGTAAATTTTTATTTAGACTCCTTTCGGTTTGGTGTCCTACAACTGAAGCAAAAGATTTAACATTTGTTGGAAATTTGAATTGGGAATTTAAATATCATCAGATAAGCTTTCGCTTTAAGCGTTCTAAAATTGAGTCACATCTAATAACTTCCTAACTGAGAATTCCTTCTGTTTTTAAAAAAATATTCAGGGTCTTATCAGATGCAAACAGTTCCTCCAAATTAACTGTCTGACTGTTTTGGTACATCTGTATGTTTCACTGTTGTGGTTTTGTGAAAGGTCAGGTACATAGCATGCCAGAGTACTGTCTGCTGTACAAGAACTGGCAAGTCCTTTTGAATTAATTTTTTTTTGGTAGCAGCATGACAAATCCTTTTTCAGTTTGTAATAAACTTGGATTTAAGTGTTCTTCTTCATTAAAAATGTAATATTTCTTGTATACAAAAGAAGCTATCTTATTCAGTAGTGAACACTTCCCTACTCTCACATTTTAAAAAGCATTTATGTGGATTGACAACATTTGATAGAGCTGTGATATGCAATAACATGAATGATCAGAGTTATTAAGAGGTAATGTATGGGTCATACATCCAATGGATGTCTAGAGACATCCAGAAATAGTGGAAAGTCAATTCTATAAAATAATTTATTTGGAACCATGTAGACCATTACTTGAGAGCCCATGTGGCTCTCAAGTAATTGAGTGTTGAAAGATTCTAGAGACTAAGGCCGCATCTACATTGCCATAATAATGCCAATTGAACTGAGTCTACTCCAGTGGTCCTCAACCTATGGGTCCCCAGATGTTTTGGCCTTCAACTCCCAGAAATCCTAACAGCTGGTAAACTGGCTGGGATTTCTGGGAGTTATAGGTTGGGAACCACTGGTCTACAGTGACTGCATATTGCAGTTCAAATTGCATTATTTAGTAGTGTAGATGGGGCTTAGAGTTCAAATCCCTACTGGAGGACCTTGACAAATGACATTTTCAGGGCCCTTCCACATAGCCCTATATCCCAGAATATCAAAGCAGAAAATCCCACAATATCTGCTTTGAACTGGGTTATCTGTGTCCACACTCAGATAATGTGGGATTTTCTGCTTTGATATTCTGGGATATAGGGCTGTGTGGAAGGGCTCAAAGTATCAGAGGATGGCAAAAACAAGCCCTTTCTGAACAAATCTTGATAGGGGCACCTTATCACCATTAGTTGGAAACAACTGCAAGGCAAACAACAGCAGCAGCAGCAAAAACAATATTATTAACTATTATTATTATTATTATTATTATATATATATTCATTTGATTTAATAAAGTGTCCCATAAGCTTTAGTTGGTTTAATGTGTTGCCGAAGGCCTTTTTTAGTTGGTTTAGTCATGGTTGTGGTATGAGAAGGGTTACCCATTCTCCATCCTTATGTAAAGAGCCAAATTCATTTATGTTTTCAAAGAGCTGACCTTTGATATTAAAAAGGAGAAGGGGAAGGATACTGGGAAATAAGAGAAAATAGGAATGTTGCAACACTTTTAAGACTGTCTGATTTTTTTATAGCATGAGTTTTCATGGATATGAATCCATTACCCACAATCCATTTCTGAAAAGTCTTAGGAGTTTATTTCAACATTAAAGGAAAGGGGCAGTGGAAGTATATATCACAGAGAGTCAACACATGTTATGTTATTCCAATAATAAATGCAAAGTTCAACAAAAATGAGAGAATATTTCTCTGATTGGGAAATCCAGCTTTCCATGTTTTGCATTGAGTAAGACCAAAACCCACCCATAAACACATACAGACAGTTTCTCAGAGCTTCAAGCATTGTTTTAAAGGACAAAAGGGACTTTCCCCTCTGAGATGGGGACTTGAGCAAGTCGAGTGATGCAGGGTGTGGGCAATGGGTTCCCCACATTCCCTGATGGGCACCACTGGATTCGCACGATGCGGCTGTTATAGTCCAAAGAACATTTTCCAAGTAGCTGTGGGGATACTGAGGCGAAATCTAGGATCAGATCTTTGGGATCCACACAGGGAGAAATTAGAGTGGAAAAATACAGAACACGCCTGCAAAATACATCCCTAGTGATTTAAATAAATCATTTCCTTAAAAAAAATTTTTAGGGCACATCAAATAAGGTTATACAAGCAGACACTCCCCTTCCCAAAATGGAACAGGTGGAAGTGGAGGAGACAACAACTGGTGAAACCCAAGCATATATTGCATGAGAGCTCCTCTTCTTTAGAGGAGTCTGAAAGAGCCTATAGTAAAGATATTCAAGGCAGGTGGAAGCTGTTAAATTCTTTTATTTATAAAGTTAGAACTCAACCATAATATAGGCGAACGGTAAAGCCCTAGTAGATTAATAACTTTATATTTTTTCCTACATGGTAGTTGTTTTGCTGTCTTGCAGAAAGATTTTGTGGCACATTAAAGACCAATAAATATATCCTCATAAGCCAAGAAGCAACTGCAATGTAATATTAGTAAAGCGATTTTCAAAGAGGTAGTTGTGTTTGTCTGTCTCGGTATGAAAAGGATGGGAGAAGGAGTCTTCTTACATCTTTAAGACTAAATTTTAGGATCTAAATGTCCCACCTTGCATTTGGGTTTGCGATAAGCAAGAGCTAATAATCTGATCAGAGTGAAAACTAAAATACAGTGTAAGAGCACTGATGTCAAATAAAGTTAATGCAAGGTTACAGCTATGTTTCACTTTGAACTTAATGACACTAATTTATTCAAAAAAAGTTCCTTTATGCTGTTGTATCATCATATGTTATAGGATTCATATATTATGTCATGTGGTGCTATGTTTAATCTATAATGGTTTACTTAATAATGTTTTTGACATAATTCCACCAAACCAGAGTGCTTTTGCATCATTTTCTGGACATTATCATGGATGATTTAGGTGAAGTGAAGATGTTTGTGGAGATTTGCAGCCTTTCCAAGGTCTTGTTGAGACCAGTTCTGTTGAGGATGCCAGCTGACTTACTGAAGAGGAGAATAAAAATCAATTGGGTCACGTTTTCCTTGCAGCAGACACAGGCATAATTTCTCTGGATCAGAAAGTACATGTGGAAAAGATCACGATACTGTAGTCAGTCAGAAGCTGAATGAGTCACACTCAAAAACATAGAAGGGAAAATAAAATGCAAATAACACTTCCGAATTAAGTAGGAAGTTATTGCTCCATTTTATTCTACTCTAGTCAAACTTCATCCAGACTAGTGTGTCTAGCTTTGTGTGCTATACTTTTAACAAGATTATGGTAAACTAGAAGATATTCGGATGGTCAGTAGTAAGGAAAGGATTACACTGCATAAATGAGTAAAATGAAAGAAAGACATGAAAATACCTTTCAAATACTTGTGGGATGCAGTGTGTTGCTGCTGTTCTAGGAAACAGAACTGTACAAAGTCTGGAACATTTGGTTTGAATATGAATACAGTAAGATATACCTCTATTCACAACATGAAGCTCCTTTTTACAAAGTCTTCTTTTGGAGTGCCCAGACTTTCATTTTTCTCCTTGACCAATGAATGCCTAGGTGGATTTTTTAAATCACTGTCAGGCTTGGAAAGAAAGGTTGGAGAGTCACACACTTTTGGTAGTGGATGACAGCAACATATCTGAAGTAAAGAGTGCAATAAAGCTTGAGGTGAGATATTATGGAAGTCTACTTTAACTATTCAACTATAACTGACTGTATCTGCCTACAAAAGACAAGGTAAACAGCTACTGTCTCCAGAACCCATTACTGTCTATGGGTCCAGGCTATTTGACTAATTGCATCTCCTCTTACAAACCAGCACAGACACTGCGGTCATCGGAGGAGGCCCTGCTCTCGGTCCCACCCCCATCTCAAGCACGGCTGGTGGGAACGAGAGAAAGGGCCTTCTCTGTGGTCACCCCCCACCTCTGGAATGCCCTCCCTAAAGAAATAACACTGCCCCCTTCCTCCTGTCCTTTAGAAAACAACTGAAGACTTACTTTTGCTCACTAGCATATGGAAAGGAGGAGGAATAGATGGTTGAGAGATCACTGCCAGGCCTCTGAGAACTATTTGTATTTGGGCTTCCTGGTCCATGCCAGCCCAATCACCTCATTTGACTACATAACCAACCCATACCGTTTTGTGAACCCTTGCTGGCTGCTGTACACTAATTTTTTGTTTAGATTTATGTTATTATAGAATTTTGTCTGGTTATGTGTAGTTTAATTTATTGATGTCAGGTTTAATTTACTGGTGTTAGGTCTTAATTTGATGTTAGGCTTTAATGTTACTTTTATATGTGGGGGCTTTCTGCGATTTTATGTTAGTATCATGTGTTTTATGTAGGCATTGAGTGTTTGCCCTTGTTATGCTGGAATCCACCTTGAGTCCCCTCAGGGAGATAGGGTGGAATACAAATAAAGTTTGTATTATTATTATTATTATTATTATTATTATTATTATTATTATTATGTATTAAAACTTCCTTACCAACTACAGCCAGCCGAACATGCATCGATCTATAAATGCAGCCATCAAAAGAAAAGTGAAGGCTAGAAAGTTATCGCATGGTACATTTTCGAAGGTGTTTCTCATTGTTTCTAGAATATTGGATATGATTTCCTCAGACATACAAGACTGAACACCAATGTGTTATAGTGGTTTGGGCATTGAATTATGATTGTGGAGTTCAGATTCTCACCTGTCCATGGAAACCCACTGGGTTACATTGAGCACCTTATACTTTCTCAGCCTTAGAGGAAAACAAAGGCAAGCCAAGAAAATCCCATGATAGGTTTGCCTTAGGAAATGACTTGGTTGGTGTTGTAACAGAACATTTTTGGTAGGTACAGTTTGAATGTTGTGGCCCACTAAGATCAAAATGGCCTCAGGCCCTTTGAGGTTGCATAGCTGAATCTGAGGGTCCTTCGCTGCCAAAATTTAGGGAGGAACTGGGTTATTTTAACCCAGATCCTCCTGAGATTTTGTCCCGACTCCCAACCCAAACTTCCAGCTTTCCTTTGATAGGCTGGTTAGATGCCATCTGGGTCAACAAAAGGTTGACCCGGGAGGGTACCCAGCCATCCTCCAGCCCCCCACTCCATTTTCCCCCTTAAAAACCCATCTTAGGGGCCTGCTAGCAGCGCAGGCCTTCCAGAGAGTACTCCTGACACAAAATTAATGTGTGAGGAGTGGGGGGGGGGGGGGGGGAGGAAATTCCTCCTCCTCCTCTCAACTCCTGAGGCATCATTTTTGCATGTCAGGAGAACTCACCAGAGGAACCTGCGCTGCCACCATGCTCCTTGGGTACGTTTTTGAGAGGGAAATGGGGGCCTGGGGGGAGGTGTGGGTGTCACCTCGCTCTTTCAGGCTCTAGGTGCCCAAAGAACTGGGATGGCTGTGGGAATTGACCCCTGGGACTGCAGACTGTATCCCCACTGGCCCAGCACCTGCAAAGATCCAGACCTTAGCTTAAGGAAGATCTTTGTAGGTGTCAAATCAATCTGGAGAAAAGTTGGATATCCCAGTTTTCTCCAAATTAATCCGGGTTTACCTGAAGCATCATTTGGGCACCTCAGGTAAACCCATTATGTATCTCGGAATATCAGGCAGTGTAGAAAGGCCCTGAGTAAAATCCATTTTAGGATTCCCAAAATAACTCATCTGCTAGGGCATTATGGGAGCTACAGTCCATAGAGTAACTTTGCCAAGCTCGTGTTGAAGCTGTGCCAAAGTGGCCACTAGAACTACAAGACTATTTTGGCTTTATTACAAATCATGGTTCAAAAAGGGTTTTTAAAATTAAGCTTTCAGAAGTGTCAATATTGGAAGAGTGAGGCAAGGTGAAAAATCACAAGTCAGAAGTCAGCTTCTACAGAGGAAGCTGACTTAGAGAGAGGGAGAGAAAGAACAGTATCTGTGCATGCCAACTGTCAATTAGGTTTTCATCATGGCTGTTAGAACAATCCCAGTCATGGGGAAGCTAAGTGTAAAAGAGTAAGACTGAGAGGAAGTTGGTGGACTTCTGCCAGTTTATATCAGCTCAATGGTTGCAATTATTGTGGTTGTTATTTGGCTATTACAATGCTACATCCACACAAAACCCTTCACACTTTTTGCTTTGAATGGGAAATTCTCTTTGGTTGCACCTGAGTTCTGGAAAGGTGAGGAGACAACCAGCTCCTTTTGTTCTTTAGACATGAAGCAGTAACTTGCCTGATTGTTATTTATTCAGCTGGGTGTAATGACTTTGAGAAGATCTAAGTGGTAAGCTGAGAAATGTGTGACTTCACCTGGTTAATTACCAGAGCTCAAAACTTTGATCTATGGGCATCAGTTTATTTACTTGTGTAGATCACCTTCTGATGAATTCTTTTTCTTAGTTTAGATCTATAGCCCTCCAGATGTTGCTAGACACCAACTCTTATCCATTTTAGCCAATGGCTAGCATTGATATCATCAGCATGGGTTGAGCAATAAGAGTTTGCTAGCACCACCATCCATAGGGGCATAGTTATATAGTAACAACAACAACTTTATTTGTTACCTACCTTTGCTGATGGCTTTAGACTGGGAACACCATAGTTGAAATCCATAGCTTATTTATTTATTTATTTATAGTATTCTTATCCCGCCTTTCACCGCCCAAAGGCGACTCAAGGCAACTTACAAATTGGCAGCAATTTGATGCCACAACGGTAATAAATACCATTAAAAAACATTTAACATGACATAATAAACATCCATATAAGAATAATATAAAACCAAAGAGCCATAAAAATACATATATTAAAAACATAGAAAAATACATAAATTTAAAATTCATAGTTTACAACTGACCTGCGAAACTTTAAAATAAGATTTTTCTCCTTCCACTCCCACCTGACTGATTTTTCTTCAGCAATCATATATCTAGCACTAAAGTACAGGTAATTTAAAATTTCAGTTGTGCATTTAGAAATGCAGTTTGGGTCTCCAAAGCAAGAAAACAAGCAAAGTTACTAAAGGCAAACATAACAAATTGTAAGTGTGAATGACTTTCAGTGGCCCCCACTTTGCAATGCTAGAAATTTGGGTGCTGAAGGAAAATTTCCTTGGGTGGGGGAAGAATTCTTATTTGGAGGAACCACCCTCTCGTTTCACTTCCTCTGAAGCTACAGCCTTAAGCAATCCCATTTTAATCTACTCTTAGAAACCCACAGGCTACATCTGCCCATTTCCATGAAACCACAGATGTGGTGATGGCCACTTTTGGTTTGAAAAAGAGTGTTTTGGGAGGCCCTGGAACTCAGTCCAACCTCTATATCATTTATTAATATAAAAGGTTTCCCCTTGACATTAAGTCTAATCGTGTCCAACTCTGGAGGTTGGTACCCATCTCCATTTCTAGGCCAAAGAACTGGTGTTGTTCATAGACACCTCCAAGGTCATGTGGCCGACATGATTGCATGGAGCAATACCGATTGATCTACTCACATTTGCATATTTTTGAACTGCTAGGTTGGCAGATGCTGAGTCTAACAGCGGGAGCTCACCCCACTCCCCAGATTTGAACTGCCAACCTTTTGGTCAGCAAGTTCAGTAGCTCAGAGGTTTAACATTCACACACAGACACATATATTGTAAAATATTAATTTCAAGTATTTGCTTTTGGTGTGACTGTGGGTATCTATATGCCTGACAATTATGGTGACCCCATGATTTTCATTGCATTTTTTTAAGTCAAGGAATAGTCAGAGGTAGTTTTTTCAATTCCTTCCTCTGAACTACAACCCATAGCATCTGGTATTGCCTTTGAAGATCAGGTGTGATCTCATGTCTTTACAATTTATATATGACATTTTATATAGATCTGTCAACAATCTAGAGTATATAGGTTCATGATAATTATTTACATTCGCATATATGTCATTTTATATAAATCTGGCAACCTCTGAGGGTGCAAGGGGCATTTTTTGCTTTCTCAAAGACCCTAGAGCAGGGATGTGAGATGTGTGCTGTGAAATCCCAAAAGATCCTAGCTGCCCATATCTTAATTGTTTTTCAAAAAATCCTACCTCACAAAATGGCTTATTTTATTTTTAAAAATCACTTCACACAGAGAGGCTGCTGAAAACATCTAAAAATGAATGTTCTCAACAAGACAGGAACTTTGTATGAAAACAGGATGGTCTGCCTTAAAAGACGCCAGTGTATCCCAGCAAAGTTTGAGAAAAAACAACCAGGGCTTGAAAGGGAAAATGTCCCACCGGGTAATAGAATGCCACATCTGGTAAACAGGAAAGGAACATTCGGCAGAGAGAGAGCCTGGAGGTGAAAAGGCTGGGAAGAGCTCTGATCTATGAGCATGATAAAGATGCTGGGCAGAAAGATGGCTTTGCATACTCTAGCAAAAACTAGGTGGACAAACATGACTTCCAGTAAAGGAACTTCAGCCTTCCAGTTTGAAAGTTCTCCGACTCAGCATATGTCCCTAACAAGCAGACCCAAATCTGATGGATGTGAATGAAGAAACACCTGGGCATCATTTGCTTTTGCCTGGGAATCATATTCAGCTTTGCTATGACTCAGTAAACCAGAGTGGGGACCATTGCTATACAGAGATTGTACCCCCTTCTCGCTTCTCCGTTCTACTGAATTAACTGCATGTAAACTACTTTTGTACTTTGAACTCAGCTTGGATCATAGAATCATAGAGTTGGAAGAGACCTCATGGACCATCCAGTCCAACCCCCTGCCAAGAAGCAGGAAAATCACATTCAAAGCACCCCTGTCAGATGGCCATCCAGCCTCTGCTTAAAAGCCTCCAAAGAAGGTGCCTCCATCACACTCCAGGGCAGAGAGTTCCACTGCTGAACAGCTCACAAAGTCAGGAAGTTCTTCCCCATGTTCAGGTAGAATTTCCTTTCCTGCAGTTTGAAGCTATTGTTTCGCATCCTACTACTAGTATCCAGGGCAGCGGAAAACAAGCTTTCTCCCTCCTCCCTATGACTTTCCCCCATATATTTATCAACTGAAGGTATCTCTAAAGACCGGAAAATCCCAGTTTTTGTTTCTTTTTAAAAAAAATCTTATTTTGAAGATCCATATGTTTTGTTTATCCCAGAATATTTTGTCAGCTCCTGATATGATCAGAGTTTTTATATATACCAATTGTTGAAGTCGGTTTAATTTAGCTCAGAATAATTTAGCTCTAGGTGCTCTTACTGCCTATTACAGGGAAAACCAGCTGATTCCTAATCCATCTAAAACACAGACATGCGCCTTTCACCTTAAGAACAGACAAGCATCCCGAGCTCTGAGGATTACCTGGGAAGGAATCCCACTGGAGCATTGCAGCGCACCCAAATACCTGGGAGTCACTTTGGACCGTGCTCTGACCTACAAGAAGCACTGCCTGAACATCAAACAAAAAGTGGGCGCTAGAAACAACATCATACGAAAGCTGACTGGCACAACCTGGGGATCACAACCAGACACAGTGAAGACATCTGCCCTTGCGCTATGCTACTCTGCTGCTGAGTATGCATGCCCAGTGTGGAACACATCTCACCACACTAAAACAGTAGATGTGGCTCTTAATGAGACATGCCGCATTATCACAGGGTGTCTGCGACCCACACCACTGGAGAAATTACACTGCTTAGCCGGTATTGCACCACCTGACATCCGCCGGGAAGTAGCAGCCAATAGTGAAAGGACCAAGGCAGAGACATCTCCAGCTCATCCCCTGTTTGGGTATCAGCCAGCACGTCAACGACTTAAATCAAGACATAGTTTTCTTAGATCTACAGAGACACTCGCTGGAACACCCCAGCAAGCGAGAGTCCAAATGTGGCAGGCCCAAACCCAGCACCTCAATTCATGGGTGATACCAGATGACTGGGCACTCAGAAGACTGGGCGACTTGGAAGGCGCTGAACAGATTGCGCTCTGGCACCACGAGATGCAGAGCCAATCTTAAGAAATGGGGCTACAGGGTGGAATCCTCGGCATGCGAGTGCGGAGAAGAACAAACCACTGACCACCTGCTGCAATGCACCCTGAGCCTTGCCACATGCACGATGGAGGACCTTCTTGCGGCAACCCCAGAGGCACTCCAAGTGGCCAGATACTGGTCAAAGGACATTTAACCAAATACCAAATTTGCAAAATCTGTGTGGTTTTTTTCCCCTTTCTTTTTTTTCTTTTTCTTTTTAATCTCTGTGTTTGTTTTACTCTGCTAGAATTGTAATACAATGGTTGCTGATGACACAATAAATAATAATAAAAAAGCTCAGAATAAAATCAGGAAAAAAAACCCAAGAGCAAAATCTGGGGTTTTTTATTTTATTTGCCTACGCTAGATTTATACTTCCATGCTAAAGCAGTGTAGATGCAGCCCTGGATGCAGCCTGCAGTAAATTAAGAAAAGGGGGGGAAAGGAGGAGAGAGAAATTCTGGGTAATTTTAATAGCAGCTGAAAAGGTGAGGTTACAGCAGTTTAATAAAGGACTGTCCTGACAAATTGGGATAGCTGGAGAGTGTGCTCTTAAGGCACCCTTTAAGGGGGACACTTAAATCCAAAAGTGCAGGCATTCCTTTGCCAGGAATTTCCAAACTATTTTCTGGCATTAAGGAGGAAAAGCTAGCTTGCTTTTGCTTACCTCTTCCTGCTTTTTTCATTAAATCTGGTGATGTCAAGGTCCATTTGCTGGTCAAGTAAGAAATGCAGGAGGGAGAGAAGGTTAAAGGGAGAAACTGCTGAAAAGGAAAATAGATTAAGCATCCATCTTTCCCCTTCTCCTTGAACTTCCCCCACTCCAATTTACTCTTTTGTGCAATAGTGACAATAATGGACTTGGAAATCCCATGCATTCTCATCCAATGTCTACAGTGATGAGATTTCTTACAATTAGCAGAGATTAAAGTTATCATTTTAAAGGATTGTGAGCCAATTCATAAGTGAAGCCAGTGGGACAACTTTCTTCTCCACTGAGGAAAAGGGGAAACGGTAAAATGCATATAGGGATAAAATACATTTATGAACCCAACAATTGAAATATACAACATCTGCAGCCTTCTTCCCACTGTTTTTGGTTTTGTGTTTACAATGATAAGATCAAGAATACTGTTCTAAATAGTATAACCTCAAAAACTTCATCTTGAAGGGATTAGGTCTATGATGTGAAGGGATTACATCTTGATTTAAGACAATCAGAACAGCACTCTTTTTCATCTATTATGTCTGGTCTTTGGTCCTGTCACACTACACTGACATCCCCTCACTAAAACCAGAACTGATGCACTAAATTATCAAAGCAAGAAGTTTCTATAGCATCCGCATACTGCATAATTTTCTTCTGCTGTTTCCTCTTTGATACTCTGTCTTACTTGATATTCAATCATTCTCTCCTTGGTTAGTTCTCTTCTGTCTGAAAGCATGGTATGTGGATCCAACTTTTCAGTTGTCCTGGCATTCAGCACTACTGAGAACCAGGATTCACACACGGAGTTCATGTGTCACCATTGCCTATATATGTAGAGTTTCAAAAGTGGGGCTAAGAATTTTGATCTGTGTTCTCATCCCCATATAGAAAAAAAGGGCATAAAATACCTCTTCAGACTAAGAAAATCAGCTAGTGAGTGTGCTGTTGTTGCAATGTGACCTCTCCTATGTGGAAATTGAATGCTTGAAAGAAACTTGAAAAGACAGTGCATTTAACCCTCTTGAGGAAGGGGTTTTTTCCCCATATCTACAGTTTCTGTATCCACAGATGAAGCCACCCATGGTTTGAATTAAAAAAAAATACCCCAAAACAAACCTTGATTTTGCTCTTTTATAGAAGGAGCACAATTTTACTACCCTACTGTACGTAATGGGACTTGAACACACACAAAAATTAGTATCCACAGTGGATCCTGGAAACAAGCATCAGTAGAAAGCAATGAACAACTGTTTATAGAGCGGTGCTCCCTCATGTATCAAAGTCCCAAGCTATTTAGAAGGGCCAATACTTTTAGTTCAGAATGGAAACATATTGTCCCTATATACACAGACCCTGAACAACTGTGGCTGTTAACATATGAAGAAGTTCTGCATTTCTAATTAATAGGCTAAACCACCGAGCTGCTGAATTTACTGACCAAAAGGCTGGTGGTTGGAATCCGGGGAGAGAGGTGAGTTCCCGCTGTTAGTCCCATTTTCTGCCAACCTAGCAGTTCGAAAACATGCAAATGTGAGTAGATAAATAGGTACCACTTCGACTGGAAGGTAACGGTGCTCCATGCAATCACGCTGGCCACATGACCTTGGAGATGTCTATGGACAATACCAGCTTTTCAGCTTAGAAATTGAGATGAGCACCACCCCCCAGAGTCAGACATGACTAGACTTAATGTCAAGGGGAAACCTTTACCTTTATTTTTTTATTATTACCCTGAGATTTTCTATTAGTCATTTTGCTAATAGCTGTCGAATGAAGGGATAAAAAGAGCTATTAAAAAAAAAAAAACAAGATCATGGGAAATCCTTTAATATCATGCTAAATGTTAAGTTGACTTCCTATGTAAATAGTAAGCAGTCACTTGACATTTATCTAAGGAGAACACCCTGTGAGAGTGGAACTGTGAGATTAAAAATAAAGCAACCTTATATACATACACACACACACACACACACACACACACACAGACTGAAATCAAAGTGATTGCAATTTTGCTGCTCTTTCTATGATAAATCTATAATGCAAGTTTATAAATTATCTGCAGTTTGAAAAATGATTATCACCATTTCAAGTAACCTTTCTTTGGGACCGGTACACCTCTGCAGTCCTATGAAATAAATCCTGGCACTTGGTAGGGTCTTGTGTGTACTAGGGGACTTTCAAATTACCTGTTACCTTATGGTGACCTCTATCCATTTCTTGTCAGCTCTGTTTAGTATATCAAATATTTGACCTTTGTTAGTTTGTGAGAGGAGTCACATGGATAGAATTGTTTCTTACTTGGAAAAAAGTTATAGAAATGGTCAAAATTGTTGGAGTGAAACAAGCATTGTGGTAATTTTATTGAAAAGCTTTCTGTCCTAACCCCAAAGTATTTTTCTGCACAGAATGAGTCACAATGTGAAGAGTCATTGAAAATTGTGCCTTTTGAATGACTTGTGCACAGTGAGGACAAAAATGGTAAAAATATGAATTCTAGCATGGTGATATTCATGAAGATTTGCATCCTGAGTTAAATATTTGTGTACCAAATGGTTAGGAAGACAATCTTTCCAATGCTTGGTTAAACTGATGTTCCCTGTGGGTTAGGATTTGCCTCTCATTCAGTGCCTCGTAGCCGCCGTGTCTAGAGCAACAGACACTTAACAATGGTTAATGTTTGAAAGGCACAATATGTTCTGTGTAACCAGGCTGCTCATTTCCTCTTCTTAATAGCTTGATTGCTATTGCAGAAGGCTGGAGCTTTTTTCATTTATTTCATTAGACCGCAAGAAACAATACTATTAATATTCAGGCTCTGACATATTTTAAAAGTAGAGACAAAAGCTAAACCTTAGTAATTCATTGACTTTTTTTTTCTTTTAAAGGTCAGGGTACTTGATTCAAGTGTCCAACAAAAAGAATTGATGGGAGAGTTTCATCCTTGACCCCTGCAGGATATATCAAGGACCTTATGCAGAGCACTTCTGTTCACGTTTCCAGCCAGTCATGCCCTTTCACAGGACACTCCATTCCTCTCCCCGACTACCCCCATTTGTAGTTTTCCCTTTACAGATATACTCAGTGTCCACTGGGTGTGCTCAGTACACATTAGTCTGTATTTGCCTATTTGTAAGCCACTCTGAGTCCCCTTCAGGGTGAGAAGGATGGGGCATAAATACAGTAAATAAATAAATAAATATTTGCAGGGAGGCTCCAAATTATTTTTTTTAAGTTTGAAAAAGTTATACTTGTGTAAAATGCTGGACTCTCACACACCTAGTGAAATTACTGCTGCTGTCATCATCACCACCCCATCTTTCTCAGGATTGAGACCCAAAGTGCTTCACAACTCTGAAAGCAAACAAAAAGTAAATATTAAAATAGAATTTTGAATGTTTTCACTTCTATTGTGCATCTATCTATTTATTTATCTACATTCCCATAAAACCAAATCCAGGAGCCCAGCTTCTATTTTCTTAATTTCTCTAAAACAGTGGTTCCCAACTTGTGGGCCTTGGCCCAATGGTGGGCTGTGAGACCTAAAATAACGACCACAGCTCTAGATTATTAAATATGGTTTTCTTTTCTGTGGGCGAGCAGATGGCAACTACTGGATGGCATATGTTCTGTATCAGAAACTAGAGCTGATGTGGTTTATCCAATGCAAGTTTCTGAATCAGCACCCCAAATAACCAAACTGAATCTAAAGTTGACCAGAAACTGATTCATAACCCTTTTGGTACTAATGTTGGAGAGTGGTCCCTAGTCAAATGGTCCCTGGTCAAAAAAAAAAAGGTTTAGAACCACTGGTTCCACTATGGACCATGCTTTGACTTATAAGCAGCATTGCTTGAATATCAAGCAAATGTGGGTGCTAGAAATAATATTGTACAAAAGCTGACTGGCACAAACTGGGGATCACAACCAGACACAGTGAAGACATCTGCTCTTGCGCTGTGCTACTCTGCTACTGAATACGCATGCCCAGTGTGGAATACATCGCACCATGTTAAAACAGTGGATGTGCTCTTAGTGAGATATGCCACATTTTCACAGGATGCCTACACCCCACACCACTGGAGAAATTATACTGTCTAGCTGGAATTGCACCATCTGACACCCGTTGGGAAGTAGCAGCCAATAATGAAAGGACCAAGGCAGTGACATCTCCAGCCCATCCTCTGTTCCGATATCAGCCAGCATGCCAACGCCTAAAATCAAGAAACAGCTTCCTAAGATTGAGAGAGATACTCACAGGAACATCTCAACAAGTGAGAATCCAAAAGTGGCAGGTTAAAACACAGCACCTTAATCAGTGGCTGAGACTGGATGAGAGACCTGGGAAGGCGCTGAACAGGCTGCGCTCTGGCACCGTGAGATGCAGAGCCAACCTTAAGAAATAGGGCTACAAAGTGTACTCCACAACAAGCAAGTGTAGAGAAGAACAAACCACAGACCACCTACTCAGAGGCGGCCCTAGGTAATTTTCAATGGTAAGCAAACAGTATTTTGGTGCCCCCCCCCTAATGAATCATTGATATTTATTTTCTGTTCGTCGTGGGAGTTCTGTGTGCCATATTTGGTTCAATTCCATCATTGGTGGAGTTCAGAATGCTCTTTGATTGTAGGTGAACTATATATCCCAGTAACTACACTTGCCGCACTTGCTCCCTTGCCTGGCCCGCTTTGGGTCCGGAGGCGTGCCTGAAGACCCCGGCGTGTGCACCAAAAGTCACCTTTTCTCCTGACTTTCTCCTCAGCCATTGGGACCAAGGAAGAGAGAGAGAGAGAGAGAGGTGGAGATGCCCACCTTTCCTGAAGGTAGGCGCAAAAACAAAGGAGGGAGCGGAAGTGGGAGATACCTCCAGCCGGAGGGGCTCTCTCTCTCTCTCGGTCCCAATGGCTGAAGAGAAAGTCAGGAGAAGAGACCTGGCCCCTTCAAGAAGAGGATCGCCCGGCAGAGGCTCCCCCCGGGAGCTGAGGCTCCCCCCAGACTGCTAGGGCTGTTGTGAGCTGAGAGGGCACTCCTCAAGTGGCAATCGAGGGGCATTTACAGAAGCGCCTCTGCGCCCCTGGCAAAAAAAAGTGTTCTGCGACCGCTTACTTCGCGTAACGGATGAGCCGCCCCTGCACCTACTACAATGCAACCTGAGCCCTGTCACCTGCACAATATAGGATCTTCTCACAGCAACATCAGAGGCACTCCAAGTGGCCAGCTTCTGGTCAAAGGACATTTAGCACAATGCTAAGTTTTAAAACCTTGTTTGTGTTTTTAAATACATGTTAACTGCTCAACGTGCTTCTGACACAATAAATAAACAAATAAATGTTTCACCAGTAATGAAAAGTAATTCAAAAGTTTCAAAGAATGGTGGCTGACATGATAAATAAGCAAATTAATGTTTCACGATACGGTGGCTGACAATACATTGCATGAAATAATTCAGACTTCATGAAGGATTGAGTCTTTTTCAAAGGAGCTGTTCTTTGAAAAACATTATGTCAATAATGGCTTATTCCAATAGTTCATCTGGCGAAGGCACAAACCAAAATTGTAATAAGTCTGGTAATTCACCCTTCATTCTAGGTTCTATTTTGTTTGAGTTTCTGCCAGATAAACCTCTGCTACTGTAATTTACAGTAACTGGAAATGCCTTGGTGAAACATTGCTCTTGGTTACATTTAAAGAAAGTATTTTAGGATAATCCACATTGGAAAATAAATCTTGTGGGTATAAAAGGTAAACCCCGTTTCCAACACATGACAGCCACAAGTACAATTATCCCGCCAGAGCCCTTCATAGTGGTTTCTCCATGTATATAATCGTTGTGTGAATCATTGTTACTTAATCCTTTTGGTTTCTATGGTGTAAAAGAGTCCATAAAAACAACTGATCATTACACTTTAGTTGTCTGTGGATTAGATAATCCATGTTTAAATGTGAATAAGCCTTTAACAATTATATTAGACTGGACTCCCACATATCCTAGAATATTCTTGCTAATTAAAATTCATTTTGTCAATTCATTCCAATAAAAACATTGTGCGCTAAACTCAGAGCTAAATTCAGTGGGCCTCTTGGGTTACTTTGCATTCTTGGCCCATTTTGATGAATCTTTAAAACTGTTTCTCCTGTTAAAGGCATTGCTCATGAGGGCAATAGAAACTATTCTTCTGCCACATGGTTCATAATATGGGTCTTAATAAACATTGCTTTCAATTACATTAGAGAATCTCATATCAAATAATTGCCTGAACACATCCATTGAGACATCCTAAGTGGCTGCTTAAATGCAATGAATACTATAGGTAATTAAAGGATTAGTTTTTGCTAACCCTATCCAACATAGGTTTAATTGGGGGAAACTGGCCTCCAAATAGCTTTTAATAATCCCACAATAGCACAGAGAAGCCTGATTTCATCTTCTACCTCTGCATACTAAAACGTTTAAAGGGAAATGAGAATTCCAGACATCAAATATGAAAGTAGCCTTAGTACAGACTTGTTCAGCTTGTGGTTCACCAAAAAAAAAAAAAAAAAAACCAGACATATATTGAGGCCTGTCAGATACTTGAAACAGCTCTTCGCATTTATGCCACACTTGACTTTTTAATAAAATGTTTTAGTGAGGTCCAATATAGATCAAATATACAAATGAACCTGGTGTATGGATTGGGACATACATGCATCACTAATTTGCTTCATCCTACAAGGATCACACTGCAGTCTTGGGGTGTCATGGAAATGAGTATTCATAGTTCCTTATATACACCAATAGTTTTGGACACTTCAGGTGAGCAAACTAAGTGATGTCCTAGCTGAGAGAAGCCACCTGGTTCCTTGTCAACTTGGCCTTCTTAAACCTGTCTGAAATCAATTAATTCCTCATATATGTATGTGTGTGTGTGTGTGTGTATTATGCACAAAAAGACTATACTTTACAATATCATCCTATACTTTACAATATTATCCTGCCACTAACTCCTCCATTCAGCCAATTCTAGGCTCATTTACCTCTAGGAACAGACAGTATGAGGCATGGAGGCTCTTCTTGTTGATCTGTTAGATTGCAGCCATCAACCTTTTGCTTAAAACATGGGACTGTGATGCTGTTGGCAAAAGAGCACTGATTAAAGATAGAATATTTGAAAATATTTTCTAAAAAAAATAGGCAGAAAACATAAGAATAAGCATTGAGAACCCATGGTGAAAAATATTCCTAGGCTGATAAGAATCTTCACATGTGTGCAGATGCTTTTGGTAGAAAATAAGATTTTCTGTGCAGGAAACAGCATTTTCTATGCAGGAAATATTCCTTTGCAGAAACATTCTTGTATTTATCTAGACTTTGTATCAGAGATGATTTCTAAAAATAAACACATAAATAAAATATTGTCATTGGGTTATTGTCATTTGCTTTTAATGATTTTGTTGGTGTGCTGTATAAAAGAATAAAAATGTTGCATCACACAGTTCTTCTACAAATGTCATGACTAATTTAAATACTAGTTTCATTCAGTTACGTCCTACAAGACTGAAATATCAAAGCAAATTGTGAAAAACGATTGAGCAAATCTGTAATAATTTTTTGGATTTATTTATTTTATTATTTTATTTATAGTATTTGTATCCCACTTTCTCTCAAATTACTATACAACTAGCATATGTTGGTGTTAGTAACTTCAATAGGCACTGACCAACGCTTAATCATATTCCTACACTTTTTATTTTGGATAGCTGTTTTAACTCTAAACAGTAGGGGATCACATTGGAGATTTAAGAAGTGGCTAATAAGAATTTACTGGAAAATTGATGACACTCAATTTTGTAGGCCCGGGGTCCAATGGCCCAGGAATTCTGCTTGTATACTATCTATTCTAGGGACTAGTACTCTCTCTACCTAAGCTAGTGGAACTGGCCCTAGAAGTGGTGCTGAGGTTCCCCAAGTTATTAGTATTAGCATACATCAACTACCAAGGTGGCCAGGTCTGGGACAACTCAAGCTTTTATGGCCATCAAGACAGCTATTGGGCCATTCCAGATGTCAGCATGTGCTGGCAGGAAGATAATTCTTCATTTCGAGTTTTCAAGTGAGGCATTCAGGGCATTTTCACATTTGTTGCATGAGTGTCAGTTGCTGATGTGCAAGATGTTTACTCTGCTCCTACTTGGATGGTCAGTATGAAAAGGTGTTGCTCAGTCTCAAAGACAAATCAGGTTGGGGTTATACAGAGGTCAGACTTAACCTCTTCCTTAAAAACCCACAAGAAAACACTGAGGGGAGTCATATGGAGTTTAAAAGGGCACTGTCATCAGTATACTCTGGTTGCTTCTGGGTTGAGAGAATCGGCCGTCTACGAAGACGTTGCCCAGGGGACGCCCGGATGTCTTGCAATCCTGCGAGGAGGCTTCTCTCATGTCCCCCGTGGCAACCCCAGAGGCACTCCAAGTGGCCAGATACTGGTCAAAGGACATTTAACCAAATACCAAATTTACAAAATCTGTGTGGTTTTTTTTTCTTTCTTTTTTTTTCTTTTTCTTTTTAAACTCTGTGTTTGTTTTGCTCTGTTAGAATTGTAACACAATGGTTGCTGATGACACGATAAATAAAAAATCAGTATACTGATGATACACAGCTCTTCTCATTTACATCATCAAGTGAAGTGCTGGATATCCTCAGTTACCCATAAAATGGACTAGATGAGGGCCAATAAACAATCTAGAGTTTAGACCAACTGAAGTGCCAACAGTTCATCTGTCCAAATGTAAGGTGTTGTATGGATTGCGGAGGTATTCTGGTATTAAAAATACAGATAAAATCCTACTGTGCAATGAAAAAGAATTATTTTAGACTCTTCTAGATTTATAATCCAATTTGCAAAGCATAACCACAGGATTATCAAATACACTCCTGGAAATAGTGAAAAAAGCCTCTCTTGTTTTGCACTCTAGTGAAAGAACAATTATTCTGTCAAATTTATACAGATTATATTCTTTCCTTCAACAAACTGTAAGAGGCAGATGTTGGAAATGGTCCCTGGCATTTCCAAAACTGTTACTGAAAAAAAAATTCTTTTGTTACTATTGCTGTGTGCCTTTAAGTCACTTCTTATAGGGTTCCAAGCTGAACCTGTCGTGGGGTTTTCTTGGCAAAATTTGTTCAGAGGGGATTCACCTTTTCCTTCCTCTGAAGCTGAGATAGTGTAACTTGCCCAAAGCGGTTTCCATGGTCAAGCAGGGCCTTACTTGTATCACATTTCAATGCACAAAAGAAATGAGGGTGATAGTGCTGGCTTACTATTAATACACTAATGATAAATTGTGATTATCTTGTCGTTTGCATTTTTATAAAAGCAGTATGTGATAAAAACCTGCCTATTACATTGGTGGACAGCAGTGAATGACTTGAGAATGGGAAAAGATTCTGGAAAGTATTTTCTCCAATAGATGCATTTGCTTGTCTTCCAAGACCATCCTCTCATAAAAATCTCATATAAATGACTCCTGGAATCAACCATTCCCTTGACAACTAATCAGAATTTCATTTTAAATACATACATCCCAGAGCAAAACAATCCTATGGGAAGGTACTGTATATACTTGAGTAACAACCCACCCAAATATAAGCAGAGGCACCTAATTTTATCACAAAAAACTGGGAAAATTTATTGACTCGAGTATAAGTCGAGGGTTGGAAATGCAGCAGCTACTGGTAAATTTCAAAATAAAAATAGATACCAATAAAATTACATTAATTGAGGCATCAGTAGGTTAAATGTTTTTTTTAATATTTACATAAATTTAAGATAAGACTGTCCAACTCTGATTAAATAATTATTCCAACCTTCTTGAATGTAAATGTGCTTACGTATCCTTTCAATAATCTTTATAGTTTATTTTAACTATACATTTTGGGGGAAATGCTGTATGTATATGAATAAGGAAAAGTGGGAAACACTGGTGCCAAGAGAGGAGAGGAAGACGCACACTACACTTAAGAGAGGAGAGGAAGTTGTGTGGTGCGTGGGAAAGGAGGAGAAGATGTGCACTGCAAGAGAGAAAGGAGAGCTGTGTTGCTGTGTGGAGAGGAGAGGGTCCTGGCATGGAGGTGTGGGGCTGAAAAAAGCCCTTCTTTCAGCCCCACGCCTTCTCGCCAGGACCCTCACCCAAGTATAAGCTGAGGGGGGGGGGGGCTTTTCAGCCGAAAAAGGGCTGAAAAACTAGGCTTTAATTTGGGTATATATAGTACTTATTGCCCCTCTCCTCTTATGTTCAGCATGGGGGAAAAATCAGTGCTGAGTGTAGAATACCAGAATGGTCTAATCCGAAGTCTGCAATATTCCAAAAATTTGGAGACATATGTCAAGCTGCTCAGGTGTATCCCAAATGAACAAACCAGGCTCAGCTGCCATATATTGCAATTTTCTGGTTCCAAGAACTTTAGATAAAAGAAAGAACACACGGCTGCCCATTGTACACAAAAGCAAATTGAATTTAGTCTAAATTCTGTAATGTTACTACCAGCTCCTAGAAACATTATTGAGTGTACAGCTTTCACAATCCATCAGCCAACACGACTACTTTAACAAGTCTATTTCACAAAGATATATAAAATTAAAAATCTAGCAATACATAAGGGAGGATATTCTGCACCTGCATTTTTGCCCTTAAAAGAAAATCCTTCCTAAACACAAGGAAGTGTTTAATCTTAAACATACCCCTAGAAGGTTTAAGCCCACATCTTTAAACACACCAAACAAAACCTATTGCAAGTATGACATGCTTTCAGTAAGAAAGAAATGTTACCTGCAGCAGTCTAGGCTTTTTCCTGCCTGAAACAGGATGGTTGCTTTAATGTTTTGTTGACAGAGATGTGAGAAGGAGGGAACATGAAGCCGCTGGAGTTTACCTATTTAAAAATCCCCAGCTTACAGATGCTTTAGCACCTTTTGAACTTTTTTCCTGATACAGCTGCTCCCAGAAACAATTGTCTTGTGCAAATGTGCTCCATTGGGCTTTCTAAATGATTCATCTTGCCACAGACCTTGATATTCAATACAGGTGAAATAACATAAACACAGTACAGCTTTCAGGTTTCTCTCATCAAGTGCTGGAAAAACTTCAATAGAAATGCTGCAGCATCCAAGGATGCACCAGACAGTTCCCAAGCCGTTCCTCTTTCATCTGTTTTCTCTCTCAAAGAGCATGGATTTCTTTTGGGATCTGGGGAACAACCCAAGCTGAAACTACTTTTCTTTCTACAAGTTTAGGCAGAAACATCTAAAAGGGTGACTCAGTCCTTTCTCCTCTCCAGGTAATCTTTCTGACAGTTTCATACTAGTTTATTAAGTCTATGTTTTCTCTTATGGATAAATTCTAAATAACCCCAATGCTTGCTGAAATGTATCCAAGGTTATACCTTGAAACTGGATAAAGCTAATTGCCATGAGGTGCTGAAAGGAAGCCTTCATTAAACACAAACAAGCAATAAAAAGCCAGTAACTGCCTCTTCTGGGCAAAGCAGCATTGTAAAATACAATAGAACCAAAGGGCAAAACCTTTACTGGTCAGCCAAAATGCAGAAAATGTATCAGGCAAGTTTTTGAAACTTCATTGGCTTCTTCATGAGGCAAAGATTTGAAAAATTGTGTGTGCGTGTGTGTATATATATATATAGAGAGGGGGGGGGGACTAGAGCAGTGTTTCTCAACCTGGGGGTTGGGACCCCTGGGGGGGTTCGCAAGGGGGGTGTCGGGGGGGTCACCAAAGACCATAAAAAAACAGAGTATTTTTTGTTGGTCATAGCGGTTCTGTATTGGAAGTTTGGCTGATTCTATCATCGGTGGGGTTCAGAATGCTCTTTGATTGTAGGTGAACTATAAATTCCAAATGTCAATGTCTATTTTCCCCAAACTCTACCAGTGTTCACATTTGGCCATATTGAGTATTCGTGCCAAGTTTGGTCCCGATCCATCATTGTTTGAGTCCACAGTGCTCTCTAGATGTAGGTGAACTACAACTCCTAAACTCAAGGTCAATGCCTACCAAACTCTCCTAGTATTTTTATTTATTTATTTATTTGGTCATGGGAGTTCTGTGTGCCTAGTTTGGTTCAATTCCATAGTTGATGGAAGTTCAGAATGCTCTTTGATTGTAGGTGAACTATACATTCCAGCAACTACAACTCCCAAATGACAAAATCAATTCACCCCAACCCCGCCAGTATTGGGTATTTGTGCCAAATTTGGTCCAGTGACTGAAAAAACATCCTGCATATCAGATATCTACATTACGATTCGTAACAATAGCAAAATTACAGTTATTAAGTAGCAACAAAAATAATTTTATAGTTGGGGGTCACCACAATATGAGGAACTATATTCAGGGGTCATGGCATTAGGAATGTTGAGAACCACTGGACTAGAGATGTCTCAATGCAGGTAGAAAGCACTCCCTTTCATGGCCACGTGGGGATGGGCCCAAAGGGCAATAAAAGATAGGTAATACAATTTAAACTATTAGCGACAGAAAAGAAACTTAAAATCCGAACTGCTTCTTCCTGTGGAAAACTAACTAACTACCCATTTCTTAGTCAGATAACAATGAATTTCTTAAGAAGTCCCTCCATTGTTATATATATGGGGGGGGGGGGGGGAATTAGGTGCTGTATAGACAAAATATGTCAGGTGTAGTCCAAATGAAAGAGATGGGATATTCAGAAAATAAGCAAAATATATTTAATACTTAAAAAATTACAAGTTAAAATGTTATCAATGATTAGTACATTTCTCACAGGCACTTTTTGTTTGCTTTATTTCAAGACCGGCATTCATTATTTCCTGAATATATATTAAAAAGTGTACATCAAGATACATATGAGTTATTTTCATTGATGAACAGAAAGTAACAGCTTCTCTTGGTTCTCTAAGCATTCTTTCAGTTTATCTTCTGTCAGAGTCAAGCGCTGCTCCAAGATTGAGACAGTCTGTTAGGAAAGGAGAAGAAGTGCTTATTATTGACATTGTTTTATTTGCAAAAAAACAAAAAACCACCCTGCTCCTAACACATTAAAAAAATGCAAAGTTTGGTTCAGATATTCCAGCCCTGAGAAAAGGCTTGCTAAGCAACAGAAGTCTTATGAAAATTTAGTTTTGGAAATAACCTTTAGCTATGCCATGAATTTGGATATTGATGTCTGTACTTTTAATACAGAGTATGTGCAAGTAAGGTACACAATATTTTCAGCATCAAAATACAGTGCTAAAGAAGAGCTCTCAAGTAGGTTTTTCTAATCCTAAATATTAGCTATGGCAGAGAATTCCCACGTGGCACCACCAGGATGTGTATTTGCACATTAGCTGCTGTGGGAAATAAATCCTCCAAGGAACTACCTTATTTACCAAGAGATAGCACCGGAAAAGGGAGTGTTGAGAGATCCTCTTTGAAAAGCTGAGATCCAAAGAACCAGGTGAGATGTTCTGCACACATGCCAGGATTTTTAAACTCCTCCCAGCTTTTTCCTGAACAGCTGCATTGCCTGAACAGCTGTAGAAGAAACATGTGTTGTGAGATGGAGGCTGCAGCTGAGGGAGGGTGCTTCTTCTGCCTCCAGGCGCACTTCGAAGTGCCTTCTACTCATGCACAGGGGGCTCTTAAGGTCCCAGCATGCCCTTATTGCTAGTTGAAAGAAATGCATAATGCTTTTGGATGAACATCACGTCTTTCTAAAATTCTTGTCTTAGAACTCAGCACTTCAATGGTATCGCTTTTTAAACATGTTCTCGACTATAATGTGGAGTATCTTAAATCAATCAATATGTTTATTGTGCTAGCCAAAGGTCATGACAAAGAGCTATAAAATGTACAGAACATTCCAGATTAAAAAGTACAGAAGATGGTTGCCAAAGTGATCACCAAGCTCACATAAGGCATAAAAACATTTCATGTTACAGATAAATTTCCAACATAATAATCCAAGTAATACTTTCAGTCCCCATGGCTTTGTAGCAATTTTATCTAGTGCTCTTTTCCTGAAGTTTTTTGCAGCTGAAATGAAAAGGGCTATTTTATGGGTAACATAATCTTTGGAATCAGGAAAAAAGAAACTTAAATGTGACTTCAAAGGAAGGAAGTCACTGAGAAGTTTCAAGCAAACTTCTGTGTATATGTCACACTGCATATTCTGGATTCAACCAACACAATTAGAGATAGAGCTGCGGTGCTACCTCGGTGATGAAGATTAACAGCAACAATAATATGACATACTTCTATTTAACGCAAACAAAGCATCTGACATATAAGGCTTCTTGGTTTAAATCATTAATCAATTAACATAGGGGGCTATTTTTCATCAAAGGACAGCTTTTTACCTTATAATGGGAGACTACTGATACAAATGCAACATATACTTACTGTATATACGCGGGCATAAGCCAAGTTTTCAGCCTTTTTTAGGCTGAAAAAGCCCCCCTGGGTTATACTCGAGTCAATGTTATTTATTATTTTACTCTGTTATTATTTTTATTATTTGTATTATTTTACTCTAATTATTATTATGACATTTATTATGACATTTATTATTTTACTCTATTTATTATTATGACATTTATTATTTTACTTTAATAATAATAACATTTATTATTTGACTCTATTATTGTTGTTATTACATTTCCATTATTTGACTCTATTATTATTTTTATTACATGTATTATTTTACTCTCTTTATTATTATTGGAAGGATACATAAGCACATTTACATTGAAGAAGGTTAGAATAATGGTTTGATCAGAGCTGGACAGTCTTATCTTAAATTACAGTTTTATGTAATTATTCAAAACCATTTAACCTACTGATGCCTCAATTAATATAATTTTATTGTATCTATTTTTATTTTAAAATGTACCAGTTGCTGCAGCATTTCCCATCTTCGTCTTATACTTATATTTTACTTCTGGTAAAATTAGGTGCCTCAGCTTATATTTGGGTCAGATTATACTTGAGTATATATGGTATTTAAAGCTATTTTAGCTCAGCTGTAGTACTATGAAAGAAAAAATAAAGAAAATGATAGCTTTTCTTTTCAAACATAAATTGAATTAGATTTCATTAAATGTTTTTCCATTCTCTTTCTTCAGAATCTCACAAAGACATCTATAAAGATGTATGGCATGCCAATTTTAATGAACTTCATCTTGGTGATTGTTATAACATTAGTATTTATTTATCACAGCTGAAGAGCTGTGCAAGGACAGAGAGTGAAGTCTGTACCTGCTCATTGCATGAACCGATGAACTGAGATACCATGTAACCCACCCTGGGAAAGCTTTTGAAGGATAGAGTACAAATCCATAAACAAGTTTGTAAGAAAATAAATAAAGGTTGAAATATGGATTTCTAGTCTGGGACAGAAGCCCAGTGTTTAGATACACTCTTCCCACACAGAGAGGCCTTCCTTGTTACTTTCCACCCCTTTCTGGTTTTATTTGCTAGAATTTCGTCCAGAGAAATGAAAACTGTTTAATAATGGTAATCCCATAGATGTGATGTTGTGGGAACTCACAAGAGTCAGAATGTCGAGTTGCTCAACAATATGCTCCAAGGCATTAGTCAGAACTGGAGAAATGCCTACAGGCTCATCCATGGTGCCTGGCTCATCCGTAAAAGGCAATATTTGTCTGTTTTCACCCTCCAAACGTCTTTTTGATACTGTTGGGGAGGATAAAGCACGAGGATCCCGCTGAGCCTTTGTCTTGATTTTAAAAAGGAAGCAGAGAATATACATGTAGTAAGCTTTAAACATTTCAGCATTGATAGTTATGAATATCAAAGTTTCCCTTAAAAAACATAAAAATAATTATTACATTTGCACGTCTATTTCCATTTTGACAAAAATTAGGATGGTTTATCCCGATCCTATACATTATTCCTTTTATATGTATGGAAATATTACATCTTGAATAGATTAATATTCCCAATGCACAGTGATACAAATGCAACATGATTGAGCAACTATATATGAGCTTGGATCAATATAGCTAGATTTTATCTACATTTTTAGAATGGGTTTAGATGCATCTGAAACTGCTCTTTGGATCTTGCCATGGGTTGACATATGATAGCCCTTACCTCAGTGGTACATAAACTGAATTGTGCACCACTCTCCAGATGTTGTTGCTCTCAGCCCCAGCTCCCATGACTAATGGTCAGGAATGGTGGGAGCTGTGACACAAACTCTGGGGAGATGTAAGTTGCTTAGTTTTGCCTTATATGATCACTGCTTCATTTGAATTGATTCAAAGTCAATATACCTAAGCAAGTCCCAGCTTAAGACAGGCCAGTTTATACCTTTTGATTTGTACAGAACAGTTTTGGAATGCTCTGAAATAAGCGGGAAATGCCATACAGGATATAGTTATAGAAGGATCTGAAAAAGGTGAAATGCATTATCCATGGGGAGGTTACACTATAAAGAAGCCTCCTGCCAAATTGAACACAATTTTAGAAGTTTCAATACATAATTTGGTGTATTATGGGATTCTCAGAGCCCCCGATGGCCCAGCAGGTTAAACCGCTGAGCTGCTGAACTTGCTGACCAAAAGGTTGGCAGTTCGAATCAGGGGAGCGACATGAACTCCCGCTGTTAGCCCCAGCTTCTGCCAACCTAGCAGTTTGAAAACATGCAAATGTGAGTAGATCAATAGGTCTTGCTTTGGCAGGAAGGTAACGGCATTCCATGCAGTCATGCCAGCCACATGATCTTGGGGGCGTCTATGGACAATGCCGGCTTTTTGGCTTAGAAATGGAGATGAGCACCACCGCCCAGAGTTGGATACGACTAGACTTAATGTCAAAGGGAAACCTTTACCTTTTATGGAGTTCTCAGGAAACACAAATATTTGCATGCCATTAACACAGTCTAAGTCAGTGGTTCTCAAATTGTGGGCCCCCAGATGTTTTGGTCTTCAACTCCCAAAAATCCTAACAGCTGATAAACTGGCAGGGATTTCTGGGAGTTACAGGCCAAAACACCTGGAGACCCACAGGATGAGAACCATTGGTCTAAGTATTTTGGAAATACTGAGCAGCATTTGTACCAACACAAGTAAAGTTAAGCATAAAAAGCACACACTCCATGGAAGCATGTTTTCATGTTTTACAGAATAAGAATGATGCAGCATACCAGGATATGTTTTATAGGAACATGGATGTCACATGTAGTCTGCAACTAAGCCAATTAAATAAAAAGGCTTAACTAAGATGCCTATGTTTCACTCTTTCTGAATTGGTCATGTTTGCTGAAAGACCTTCCTTGGGCACTCTATAGCAGCTCTATATTATAAGTAAAATACTGTTACATTTAAGAATAAAACACCTCATTACCTGGACCCAATCAATTTGGAAGCTGGCCTATCATTTAACTTTGCCTGAAAATAAACTAACCGGTGCCGGTGTTCCCGGGAATGTACATGCTATATGATACATCTCAAAAATCACCTTCCTTTAATCTTTGGCCAGCTTTCTTACACATAAAGCATATTTGACAGCTTCCTGTGAAATGCCAGAATGACCTCATGACAAATAAGGATTTGAAGATAGGCCTTCCAAATGAATCATGACGTTGGTGAGGCATGCACTTTAAAAATAGGACATCCAGTTTCTACTTTGACTATATAAGTAGAACTTTCTTGTACCACTTTGAAGCATGCAAGGTGGCAAAGCAGACAGGCAATTCTGTTTTGATTGAACATATTTGTTAAGAATTAGGGTTCTATGTGCATTTACCTTTGATTGAGCTCAACTTAAATCACTGATGCTTACTTTTGAGTACATTTGTATATGACTACACTGTAAGATTATGTATAAATTAAGTTGTTCTTTATTAGGAAGCATTGTGGTTGCTACTTTAGAATCAGGGGCTCTTGCTTTTGTCAATTTAGACAGGGAAACCCTCTGGGTGATTCAGTACACATTGCATGCTTCCATCCCATGTTGGGATAGTCACCAGAAGCCAGAGTTGACTTGAAGTTACATAATAGCAACAAGAAATCTTACTATGTTCCATATGCAGTTTGACCATTTACACCTAACAAAGCTTAAGATTGCTTTTGCTAGCACTGTGCCTATCTACTACAGACCAGTCTGTAGTAGACTAGTCTGTAGACAGACCAATCTCCAACCTCCCATTTTTGGGCAAGGTTCTGGAGAGGGTGGTTGCCTCGCAGCTTCAGGGATTCCTCAATGACACCGATTTTCTGGATCGCTCGCAGTCTGGCTTTAGGCCTGGGCACAGTACCGAGACGGCTTTGGTCGCCTTGGTGGATGACCTTTGAAGAGAGCTTGACAGAGGGAGTGTGACCCTGCTGGTTCTCTTGGATATCTCAGCGGTTTTCGATACCATTGACCATGGTATCCTTCTGGGGAAGCTTGTTGGGATGAGACTCGGGGGCACGGTCTTACTGTGGCTCCGGTCCTTCCTGGAGGGCCATTCCCAGAGGGTGAAGCTGTGGGACTCCTGTTCGGACCCCTGGTCATTGACCTATGGGGTCCTGCAAGGTTCTATTCTGTCCCCCATGCTATTTAACATCTACATGAAACTGCTGGGAGAGGTCATCCGGAGTTTTGGAATACGGTGCCATCTGTATGCAGATGACACCCAACTCCACTACTCTTTTTCATCTGACTCCAAGGAAGCCCCGAGAATACTGGACCAGTGCCTGGCTGCTGTGGCGACCTGGATGAGGAAGAACAAGCTGAGGATCAATCCTGACAAGACAGAGGTCCTCCAGGTCAGTCGTTCGGCTGACCGGGGTATTGGGTGGCAACTTGTGCTGGACGGGTTGCACTCCCCCTGAAATCACAGGTCCGCAGTTTGGGGGTCCTCCTAGACTCAGCGCTGACGCTTGATGCGCAGGTGTCGGTGGTGGCCAGAAGGGCCTTCGCGCAATTAAAACTTGTGCACCAACTGCGACCTTACCTCGTGAAGTCTGACTTGACCATGGTGGTCCATGCCTTAGTTACCTCTAGATTGGACTACTGTAATGCTCTCTACGTGGGGCTACCCTTGAAGACGGCCTGGAAATTACAACTTGTCCAACGTTCAGCAGCCAGACTAATAACTGGGGCAAGTTACAGGGGGTGGTCAACCCCCCCTGATTAAGGAGCTCCACTGGCTGCCATTTATTTTCCGGTCCCAATTCAAGGTGCAGGTTATCACCTATAAAGCCCTAAACGGTTTGGGACCCGCCTACCTTCGTAACCATATCTCTCTCCATGAACCGTCTCAGGCCCTCTGTTCTTCTGGGGAGGTCCTTCTTTCGCCCCTGCCAGTTTCCCAGACGTGTCTGGTGAGTACAAGGGAGAGAGCTTTTTCCTCTGTGCCTCCCCGACTCTGGAACTCACTTCCTGGAGAGATTAGGAAAGCCTCTACTATAGAAGCCTTTAAAAAGAACCTCAAAACCTGGCTCTTCCACTGGGCATTTGATTAATAGATTTACATCCTCATACTAGTGCTTAGTTTTAACAGTTTCTGTTATTGGAGTGCATCCCACCCCCCTTATAGGAAAGCTTTGCTTCATGACCTCCACCAAAACGAGCTCTCCTCCGCAAATAATCTGTCCTTGTTTATCTCGCCTGAGTTTTTAATCTGTTTCTACCCAGCTTTCTTTTATCCATTATATGTAGCTCGCCCATGTTATTGTGATTGTGTTTACTGTAATTTTATATTGCTATGTTGTCTTTATTTTATATAATTGCGTTATTATTGTTTATTTATTTGCGTTTTTGGTTTTGTTTTATTTTATGTAATTGTTGTTTTGGGCTTGGCCTCATGTAAGCCACACCGAGTCCCCATCGGGGAGATGGAGCGGGGTACAAATAAAGATTATTATTATTATTATTATTATTATTATTATTATTATTACCTGTTTTTTTTTGTGTCAGGAGCGCCTTGAGAAACTGCAAGTCACTTCTGGTGTGATACAATTGGCTGTCTGCAAGGATGTTTCCCTGGATGTTTTGATGTTTTACCATCCTTGTGGGAGGCTTCTCTCATGTCTCCGCATGGGGAGCTGGAGAGCTCGACCCGCTCTCCCTGGATTCAAACTGCTGACCTGTCAGTCAGCAGTCCTGCCGGCACAAGGGTTTAACCCATTGCACCACCAGGAGCTCCTATGCCTATCATGAAAACCACTGAAAAGTTCCCCTTAAGGTCACCATAAGATAGAAATGATTTGGAAGTACACAACAACATCAGGGTATTTAAATCTGGCACACATGTATCCAGTTTAATTCTAAAAGTAAGGGCAAGGATAAACAGTCCCTGGAAGTTTCTCAGGGGAATGCTGTGCGGCTGTGGAAGTCACAACATAGGCCTGCATTGACATTTTAAGCCCTAGGAATGGGCTCTGAATCTCTGGCGATGCAGAGCCTCCCACTCACAAATGACAAACAACATACCTAAAAGGATTACCCTCAATAATGAAATGGACATTTCCATCACTCACTTTGTTACTCTTACTAACTTAACCTAAAGCTGCCCAAGCTTATACGGGGCACTAGGTCATTTCAGAACAAGTGGAGTAGGGAATCTCACAGTGGCTTGGTTTTATTATAACATATGCAGGGTTGGGGAGAGGGAGAATAAACAGAGTTCTTCAGTTGCTGCCCTTGCAGCTGTGCTTGGATATGCCAGCTTTATTGATTTATTTGCTAGGGACGACAGCTGTGTTAAATTTAGCACAACGGTGGCATTACACCACAGTGGTCTCTTAGCCACACTCAACAGCACAAAGCTGGCATGTGGTCTTTTAAACAGATAGACTAAGTTGAGAGCAAAATATGGACTTCTGTGTCTGAAAAATTCCACAAGTGTCATAGTATTTACTATTCCAAAAAGGCTTCGGAGAAGCTTTGCACACTGCTTTTTAAACTGAACACAACTGTAACTTCCAGGACTGCTAGTGCTTTGATGGAGGTTGGAGTTCATTATCCTACACATGTCATCAATGGTAGGAAATGCACAATGTGAAACATTACAATACCCAAACTTCACATGGAAGAAGTTTGCAAAGAACTGAGTGTTCTTTAGGGCAACTTAGATATACTGGTTGAAGTCAAAGTATCTCACTACAAATATTCAGTGAATTACATTGTACTTCTACATAAGTATTATCTTTTCATATACTATACTTATTTTATATTTAAATGTTCAAGTTGAATATGGTTCAATTTTTATCTATCAGTAAAATAAGTTTGGTAAAATAAAAAAAGAGATGACTAAAGTCATCAAAGGCTCTCAGCTCCCAAAGGTGAGAAAATCCCAGCCAGGAAGTCAACTCAAAATAGAAACCCTACAGGAAGAAGCATATACAAGTCCCTCCATAAACGACAAATGTTCTTATGCAGACCCAAGGTACCAAAAATAACAATAACAATTCAATGGAGAGAGGTAAAGCGATGTAATAAAAGGCTGGTCTTCGGTGTCTCTGTAAACAGCTGCAGCAGGAAGCTCTTAAAACGAGAAGGACAAATAACTCGAAACCACCAAAACATTCACACTATTTACAATCGAAATAAAAACGAGGCCAGTTTAATTTGCAACTAGTTGCTTCAGACCATATGTGTACATAGCCCAAGGAAGAGCTCACAGCAAAGCCTCTTAATGCTGATGCAGTGCTACCTAGTTAACTGGACGGCAGTTCCAGCAAAAGCTGCCTCTCCCAATCTAACTTTACAACCTCATTCCACCCCCTCTGCCCCAACCCACTAGCTTCCTGTCTTCCTGGTCTTGCCTTTGAAGCATGGGGGGACACAGCTGCTTTCCCTAAATCTTGGCCCCCTCTCTGTGTCCAGAACATCCTTCACACACATGAATGCCCTATCTTTGTTGTCTGGATTTTCAATTTGCAACCGAGGAGGACTGACAACCATTGCAGCCACACCACAGGCTCTGGGGATCACCTGTGATGGCTTGGACAATTTTCTTCCTTGCTCAAATGATTAACAATTGTCTTCTTCCATTTAGTATTCAAAATGAATTAAACTGCAAATTCCACATATTCTAACAGTCTTTTAAAAACAAAAATTGTAATAATCAACATTTTTAAAAAACCTGGAAATACTTCAACTACATGTGGAAATGTCATAGTAGGGTTCTGCAGGGTTACCCACCCTGACCAAATTTTAGCTTTTTATGAAAGGATCCATCTGATGAATAGCCTATCGTTTGTAGGAACAGAAAACACATCCATGTGCCAAATTACCAGGAACAATTAGATCAAACCTCTCATATGGATCCAAAATCTATCCAAAATATAAATGTGTTTGAAAACATCTTAAGGATAATGTAAACTGCTACTGATTTGGCCTTAAACGGTAGTGTTGAACATAAAGTCCATAAGATCCCAATTGCCATAGAGTCTAGACCAAATGCTTGGCCATATTGTGCCTAAACTATCATAAACATGGGGATGATGTATCCATTCTCAAGAAAAATAGCATTTTGAAGCTGACAGTTGAAACTGTTTCTAGTTATGTTCTGGTTTTTTTGAATGCCTGGGTGAGAAAATGGTAGCCGCTGGCCCCAAAACACCACTGCTATTTTACCTCAATTTATCCAGATTATATCAAAATCCAAATCCCAAATCCATAATTTTGGACCCAAAGCTTGCCCTTGATTTATGCATGAGAATATACTATATTCAAGGCCATGAGGTCATGAAGAGTTGGAAGCAACTGAACAAATAAACAACAACATGCTGTATTTCTGTTTGGGCTGGGAGAATGCTGTAGCTGGGGGAGGGGGGCAGGATTGACCCTCCTTTTCCAATAGCCAACCTCTGCTAAACAGAGTTACAAATTAGATAGTTTAATTCAGTGTAAATCTGCTCCTTATTTACCTCCATTAAACTCTGTAATCAAGTGGTAGTAAAACTGCTAACAGAAGTTAACTATGTTGCAAGGAGAAATGCCTCACTAAATGTGAATTTATGCATGAGACTGTTCTGTTAAAATATTTAGCTTTGTATGGATTTCCCTCATGTACAAAAATGCATAGATAGATTTTTTAAAGGGAAAATGGACAAACACTCATTCCTCTCATTCCTGATATTATGTGTGGTTAGACTACTGTGCTACTGTCACTTAATCCTTTCATATTCCAAATGTAGTTAACTATAACATTGGGCCACGGGCAATCTTCCAAAATGAGGTCAACGGGGCATAAGCCAAGATGGTGGACAGAAGCCTTCGTTTTTATGATGTCAGCTGACATTAGGTCAAAGTTTTTTTTAATGCTGACATTACAATGCTCCATTTACTTACATTTGTATAAAAGTAAAATTGTTTGGAAATGGCTCAGTGATCTGCAGCAATATTTTCCATGGTAAAGCACGCAGCTTGTTGTTTGAGGGAAGGGAAAAATGCTCAGCCCTGCATGCATGTGCTTACCACATTGAAGTTTAAAACAGGGCAGTTACAGATTTACAGAACTGCTGACCACCAGCATCATTAGCTGCCGTTATGCTTACAGACTGGCAAAGGCATTCAGATCAGTAGTAAATCATCTTGTAGGTCAGCAGGAAGCTCATTATGGGCAGACAGTCCAAGTGACAGAAGCACTCTCTAAGCCTGTAAGAGCAGTAATTTCCTGTGTGAAAGCCTTGCCGCTGTCTCTGCATTCCTCAGGGTGCAGCGCTCAGAGAATATTTCTTTTCCACATGAAGAGGAAGGAAACAGTTGTTGGCGGATGTGGGGGCTGATGGCTGTGAGGCATTTAACAAATGTCTAATAATCAGCTGTAAGATACTGGCAGCAAGTTAGACTCTCAGAAATATAGGGGCAAAACAAAGAGGTGACGAGGGAGCAATAGGTGATGGAGACATACGGTCACTGTTCACATGAAAAACATTAGGTAACATTACAATGCAGAAAAATTGAAAATATCTGTGTCCCATCCAACACATTCAGGAGTAGCTATGTTGCCTGTGCAGCATAATACAAAAAAAAAAAAAAACCCAATCTGCAAAACAGTGATAACTTTGTTGGGGCAATCAAAATGCCCGAAACACATTGTTTTAGAAATTTTACTGGTTTCATCAGACAAAGATGCCAAGACATCTCAGATGTTAGTCTTTAAAGGTTTTCCCTATGCAAGCAACATCTAAACATCTAGGAGCCACGATGGCACAATGGGTTAAACCCTGAAGGTCGGCAGTTCAAATCCGTGAGACGGGGTGAGTTCCTGCATGTCAACTCCAGCTTCCCATGTGGGGACATGAGAGAAGCCTCCCACAGGATGGTAAAACATCCAGATGTCCCCTGGGCAATGTCCTTGCAGACAGCCAATTCTCTCACATCAGAAGCAATTTGCAGTTTCTCAAGTCACTTCAGACACATACAAAACACCCTTACCATCTCTCCCCCCCCCCCCCCAGGATGTAACACTATAGAGACTTCACAATATATTCAATGTTCTCTGCCTAAGAAAGGGGCACTTAGTATTACACAGGACAAAGATAACCTGGACTTCAATGGAACTTACTTTACTGCTAATGAATTTAAAATTTTATTCCTGGATTTCTACTGCCCTTTCTCCCTGCTCCCCACATGGCCAAGATGCAGAATGGCCTCCACCACTTGTATTGGTATCTCTCCAGATCATTTAACTAAGAACAAAAGTAAAATTTGAGACAAACAGTAGTCCTATATCTCTAACACCATCACTTTTATCCTCCTGCATTATTTTAACATGTTTGCCTGATGAAGAAGCCAGTGGGGCCTGAAAAGCTTGAATGATCTATTTTGTACTTTATAGTTGGTCCAACACAAACATCACTGTGGATTTTGTTGCATCCCATACAAGGACACAAAGAAATTCCTCTCCCTGGAAAAGTTCTCAACAAAGATTATTAATGAACACAGTGACATTGCTCATTCTTTTTGGAGTTCAGTTTCAAGATCTCTGCTTGCGTAACATGCTGGAATCAGAACACCTCTCAAGTGTTTGACACTAAGACAAGTTGTAACTTTAACAAAGATTGTCAAGCAAACGTTCACTACTTATGACTCACTGAAAAATTATGGAGCCTCACTCAGAAAAATGGAGTAATTTCTACTTATAGTTGTTTGATCAGAACATTTAGCAATAGCTCCGGCTTTTCTGGAGTACTTTCACACGCTAAAAACTCAATGACAACTACCATCATCTCAGCAAGAAGGGCTGCTTTATCTTTAACTATACAAAGGAGTCAATTTAAGAAAGGCTGGAGACTGTACAATAGGCATATAAGCCTTTATATGTTCTGAAGGCAAAAAGGGATGCAAAATGGGCTACTTGCTCAATATGTAGTGATTTTCCGACTCTCTTGTTTATAGTTTTCTACATCACATAATGTTCTAAAGCAAATAAATTGGGCAATGATGGTGAATAGGAAGTTGAGAAGAGGTTCACAGTGTTTTAAATATATATATATAAAATCTATAGCTGCTAAGCATAAAAGCCACAAATATTAGAAAACAAAGTACTTAACACTTTGTTTTTGTCTAATATATAATTATAGGCTGGTGTAAAGGAACATTAGCTAAGAAGATGATGCACAGAGTCTCATTATACCCACAAGTGCATTCACCAATGAGTCACAGAAGAAAATTAGCTAGAAATTTAAGGGAATCCTCATAAATATATATTTATCATATTTAAGGTGTAGGGATTTTGAGGTATTTTATGACAAGAGCTAAAATCGTGTCCTACAATTCTTTTCAAAGTATTTTTCAATTACAGGAAGTCCCCAAGTTATGAACAAGATAGGTTCTGTAGGTTTGTTCTTAAACTGAATTAGTATGTAAGTTGGAAGAGGTACATTTTTAAGAGTAACTCCAGATAATATATATATAGAGAGAGAGAAAGGCGGGGGGGGGGGGGGGGCTTTTAATAGCATAGTAATGGTAAAGGTTTCCACTTGACATTAAGTCTAGTCGTGTCCGACTCTGGGGGGTGATGCTCATCTCCATTTCTAAGCCAAAGAGCGGGTCCACAGATAGCACTCCATGACTACATGGAGCGCCGTTGCCTTCATGTCAGAGCAGTGCCTATTGATCTACTCACATTTGCATGTTTTCGAACTGCTAGTTTTGCAGAAGCTGGAGCTAATAGTGGGACCTCATTCTGCTTCCTGGATTCGAACCACTGACCTTTTGGTCAGCAAGTTCAGCAGCTCAGCAGTTTAACCTGCTGTGCCACCTATGGATAGCATAGGAAAGGTTAACATCCCTGTTCTGTTTGTTTTGCTGTCTGTGCCCCTGTTCAGAAGATTTCACCTCACTTTCTGTCCCTGTGAAAATTGGATTTTGAAAAATTTGGCTTGTTGTGGAAACAAAGATTGGTGATAAATCTTCCGTGGAGATACATTTTCCCCATGGTAACTCTTTTCAGGGGTTAATTTCCCTTCCGATGGGTAGATTTTTCTCAGTTCCTGTTATCCCACCTTTGTCTTTAACCATAACTTGTTTGTAAGTCAAATGTTTGTAACTCAGGGACTGCCTGTACAGGCAAAGGCATCTTGAAGCCTAGGTCAGTCTGCAAATGGGAGATTGGCATACTTTTAATTTCATTACAGTGTGGAAGCCACTATCATAGTTTCATCCCATTTTCGGTAGCAATGTCTAAAACCACACACTGGTAGGGCTAATTTCATGGATCTTCCTTGGACAATTAGCACAACCAGCCCTGTCATCAGTACAGTGTTAGGCTTTCATGTGATATCTCACTGGTTTGTGACTACACCACAGGAAAGTAGCTCCAGTATCCAATTAAGAAGCACTGAACTGACTCATAACGGGCTTGAAGACTAAGCAAGGAAAACAACACAATATGGGGTCTTATGTATATTGGACACTTAGCAGGGTTGGGTAGTGTGATCTAGCTAGATCTATTCTTGCAGAATTAAAAGGGAACTTATTAAAATCTTTAAATGAAACATTTCAACAAATGTACACACTCAAAAATTATTTGAGTTCTTACCTTATTACTGAAAAATTTGAATATGTGTAACCTATATGTAAATTACACATATGTTGTGGAAACGGCCACAGTGACTTTGAAAAGAGTCAACTCATCTCTATTTAGACACCTAGTACACATGTAGCCGGTCCCACAATGATTTCTATAGTTTGGAAGTGGGATGGTTTTGGCAACATCTGAGGATTAATGAGAAGCAAAATCTCCACCAAAACAGTGGAAGAAGAAAGCCATTCAAATAAAACAAAGAGGGAAACTCTTGGCACAATGTGATATGTAACTCTTAACACAGAGGTCTATTCTAATTCATTTGCAATTAAAAGAATAAGCCATCATTTACCAAGGTAGTGTAAAATTGCCATCCAACAGAATCCAAACCTGGAAACATAATTTTTAAATCTCTTACAGTGAAACATGGGAAATAATATATCATGTGTACAATTTAGGTTATGACCCTGGAAGACTTACCGGAGACATCAAAGAGGTTGAAGAGGTAATATCTATGACTAGTGGGTCAAATGTTTGCATGTCTGTTACATCATAGCTGGGATCTATCTGTTGAAAATAAGAAGTGAGGATATTATTCAAAATGGGCACAGAACAGAACCCTCAAAAATTGCATATGGTGAGATAATATATACTGCTAGCAAACTATTTAAGTACACACTATAATTTAAGAAAATGTTTTTAATCCATTTAGTAGCAATGAATATACCCATTGGTTCATATTTGTAATTTGCTTCTCCAGAAGATGCATGGACAACCATTATTTTGTACCCATGCTCTCAGATAAACTGGACTTTCAAAGTGTTTAAAATTGTAACCTATTGGTGTGCTGGGTATACCACTTGCATTTTATGGCTACTATAATACATCTTAAATGAATACTGGTGTTAGCCATTTTAAAACCATTTTAATGTAATTGTATCATAATTAGCTTTATGGTATATGTTGTAATGTTTTATAAATGTTGTTTACTATGTCTTATTGGATTTTTTTTATGATTTTCATCTCGATGAATAATTCTTTGTTGTAAGTTTACTGTTGTTTCTGTGCATCACCTTGTATTATTTTGATGTGTTTGTGTTCATTTCAGGCACTAAATGTTTGCCTTTTGTTTTGTGTCTGTAAACCGCCCTGAATCCCTTTGGGGAGAGAGGGTGGTCTAGAAATAAAGTGTTGTTGTTGTATAATTCTTACTAAGAGAGCAGAACACCCAGAAATCACTGCTGTGTGAATGAAACACTGCAAATAATATCTGGATTTTCCAGAGATTGTTATTTAGGGATTTTTTTTTAATACACAAGGAGATCAGCTGGGAAGAGTCAGTCCTTAAGAGTACCAGAAACAGTACAGTTAATGATGCTCAATGAAGCTCATGAAAGAGCAGGAGACCATGGACTGTATCTGGAGCAGAAACAAATTGCTATGAAACACGTCTGAATTATTAATGGAAAAAATATTTAGAATGACTTCTGGTAGAAATTAGCTAGAAAATATATTTAAAACAAACAGGAAATTATGCGAAATTCTTTAAAATGCATCTAGATGCCAATTAAACATAGATAACATCATGGCATTAAATATCTCTTTCTTCTCCATCCATGTTTTTAAAAGTCTGGCAGAATAAAAGTTTGAATATCTACAATTAGCTTTGCACCATAGGCGCTATTCTATCTTAGAAGGCTACATTCTATCTGTTCTATCTCGATTTATGGACATGGAGTTAGGCTCCCAAGTTGTTTTCTTTTTCAGCAGCTGCTCCTCAAAAGTATTTCCACTATCTTCCATATAACCATATTCAAAACTATTTTACGGAATTTAAACATTTATTTTTTAGGTAGTTTTTTAAATTATTGCTGCAAGGTAACATTTTCTTGTAGCCCATCAAATATGTTTGTTTATCCTCATGTATATAACAAAACGGAATCAAAACTATGTGAAGTATGACATTTTCAATGTTCAAAAGGGTACTCAATTGAAAATCCTATTTCATAGTAGGCTGGTTTCTGATGTACATTAAAATCCTGAAATTGTAGTGCCATCTAGTGCAAAGTAGAAGTCATTAAAATGTACACTGATTTATATTCCAAATACTATCATATACTTGCAAACAGTACCATACATAACAATATAATACTAACATGCATTAAGGTGTATTATTATTATTATTATTGCATTTGTTTTATTGTTATTTTATTATTTAAACCTCTCTTGTGTTTAAACACTTTCAAGTCAATTATGTTTTAATTGTTTTATTCCATACTATTATTATCTCTTTACTCTTATTTTAACTAAAATTATTTTCAATCTCTGGTGTCTTAATATTGTAATGTATTGTGTTATTACTTGCACTTTTTATTTTATTGACCTACTGAAAGTTGTAGTCCTGGGAAAAAAAAGAGATGACATAAACATCTACCCTGTGGGTCATCAGTAACTTCCTAATGTTTCCTGACATAGTAGCATGTAAATAGATATTTTCTGCATGGAACCCGGGATACATGAAAAAGGGATCTCCAAACTAAGACCGCCAGGCCAGATACAGCCCTCCAAGATCAGTTACCTGGCTCCCGCCTTAAACTTAAAACTTAGGGTTGCCCTAAGTCTGAAATAACTTGAAGGCATGCTACAACAACAATCTTAATTAACTTGACTATCTCATCAGCCAAAACAAGGTCCCCGCTTCTCATTGAAATATTGGTAACTTTATGCTGGTTAAAATTGTTCTTCATTTTAAATATTCTATTGTTCTTTCATAATTTTTGGACTACAAATATGATATGTGCACAGGAATTTGTTCATGTTTTTTTTTTCAAACTATAGACCAGCCCACTAACAGTCTGAGGGATTGTGAACTGGCCCTCTGCTTAAAAACTTTGAGGATAAACAAACTAATTAATTTCCCTGAAAGCTACTGTCACTGCTGTGTGAATGAAACACTGCAAATAATATCTGGATTTTGCAAAGATTGTTATTTAGGGATTTATAATTTAGCCCACCTGTATGAGATAATTTTTATTCATTTGTTTCCAAATACAGTCGTCCCCATCCCTTTCCCAATTTCTGGGTTTGCTTTGGCAGATTTGATTATTCACAGATTTGATTAATATGGTATCTCCAGGATTCTTTTGTGCAATTTTATGGACAACTTTGATGGAGACTGACCACTGAGTTGCACTGGAGGACTTATAGATTCTTTGATAGGAGTTCACTTGAATTAAAACTGTTTTTCTAAAATGTGTGGGTTTTTTACTTTTGCAAGAGTTATGTGTCAGCAATCCCAGCCATTATCTTTGTGAAAATCATGGCACACGTGTTTGTAGCTTCACTTCCCTAAGACTGATTCATAGACATAAAAACATTTGTTGTGAGTAGGCCTGAATGATAATGGTAATTGTATCACTGAAGAAGGTAACTGTGAAGTAACTGTACAAAAATTTACTATTTTTCAATTCAGGAAATACTAAACTCAAAATACAAGAAACATTCTGTTGAGTCTGCAAAATAACAACAACAACAACAATGTATTTATTACCCGCCTCTCCTTTTGTCTCAAGGCAGGGTACAACATAGCTAAACACATCTATAAAATCATATATTAAAACATAGTTAATTATGCAACCATAAAAGCATATATTAAAACATACACATATTGAAATACCTGAGAAAAAACACAATAAACAGAATGTGATTTAAAAGTCATAGCTTAATGATTAATTCTATGAATCTTTTATTGAAGTGATAGCAAATTAGGTTTTTTTTTCCACTTAAAATGTTCTAAGACTAGTTTATTACTTTTGTCTATCACTGTCATCTAGACATCCTGAGCTAGAAGAGGTAGATCTTGAAAATTATCAGAGTACTCATTTTCTAAATGCCTTTCCTCATATGGACAAAGTAACACAAGAGGGAGATAATCATACAGTTTAGCTGAAATTGCTGAAACATTTCAATAAGGTAGAAATCATGCTCAGTGAGTAGAGTATGTTCACTGCTGGGGGGGGGGATAGAATATAATACTAGCTAGCTAAACAACAAAAGATAAAAATGTTTACCTCTATGGATTTTGATTTTGCATCATGACGATGAGGAGATCTTGGGTAAATATCAAGAAGGTGAGGAGGATCAACAATACGTGTTTTTTGCATATGTTTTTTGAGCATTTTCTTATATTCAAATGCATCAAAATTTGTTTTCCATAGCAATACCTGTAATCAGTAAAAAAATTAATGCACACTTCAAAAATGTAAGTGTCTTCATTTTGTAAAAAGAAACAACACTATCTATTAAATTATGAAGGTATCTTGTGTTATTTGACTATCAACAAGGACTAACTAGTTAAAACTGAAATTAATTTTAACAAGACTCTTGTAGGCTAACGGCAAACAGAAGAAAAATGATTATGATTTAGATGTCTTTTCAGGTATACATGTGTTTTCATGTTAAATATTCAAAACTTAACAAACCTGTGCATCTGTACCACCAGAGGCAAATGTTTCCCCACCTTTCGAAAAAGCTGCAGAAAGGACAGGCCCCTAATTGAAAAACACAGATGGTTTTTAAAAAAGGCAATATATAAGCTTCCAGAAGTTTTCAACTTTTGTCCCTTTTTAAGATGTGGTGTTCATGTTCTGTCCTATGAAATTCTACTCCATTCTATCCTCACTTCTAACTAAAAGGATATTTAGAATTGAGCATGGGAAATTTGGGAGTATGATAAATATGCTGAAAATCCCACTCTGTGATATGAATTTTCATACCCCCGAACACATCTGAACCATGGAACACATCTCACCATGCTAAAACAGTGGATGTGGCTCTTAATGAGACATGTCGCATTATCACAGGATGTCTACACCCTACACCACTGGAGAAATTATACTGTTTAGCCGGTGGAAAGTAGCAGCCAATAATGGAGGGACCAAGGCAGTGACCTCTCCGGCCCATCCTGTTTGTATATCAGCCAGCACCTTAAATCAAGAAATAGTTTTCTGAGCTCTACAGAGATACTCGCAAAAATACCTCAACAAGTAAGAGTCCAAAAGTGGCAGGCTAAAACCCGGAACCTCAAACCATGGCTGATACCAAATGAGAGACTCCCCCCTGGGCACACAGAAGACTGGGTGACTTGGAAGGCGCTGAACAGACTACACTCTGGCCCATGAGATCTAGAGCCAATCTTAAGAAATGGGGTCACAAAGCAGAGTCCCTGACATGCGAATGTGGAGAAGAGCAAACCACAGGCCACCTATTATAATGCAGTATGAGCCCTGCCACATGCACAATGGAGGATCTTCTTATAGCAACACCAGTAGCTAGATACTGGTCAAATGACATTTAGTATAATGCCAAGTTTTTTAAACGTCGTGTGTTTTTAATACATTACAAATGTACCCTTGGTTTGCTTCTGATATGATAAATAAATAATATGAATTTTCAAGGTGTTATGATATATTTAGAGTTACTTTGCAAATTACCTTGATAAAATGGATAAACTAGAAAACTGAAGAGAATTAACAGAAGGCAATTAGAGAGAAATATAAAAAAATACATTTAGGTACAAAAACAAATGCAGAGGAGCTATAGGATGAGTTATATATGGCTCAGAAGATCTACAATCAAAGAGGACTTTCTGATTGCTGTTGATTGTAAGTTGAATATCAGCCAAGACTGTGATGCTGCAGTCAATGCTATTTTAGCCTGCATTAATAGAAGCATAGTTTCCAAGTTGAGGAAAGTAATAATCATGTTACATTATATACTGGTCAGTACTGTATACTTGTGTGTATCTACAAATACATTGAGTTGGACACATTATGAACACAGTATTTGTTCAATGTCACAGGATGTACTCAAGTCATACTTTTTGCATTACAATTAATTAGGGACAAAGGAATGACCTTAATACAGACAGTCCCTGAGTTACAAACATCTGATTTGCAAACAACTCATAGTTAAGAACAAGGGTTAGATACAAGAAGATAACAAGTGAGAGAAATCTACCCCTCAGAAGGGAAATTCACTCCTGAAAGAGTTATCATGGGGAAAAGGTGTCTCTACTGAAGCTTTATCGCCAATTCTTATTTCCACAACAAGTCACATTTTTCAAAATCCAGTTCTCACAGGGACAGAAAGTGAGGTGAAATCTTCTGAATAGGGACACATTCAGCAAAACAAACACAACAAGGGTGTTAACCCTTCCCTATGCTATATTTTGACTGGAGTTACACTTAAAAATGTACCTGTTCTGACTAAAATACAAATTCAGCTTAAGAACAAATATACAGAACCTATCTTGTTCGCAACTTGGGACTAACCTGTAAAAGGAATTAGCAATACACAAAGTACAAGACAGAAGAGATAACACCATTTTACCTTATGTCCATGAAGGGTATATAAAAGTCTTCCTCCTAAAAGATCCATAATCTTAAGGGTACCATCATTCGAAGCCGTGATGAGATAGTTGCCAGAAGGATGGAAAGATACATAGTTGACACCAGCCCTGTGAACTTATGTAAGGAAAAGTAATTCAGGTATTTATTCCCGATATTTCTGTCAATATAATCATCAATAGTTCAATCTTAAGAATACTTATTCAGAAGTGTTCTATTGTTTACAATGAGACTTGGCTTCTATATAAGCATGTACAGAACTGCAGCTAAAAGCTAATTTGATTCCTAAATACCATTTCCTTTCTACTGAGAAACACTTTCCAGTTTGATACTTAAGCTGTCATGTCTCCTTCTGAAGTCTCCCATGTACCTCAAAACTTATTCTGAGTGGTCTGGAGACCTTCTGAAATAAGGGTATATGGTGTGTTTCTTGGATTTTTATTGGAAGAAGAGTGATCTAAATTAATTGCCTATTTAGATCCTGGCCTGTCTCCAGCTACTCTGACCTACTGTCATTCTTTTAAATTGCTACATTTCCACTTTTAACTATTCCTATGCCACTCTATGAAAATATATCTCCTTCTCTTTCAACTGCAGTATTTTAATACTGGTTTCTCTGTGGCTGGGAAAACCAATCTCTTCTTTAATAAAAGGTAAATGTTTCCCCTGACATTAAGTTCTAGTCATATCCAACTCTGAGGGGTGGCGCTCCTCTCAATTTCTAAGCCGAAGAGCCCACATTGTCCATAGACACCTCCAAGGTCATGTGGCCAGCATGACTGCATGGAGCGCCGTTACCTTCCTGAGGAAGCGGTATGTATTGATCTATTCACATTTACATGTTTCTGAACGGCTAGGTGGGCCTTACAGCGGGAGCTCACCCCACTCCCCAGATTTCAACCGCTAACCTTTTGGTCAGCAAGTTCAGCAGCTCAGCAGTTTAACCCGCTTCACCACCAGGGAGGCTTTCTTTAATATTTATAATTAAATCACCATATATGATATATGATAGGCCAAGATATCTACTGTGAATTCAGTTGCAAGGAACTGCTTCGCTTTGTTCGATATGTTCATCCTCTGACTTTACCAGGGTTAACAGAACTGTACAAATGGATGGTTCCAAAGAATAAAAAACACAAGACCATTAATAGTTAAAATACTAAGGTAAGGAGGTTATATAATGTCAGCGTTTAAGGTGAAAGTGTAGAGTTGGAGCTTAATGGCATACAATTTGCATCCAGAACCATTTAAGCCAGCCACAGTTTTGGACAACAAGGTAAGTTATTCATGTCCATGGGATCCTAAATACTCACAAATGGTCCCTAAAGCCTCTCGAAGGTAAAGGACTTTCTGATTGGCAGGCGCACAAGATGGTTTCAGAGCAGGAGCTGGTGCCTTTCCATATCTCATAATTTGGATTAAGTCTCTACTATCTCTGAACTACTTATGGGCACTAAGGGATGATTGTCAAAACTGCCGGTTCATTTAACTCTCATTAAGAAAAAGATTTCAGGAAATAACAGAACATATGGGAGCAGTGAGGAGAACTGCCAACACATCCTTAGGAACAGCTGGGGAGGGAAGGAAGTTGAGTGAGACGGATGAATTGGCTGGAAGGAAAATGTGAGAGTTCCTAAATCATGCATTAACATTTGATGGAGGAGTTTCTGCAAGAATGGCCCTTTTTACGATAAATAAAGGAACACTATTCAATTTCTAGTTTCCAAGATGAAAATAACATTCTTAAATCTGTCTCATCAGATTTAGAACTGATATGATCAGATTCAAAAGTTTAATTATTTTTCAGCAGAACCCTAGACAGCAGTAGACAAATTTAAAGGGTAAGCAATGCTTTAATGGGATAAACATGGGAATTTTTCAGACACTACACAATACCACAAGATTTTAACATCTTTAACAAATAGCTTTAATTTTCTGAAAGTCTATGATTTCTTTGCACCAATCCAGAAAGAGGACGGCGTCATTTTTAGATAACCACAATGTGGAAGTCTGGATCCTGGTAACAACCAAATACAAAAAAGACGTTGCACATAAAAACAACAACTTCTTTTCTATGTTAATCTGGCAGCATCCTGTTTAGGAAGACAATGAGTTTGAGATTATAGAGAAACTTTGCTGCCATCTAGTGGTTTAAAATAGTAATTCCAATGGGTTATATTATAAGGACAGGTAGTTATAACTAAATCCTCAAAACACATTTGTGCAACCCTCCAATTTATTAAAATTATACACAACAAAATTCAGACTAACATCTCAGTCTGTGATGAGAATCTACAACAATGGTTTTGTTATTATCAATTCCTACATTCCTACTATTTGAACATATGCTTTATGCTACAACACTTTTACTACTATTTAGATTCATTACAATGACCTAACATAAGGGGAAATTGTTTAAAATGGGTAACATAAATTATATACCGCATATACTCGAGTATAAGCTGAGTTTTTCAGCCCTTTTGTTAGGCTGAAAGAAGCCCATCTCGGCTTTTACTTAAGTCAAGGTTATTTATTATTTTACTTTGTTGTTGTTGTTATTATTATTATTATTATTATTACATTTATTATTTTATTCGACTATTTATTATTACATTTACATTATTTTACTCTAATTGTTATTACTGCATTTATTACTTTTTTCTATTTATTTTTATTTTATTACATTTTCATTTTACTGTATTATTATTATTATTATTATTATTACTACATTTATTATTCTACTCTATTTGTTATTATTACATTTCCATTATTTTACTCTATTATTTTTATTACATTTATTATTTTCCTGTCTTTATTATTGGAAGGATACATAAGCACATTTAGATTGAAGAAAGTTTGAATAATGATTTAATCAGAGTTTGAAGTCTTATCTTAAATTACAGTTTTATGTAAATATTTAAAAACATTTAACCTGCTGATGCCTCAATTAATGTAATTTTATTGGTATCTATTTTATCTTGAAATTTCCCAATAGCTACTGCACTTCTCACCCTCAGCTTATACTCAAGTCAATACGTTTTCCCAGTTTTTTGTGCTAAATTAGGTACCTCGGCTTATATTCAGGTTGGCTTATACTTGAGTATATATAGGTAATTACATATTGAAGCACTGCCAAATGTTACTAAAGCAGACCATTTTTGAAATACCAGTTGAAAAAATGGCTCTCTTCAGGATGCTTGACAGGTCTGTGAAATAAATGAAATTATAATCAGAGGCTTCCCACATTTATTTCCTAAGATTTGTATTAGCTTTCAGACAAATTACAAGTTGGGGAGGATGGGAAAGATTGAGAGACAAAGACTCCATTTACACTGACCATTTAATGTAGTTTGGAACTAGATTCAAACTGCAGTGGCCAGACAACAAACTCCCAGAAAAGCATGACAGCAAACCCTTATTGTGAAGCAATGCTCTGTGCTTTGTGTAATTACCCTCCATACTTCAAATTGGTTCCATAATCCTGTTTTTGCCTGCACAGCAAAATCACTTTCTTCAATACCAGTTTGAAACTGCACAAAATGGTCAGTGAACATGGGACCTGAAAAAGAGCTTCTGTCACCTTGAACAGAATATACAATTACCTCGGTGCTGCTGCAATAATTTATTTATTCTAATATCCCAGATCTTCACTGTATGATCTGAACCTGCACAAGCTATGCATGTACCATCAGGACTGAAATCTGCATAGTTTGTGAATCTGGAAAAAAAACAATGGGTTGTCACTGTGAAAATGCAATGTCATCCTTTCCACTTAGTTTTTCTAAGCTTAAAAATTGAATAGGTTTTATTTTCTATTCTAGCTGCTTTGCAGATATCAACAGGTTCTTGCCAAATTGAATCACAATAGTTCTTGTGGGTTTTTTCGGGCTATATGGCCATGTTCTAGAGGCATTTCTCCTGACGTTTCGCCTGCATCTATGGCAAGCTTCCTCAGAGGGTGAGAATGCAGATGCAGGCGAAACGTCAGGAGAAATGCCTCTAGAACATGGCCATATAGCCCGAAAAAACCCACAAGAACTGAGTGATTCCGGCCATGAAAGCCTTCGACAATACATTGAATCACAATAGTTTTGCCTTTCCCTTATGATCACCTACTGGCATCCTTTTTTCTTGCCCAAGTACTGCTTACTAGTCATGGGCCCAATTTTTTCCCATTCTTTTCATTTGTGTTCCTGTTTTATTCCATCCATTCGGATGGCATGAAATGGAAAGGCCCCTCCTGAAATGAAAATGTAATCGATACAAAGGCAGGTGGGCCTGCTTTTCAGAAGGATTGCGTGGGGCCTGGCAGGACCTGCAGTTGAGCACCGAGTAAGGAGCGCTCCTTACCCTGCGCTTGGCTGCAGGCTCTGCCAGACCCAGGAACATAGGCAAGGAACCCTCCACCTGTAGGTCCAAAGCACACCCAGGCCTTACAGGACCTGCAGCTGAGTGCCGAGTAAGGAGCGCTCCTTATTCGATGCTCAGCTGCAGGCCCTGCCAGGCCCAGGTGCGTAGGGCTAAATCCTGCACCCATAGGCCCGGGCGCTTTGGGCCTACAGGTGAAGTCCCCCCCCCCCCCCTGCAATAATGGACCAAAAGAAAACTGATATTTAGGCCCTGGAAACGAAAAACAAATATCTAACCTTCCAATTTCGGGAGGCTCAGAACTAAGATGGATCGGGGGGGGGGGGGGCACCAAAAGCCGGGACACAAAACGAATCAAGGTAAGTATCGAATGCACATGACTACTGCTTACCCATCATGATCTATTATACTATCAATGCAGGTCTTGTTCCTTATATCCCAGACTTTAACAGTTTTATCTTCACTGCAAGATATTATTAATCTTCCATCTGGTGAGTATCTGAAAAGGGAAGTACACACACACACATATATTTTAAAAATTCACAACTACTGGTGGTACAGAAGAATGCAAGACAAAAGAGGGGCATGCAAGCTATTGAAAAGACTAGTTTAATTCATGTCAGTTATGTCAGTGAGGTCTCCTTATGCTACATGGTTTTCTACTGTTTATAGTAGAGAAGCAATTTTTTGTAATTTATATCCATTACTAGTTTGAAACAATGTATTGTCGAAGGCTTTCATGGCTGGAATCACTCAGTTCTTGTGGGTTTTTTCGGGCTATATGGCCATGTTTTAGAGGCATTTCTCCTGACGTTTCGCCTGGATCTATGGCAAGCATCCTCAGAGGTGAGATCTGCTGGAACTGGGGGGAAAGGGGTTTATATATCTGTGGAATGACCAGGGTGAGACAAAGGGCTTTTGTAAGTTGGGCTAGATGTCTACTCTACAGGCCAATGGATATTCCACCTCAGACATCAGAAGAGCTGCAAGACCAAGAACAAGCCACTAGAGTCAAGATGAAGATCCACCCAGAGGAAAAGTGTTCCTGCCATACATCAAGGGAACCACTGACCGCATAGGGAAGCTGATGAGGAAACACAACATACAAACAATCTACAAACCCACCAAGAAAATCCAACAAATGCTACGTTCAGCAAAGGACAAGAGGGATCCTCTCACCTCTGCAGGAGTCTACCGTATACCATGCAGCTGTGGACAAGTCTACATAGGGACCACCAAACGCAGCGCCCAAACAAGAATCCAGGAACATGAAAGGCACTGCAGACTACTCCAACCAGAGAAATCAACCATAGCAGAGCATCTGATTAACCAACTTGGACACAGCATTTTATTTGAGAACACAAAAATGCTGGACCACTCTCACAACCACCATGTCAGACTACACAGAGAAGCCATTCAAATCCACAAACATGTGGACAATTTCAACAGAAAGGAAGAAACCATGAAAATGAACAAAATCTGGCTACCAGTATTAAAAAATTCTAAAATTGCAACAGCAAAAACAGCAGAGAGAAAAACAGGCAGGGACATCTAATCACCTTTCAAGAAGAGTTTGCTCCAGACACAGTCAGCCCATTGTATGCTAATCAAGGTGGTCAGTTGAAAGATTCACACCTAGCCCAACTTACAAAAGCCCTTTGTCTCACCCTGGTCATTCCACAGATATATAAAACCCTTTTTTCCCAGCTCCAGCAGACCTCACCTCTGAGGATGCCTGCCATAGATGCAGGCGAAACGTCAGGAGAAATGCCTCTAGAACATGGCCATATAGCCCGAAAAAACCCACAAGAACTGAGTTTGAAACAATTTCACACACTTAAGATAAGAAAAGTAATTATTTACCAGAAGTGTAATTTAGTAAATTTCTATATAGCCTGAATACAACAATGGAATTATTCGGACCAGATGGAAGACCCGTGGTTTCAGATGAGTTGTTGTATCAGTGAACCTTTTCTCCTTTCTTTGGGGCCAATTAATGAAGCAACAGAAAAGAAGACTATCTGCAAACTTAGTAGAAGCACAAGAACTTTTCAAATTCAAAAAGGAAAGGTATACAAACACTCACTTGGCACAGCTCACCCAGTGTGTATGTTGGGATAAGGTAAACAAAAGGTTTTGTCTGTAAATACTCCACACTTTTACTGACTTATCATTGGATGCAGTAACGAGAAACTGACTGTCATGTGAGAAGTTCACACTGCGGACTGTTGCAGTATGGCCTTTCAATGGTGTAGATTCGCCATGACTGCAAAATGGAAAAAGAAAACAAACATAATAAAAGGAGAGTAATAAATATTGCAGGCTAATCTGTCTTTTTCTCAACTTGCTTAAAGACAACATAAACCTTTCTAATCCAGTCAGTGTGCTTCTCTGCATAATCTGACACCTTTTCCCCAAAGACCAGATGTACCCTGTTTCCTTGAAAATAAGACATCCCTTGAAAATAAGACCTAGAGGTTTCGCTGAATTGCTAAATATAAGGCCTCCCCGGAAAGTAAGACCCAGCAAAGTTTTTGTTTGGAAGCATGCTCCCCCTGGTGGCCGGAAGCTGCAATACCGTCCCTGCTGTACAAGTGGTCTGGGAAGTGCTGTGGGAGATCATTACAGTCTCCAGACAGTATGTGGGAGCTAGGTACTTTACAGGCCTTATTTTTTGTGGCCCTGTGTGTGAGGGCCAGTATATTTATTATGCACTGACAACGACTGTACAGTATATAATAAAATGTTCATTTTTTGTTCAACAATAAATGTGAATTATTCCTGAAAATAAGACCTAGCACATCTTTGGAAGCAAATATTAATATAAGACACTGTCTTATTTTTGGGGAAACAAGGTACCTAGTTTGATCAGGAATAGTCTGACCATGCAAGTGTGTGTGCAAGGGATTATGAGGGCCTCAGGAGTTTCTGGGGGCATTATATATTCCTACCTCATCATAGACTATGACTGGACCAAATATATGTATATTGAGAGTCAAAGAACTACATTTATTTATTTATTTACTATATTTATATAGTGCCTTTCTCACCCCTGAGGGGACTCAAGGCAGTTTACAACATACTAATGGTAAAATTCAATGCCAACATACACGTAAAAATCATAATAACTAAATAGTAGCATATAACTATTAATTAAAATAATTAAAACCATCAAACATAAGACATAAACAACATTTAAACATCCTAGTATAAATATTAAAATGACATGGTACAAATCTTTCTCTTTTCTTCCTGTTTTAGACTCTTCCCATCTTTCTCAAAAATACTATTGTAGGGCAGGGATGATGCTAGAAAGAAAAAAAACCTACAGGCCACCAAATAACTTTTAGGATACCAGATAAAGATATTTTACAGCCCTTGTTCAAATGCCGTGTTAAATTGCACCCGTGTTATGGGGAGAGAGATAAAACTAAAAGCACAAACTTTGAGCCTATAGCTGTAGCTATATTTTTATACAACTGAACAAACTTGATTAAAGGATTACAAGTAGACAGGTATTAAAAAAGAATATTCTTCAGTATTGCACAAAAACACTGTACAAATAATTATTCTGATCTGCAATTAATAATATCCCAAGGATCAGAGAGTACTGTGTAAATATTAAAAACAAATACAGCTCCCTGAAAATCAATCTTGTCTTATTTTTGCAAGTCTAGCTAAAAATCAACAGAGAGGTGTACAGAAAACTACTGGCACAGAAAGGAATAGTTTGCTTCTTGTTCACATGAAAGAAAGATAAACTGTAGAGCTACTGCAAGCCTATTTAGATACTATCATATGTCTCTCTATTATACGGTGGAGCCCTCAATGGTGCAGCAGGTTAAACCACTGAGCTGTTGAATTTGCAGACTGAAAGGCCAGCAATTCAAATCTGGGGAGTGGGATGAGCTCCCGCTGTTAGACCTAGCTTCTGCCAACCTAGCAGTTTGAAAACATGCAAATGTGAATAGATCAATAGGTACTGTTCCAGTGGGAAGGTAACGGTGCTCCATACAGTCATGCTGGCCACATAACCTTTGAGGTGTCTATGAACAACGCCCTTTCTTCGGCTTAGAAATGGAGATGAGAACCACCCAGGAGTTGGACACAACTAGACTTAATGTCAAGGGGAAACCTTTACCTTAACTTTAGTATAGGGTAGGTTTTAACGTCTAGTATATCAAGCCTATATGAAATAATCAACTGGTTAGTTTGATAATTAAAATCCCAAATTCCAAGATTGCATTCAGTACAGTATAATCTACCATTTAATTTTTTTGTAAAAGGGAAGGAACCAGCAAGAATCAATAAAAGTTACATTTTCAATAGGCTTGTGCACAGATTCTATTTGGCCAGTTCCCTTAGGCTAATCCGGTTGGTCCGGCTTGTTGGCTGGCCATAACGGAAAGGACTCAGCCTCCATCATGTTTTTGGCTGCAACAAAACAGTGTCTGTCAAAAACCGGCTGCTTTTGGTTATAAGTGGTGTGCGGGAGGCAGCTGCTAGAAGGAAAAGTGTGAGGGGCAAAAAAGGCACCACTCCAGGACCTGCAAACCAAGAAAAATGAGAGGCCTTTTTAAAGGAAGCCCAGGGTAGGATAGTTCCAGGTTGATTGCTCTTTCTTCTGTGAGAAGTGGGGAAGCCTCCTTAAAATGCCTTGGAAAGTTGCGTGCTGCAGGGAGAATGCTGCATGTGCCTGCAGTGCCTGTCTCTTCTAGAGTAGAAACAGCTTTAACTAAGCATTAAACCCGGTGTCCTCTACAACAGAAGGTAAAGGATCGCAGAAAGAGTGGTCCTCCTGAACCTGAGAGGTTCCCGAAAAACAGATTGGGACCCCCCATCGAAATCAGGACCTCAAAATTGATTGCAGTTTACCAGGATTGCATAAGCCTAATTTTAAAGCATCTTTAGATCACAGAACCTTAAGATCCTAAGACCAAAATATCAATATCACATTTGTAAATAAAGAGTTACAGCTCAGCTGAAGTAAATTCTGTAGATGAAAGTAAAAGTGACTTTATCTGTCCCTGCTACAGGGACAGAAAAAGTAATAAGATGCCCTACATTTAGCCATACTTTCAGAAGTGGTGCCACTGAAAAGCACAGAGAGCAAAAATCTTAAGGTTTCAGCACTACTTACATACAAGGAATCCACAGCCTTGCTGTCCTGTCTTGAGAAGCAGAAGCCAGCAAGTGTCCATCTGGTGAAAACTGTACACATGTTACACCTTCTACATGGCCCACAAATCTGAAGGCTCTGGAGTTTGGCCTCAAATTCCATATCATAAGAAATCTATCTAAGGAAGAGGTAGCTGGAAAGAAATAAACACAGATACTAAAAACACAAATGAACTACTGTATCCACACTCTTTGTAAAGGCTGAATATAACTGAATATAAAAGCAGAAACATTTCGATCTGAGAGCTGGGACTATAATTCTGTTCTAAACTCAATTTTGGATTCCCCATTTCGATAAAAACTGGCATGCAAAAAGAATTGCCATTCACATTTCTTGTGCACTTCAATGACAGCAGAAAGAATTGGCCATTTATCTGGTCATGGAGCTTTGGTGGTGAAGACATATCCTGAGTATGATCAAAAATAACTTTGACAAAGGCTTTCATGGCTGGAATCACTGGGTTGTTATTGGTTTATTCGGGCTATATGGCCATGTTTTAGAGGCATTCTCTCCTGACCTTTCGCCTGCATCTATGGCAAGCATCCTCAGAGGTTGTGAGGTCTGTTGGAACTAGAAAAATTGGGTTTATATATCTGTGGAATGTCCAGGGTAGGAGAAAGAAGCAGGGACAACCAATCACCCCTCAACAAAAAATTCCCCCAGGCACTAACAAGGTACTCCAAAAAACTGCCAGGCTATCAAATACTAATCAAGGTGGCTAATTGAAACATTCACCTCCAACAGACAAGAGTTCTTTCTCCCACCCTGGACATTCCACAGATATATAAACCCAATTTTCCTAGTTCCCACAGATCTCACAACCTCTGAGGATGCTTGCCATAGATGTAGGCGAAACGTCAGGAGGGAATGCTTCTAGAACATGGCCATATAGCCTGAAAAAACCTACAACAACCCAAAAATAAAATTGTTAAGTGGTTAGCATGAAGAAATGATTTCAGCATGGCACCAATGAAATGTGGACAGCAGAAAGATGAAAATGATATAACCTTTGCACATTTTGTTAGGCTTAAGTTTGCTGTTGAATATGGTCTGAAAACAATTCCAGAAAAAAGTGTTCTCATTTGAAGAACAATCTTTTCCTTTAACTTTAAAATGATGTAAAAATCTGAAGAGTTTAAAAACCAAATATGACACTCAGGGCAGCACCTGGAGCCTTCTTCCCTTAAGTCTCCAACTGACAAATTCAATTTATAACTTGGTAGAACTGAACCACTTGACCATTGGTGCTTCCCAGAAGAGCTCATACAAATCCCTTTATCCATAAATATTTCCAATGTACTTACCAAGTGCTTTAGTAGTGGGATTGAAGGCAACACAGGTGACTGCGTCTTTGTGACCTTTAAAATTACGGAGCAAGATAGGATCCTCCTGATAGAAAATAACATGCAGCTTTTATTTAGACAGTCACATAATCTGATACCAAAATTAACAGTAAAAGATGTCACTGAATCTTTCAGACTTTAAGGTGTTATGAGACCCTTTGTTGTACAGTGGATCCTTGGTAATCACTGGGGTTTGGTTCCAGAACCTTCTGTGGATACCAAAATCAGTGGATGCTCGAGTCCCATTATACACAATGATGTAGTAAATGTTTGCTTTGGGGATGTTTTAGAATATGAATATATATATATATATATATATATATTCCAAAATAATTTCATTTATAAAATATAAGAAATAGGGAGGGCTACGAGAACAGATAAAAGTAGAGTTTCTTCCATCAGCTTCTAATACAAAAAAAAGTTTCTATAATGTTAAATAAATGAGAAAGAAGAAAGTAGAACAAGTGAGGTTTTGTTTATTTGTGGAATGTCCAGGGTGGAAGAAAGTGCTCTTGTCTGTGTGAGGCAGGTGTGAATGTTGCAATGTTGTGAATATTGGATTCCCCAGGAAGAAAGCAGCCAGGCCTTGAAGTTGCAAGGCCATTCAATGCTAATCAAGGTGGCCAATTGCAACATTCACACTTGCCTCAAGCAGACAAGAGTTCTTTTTCCCACCCTGGATATTCCACAGATATATAAACCTCATTTGTCTGAGTTTCCAACAGACCTCACAACCTCTGAGGAAAACTCACAGCAACCCAGTGATTCCAGCCATTCAAATCTCTGACAACACAAAAAAATGCTATTTTTATAAGAGGGTTGTAATATCCCCTTAGGAATTTCCAAGGGTATAGCGACATTGCTGAATTAATTTGACACCACTGTAACTGACATGGCTTGATTCGACTGAATCATGGGAGTTGTAGTTTGGTGAAGATCTAGCATTATTTTGACAGAGAATGCTAAGTATCTTGCAATATTATAACTCTCATAATTCCACAGGCATTGAGCCATGACAGTTAAAGTGGTGTCAAAACTGCATTAATTTGACAGTGGAGATGCATCCTTTCCTCTTCCAGCATGACTCTATATTCAACTTTTCCTGGAAACATTATCATCACATGGGGGGAGCTAGAAATTCCTAAGGAGAATTGCTTTCATCAAATTTGTGAGTTATCAAATCTGCAAAAAATAAAACCGCAAACGTGGCGGTTAGACAACATAGACAAGAGTCGTGTGCCTTGTAGCAGAACTCTGAAATGTGTTTTCTCATTTAAGCTCCCAAATGGCCATCCACACTGTTGAATGAATGCAATTCAACACCACTTTAACTCAATGCTATGAAATCCTGGGAGATATAGCTTCTGGGGGAAAAGGTCAGTGGGAAGAAGGGAATTTCTTCCTTTCCTTTTCTTCCTAAATGCTTTAACATCCTCCCAAAGGATGCAGAGGGTTTAGTGGGTCTTCTGTGACCTTTATTGGATGGCCCTTGTTGTTGTTCATTCGTTCAGTCGTCTCCGACTCTTCGTGACCTCATGGACCAGCCCACGCCAGAGCTCCCTGTCGGCCGTCACCACCCCCAGCTCCCTCAAGGTCAGTCCAGTCACTTCAAGGATGCCATCCATCCATCTTGCCCTTGGTCGGCCCCTCTTCCTTTTGCCTTCCACTTTCCCCAGCATAATTGTCTTCTCTAGGCTTTCCTGTCTCCTCATGATGTGGCCAAAGTACTTCAACTTTGTCTCTAGTATCCTTCCCTCCAGTGAGCAGTCGGGCTTTATTTCCTGGAGGATGGACTGGTTGGATCTTCTTGCAGTCCAAGGCACTCTCAGAACTTTCCTCCAACACCACAGTTCAAAAGCATCTATCTTCCTTCGCTCAGCCTTCCCTAAGGTCCAGCTCTCACATCCGTAGGTTACTACAGGGAATACCATGGCTTTGACTAGGCGGATCTTTGTTGCCAGTCTGATGTCTCTACTCTTTACTATTTTATCGAGATTGGACATTGCTCTCCTCCCAAGAAGTAAGCGTCTTCTGATTTCCTGGCCACAGTCTGCATCTGCAGTAATCTTTGCACCTAGAAATACAAAGTCTGTCACGGCCTCCACGGTTTCTCCCTCTATTTCCCAGTTGTCAATCATTCTTGTTGCCATAATCTTGGTTTTTTTGACGTTTAGCTGCAACTCGGCTTTTGCGCTTTCTTCTTTCACCTTGATTAGAAGGCTCCTCAGCTCCTCCTCGCTTTCGGCCATCAGAGTGGTGTCATCTGCATATCTGAGGTTGTTAATGTTTCTTCCAGCAATTTTCACCCCAGCTTTGCATTCATCCAGCCCCGCACATCGCATGATGTGTTCTGCATACAAGTTAAAAAGGTTGGGTGAGAGGATGCAGCCTTGCCGTACGCCTTTCCCAATCTTGAACCAGTCTGTTGTTCCGTGGTCAGTTCTGACTGTTGCTACTTGGTTCTTGTACAGATTCCTCAGGAGAGAGACAAGGTGGCTTGGGATGCCCATCCCACTAAGAACTTGCCACAATTTATTATGATCCACACAGTCAAAGGCTTTAGAATAGTCAATGAAGCAGAAGTAGATGTTTTTCTGAAACTCCCTGCCTTTCTCCATTATCCAGCGGATATTGGCAATTTGGTCTCTCGTTCCTCTGCCTTTTCTAAACCCAGCTTGAACATCTGGCAACTCTCGCTCCATGTATTGCTGGAGTCTTCCTTGCAGGATCTTGAGCATTACCTTACTGGCATGAGAAATAAGGGCCACTGTACGGAAGTTTGAGCAGTCTTTCGCATTTCCCTTTTTTGGTATGGGGATATAAGTTGATTTTTTCCAGCCTGATGGCCATTCTTGTGTTTTCCATATTTGCTGGCAAATGGCATGCATCACCTTGACAGCATCATCTTTTAAGATTTTAAACAGTTCAGCTGGGATCCTGTTGTTTCCTGCTGCCTTGTTGTTAGCAATGCTTCTTAAGGCCCATTCCACCTCACTCCTCAGGATGTCTGGTTCTAATTCATTCACCACACCGTCAAAGCTATCCTCAATATTATTATCCTTCCTATACAGATCTTCTGTATAGTCTCGCCACCTTCTCTTGATCTCTTCAGCTTCTGTTAGGTCCCTGCCATCTTTGTTTCTTATCATACCAATTTTTGCCTGAAATTTACCTCCAATGTTTCTAATTTTCTGGAAGAGGTCTCTTGTCCTTCCTATTCTGTTGTCTTCTTCCACTTCCATGCATTGCTTATTTAAAAATAGTTCCTTATCTCTTCTGGCTAACCTCTGGAATTGCGCATTTAACTGGGCATATCTCCCCTTATCCCTGTTTCCTTTTGCTTTCCTCCTTTCTTGGGCTACTTCCAGTGTCTCAGCAGACAACCATTTTGCCTTCTTGGTTTTCTTTTTCTTTGGGACGTACTTTGTTGCTGCCTCCTGAACAATGTCTCGGACTTCTGTCCATAGTTCTTCTGGGACTCTGTTTACTAAATCTAGTCCTTCAAATCTGTTCTTCACTTCCACTGTATATTCGCTAGGAATGTTAGTGAGATCATATCTAACTGGTCTGTGTATTTTCCCTGATCTCTTTAGTTTAATTCTAAATTGGGCAATAAGAAGTTCGTGATCTGAGCTACAGTCAGCCCCAGGTCTTGTTTTCACCGACTGGATGGATGTCCGCCACCTTTGGCTGCAAAGGATGTAGTCAATCTGATTTCGGTGTTGACCGTCTGGAGAGGTCCATGTGTAAAGCCGTCTTTTAGGTTGTTGGAAGAGAATATTCGTTATACACAGCGAGTTTTCCTGGCAAAATTCTATCAGCCTGCGTCCCGCTTCATTTTGTTCTCCCAGACCATGCTTGCCTGTGATCCCTGTTGTCATTTGACTTCCCACCTTGGCATTCCAGTCTCCTGTAATGAAAATAATGTCTCTTTTTGGTGTATTATCCAGTAGGTCCTGCAGATCCTCATAGAACTGATCTACTTCTGCTTCTTCAGCAGCTGTGGTTGGGGCATATATTTGGATCACTGTAATGTTGAAAGGCTTTCCTTGCACTCGAATTGAGATCATTCTGTCATTTTTTGGGTTGTATCCAAGCACCGCTTTAGCGAATTTCTTATTAATTATGAAGGCTACTCCATTTCTTCGATGTTCCTCTTGTCCGCAGTAGTAGATCTGGTGGTCATCTGATGTGAAGTGGCCCATTCCAGTCCATTTCAGTTCGCTGACCCCCAGAATGTCTATCTTTAGTCTTGACATCTCACCAATAACAACATCCAATTTGCCCTGGCTCATAGATCTTACATTCCAGGTTCCTATGGTGTGTTGATCTTTAGAGCATCGGATTCGTCGTTCACCTCCAGTACCGTCGGCCGCTAGCCTTCCTTTCGGCTTTGAGCTAGCTGCGTCATCACATCTGGGGCTAGTTGAACTTATCGTCTGCTCCTCCCCAGTAGCATTTTGGCCATCTTCCGACCTGAGAGTCCCATCTTCCAATGGCATACCGACATATCTCTGGTTGTACTGGTCCATTTAGTTTTCTTGGCAAGGATACTGGAGTGGTTTGCCATTGCCTTCCCCAGGGATCACGCTTGGTCTGACCTCTCTGCCACAACCGTCCCGTCTTGGGTGTCCCTTCACGGTTTCGCTCATGACATCATTGAGGTGCTCAAGCTCCAGCGCCCCGACAAGGCGGTGATCCTTTGCTGGAGCCCTTACAGTGCCTAATTCTATGAATCTGTGTCAGGCATGGACAAACTTTGGCCCTCCAGGTGTTTTGGACTTCAACTCCCACAATTACTAACAGTCAGTAGGAAATGTGGGTGTTGGAATGCCAAAACATCTGGAGGACCAAAGTTTGCCCAGTCCTGGTCTATATAATATTATATGTCCTTTAGAAGAAAATTGAAGACTTGGCTTTGGGACCAGATGTTTGATTAATGGATAGCGGCAATTGGAAGAAGACTGGATACTGCGACATTGAATTAACCCAGACTTGGATTTGGTTTTAAACTGGCGTGACTAATCTATCGTTTTAATTAATTATTTTTGATATTTTAATATAATTGTTGATTATTTATATGATGATAGCATCTTATGTGAGGCTACCCTGAGTCCTGTCCCCCACTTGGAGGGAACAGGGCGGAGTAAAAGTGTTCGAAATAAATGTTTATTTACTATATTTGTATACCACCCTTCTCAGCACTTGGGCGACTCAGGGCTGTTTACAATGGCAACGATTCGATGCCCAAAAACACCATAAAACATTTAAAAACATTAACACATAATATAAAACCACAACATGAATACTAAAACCATACATCCTTTGCCTCTCCTAATAAAAACATTGTCCCATCTCGTTGTCCAGTCGTTCCAATTCCTACGTCTTTTACCTTGCATTTTCAAACACTTGCTCAAACAATCAAGTCTTGACTCTCTTCCAAAATGCTAAGAGGAAGGGGGCCAATCTAATATCCCCAGGAATGGCATTCCATAGCCGAGGGGCCACCACTGAGAAGGCCCTGTCTCTCATCCCCACCACATGAATAAATAAATATCCCCATATTGATGTAACTCAATGCTATGGAATCCAGCATTGGGTTGTTGTAGGTATTTTTGGGCTACATGGCCATGTTCTAGAGCAGTGCTTCTCAACCTTCCTAATGCCGTGACCCCGTAACACAGTTCCTCCTGTTGGGGAGACCCCCAACCATCACATTATTTTCGTTGACACTTCAGAACTGTCATTTTGTTACTGTTATGAATCGTAATGTAAATATCCAATATGCAGTATGTGTCCCGTTTCATTCACGGGACCAAGTTTGGCACAGATATCCAATACGTCCAAATTTGAATACTGGTGGGGTTGGGTGGGGGGACTGATTGTCTCATTTGGGAGTCATAGTTGCCGGGATTTATAGTTAACCTACCACCCAAGTGAAGGCTTTCATACTGGGACAATTTCATCCTATATTGTATGTGTTTCCTCCACCACAGACATCTCAGTGTTTTCTCTCTATTGCTGTGGGATTTGCATGACCCTGTCCACTGCCTCTTCCTTAACCCTTTCCTATTTTTTTCTGTTGCACCCATCAAACATGAATTGATCAGAAACTGAACATACTATCTAGAGGCATTATCTCCTGACGTTTCGCCTGCATCTATGGCAAGCATCCTCAGCGGTAGTGAGGTCTGTTGGAACTAGGAATCCAGCATTATTTGGGAGACAGGGCTCAAGCCCTTGTAAAACTACAACTCCCATGATTGTGAGAGAGTGGTGTCAAACTGCACTCTTTCTACAGCAGGCATGGGCAAACCTTGGCCCTCTAAAGTGTCCAAAACACTGGAGAACCGAAGTTTGTTCCACAGCATAGAGGCTAAACTACAACTCCCAGGACTCCATAGTGTTGAAATAGGACAATTACAGTGGTGTCGAACTGCATGGCTTCCAGGGAGGAGTCTGTGTTTGGGGCACTGCTGCCAAACTGCTCTCCTGGCCCTTTTTAAAGGCTGAGGCAGGCCCAGAGGCGCAAAGTGGGGTGAGAGAAGCGCCCTACCAGAACCGAGGCCATCGACCTTCCCTTCCTTCTCCTCTCTGCCTCTGGGCCCCGCTCAAAAGGCCCGCGCTTCAGACCACGCCAGTCGAGCGAGGAGCCGCCGAGCCCCCTGGAGGGGAAACAAAGCGGAGGAGCCTTTCAGCCGGAGAGGGAACGAGGGGCGGAACTAAGCCCCGCCCACCTTTCGGCGCCCAGCCTCAGCATCCATGACGTCGACGCTCGATTCACCCTCCCTCTCAAGACCCGGAAGTCGAGCCTGTTGCTTAGCGACGGTGAGCGTCCAGGAAGTTTAGAAAAGGAAAGAGGCAGCGAAAAGTATGGGGACAATTGTGGTTGTTGATAGATATGCTTCAGCCTACAGATCCCGTAATGCCTCATCATATTGTGACGACTAGGCCTGGTGGGAGTTGTAGGCCAAGAAAAAAAAAGAATGACGTCTTATTATTCCATTCCTTAGGTGATCCCTCCGAGTAGGATTGTCTTCCCAGATCGGTGACTGTGGAGCCCTATTCTTGATCTGCATGTTCTCCCGCAGGGTTGGCTTGACACGCCTTCCTCTTGGCACGTTTCTCTCTTTCGCCCTCCATTCATGCCTCTCCAAAATCTGCAGCACTGCTGGTCACAGCTGACCTCCAGCTGGAGCGCTCAAGGGCCAGGGCTTCCTAGTTCTCAGTGTCTATGCCAGAGTATTTAAGGTTGGCTTTGAGCCCATCTTTAAATCTCTTTTCCTGTCCCCCAACATTCCGTTTTCCGTTCTTGAGTTCGGAGTAGAGCAACTGCTTTGGGAGACGGTGGTCAGGCATCCGGACAACGTTGCTATTCCAGTGTTGACGGTGGAGGACCATCACTTCAGTGATGGTGGTCTTTGCTTCTTCCAGCTCACTGACATTTGTCCGCTTGTCTTCCCAAGAAATTTGCAGGATTTTTCGGAGGCAACACTGATGGAATCGTTCTAGGAGTTGCATGTGACATCTATAGATAGTCCATGTCTTGCAGGTGTATAACAAGGTTAGGAGGACAATAGCTTTATAAACAAGCTATTATTCCATTACTTACTTAGGCGATCCCTCATTGGCCTTCTGAGTGTTGTGTCTTGGCGGTGGATGCATAGGTGGCTGTAGAGACCTATTCTTGATCCGCATGTTCTTTCACAGTGAGGGTATCACTTTCCAGGTGGAAGGTGGTTTCAGTCAGGGTTGGCTTGACGCACCTTCCTCTTATCACGTTTCTCACACTCAATTCCTGAAACGATTCCATCAGCACTGCCTCGGAAAAATCCTGCAAATCTCTTGAAAAGACAGACGGGCAAATGTCAGCATGCTTTTTTTTTTTTTTTTTTTTTTGTCGTGTCAGGAGTGACTTGAGAAGCTGCAAGTCATTTCTGGTGTGAGAGAATTGGCAATCTGCAGGGACGTTGCCCAGGGGACGCCCAGATGTCATTATGTGTTACCATCCTTGTGGGAGGCTTCTCTCATGTCCCTGCATGAGGAGCTGGAGCTAATAGAGGGAGCTCATCTGCGCTCTCCCCGGATTTAAACCTGTGACCTGTCGGCCTTCAGACCTTCCGGCACAGGGGTTTAACCCACTGTGCCATCAGGGGCTCCTCATCGTGCTAGAAGAAACCTTAAAGCAATTAACTGCATGTCACCAGCACTGAAGTGATGAAATGAATGCCACCGTTGTCCAAATACTTGATCACCACAGTTGTTTTGTTGATGTTTATTTGTTCAGTCACTTTCAACTCTTCATGATCTCATGGACCAGCTCGCACCAGAGCTCCCTGTCAGCTTTGGCCACACCCAGCTCCTTCAAAGTCAAGCCAGTCACTTCAGTCACCATCCATCCATCTTGCCCTTGGTTGGCCCCTCTTCCTTTTTTCCTTCCATTTTCCCAGCATCATTATCTTCTCCAAGCTTTCCTGTCTTCTCATTATGTGGCCAAAGTACTTCATCTTTGCCTCTAATATCCCTCCCTCCACAGAGCAGCCCGGCATTATTTCCTGGAGTATGGACTGGTTTGATCTTCTTGTGGTCCAAGGCACTCTCAGAATTTTCCTCCAACACTACAGTTCAAAAGCATCTGTCTTCCTTTGCTCAGCCTTCCTTATGGTCCAGTTCTCACATCCATAGGTCACTACAGGGAAGACAATTGCTTTAACTGTGCTGGTCTTTGTTGCTAGTGTGATGTCTCTACTCTTCACTATTTTATCGAGATTCATCATTGCTCTTCTCCCAAGAAGTTAAGGTCTTCTGATTTCCTGGCTGTAATCTGTGTCTGCCGTAATCTTCACGCCTAGAAATACAAGTTGAATAGGTAGGGTGAGGGTATACAGTCCTGCTGTACTCCTTTCCCAATCTTGAACCAGTCTGTTGTTCCATAGTCTATTCTTAGTGTTGCTACTTGGTCGTTATAGATTCCTCAGGATACAGAAAAATTGGATATGTGTAAGTAGCAGATAAGCATAGTAATGTAAAAAAATAATAATAGAAAAACAGGAATCATTAGAATGGAATGAGAATATATGGGATTTGGGTTGTTGTAGTTTTTTGGGGCTGTATGGTTGTCAAAACTCACAACCTCTGAGGATGCCTCCATAGATGCAGCGAAACGTCAGGAGAGAATGCTTCTAGGACATGGCCATACAGCCCGAGGAACCTGCAACAACCCAGTGATTCCAGTCATGAAGCCTTTGACAATACAGCATATGGAATTTATTTTGTGATGGTGACTGTGACAATGTTATAATTTACTTACATAACCAAATTATATGTATGTGTACATGTGTGAAAAATATGAATTCACTTGTAAAGCCTAGGCCATGATTTTAAGGTTATTTTCACATGTAGAGTACATAATATAACATTTCTGACAACTCCTACTTATTAATGTCCCTGTCCTATTGTAGATGTGCCATTAAAGAGTGCCTTGAATCCTAGTCCATACTAAGGAGTACTAACATTTCCATGTCCCATCCCTCTACCATGCATCTCAGCAAAATGGAAGATTGCTCCGATTGCCCAGATCAAGGACATATCACCCCTAAACTGAGACAAAAGCCATTCAGATTATGTACATGGAACACAGTTAGAAGTGAGGGCCTCAAAGAGTCAAAGGAGAATATAACTTTCAGCATATAACTGTTCGAAGTCTAAAAAGTTATCAAACTGCATTCATTCTACTCAAAAACCCAACACTCAAGTTCCCATCTATTAGGAACATTCATCTAGTGAATTTTATTCAAACCCTGGAATCTTAAGCATTTGATGAGAACCAAAAAATGTTCAGTGGCTCTATTTTATACTGTTTTAAACATTTCAATATGTTGTGCAAGGCTTTAAACATTGTCTTCAGAAGTAGCTCCATGTTTAAGATACATTAACAAAACAATTCAGAGATTTTTCAGTGTTATCTGCAATTGGAATGTATATAAATTGGCACGCAGCATGTAATAATGCTCAATACTCCAGTACATGATCTAACTTCAAGCTGAATTTATTACTGAGGCTAACAGGATTGAGCAAAAGCAGCGGTGGCTCAACCCATTACACAAAGTAAGCATTTGCAGTATAGTTGATTTTGCCCAGGGGCGCTCTTGAGGTGCTCTTGGGGGAAAATAGACCTTGACATATGCGAGTTGTAGTTACTGAGATGTATAGTTCACCTACAATCAAAAAGCATTCTGAACTCCACCAATGATGGAATTGAACCAAATATGGCACACAGAACTCCCACGACAAACAGAAAATATACATCAGTGATTGGTTGAGGGCAGGGCACCAAAATACTGTTTGCTTACCATTGAAAATTACCCAGGGCCGCCTCTGAGCAGAAGCAAACCATTATATATAGATATGTTGAACGATTTTACACTTAGATTAATTTCACATTTCTAAATATATAAAAGACTAATCTTGTGCCACAAGTGGTCATTGAATTTATTTCAGAAATCTTCAGCATTATATTTTTATCCCACCACTTTTTGGAGCTTGGCTCCAAGGCGGTTAAATCAGTATGCTTATCCCAGGCGGGGGTTAAGTCCCTTTAAGTGTAAGTGAGCCATATGCAATTAAAATAGTGGCCATCTGTCAGGGGTGCTTTGAATGCAATATTCCTGCTTCTTGGCAGGGGTTGGACTGGATGGCCCATGTGGTCTCTTCCAACTCTATGATTCTATGATTCCTCTGTTTTCCCACACCTTCTTTTCCCCATGCCTCTGTTGTTTCCTTGCCTGTGTAAGCTAAGGATCTGTCAAATCTTTTCTTTGTGAAGCATTGTGAATAGAAATAATGCTCTATAAATAAATTGTAAGGGGGGGGGGGGGGCAGAAGGCTAGGAAATATGGGTCATAGTGACATTGTGAAAAGCTACATAATAAGGCAATTACAAGTACCATTCAAAAAAGCACTGCAATAGACAACTCCATTTTTTTCTACTGCTGCTTTTGAAGTTCCTTTGTTTGAGAAAGGTGACTTCTGCATGTGCAATAGAGTGTCCAGGGAGACTTAAAGGATTCTTGCTGTGGTTTTTAAATATAGTCATCCCTCTGCATCAATGAATCAACCATCCTCAGATTGAAATTCCAATAAGGAAACTTTGATTTTGCTATTTTATATAAAGGGACTTGAGCATCCATGAATATTGGTATTCATGTGAGGTCCTGGGACCAAACTATAGAGCAGGGGTCAGGAACCTTCGGCTCTCCAGGTGTGCTGGACTTCAACTCCCACAATTCCTTGAGGCTCGGCATTCACCCCAAAGGCTTACCTTGGCCTCAAGGAATTGTGGGAGTTGAAGTCCACCACACCTGGAGAGCCGAAGGTTCCCCATGCCTGCTATAGAGGATACCAAAAGCCTGTTGTTTTGTTCATTTCTAATATATTTTCTTTTCTGCATGGAAATTGACTCCTTTATCCTGGTTACAAATTTAGAATAACATTATTGACAGGTGATGGCTTCCCAGTTGCTGTGGAACTCCTTGGCAAGGGAGGTGATTCTGCACTCTTCCTGGTTTTCTTATAGGTAGACAAAGACATCTTTATTTGGGCATACTTTTAGCAATTTATTTATTTCTTTATTTATCATGTCAGACGCGAGTTGAGGGTACAGTTGAAATGCATTTAAAAACACAAAGGTTAAAAAAACCTCTTGGCATTATGCTAAATGTCCTTTGACTTGGAGTGCCTCTGCTGTTGCTATAATCCTCCACTGTGCATGTGGCAGGGCTCAGGTTGCATTGTAGTAGGTAGTCTGTGGTTTGCTCTTCTCCATACTCGCATGTTGTGGACTCCACTTTGAAGCCCCATTTTTAAGATTAGCTCTGCATCTTGTGGTGCCAAAGCACAGCCTGTTCAGCACCTTCCAGGTCACCCAATCTTCTGTGTGCCCAGGAGGGAGTTTCTCAGCCGGTCTCAGACACTGATTAAGGTGCTGGGTTTTAACCTGCCACTTTTGCATTCTCACTTGCTGAGGTGTTCCTGTGAGTATCTCTCTCTCTATCTTGGGAAACTGTTTCTTAATTTAAACCATTGACATGCTGATATCCAAACAGAAGATGGGCCGGAGATGTCACTGTCTGGGTCCTTTCATTATTGGCTGCTACTTCCCAATGGATGTCAGGTGGTGCGATACCAGCTAAATTTTCCAGTGGTTTAGGGTGTAGATATCCTGTGATAATGCGACAGGTCGCATTAAGAGCCACATCCCTTGTTTTAATGTGGTGTAATGTATTCCACACTTTAGCAATTGACTGGCCATTGAGAAAAATACTTTAAATGAACAGATGCAGTCCTTTTAATCATGGTCTGTTTTTAAAACTTGGCCGTTGTTGTTTTTTTTACAATTTCTTTTAGCATTATAACTTTTTATCTCTTTTTCTGTACACACTTTTATCTGAATAAGCTTGTGAGTGTTGGTTGATAATACCCATATTATAGCACCATATTGTAATGTAATACAACGGTATACTATTGGTTAAATTGGTTAATTGAAATTATATCTCAATGTATTTATGAAATTGGATCATATGTAACAAATAGTAGCTGTAATTTAGTTAGACTATTTTTCACCATCTGCTTTCGGATATGAAACATTTCATAGTGTTCCCCACATAAAAATAAATGTGATTTTGTTTTAGCTCTTGTATTCATTTAAAAAAACCTCAAATCCAGCTCTTTTCATTTTTTCGGGCAAAGATCTAACATTTAAGTATTCAACCCAGCTTTTAATTTTCCTTGTTTGTTCACATATATGGCATAACTTGTGTGGAAGCTCCTTCTTTGGAGGCTTTTAAACAGGATGGATGGCCATCTGTCATGGGTACTTTGAATAAGCTTTTTCTGCATGACAGGTGGTTGGACTAGATGACCCCTACAATCTCTTCCAACTCTATGATTCTATTACAGCTAGTGTGCAATAAAAATGGCCAGCTTTGCACACAGACAAGAGGTGAGATGTGCGTTTGAAAAAATGTGTCTTACCTTTTGCCAGCACTTTCAGTTGTGATTGAGAGACAAACTTCAGTGTGTCCAACAAGCCTCATGATGCTCAAAATATTATCTTTTAGGGAAGATAGCAGCCTATGTAGCTAGTGAACAGCAATGTTATATTGACAGCAATATCAGTGTTACTTTGCGCATTTGTATTTTGCTTTGAACTAAGCATTCTTGTTAAATTTTAACATTACGGATTAGAAGCTATTTTCTTAGAAAAAGGTCCATACTTGCCTAACTAAAGTGGGAGCCTGGTATTTCTTCTTCATTTTCTACCATCCTCCACCTCTGCTAACACCATAACATTACTATCATAAAATATATCACTTTTTGTTTTTCACAGATTTCAAATTCAGAAAAGATATTTTATATGCAATACCTGAGCCTTTCCCATATCAGACAAAGCAAACAAAGAAAACCAAGTATAATTTTCCTTATCTATCTATCTATCTATCTATCTATCTATCTATCTATCTATCTATATTTTCTCAGCTCTGAGGATTCTGAGTATCAGTGGCCAGCTTTGTACTGTTGGAAAGAACAGCTTATTGGCAAATCATTAGCCTAAGGACAACTTTGCAATATCACTAAAATCATTACATCTATGTATGAACTATAGTAGAGTTGGAGCCCTTGGTGGCATAGTGGGTTAAACCACTGAGCTGACCAAAATGTTGCAGGTTCGAATCTAGGGAGCAGCATGAGCTCCTGCTGTTAGCTCCAGCTTCTGCCAATCTAGCAGTTCAAAAACATGCAAATGTGAATAGATGAATAGGTACCACTCCGGTGGGAAGGTAATGGCGCTCCATGCAGTCATGCTGGCCACACGACCTTGGAGGTGTCTATGGCCAGTGCCAGCTCTTCGGCTTAGAAATGGAGATGAGCACCACTCCCCAGAGTCGGACATGTCTGGGCTTGATATCAGGGGAAAACCTTTACCTTTACCTATAGTAGAGTCTCGCTTATCCAACCTTCGCTTTTCTAGCATTCTGTAATATCCAATGCAGCCTGCCTCCCACCCGGATCCACAACTGTTTCAATACATTGCAATGTTTTGGTGCTAAATTTGTAAATACAGGAATTACTACATAACATTACTGTGTATTGAACTGCTTTTTCTGACAATTTGTTGTAAAACAAGATGCTTTGGTGCTTAATTTGTAAAGTCATAATGTAATTTGATGTTTAATAGGCCTTTCCTTAGTCCCTTCTTATTATCCAACATTTGTGCTTATCCAGCATTCTGCCGGCCCGTTGACGTTTGATAAGCAAGACTCTACTGTATATGGCATCACACTTATACATATAGGTATCCCAGGGGTAAAAATTAAATATTCTCACAAAAAGAATAACAGTGAGTCAACCTTATTTGTAGCTCTGCCTCCCCCTAACTTTGCTAGCTGGTTATTTCATCACACAAACATAACGCTATTATGCATATCAAATAAGTTGTTGCAAGCAACTTCATTACTTCACTCTTTGCTTCCAAATTCTGGTCTGAACAAGAGAAACTCATGACCAATGCTCTATACTAGTGGTTCTCAACCTGTGGGTCGCAAACCCTTTGGGGTCGAACGACTGTTCACAGGGGGTTGCTGCTTGGCCTCCTTCAGGTTGGAAAAGGGGCTCCTCCTCTTCTTCCTCCAGCGGTACGGGGTAGAGGAGTCACAGGGGGAAGGCAAGGAGGCAGGCCCTCTCTTCCTCCCCTTTCTTTCTCATCCTTTCTCCCCTCCTTCTCTCTTGTTCTATCCTATTCTATAATTACATATTATTCTTGTGATTAATCACTATGCTTTAATTATGTTCAATTTGTAACAATGAAAATACAGCCTTCTTCTACTTTGAAGCAGATGTTAGAATCATTTCACAATAATGTCCATATTCACAGCTGCACTTTGAAGGCAGAAATACTATAAAGTAGATGTATCTAAGTATATTGGATCATAGTACCATAGTTTTGAAAGCACGAATATGACCATAAGTGTGAAATGATTCTAACATTTGGATCATAAGAATATGTCTTTAGCCAGAGTAAATATTAAACTAGCATGCCAGGTAGTTGCTATGACAGTCCATTCTGAAAAAGACATTTATCATTAGGTTATCTCCTGTTGCCAACCAGCTAGGCAAGGATCACATGGGTGGAAAGAACAGATTGAACACACAGACTCAGTTCTGTCAGCAGCCAAGCCTAAACAAGAAAAATGAGACTAAGAGGAGGAAAAACAAAGGTGGGCATTTGGGAGGAAACGGTAAAGGCAACTGTAGGGTAGAAGTAAATTTCTACTTCTTATGCATATGAAACAGACTTTTATGATAAATATCCAACATGCCTATCTCAGTATGCAGAGACAAGGTTCAATCTACATTAGGAACATGCCCCAGCTGCCAATAATGTGGAAGGAGCAATGACTTTTTTATAGTGGCAGAACTTCCTGAAGCATTCATCTGCCAAAATGCACATCTACTAAGGCAAACGTATTCATATTATAATGCCTACTAAATATGGGCAGGTTTGACAAATATTCACAATATTTAAATGCAGTCTTTTAAATGGGGATTAAATGTAACCAAATGAGGCAATTTGATGTTAACACACATTTCAAACATAATTTAGAACCACATACACAAAGTGACTGCTTTCAGGACAAAGTACGAAATGAGAAGAGTAACATCTAGAAATGAATCAGAAATTATGTCTAGGCTCCGTGGAAACCTTTTGCTTTAGGAATACCCCCACCACCCCAATTAAGCCAAAACAAGTAAATGAAGCATTTCATTAAAAATCATCCTAAATCTTAAGTGCGATGGGGATTCTGATGACATTTAGTAATATGATAATTGCAACAAAATCTTGCCACGTGATTGATGATTTTCCTCCATCAATCAGCTCCATTTCCATTCATATTCTCAATTCCCACTCACACGTGCTTAGATGAGTCAGTATTCCACAGTAATTCGGCATCTTGCTGATCCCTATTCAAGACTTATTTAAGTTCCTGTAGTCTTTGCAAATCTTAGTCTCCCTTGGGCCTATCAAAGTATGGTTTGTATCAATTTGCTACATAGAGTTTCAGTCATGTGATAACATTTTGCCTACACAAAGCATGTACACTCCGAATGATTTTGCTATTACAGCATCTTTCTAATGTGTTGATTACAAACACATAATCCCTAGCCAGAAGACCCATGGCCATGCATCTTGACAGTAATGGTCCAACATATCTGCAAGCTCGTCCACATGTTGTATCTGAAGGCGGCTTTACACAGGTAGTTTCCACCAGGTATCTCCCAGCTGCAATCCCATCACACAACATTGCACATCACTCTGGACATCTTGATCATCAGAAGTGACTTGTGAAAGCACCAGAAGTTGTAATGTGAAGAAGGAAAATCACAGTACATGGAATAGTTTTGAAAAGTGTAATCCCCCATACAGACAGGTGAAACTATGTAGCTTTAATAAAACAGAATAATGTAACATAGGCTGTATCTACACTGTAGAATTTATGACCTGTGACTCTAGTTTAACTACCAATGCTCAATTCTATGGGATCATGAAAATTGCAGTTTGGTGAGGCACCATCACTCTTGAGCAGAGGTGAAAGACCTAGTAAAACTAGTTTCTATGATTCCAAACATTGCACCATTACAGTTAAAGTGGTATCAATCTGCATTAATTCTGCAATGTAGATGTACTCAGTCTGTAGTACATACCTTAAAAATGAAGTTCAGAAAACCAACTAATCTTTTTTCTTTCATTTTTTTTGAGAAATGAAAAGCAACACTGGCACAGACATGAAGAAGACAACACTTATCCAAGTTATTTACAGAGCAGTTTAAAACACCCCAAAGGTTTTATTATCAAGTGTGCAAATAGTAGCACCACCTTACAGAACATTACTGTAAGAGTTTTCTATTTTTAAAACCTATTATAGGTTTTGAGATTAAATTTCCCATCCCAGAACATACAACTAGATAGTTGGAGAAGAACAACAGGTTCTTTTGCCCATCTTACCAAGCAGTGATCATTGATATTTGCAAATTGAATATTAAATCTTGTATGGCTGTAGTCTTCATCACACTAGAGAATGAATCCACTTTAAATCAGGTTTCTGCCTCTCGCAGAATTCTGGAGTTTGTAGTTTAGTGAGGCTATTAAAGGCTCCTCCCTAAACTACAAACCCTAGAATTCTGCAGGACGCAGCAACTGGATTTAAAGTGGATTCATTTTCTAATGTGATATGGCCCTTGGAATCAAAGTCCTGTTATCTGAAACACACATACAGAGCTAGATTCTAATGCTATCTATTAGAATTGCAGATGGGAAATCTATGGAATGTAGAGAAGATCAGTGCAGAGATAACCGGACCGGAAATTATCCCTAGTCTGTCATTTTCTGTTACTGTAACTAGTTTATATTCTTTGTGGTATATATTTGTACCCCATATTCATGAAAACAGTTGGCAGCTTCCATGCTAAGCAACTGGATACTTTGATACACTGAGAGTAGTTTCTTCTGGATGTTTTTTTTCCTGGTTTTATTTTTGTAATGATGTGAAAACTAGACAGGGAGGAGAGTACTTGAGGGGAGACTCATGTCTGAAAAGATTAATTTAGTATTTTCTAGTTTATGACCCAGATTAGTCTGATGGTCAGACAAAATTACAACCAACCTGGTATCGAAGAAGAACCTTGAACATACAGCTAGGCTTGAACAAAAATCTGCATTATGAAGGATGTCAAATTTCTATTTACACTCAAACTACTTTACACAAGATTTTGAAATAACCATTCTAGACATCTGTATCATAATTTAATGTGATGCAAGTTTTGTATTTTTGTTTAACAAGAAAAACTCATTATAGTATTCATACTTTCTGAGGTTATCTACTAAGATTATATATGTACACCATACTGCTGAAGGCTGACTATAACTTTAAGGACAACTCTTACCACAATGCTGATTCTTTAGGACTGTTTAGGACCACATATTTTATCCTGAACAGCAACTAGGCAAAGTCCATTCTTGGTATTTTATTCCTTCAAAATATTGCTAAAAGAAGATATTCTTGAAAATAAGTGTATCGGTTTGCTTATTGAGTGTAAATTGAACTCAAAATGACAGTATTGGGAACTAGCATTAGAAAACGGAGGGAAATTGTATGGAGACAAGGAAGAGAGGGCCTTCACAGTTAAAACTTGTGTGCCAGCTGCAACCATACCTTGAAAAACCTGACTTGGCTACGGTGATCCACATCTTAAGTCACATCCAGAATGGACTACTGCAATGCACTCAAAGTGAGGCTGCCTTTGAAGATGATTCAGAAACTGTAGTTAGTGCAAAGGTCAGCAACCAGACGACTAACTGGGGCTAGCTATAGAGGGCATAGCACCCCCATTAAAACAGCTCCACTGGCTGCTGCTAAGTTCCTGAACCCAATTCAAAGTGCAGGTTATTACCTATAAAGCCCTATATGCTTCAGGTCCAATGTATCTTCAAGATCGCATCTCCTTCTATGAACCGGTGCAGGCTGTAAGATATGCTGGAGAGGCTCTCCTCTCAGTCCCACATCCATCCCAAGTGAGGTTGGTGGGGACGAGCGAGAGAGGGGGGGCCTTCTTGGTAGTGGCCCCCCGGCTCTGGAATTCCCTCCCTTAAAAGATTAGATTATCCCCCACACTTCAAATTTTCAGACCAAACCTGAAAACATGGTTTTTCAAACAGGCATTTGACCATGTTTAGAGCCTTATCTGGTATTCATGTGAAACTACTGATTTCTTTCATCCCAGCACCTTACAGGATTGATGTTAATACAAGTTATTTTTTATATCCGCAGCCATAGCTGCATTTTATTGAATCTTTTAAAGAGGTTGGGGATTTTATATGATGTTTTATGTAATCTGGTTATGTTTTTGCTATTGTGCCATTTCGCTTATGTACTTGCTGTACTATATATGCCTGTGCTGTTGAGTGCTTTTGTAAGCTGACCTGAGTCCTCTTGAGGAGATGGTGGCATGATACAAATAAAGTTGTTCTTGTTACTACTACTACTACTACTATTATTATTATTATTATTATTATTATTATTGAAACAAATATCTCGTTATATTTAGTATTTTCCTAACATGTCTGATATTTACTCAGAGTAGTGGAGGTACACAAAATGTTTACAGGCAGGAACTGCAAGGACAAAATTTGAGAGCAGTGCATAATAACATCAGTCATGACAAAAAACGATCCAACAGAATTTGGAATTTAGGACTAGGGTGGAGTTGAAAACTGAAACAACGGATTTAAATCAATTACATGGGGCTTTATGGGTACAGGCGAATTGTGTCACTCCAATGTACATTTCAAATGTACGTACAATTTTTCTCCAGAAATTAAATAAACAAAAGTCATTATTTCCAATGCATAGCTCTCCCAGCATACCCATGCAGCTAAGAGACACAGAAAAAAAGGTGAGGTGAGATATGCTATTTAAACATTTGATGTGGAATTTGTGCAGTAAGGAAAGCTGAATTTGGGTGAATGACGAAAGAGAAAGCAACTGTAGTCTTGGTACTGCTTGTTGATAATAACATGAAGAGAAAACAAGATGGAAGAGGTTTCCTCTGCTGACTTAGGTGGGAGGTCAGCAACCTTTGTTATCAACTAGAAGGAAGGGGATCTGTGTGCGTGCTTAGATGGGGTAGTCATGATGGGGCACAGCTCACCCCATAACCCCCCATTTGGGGTCAGCAATTGCAGCTCCTTCTGGGGAATATAGTTTTCTAGCCTGGAAAAGTTGTCCTTTCATGTTTCATGCTTTAAGCCTTTTCAACATTGGTGGCAGTACAAGTAAAATCTTTTAACTTTGTAGCTCCATCAGCTTTGTACACACACCCACTGTCTCCAATGGAACTGATTTCTCTCATTTACATCAGTCACAGTTTACACAGAAAATCCAGAAATGCATCCCAAAGGCAAACTCATTTCTAGTTGAGGCTTATAGGGCTCTATTCTCACTTGAAGTTTTCTGTATATATTTTAAGGCATTCATTTATTTGGCTCCACTACTCAGTGTATTTTTCTTGCATTTCTAATAAAACCTTGAAAAATGTCAGTTCTATATAACTAAGAATCTTTTTTAGTACAGCAGAGATTAACAGACATAAGGCTTATGGAATTCATTTGTTTTTACTGGAACTCTGGTATTTACCAGCCAGAGCCAGATGCGAAATCGTGGTTTCAGCACACACATATGCTGTAGGAAATGGGATTGCACTAATCATATGTCCTGTCTATGAATTTATAATTAATAATATAAAATCTATTTCGTGACTTTTCACCCAAAATGCCATTTCTTGTGTCCCCATGCAAGCATCTTCCCAAGCAACAGGGAAGGGAGTGTCTTATTAACTATTGTACTCAACTGGGAGTCAGAGGTCTGTAACAATATGCAGCCAGTAACCTAGAGATTTACATCTTCATTCATCTTTTACCCATGACTGAAATACATTATACATAATCCATAAAAGAAACAGATGCACAGTAGGTTGCTTACTTAGAATAAAGTTATATATTTCAATGAAAATAGTTTCAAACATTTCAGTCCCTATTCAGAGACAGATAAACAGCACATTTATTTATTTATTTTACATTGAGCAAAATAAGTAGGCCTTACAACCAGAAAAAGCAAATTTGGGGCTCAGCAATTGAAAAGCGAAAATGATTGTTTTGATAACTTAACATGATGTTATGGTATCTTGCTTTCACAGTACTCAGGTTATTGAACAGTTATGCCTGATTTTAAATTACATTTACACTTTTTGTTAAGATTCAATGTACTGCTGTCAACAGAATCAGAAAGATTAATTTTGTGCACAAAGTCTACAGTTAAACTTCTTGCAGAGGTCTGAAATGTAGAATTCACAGTACGTTTTGGACATTAGAGTGTAGTCATGACTACCATTAAACAGAACAAAAATCAGGTTTCTGTTCAAATAGCAAGGTAAAAACGTAACAAATACTATTACACTGAGTCTCACATGAGATAGTTTCAGTAATTCAATTTCACTTCTCTATATAGGTTGCAAGCACACTTTTCTCTTGCTTACGAGAGTAACTTATCTCCCAAAATGTGCTGCTTCACCATTGGGAGAAGAAATGCCATGTAAAGTACAAGTGTGACTATAAAAATAGTGAGTTCCAGATTAATCTAAGGGGAAATCATCCACGAATCCTGAGTGAGTGGTTGATAGTAGGATGCAATGTGTGTAAAATCTCAAGGGCAAATATAAATTGTGTTCTTTGACTATCCTAAGCTTAAATATTTTTCTTGGAAGTCTGTATCATAGTATCTAACTATGACACTGTGTGTGTTTAACTGTCAGGCATTACTTCTCCAAAAATCAAACGAACACTCATAAAGTATGGCCATGTTGATACTTTTCATTCTGCATACTCTATATATGGTATGCTGTATTCTCGTTTACTCTCACTTTCCCACACTATACTGTTTCTGGCAAAGGGCAAGCAAATACATTCAAAGCTGATTCGTACTAGGTTCCCTTATGAGAAAGGCATTGATCTTACAAAAGCATTTTGAAAAATAACAAATCACTTAGAAGAGTAATACCAGACTCTCAATACAAGGAATGACTCTCAAAGAATCCTATTTCACTTTTCCATTTGACAGTCTTTTATCATCAAACTAGTTTCCTGAGTAGCTTATTCCTAGTCCTTATTTGGCTCCACTAGCAAAAAGAGAAGTGCAAGACCTTCAAGAGGAGAAAAAGGTTAAGAGGCAGGAAAAAAAACAACAATAAGGAATGGACTGTAACACAAGGTTGTTGTTAGAAACATTTCCAGTTTTCAAAGGGGGTATATGTTATTCAGCTTCTTGCAGTCTGGTTTGGTATTGGCCTTAGAGAAGAAGGTACTTGATATTTGACATTTGAAAGGATTTGTAAGTAGTAGGGTTTCCCCCCACAATATCCAAAGTGAACTTTGGAACAGAACCAATTTTGCTACCATTTTATAGCCTCGGAAAAAGTTTATAGTCTGAACTATTTGTCGTATCTGTTTCACCAATGACAGTAGCAAAATTATTTTGGGAACAACTTTCATTAACCTTCCTCCTAAATGAAGCCACCAAAATCAATTAGCATAGTATTTGCAGAGATGCTGAATCCTGTAAAAACCATTGCTGCATGTTTATTTTAACAAAAGGGCTGATTTATTTTTACACAAATGAATTTCAAAACAAAAAGAAAACACGTATGTCACCTACTCATAACTTTCCAAATGCCAACAGCCCTCATGCTGTAAAGATCATAAAAATAAACAGCTCCACTCACAGCTCACCAAGACAGCAATAAGCTACTGTGTTTAGACAAAAACAGAAAGGACTAAGGTTCTGATGTATTTTGATTTAATCCATTTTGCCTGAGATAACAAAAGTATTTCAAGCAATTTTCATCACATTGTCCTGCATTAAACAATCCTCTACTAAATTCTGAACAGAAGTTATTAGCAAGTTTCTCAATTTTTAAAAATTTTACAGTTGTTTCAAAACCATTAAGTAGTAAATGTTTAAGAAACTAATTAGGACAGAGGCCATAACTTCATTAGAACACCACTGCTCATGGTTTTTACAAAGCATTAGTGTCACCTATTTGGCTATTAGTAGTAGCAATTTTATCTACAATATTTAACAAGGTATGTTGCAGGCAAAAAATTTAGTACAGTTTCAATAGAAACACCCTTTCCTGAAAATACAGCAGTATTCGATGGACTAATTTTCTTCTCTGCATCATTTATAAGGAAGCTTCCCATCTATGAACAGGAACAAAAAAGTATCTACAAACCTTGTAAACAGATCTGTATCATTTATAAACATAAATAATCCAAATTATTAACAGCCAACAGCAGAAATGAAAGGTATCAATTCAGTGATCCAGGGCTCCTTTGCTCATTTCAGCCCTCTCCTCAGAAGGAATGAGAAACTAAAGCTCTGCTAAGACATTCTTAAGGGCCATTCTTAAGTATAGTTGATGATCCACAGGTCACTTAAGCCAAGTAACTGTTTCTCTGTCAAGAGTTCATTATTACTCCCACCCACCCCCAAAAGCACCCTCAAGTCTGGCGGAAAGCTTTTTTTAAAAAAATAAATCTACATTCGTACAAGTGTATCTTCTTATTGAAGTCCCAGACAAGAATACCATCTTGCCCATCACCATGAGTGAAGAAGACCCAGTTTCAATTTGTTTCTTTACAATGCAGCTAATGTGTTAACATTCAGCTTACAATCAGAGCGATGTTTCCAAACTATGTAGTGGGCTCCCTGGGGATGAAGAGGTAGCAGACTTCTTCAAGTCTGTTATAAGATGAATTCCACTGTCAACCGCATTGTTATTTTTGTTGGGAGAAGGTGGAAGAGGAGTTGAGTTGCGCTTTGTTGGAGCGTCATCTTCAGCATCGGTATCATCAATAAGAGGAATATGAGTCTCAGAATCTTCTATTCTAAACTCTGGATGTGTCATAAAATTGTGGATTGAACTTCGTGTCTCAGGTTTTTCCAATCCTTCATATAAGGAACTACGAAACGCATTCACCACTCGGATCTGCAAGTATGAAAAGCATACATTTAGGTTGTAGCACATTTGTTTTAAGGGGAATACGGATTTATGAGCTTGAATCCACAAACAGCTAGACATGAGTGAATTGAATATGTATGTAATGCAGTGGGACTTGCAATAAACTGTAAAAAATAAAAATAATAAAAGAAGTATTTCAATAGAGCACTGCCAGGCTACAGTGGATATAGAAATATCAAGTACATTGTAAAAAATGCCAAATCTACAAAACTACATTGAAGCCATTTATAAAATAATATGGATTAAATACTTTAAAAACTTTAGCCAATCTGAAAAATCTTTCCTCCAATGTTACCAGCTTGGTAAAATATTAGAATTTTGAAACATTAAAATGGCAGGATGTTAGAGATTACTTTTTTCCTATTGGTGGAAAAAATTACATTTCGAACTAATGAAAACACAGGCCAGCATAAACAAAATTTCTGGACACTCTTTTTAACATCATGTGAGAAATACTTCTAGAAATGCAGATATTTGAGTATATGCCATGCAGAATGTTGTCATAGTAATCTGGGCCATAATTTGTATGGTCAAGAAGAAATACAAGATAAAGCATATGTAAGATATACAAGTTTCTCCCATTTTGCACATATAAACAAACACTGTATTCACATGTATACACATTGAAATGAAGACAAAACATAATGAAAACTGATCTAAGCAGAGATTTTTTTCAAATGTTGATTATGATATTCATAACTTTCAGAAACAATGAAATTGTTCTCTTGATACCAATTGAAAAAGGCAGCATTTTAAAAAGATCCTCTTCACAATTTGTATATTTAAAACTGGCTGATTTGTTTTCTGCCTCAAACAGGTTATTTACCTAGTTAATTGAGAACTGATGATTTCATTACACTTGAACATTAACTAAATGCTAATTTATAATTCTTTATTCCCTTTTGACATATTAGATCAGGACTTTTATGCCACCAAAATAAAATTTTAATCCTGTCAGGTACTTTTTGATACATTCTCAGCCCTTTCCCCTAAATATCGAACTTGCATAGTTTCTATTATGAATCCCAAAGGAGGATAAAATTGATTGATCACTCACCCGCCTCTAAATTTATTGAAGCACAAAAAAAAATTCCAGGTTAAGGACAAGCTTTTGTGAAACATTGCAAAAACCAGATTCTGGTGGAAAGTTATGCATAAATTTTATACAGAATTATTTCTTATTGTTTACTTCCAACTCATTTCCAATATTTATGATCACCGTAAGATGAAACTATCGTGGGTTTTTTCCTGGCAAGACCTATTCAGAGGATGATTTTAAGCCCTGATCGTCCAGATTCCTAGACCAATGCTCAAACCACTACATCACATTGGATCTCTTTAGCCACAGTGACTGTAGCACTACTAGACCATCATTTACTAGTAATGCTACAAATTGGTTGACATATTTGAGAGGCTGCTCACAGTCTGCTTCTGGAACATGGCCATACAACCTGGAAAAATCACAGCAACCCAGTGATTCCAGTCATGAAAGACTTCGACAACGCATTGCTCAAAATCTGTCAACCAATTTATGCAATGCAGTACTTTAGTTTTTCTCTGATAAAGAACTTCAGCAACTTTCCCCCATGATTAATGTTCTTGTAATGTTGTGATATGCCTGTTCAACTGAGAATTTCAATCTAACACAAATTCTTTCTCCAAATGTTATGCTTAAATTTTGCATTACTAGGTAGTTTGTCTACTTCAGTGGTTCCCAGCCTTTTTTTGACCAGGGACTACTCTCCAATGTTAGTACCAAAAGGGTTATGACTCAGTTTTTGCTCAACTTCAGATTTGGTTTGGTTATTTGGGGTGCTGATTCAGAAAATTGAACTGGATGGGCCAGATCAACTCTAGTTTCTGATACAGAACATATGCCATCCAGTTGTCACCAACTGCTCACTCACAGAAAGCCATGTTTAATAATCTAGAGCTAATATGGTCTATCCAAGGGGTAGGGGCCGGTCAGCGACAGGGAAGGAGAGGCAGGTGGCATGAAAGGAGTAGAAATAAATAAAATGAAATAAATAAAGAGGAAGGAGGCTAGCTGACCGGATTTTCATCCTTGAGGCCTCCTGGTTGTCCGCAGCCCACAGGTTAAGAACCACTGGTTTACCCAATCTCCATTAGTAGGGAAACTTCCATATCTCCTTAACCATAGTTAGCTTCTTCCTCTTTCCTACCCATTAAACTTTCCTACTCCTCTTTTTTCTTTTTCTTTTATTTTCCTTTAAAATTTTTAATAAAAAATACTTTTAAAAAAAGAACCACTAGTTTACGTCAATACAATTCTTGCTGTTTTCTTGAACTAATGCACAGAAGAAATTACCCTTCCAAAACACTTGTGTTAGTGAATATTTGTGTTGTGTTGTATTATTTTTAATACATGAAAAGCCATTAGTAAGGCTGTTAATGTGTTTTAAATTTTGGACATCCACATGAATATCCATTTAGGCCAACAGTCAATCTAATTGACTAAAAGACTAACTTATGATAAAAGAGGTTACCATATGAACCAAAAGCAACAGAGAAGACTGCTTAGTGATACACATTCAATAATAAAATTATTAGACATAATAAATGAAAACAGTATCCATAATCGTATTAGAAATAGTTAGTATTAACATCTGATGTCATCTTTTTTTGCTAGACCAGCTTTCACCAACTATGTAGCCTCCAGATGTGTTGGACTGCAGCTCTTAATATGGTGAGGAATTATAGAATCCGAAAGCCCAAAATATCTTGAAAGAACCTGGTTGAAAAAGGCTGTGCTGGATGATTTCAATTTCAAACAGACTGACAATGAAACAGACATAACTCTGGGACTGGGCATCAAAGATATACATATATATATAAATCCCACAACATTTAGAAACATATTACAAATCCGGACAGAGATAAAGATTCTGGAAAGTACAAGACCTTCCAAACAGAACTTCTCTATGGGATTTCTTAATGAAAACCAGGTTCTCTATGAGAAGCAGAATTTCTATAAAATGTTTCTTAGGTCACAGTATGAAAATAATCAGGCACTTCCACTGAAGCAAACACTCATTTTTTAAAATGCGTTTTCAACAAGTTCAGGACAGTATAAACAAAAACACAAAAAGATGTCGCTTCCACACACAGTCTATTTTAACACAAGTGCTTATTGCTCAATGTATCTCCTTATTTATTTTGACCCAGGGAGAGAGTGCTAGAAGGAGAAAGTGATGTAAGTTTATATAGTTTTGTCAAGAGACGAACCACAAAGAAATTCATCCTCTGGATTTGGTATGGATCCTCAACTCATAACAATTGTATGTAGGGAAATCTCAATTAGTAATGCAGTAGTCTAACTTTTCAGGAAATTCCATGCATAGGTGAGCAAACATTTATTTAAAGCAAAAACATACATACTCAGGTTTCAGATTAGAATTAGGACCAACTGACAGACTTCCATTTACAACCTGAATGTGTTCTCAATACATCCAAATCACAAATTATAATTTAAGTTTGCTCTTTTCTAATACCAAGTTTCTTGATGCTAGCCACATATACTAGAATGACTTTAAACATGTTGATGAATGATATTGTACATCTTCTTGCCAAATTATACTTGAGGGCATATACTCAAATATTTATAACAATTATTTCTGATTTTTTTTTAAAAAAAAACCTCCCCTTCTGTGCAAGAGTGAAGGCACAATATGTGCAAGCTCACAGCTTTCACTGTAAACCATTACAGCAACGGTTCCAACTGTGTTGTAGCCCTCCAGGTTAAAAAAAAAAAGCTACGTGAGGACTTCCATTTTGTGAGTAAAAATATGAAAAACCTTATGATGAGTTTAAGGATTGAAGGAAAGAATGAAACGTTAGGTGTGTGGATTAGGAAATGTTAAGTTCATGCACTTAGGAACACACACTCACACCCCACAGTAGTAGAAGCAGTAGTAGTAGTAGAAGAAGAGGAAAATACTACATGTGTAGGGGTAGAAATATTTGTTACATCGTGATGCTGGCTGGCGATGGAAGGCTGCCGCCTTAGAGCCCCCTGAATGGAAGTTCCACTCTGGAAAGCATTCACTACATCCATCTGCAAGGAATCAGAGATTGTGACAGCTTGCTCAGCAAGAGAGAGAGAGAACAAGAGAAAGGAGCATCCCATCTACAACACATAAAAGTAAAGAAAAAAAGGCACTTTTATAGAGCAGGTGTAGAGGCAAGAGGTGCATTAAGAGATGAAGTCAAGGTGGAATTTGAGAGATTAAAGAGACCTCCATATACCCAGGTGAAGAAGGGTTCAGTCACACAGCTTATGATCACCACCCAAGCCAATAGTAATGAGTAGATTGTCAAAACCCTCAGCCCTCACCATCTCCTACCTTTTCCAAGACCATACCTGAGTTTGTATCCTGTTTAGGCCCCTAAACCACAAGATCTGACCACGCCGTAGCTCTCTTTCAGCATGATCAATCTCTTCTACATCTTCTGCTAACTCCTCTTCTGGAATCTCATCTTTCTGTGTTCCATGGCCAGCTTCCTTAAGGAATTTCAAATGACTGGTTGGAATTGTTGATATCAACTGCAATTGTGAAAAATAAAAAGTTAATGGTTTCTATAAGCAAAGTAGAAGATACAAGTTGTATATAAGAATGAAATACAATACTTCAAAATGAATCACAGATCTGTATTTCAATTGTTTATTTCCAATATTCCCTTGGAATGAAACAATGGATAGATGTTTTTCAGGTGTAAGCTGTTAACATGGCACCAAAATTTTACAAGCATCAGATAGTCTAAGAACTGTATCAAGAAAGACCTGGCCATAGCCATTAAGGCATGGTAACCTTGAGAATGGCGTTACCAATTTTCCTGAATACAGAGGAATATACTGTAGTCTCTTCCGATGCAATGATTCTTTGACCAGCATACAATATTATGAAAGGTCTGAATTGACCACCATTTTGACATTTTGTGTATACAGTCCTAAATACCCTGGAACCAACCCATTTGAAGAACAGCCTCACTATGTAAATTAGTGCCCAACTGCTTCATTTAGCAATGGAAGCCTTACTAACAATGCCATCCACTGTTTGCTTTGAGCCTAATAAAGAAAGTGCATCAACTTGATAGCATACTTGAATGTACGAAACAAGAAACACTACTGTTAAAACTTATGTTGCTTGTGCAAATTATTTCTCTCAGAACAAGTTTTTCTTAACTGTGATCAGGCCACAAGTTTTTATGACACATTTTAAGTGCCCTACCCTAATTTGTGGTATTATATTTGAAAGGTATAATACAATAAACACACACACATATAAAATTGGGGAATACAAGAGTCATCAAAGTATTGATAACTTGTAGAAGCAGGAGGAGATCGTATCACATTTCTGGGGAGTTGTGTGCTTTCAGGGATGTATGGCCTTGTTCTGGCAACATTTTCTCCTGACGTTTCACCTGCATCTGTGGATGGCATCTTGCCAACTTGCTTTACCACCTTCAGATCCTCCGAAGATGCCAGCCACAGATGCAGGCAAAATGTCAGGAGAAAATGCTGTTAGAACATAGCTGGGAAACCACACAACACCCCAGTGATTCCGGCCGTGAAAGCCTTTGACAATACATGTATCACTTCCTTTCCCAAATTAATTCAAGTTTTATAATCTCAAACAGTGGCTGATGGTGGAAAAAGTCACGTCCGTATGGAAAAAAGCAACAAATAATTTTTTGAAACAGTGCTGGTGATTTCAACAACTAAATTGCACACAAAAGAAAAAAAATACCACTCACCTGGCCCCAAAGAAGTGTTCCCATTCCTAGAAATATTGACCATAGCCACTGTTCAACTGTAAGCTCTGAACAACTGAAAGGCTTTCCACCAAACTGCACAATAACTATCTGTTAAAAATAAGCACAAACATTCCAAAGTCATTATTTTTATCTGAAAATATTTCTGTATTGTCGTTTAGTACAGCTTTCACAGTAGTTTACACAACAATTTAAAGCTCAACTAAAATATATAAAATGTATTCATTAAAAAGTCTGGAAACAAAGAACATTTTTTTCCTGTACAAAAGGAATAATACTGTTAATCTTTTGATAGAAAAACTTGCTTCCCATCTTTCTTTTTATAGATTCATGAACAAAAGTGACGGAGCATTTATTAGTTAGTTTTCCAAAGGGAAAGCATTTCTAAAAATGTCATCAAATGACATGCTATGTTAATGTATCTAGGGATGACCTATCCCAACATTGGTATAAATTGGGAGCAGCTGCAATTTTAAATGTAAAAAGTAAATGCCCTGCATAAATTAAGTTCAATAATTTACTCACCTGTACAATGAAAGTGCCAAGAACTATAGTACAGAATATAGCATTATTGAATATTCCTTCAAATACATTCCTTTCACCATGAATTTTTCGGGCATTTATTTCATTAAAAAGCTGCATCATCACAAATGTGTTAAATACAATAGTATAGTGCTCTGAAGGAGGAGCATGAAGAGGTGCATTTCTTCCACTGTCGATGTCAAAGATTTTTTCACCTGCAAATGAGAAATAAACATGCTTGGTATTTCATGGCAAAATTTGAATTCACCAAGAAATATTATAAACAAATGCAGCTGATTACTTAATAGCCATTTGAGAAACAGCCACTTTAAAAAAAAGCGGCAGTTGAAAAGGTTAAAAGCATATAAGTCTAGCATTCTTACCAGCAAAAAGAAGTGTAAAGACAACCACAAGCTGGTAGAAAGCATGGCCCAAAATATTCTTCATCATGGTGCGCGAGATGAGAGGTTTATTTCTACCATAAGGTTTTCTCAGCAAAAGAGCTTCCGTGGGGGGTTCTGTTGCCAGTGCAAGTGAAGCCAGTGTGTCCATTATGAGATTTACCCATAGCATCTGAACAGCTTTAAGTGGAGAATCCTATAAAAATGATATTTTTCCTAATACATAAAGAACAAACATCTTGGAAACCAACAACTTTTGCAGTAAACATTTTCTCTACTGTGGTCTGGTACTATGCTTCAGGATGACTTCTAGCAAATCATGCTGAAGGGCAACTACTGTGTCAAAGTTAGGAAGATAACATTTTCAACCTTATCAGCTGAAAATGAGTACATAATACCTACTTGCGTAATGCAGGCTCCTGTGAAAGCAACAATTACTGCTACTACATTGACGGTGAGCTGGAACTGAAGGAATTTGGAGATACTGTCATACACATTTCGTCCCCACATTACAGCTTTAACAATGCTTGAAAAGTTGTCATCTGTAAGAATAATGTCAGAAGCTTCTTTAGCGACATCAGTTCCAGCAATACCCTGAAAAATTTAAAAGGAAACAAAAAAGAAGTTACAACATGAGGAGTGAGGACTATTATTATGTTACAGCTATATAAAAAACCTTATAAATAGCCCCCCAATACAGTTATCAGCTTGCAAAGGGTTGCTAGCAAAGGAGACATCTGGCTGTATCCCAGCACCATGCTGCATTTAAAGGAGGGTCTGGAATGAGGGGCTTCCCTTTGCCAATTGTTTGGTCCATGTGCTGGGCAGAGAAGAGGGATGGGGCACCCATTCTCTCTTCTTCCAGTCTACTCACCATACAATTACTAGGTTTCTGCATTTGACAAGCAAGTGCCAAAATCCTGCCATATGAATTGCATTTAAACTCCAGAAAACACTGGAGGTTCCCTTCTTCTACCTGATTCAATATATTTTGAAAACCGTATATAGTGTAAGCACTCAAATTAGATTGCACTGACTTGGAATTCTTGAATTTAAAAGTAGATGGTAAAAAGAATCACCTTTTAAAAGCAAGATTCTATCTAAAAATATTGAGTAATGTCATTTGTAAATAAATGGTAACAGCAGTAATACTTAGAGAGCAGCTTTTCTTTAGACCAGTTATTGAATAACATTTTTGGTTTGTTTCCAAAAGGTACCAAATCCAAAAATGTTGAAAAATGAATTATAGGTGGCAGCACATTGTTGGTTGGGAGTAGAATATTATGTACAGATCAAAACTATCTACATTTATCAAACAACTTCCGTACAGGGCTTAGAAAATTGCATTTCATAGCAATCCAATGCATACCCCTCAGTACGTTTTTTGGATTCCTGCAAAATTTGTTCCAAAAACAATATTATTATTGGGTAATTTTGGAAACAAACTTCGGATTTAAGGACATAGTAAGCATGCAATCCAGCCCTAGATGTCTAGGTATATTCCTGAATTCAGTGATCACTGAACAACCGAAGCTACTTTAGTGTCATATATCCACTTAACCTGGCAATGACATATTTTAACCATTATTTGCCTTCAACTGCATTTTATAATTATGTGTGTGTGCGCGCAAGAGAGAGAGCGCCTTCTGCTTAGATGAAAATTACCAAAATAGCTTGCTTCCTTTTCACCCAACATCAGCAGTTAATCTACAAATCCACTAGGTGGCAAAGCAGTACAGTTCTTAAACATTACTGAAATTGTATGGGTTGTTATACAAGCAATGTGTTTTGAGGTCCTTGTATATCTTCCTGATGAGAAAATAAGGCAGCAAGAGTTACCAAATCATTAAATTTAAGTAAGAGTTTAACCACTGAGAGCAAAATTAATTAATTAGGTAGCCATCCAATTACACCATTTGAACCCTAATCTATCTCTGGCCAGTTTACAATGAGTTTTGTTTAAATAATTGTAATCAGAACAGTAACCATTTCAGACAATAAATTAATTTAAACATTGAGTATATAATTAAAGAACTGGAAAAGATAAATTACAACTAAATTAAACTCACACACTGATACAAATTTGAATGAAATCAGTATGCCACGAAGTCTTCTGTTAAAAGCCAAAATTTAACTAGACACTGAAAATGAGTCCTCTAAGGAAACAAAACAGGGTGCCATAGCAGAGAAGGCCCTCTCCCATTACTTCATATAGTGTATTATTTCCTCTGCAGGACAGAAAAAGTGTTTCTCCCCATATATGTTCTAGACCAAACAAATATGGGGAGAGATGTTCCTTCAAATGTTGATCATGTTACTGATGTTCATATGCGGTACCAGTCAGTGCTAATTATTAAGAAAATGTGGCATTAAAATGTTATATGCAAGTAGCACACGAGTCTTTTCAACAAGTATAGCTAGGCTGACTAGGAAAAAAACAACACTGTCACAGACTCCACATTAGGAGAGAAATATTTAACACACATGCAAGTTTCAGTGTCATGTAAGCGATCTACCTGACACCAAATTCTACAGAGATAAAGAATTCTACACTCATCTTAGATGCAGTGTCACAATTCTACTGTGACAAGGAAAAGGAAGGAGGTGAAACCTGATAACAGAATTAGGTGCTCAAAAGGAGTATCAGTTTAGCATGAGCCAGATTAACATCTCACGACCCAACACACTTTAATTTAACTCACCATAGCAAAACCAACATCTGCTTTTTTTAAAGCAGGCCCATCATTGGTTCCATCACCAGTCACTGCTACAACTTGCCTCTGTTCACAAACAGTGCTGTCTATTATGCCTAAAATGAAAGCAAAAATATTTGTATAGCTATCAAAATATAAATATGAATTGAGAATTGTGAGCTACTGCATGTGGATCTAAACACCAATGTTTATGTTACACTATGTAACAAGATTTTTGTTCCTGGGTTATAAATGTCATTTTCTAATTGGTTCCATCATAAAAAATATGGAAAAAGTTTTTAAAATTGCAAAAACTTTTGTTTTTGCGGGACATCCTTTAGCACATTTTGCTATAACTTTTCAATGAATATCTCATCAAGTCTCAACCAATTCAACATAAATAGTTTGTGACAGCCACAAAAATGAAATTTTTGGAGTATAATGACTATTTTCAAAGTAGGTACCGCACAATTAAACAGGAATAACACTTTCAAACCAGGAACAGAAAATATTTCAAATTTTGTTACATAGTGTTATATTGCAATCCATCCTCTCCAACTTCTACAGACTTCTATTCAAACAATGTAGAACTGTTGGGTAGCACTTTTATAGATGCATTATTTGACTTACCTTTCACCAATGTGTGTTTGTCAGTGGGGGAAGACCTTGCAAGAACACGGAGTTTGGGCCAAATTTTGTCTATTCGTTCCTGTTCTATCTGTAAAGATAATTTAGATTAGTCCTGTAACTCAGATTTCTAAAATTTAAATTGAATTACCCATTAACTACACTCACCTCTCCTTTTTCATTACGTATTCGCCTATTGAATTCTTTGCCTTCTAAACACAAGAAATCTTCACCAGGATGCAAAATGCCACATTTCAAAGCAATAGCACGGGCTGTGTTAATATTATCACCAGTAACCATTCGTACAGTTATACCAGCACGCTGGCATTTTTTAATTGCGTCTGGTACCTATGAGAAAGAAAAAGCTGTTTATTACAAAAGCTTTACCAGCATAATTGTAGTGTCCATTTTACATTTTTAAATACTAGGGATGGAATACAGATAAAATTTAGAATGTATGTGTGTATGTGTTATATATTTAATTATTTAATTAATTTACAATCTGGATCAAGCAACATTAACAATAAGCTCAACTAGCATTCATACACATTATCTAATTCATTAACCCTCATCCAAGCCTAGGAGTTCTTATGAGTCACATTTTGTCCTACATATTTTAGTCCCTCTGAGTCACATTTTGCTGCAGAATTCATCAGGTAAGCATTTTATAACCTTGTGAGCTTTAGATTTGTAAACATTTCCCCTGACTTTCAGCAATTTGCCATGTACACATTCCCCCACCAAGGTAAAACTTGACTTTGACAAAAAAATACTTCCAACAAATAATATACGTGTGTTACTTAGTTTTTTCCTCCCAAAGAGGGCTGTCAGCTACTAAAAACAAATGTCTATCAAGCAATTTAGTCACTACTTTACATTTGATTGAAGTAATCTACTCTAGTTGAAACTAATCAACAGGATTAAGGACACAATGGTTGCCCCCCCCCCCCCTTCAATCCGGCTTTGGCTCTCTCAATATTGTGGAGCATCTCTGATTATGAATCTAGCAACACTCTTGTCAACACAGGACATTTTATATCTGTAAAGTCTAAACAACTAACAAAGTGTTCTCATATGCTTTTAAGCACAAATTTGGCTGACATCCCAGAAGAGGCAACAGGCTACCTTAGTGAAGAATACACAAACATACACTTATTTCCTCCTACCTCAGGCCTCACAGGATCTTCAATGCCCACAACAGCAATGCATGTAAGGCCAGTGACAATGTCATTTTCATTGTCCCATTCTGGCTCAGGCTCTCCAGCTGGGAAGTCTCTGAATGCCAGGCATATGGTTCTGAGTCCCTCTGAGGCCATGGGCTCAATCACTGTTTTTACAATATCATCACGGTCCCTTGGTCTGAATACTTTTGGTTCACCATTTGCGCTCAAGATCTTAAAACATCTGAAAACAAAATGAGTTTCTTAAATCTCAAGCAAGGGTTATGACCCCCCCGCCCCCAAACAAATTTCTTTGCCCTTGACAAGAATACATGCTTTAAAACATAGGGATACCCCAACTGTATCCCCACTAAAAAACCTAACTTTGCATTTTGGCTTGACTATATGTAATCTAATAGAAAGTTCAAGTAGACTGCTAAAAGGAAAAAAGGATAGGAAAGACATATTTCTGGTGGGCATATGTAGCTCTCCAGATGTTTTTGTCTTACAACTCCAATCAGCTTCTAATGGAAAGCAATTAAATGAGGAGCGTTTTCAAAACCTCTGCCAGCCATAGTTTCCACCCTTGAATTGTCTGTGTCCAATATTAAGTTAATCCAACTAAAGGCTTCCCAGATTTCTGGATAACATCTAGTGTATTATAATGTAGGTAACCAAGATCTTATTGTTGTTTGCCCTTAAGTCATTTCTGACATGCAATGCCAAGGCAAACATGGAATAGGAATCTTTTAGACAAAATTTGTTCAGAAGGGGTTGTTTTAAATACTTTTATCTGTGAGCTGCCTTGGGTCTTATTTCATGAGAAAAACAGTACATAAAAGAACTAAATGAATATTTGAGAATGAGATAGTGTCACTTGCCCAAGATCACACAGTATTTCATGGCTGAAAGTAGATTAGAGCCATGGTCTATAGATCCCTTGTGCAACACTGAAACCACTACATCACACTAGCACTCTATAAAATTACTTTTTATAATTAATCTAATAAGTAGTCACTACATTACATTACATTATATATATATATATATATATATATATATATATACACACACACACACACACACACACACACACATACATACAAGCAATCATGTTAATTAAAGGAAGGTAAACAAAACTTTGAGTTTACTGAGAATGGATAACACATAGTCTGGGGACTGCATGAGAACTTAAGCATCCTTATTTTGAATTACTGCTACAGAATCTGTGATATTCTTGTTTGCAGTGTCTTGCAGAAATATATGGCTCAGAAAAGTGTCCTAACACCTTTCCCGCACTCCAAATATTTTACACACTTGCTAAAGAAAAAATCGCATTAGCAGCTACAATTCCTGTGGCTGCTGCCAATTTTTAACAGCAGCAAGAGCTCCAACAGTGGTCCAGCCCCTGATGGAGAGTACTTTACTTAGCTTCTGTTTTAGATGTGTCATAATTCTGATACCAACTCTTTACTGGGAAAGGTTTCTAGATAAGTTAGTTCTAAAAGCGATTGAGAAACACTAAACATTTTGGACTAAACCATAACACAGATGGCATCATTTCAGGAACCTAATCGCATAGGAGACCACAAGTACAAAAGTTAACTTGCTTTTTAAGTACTATCTCGGAGGCACCCTTGCTGAATATCCGGAAACTGCCATCTGAGTTCTTCAGCACAGTACTCATTGATTTCCTGACTGAGTTAAAAGTGTAGACTTTATAAAGTGCCTCTTCTGGTATTTCATTTCTAACGTCCTGATAATCTCGTTTCAAATCCAGTAGTAGTCCAAGCAAGGCACATTCAGTTTTATTACCAACATGGCGGGGCAGTCCACCTTCCTTTTCAGGAGACTGAAAGAGAGAATAAACTCACTGAGAAAGTTTTGTATTCCAGAACATAAAATGTGCTAAAACAAGAAACTGGTGACTTGAAATTTATTAAATCAGAAACTACAAACCAAAGATTAAGCAGTTATATTCTGAAATCAGATATTTTAGCTAATACGTTTCAAAGTACATGCAATTATATGGAAGTTTTCTTCATAAAAGTGAAATGAGGTACATTCAATTGAATGGCAAATACACAGCAAGATTTTTGTGAAAATCATTTATTTTCAGGACAGATGTTTGGGCCTTCAACACTCAGAAATCCTAAGAACTGGTAAATTGGATGGGATTTCTGGGAGTTGTAGGCTAAAACACCTGGGGACGCACAGGCTGAGAACCACTAATCTAAGATGATCAATTCTTACATTTATTTTTTATTTTTCTCAGAATGCCAAAGGCCAAACATATTTTAATATCAGGCATTGCTTTTTACAGTAAAAATGATGCTCATTAATTATTTTATGATTCCATCATTGTGCTTTTCCTGCATGGCAGGGGGTTGGACTGGATGGCCCATTTGGTCTCTTCCAACTCTATTAGTCTACGATTCTAGTGAATAAAATGTAATCACGGATATTTCTGTATTTATTTGCAACGTATTTTCAACATATCTACATAGAAATGAAGCAAATTTATACTGTGGGAGGATAGTGTCATTAGTGAATATCCCCATGAAGCCAGTTATCAATTCACTCAATAAACTATCCAGTTATGACATCTTAGCCAAATACTTCTAGCATCATACAGAAAAGTTAATTTGTTATCTTAATAATATTTTAGCAATGTGCACCTACTATTTTAATAGGACACATATATTTAAAATGCTGATGTCAGTTTCACCCACCTAAATGAACTGCTTGAATATCAAGCAAAAGGTGAGTGCTAGAAACAATATTATATGAAAGCTGGCTCGTACAACTTGGGGATCACAACTAGAGACAGTGAAGACATCTGCCCTTGTGCTTTGCTACTCTGCTGCTGAATATGCATGCCCAGGGTGTAATACATCTCACCATGTTAAAACAGTGGACGTGGCTCTTAATGAGACATACCAAATTATCACAGGATGTCTACACCCTACACCAATAGAAAAATTGTACTGCTTAGCCAGTATTTCACCACCTGACATCTGTCAGGAAGTAGAAGCCAATAATGAAAGGACCAAGGCAGTGACATCTCCAGCCCATCCTCTGTTTGGATATCAGCCAGCATGTCTTAAATCAAGAAACAGCTTTCTATGATCTACAGAGATACTTGAAGGAACACCTCAGCAAGTGAGCCCAAAAGTGGCAGGTTAAAACCCAGCACCTCAATCAGTGGCTGAGACTAGATGAGAAACTTCCCCCTGGGCACACAGACGGCTGGGTGACTTGGATGGCGCAGAACAGACTGCACTCTGGTACCACGAGATGCAGAGCTCATCTTAAGAAATTGGGCTACAAAGTGGAGTCCACGACATGAAAGTGCACAGAAGAGCAAACCGCAGACCACCTACTACAATGCAGTCTGAGCCCTGCCACATGCACAATGGAGGACCTTCTCACAGCGGCACCAGAGGCACTCCAAGTGGCCAGCTTCTGCTCAAAGAAAATCTAATATAATTCCAAGTTTTTAACTTTGTGTTCTTTATAAATACATTATAACTGTACCCTCATTTCACTTATGAAACAATAAATAAAAATCTGAGGGACCGCCTCACCCCCTACCAACCCCAGAGATCCCTCCGTTCTGAGGACCAAGATCTATTGGAAATTCCCAGTGTCAAGACTTTGCGTCTAACAGCAACCAGATGCAGAGCCTTTACAGCAGCGCCACTATCACTCTGGAATACTCTGCCACCTGAAGTCTGTGCCTTGCAGGACTTATCAGCTTTCCGCAGGGCATGTTAGACATACCTGTTTCGACAAGCCTTTGATTTTTGATATTGCTGCTTTTAAATTGTTTTAAATTGTTTTTAAATTGTGTTAGATTTTAGCCATTCTTGTAAGCCGCTCCGAGCCCCAGGGGAGTGGCAGCATATAAGTTTGAATAATAAATAAATAAATAAATAAATGTGTGGGTGATACTGACAATGGATTTCAGTGGAAAACATGCAAATGCTTGAGCACTGAAACCTTTGGGATGTTCTTACAGAAATAAATGTATCTTAAACTTTAAGCTTTTGATTTTGCACTTACCAAGATTTTGGAAGTATAAGCACAATTAACAGAGATTCCTGTTACAAGGTATGACAAAGTTTTCTCAGGAATAGCTTGTGCCTCTGGAATTTTTTTATAATGCTTTTCACTGATAAAAGCTTGGACTACTGTCATTCTGTTCATTGTCAATGTTCCTGTTTTATCAGAGCAAATGGCTGTTGCATTTCCCATTGTTTCACAAGCATCCAGGTGTCTGACCAAATTATTATCCTTCATCATTTTCTATATACAAAGAAAAGAAACAACAAGTCAGTCTCAAGAGTAATGAAACCCTTTTCGTTATCTGATTCTGACTGTCCACACGTAAGCTGGGATTCTCAATGAATCACACAGTCATTTTTATGTTTATGTTTTCTACACAAAGTTAGAATCAAATAAACGAATGTTTATATTATAAATGACCATCATTTACGAAGAAATAAACTCATTACAAAGACAAGGAAAGATATTATACTTAGTGGAGGGCTGGCAAACCACTACCTTCCATGATAGAGTACCCATGGGATATTTTTCCTATGAACCTGTCTCCACTTAGGTCCCATCCCCAGTAGCCATTCCCCTCTTCCTCTGTAGTTTCCCTTTCTGTTCATGCCATAGTGAGTGCTCTTGCATTTGGCACTAACTCCTCAGCTACAATTTCCTTTATGCTACTTGCTATACATCTGCATTTCACTCTTTGCAGTTTCCTCTTGTGCTATCTTCTTTTTTTGGTGAAGGAGGAATTTTAAAAACCACTTGGATCAAACTTGTGATATCTGAACTCCTTGCCAATACTGTACTCTTTCCAATGTTTTACACAAGACAGAGAGAATGGTGGATGTGCTCCGAAGTTTGTACGAAAGGGGAACAATTTAAAAAACTATCTGTTTAAGGAAACCAATCCACAAGCTACCATGTCTTTTTTTCCTATTGCCCCAATCTTTCTGTACTGCCACAAATTGAGTACAAAGAGAAATTTCCATGAAGAAAAAAAGGTAGAAATTCTCACAGAGGTGGCATGCACATTTTTATAAATATGTGTATCACGCACACAGACATATTCTAGAATTGTAATGTAGGAATCAAAGAATCATTGGGGATGGGGGAGTTCAAAGATCACTTCTCAATTCTTTTCCTTTGAAGGTGGGTACCTTTGCTGGGAAAAGTGGAAATTGATGGATAGGATGTTTGTGGTATGAATTTAGTGGTAATTTACACAACCATATTTCTTCATACATACCTTTACAGAGTAAGCTAATGAGATAGTTACTGCAAGCGGAAGACCTTCTGGAACTGCCACAACCAGAACGGTAACACCAATGATGAAGAACTTCACAAAGTACTGAATATAAATAGGTGTGCATTCCGCTAGCCATGGGCGCTTTTGGACCCAAAAGGTATCAATTACAAAAAACAATACAAGAATGATGACTGTGATGGCTGACATCAGTAATCCTTGTATAAAGAAAAGAAAACCAATTTAGTTTGCATTATGGAAGTGCAGTCTAGAAAGTAAGTTTCTAATGTCTAGTTTGTTAAAAACCTTAAGATTTTAAGCTGAATGCTTGATTCAAATCTAAGTACTACATCCGGACCTCTATTTATAAACTCACATACTTAGAGTTAGGAGAGAATACTAAAGTGGCCATATAATTCAGGATAGTCAAAATTACAAAGACATCACAAAGAATAAAATGGCAAAGGCAGTTCAAAATAAGTGTAAAGTGGGGCAAATTTCCGGGGAAAACCTAAGCACAACCAAAGTTATAAGGTATGAATTGGTAGTGACCAATTCAGAAGATTTTGGTTCTGTAGCAAATAGCTCAAGAACACCAATCCCGTGTGCAGATAGAAGAAAAGGTAAATTCCACATTATTTGTAGTTTTTAAGTAATCAGCATCTCTGAGAGGCCAGAGACAAAACATATTCTACTTTGTACTTACTGTATGATCTACTCTTCCTAATGGTTATTCACAAAAATAACTATTTAAATACATTTTCCTCTATGTAGGACTAAAAATGGAAAATTCATACCTGCTTTGCCAATCTGAACTGCTAATTTTGTGAGTTTCCCTTGTAAAACTGATTTTTCTTTCTTGGGCATGTTGTTTCTTTTCTTATCGTCCCCATCAACACCATCTTCACTTTTCAGGGGCTGCATTTCCATAGCGGCACCATCCTGAGCCTTTGCTAAGTTTTCAAAAAACATAAAAAACACAAATATATCAATAGCCTCCCCACACACTCTAGAGTACACCTCAATGTAAAAGATTTATCCACTGAAATTTATTCTGTCTCTCAAGTACTAAGACTACCTGTAGCCTTGGTGTTCAATCTGACAAATCTGCCTTAATTTTAATTTGCACAAACATAGCCAAAAATTCAAACATTTTAGTCTACTCAGCAGTAAATTGGATATCAGCAATCCCACTCACCAGTGGCAAGTGTTCTCCTTTCCCTCTTTGCAAGGCTGAGTGCAAAAATATCATATTCTTAAATTCTATATATACCAGAAAACACGAGGGCAAGAATTATGTTTGCATTCTGCAAGATTCTATGGAAAAGGGTAGCATGGCAGAATCCTTTTCTCCAGGTTTTCTGAAATTCAGGAGATTCAAAAGACAAAAGATTTGCTTCTTTCCTGTTGGGGTTTAAAGCTGCACTATCACTGCCTTCTGTAGATATCTAGTGCATAGATGGCAGGTATCTGTCACTACCACCTTCTAGTTAACTTCATATTCTAAGGGACCAGGAGGTAGGGAGGCTGGAAACACCTCACGAGAAATGTCTGGTTTCTCCTTAGATATCACTCCATTTGGCTCCTTAGATCTCACTCAATTTTTGCACCTAAGTGCCTGAAAAGTAACAGGGACTTTAGAGTAACATGCATTTATTAGAGCGAAACAATGGTTAACAGGTGGCAGCGTCATATTCTCCTATTCCACATCACAGTGCCATGAGTAGCTTGGAACTCCAGCATCCTAATACTACACATTGTGAGGGAAAGTTGACATCTAAGATTACGCAGTTAAAATAGAAGTAGAAGTTTTGCCTAAATGCTACAGCACCAATTGACTTAAACGTAACAAGCATTGTTCATTACCTTTATTACGATTTTCAATAGCACCATCTTGTTTTTTATCTGCAAACAAAAAACAGTGGTTCCTTTTTAAAATACTTTTATATTTGGAGATTTTGTACCTTTGGGGTTTCTTTTATTTAACTAAAGATATTGTTGAATAGCACAGAAAGATTATTTCTAATTTCTTTAACGAGTGAGTGCTTACTACTCTACTATGCAAAGGTGCTCCAGAAAAGTCCATTCCAGATTCTCCAACCACCTGGTTATATGTGTTAGTCTACAACTCTAATTATGATGATGGGATTTGTACTACATTCAATAATTTCTTTAGCCAGATTAAGTACAGTATGGGATACTGTATACAGGCAGTCCCCGAGTTTGGCTTACAAACGACTCATAGTTAAGAACAGGGTTGAGACAACAGGAAGTGAGAGAAATCTACCCCTCGGAAGGGGAATTCATGCTTGAAAGAGTTAGCATGGGGAAAAGGTGTCTCTACTGAAGCTTTATCCCCATCCTTGTTTCCACAACAAACCATTTTCAAAATCCAATTCTCACAGGGACAGAAAATGAGGTGAAATCTCCCATGCAGAGGCACAGACAACAAAATAAACACCACAGGGGTATTAACCCTTTCCTATGCTATCCAAATCTCCCACCCCCATCCATATGTATGTATGTATGTATGTATGTATGAATGAATGAATGACAGAATAAACTTAAAAGTGGGGTTACACTTGAAAATGTACCTGCTCCAACTTACATACAAAGTCAATTTAAGAACAAACCTACAGAACCTATCTTGCTCGCAACTTGGGAACTGCCTGTAATCTCATGCCTAGAGTCTAGGTTATAATGAACAACAACACAGTAACTTTTTGTTCTTGAAAAGCCATTTCTATTATTTCAATTCAAACAAAGCGTAGAAAAGAACAGAGTAGTTTAGGTTCATATTTCATAAATTTCTTGCCAACTACGTTGACAACTATTCCAGATGCATGTTGTAATACAAACTGCAATGCTACTACAAAAACAACTATAGCTCAAATGTTTATATACAGTTGTCCCACCATATCCATTGATTTTGCTCCCATAGATCCAACCATCCATGGTTTGAAAATATTTAAGAAAACTTTGATTTTGCCATTTTATATAAGGGTCTCAATGTTACTATACCACTATATATAATGGGGCATTAGCACCTGCAGATTCAGCTATACATGTGGTGTGAGGTAGTGTCCTGGAACTAAACTCCAGGAAACTACCCCACACCACATGATATGAGCAATAGAGTCTTGAAAATAAATCTAATTTTCCTCAGATTATTTGCAACAAAATGACAGTAACTAATTTATGCTTACTGCCAAGGTGTTGGATGGGTAGGAAAGATAAATAAAAAAGTTTCCTACTCCTATTTTGAAAGTTCCAGAAGGGACACATATCAAGAAATAGGAAACAACCTAAATTTCACTATGCTAAATGATATAGTCTTACCTTGGACATAATACATAAAATTTGGAGTATGTCTAGATGACAGTTGGGAGAATGTATAGCTCTCCAGACATCAGATACTTTCCCCACTCCTGTTTTAGGCTGATGCTGCTTCTATATTATATTCTGTAGAGCTTCCCATTATCTGACAGAGCCCGCTTAACACATCGTAATCTTGTGATACAATTAAAGAGTCTTCAAGTGAAAACTTATTGGACTGAAGTGGCTAGTGAACTGTCTGCTGTAGGCATGGAGAGAATTCGGTGATAGCAAAGATCATGATTCTGTTTTCAAATTTATCTTCCACAGCTGAAGGAGGTATAGGAGTAGTTTCAAAGTCATTCTGGATCTACTTAAATAATCAATTTTGAATAGTTGAATGGAAGAATTCTATAAAACATAAGTTATTGAACGCATTGTACCAGTAGAAACTAATCCAAGAATTTGAGTTTTTACAACATTATGCTTACTTTTCTTATCTTTTTTCTCCTTTTCTTTTTTCTCTTCATCATCATCAGCTCCAGCACCAAGCAAGGTAAAGATAATTCCAGTTTGCGAGTTCACACCTACTGCAGTAACTACCATTCTTCCTGAACCCTCCATTACGTGAGTACCTGAAATACAAAATTGTGCATTGTTATATTTATATTTATGTAAGGTTGAAATTTCTCTAGCTGGCCGAAAAGTATGCTGGAATTGCACAATTTGCCTACATTTAAGTTCTACTGATGTTTCATGGCAGGATGACTGTTGACTTAAATGTGCTTTGGACTACAATTCCCATAATCCCTCATCATTGGCTATGCTGGCTAGGAGAAATAAACCAAATATCTTACTCCAATTTTACAAGAATGTACAACAGTTTGAACAAAAAAGAGCCTCCAAAAATATAAAGATTTTATAATACTCAAAACAGTCTGAGACGATCAAAACTATTCAATTAACAACAACCATTAGAAAATCTTGCAGCTGCCAGCTTCCAACTAGTGCTAAGATATCTGAATAATACACAAGATCCCAATTCCAGAATCTATTGGCAAGTAACCGAAAAAGATTGTACATATACCCGCTTCTCAAGCTTCTGGTGGCAGACACTTGTTCTAACAACCCCCATGTTAGCCCAATAATATTGTGATGCAGTCTGAGATAAGAGCCAAATTAATTGAAGGCTGTCGTTCTTCATGTCGAAAGAAAGCATTTCCTGAAATAGTGGTGATGGACAGAAGAGTTTAAAATTAGAAGTAGCAGATACCATGTACAGAACTATTTGTCTTTTTTGTTCTTGTTGCCATTCCTCCAGCAATCAAGCTGCCTTTCCCTTCCCAAATATCACATTAGGAATAGACTGCAAAGAGGTAAGGTGGGGGCAGATGAAGGGGTTCTGTACATCTCATGTGTGAAAGACATGTTCATCTTATCAGACCCATGAAAGTATGACATATACACACTGAGCAAGAGCCAATATTTAACATTTAGCGTAAAAGTATCACGTGTAGAGGTACACTACAGATATCCATTCAGTGGGGGAAAAGACTGCGGAAACACCTAAATATGAGTTACCAGGTTCCTCTGGAAATCTCTGTTGATAATATACCATTTTGAATAGCCAGATGCTTCTTTGACCTCCCCCCAACCCCAAATGCTCTTTAACACCTCCAAAATAGCTGTATAGCTCTCCATAATGAGCTGACAAGTCAGCTCATTGATCATTGCAGGGAGCAGAAAAAAAACCATCTCCACAACAACTAAAGAGAGGAAGAGGAAAGGAAAATGAGAGATAAAATACAGGCAAACACCTGGACCTACCCCTATGTCGGGAATACCAGCCTCTTCCAATTAACAGTTTAAGCTTCTTTGCCTTTATTCTCTGCTGTAGCCTTGGGGCTACCCCTGCAAAGTTTTTGCATGCCAAAAGGGACGGAAATGTACTTCATCTGCTGATTCTAGAGACAGGACTACTTTTAAAATATCTGTTTGCCTTGGGTCCTGAGCTATGCCTGTAGAAATAACTGAGACGGATGGCTTTCTTTTCCAGCCAAACAGAATTTCAACCTAGTAATCTAGTTGGTCATTTACTGGGTACCATTATATGCAGAACAAATGCTTTCCTTATAGCTACTGTGTTCTTACTGACAGAGACACCAGTAAGAGCAGACTGCTTTTTTTAAGGGGAGAAAGGGGAAAAAAGGAAAAGGGGAGTGGGGAACAAAGCATCGCAATGTTATTTTCAATTGCAAAGAGAGAAGATCAAGCATAGTAGTTTGAGAGCACAGATCATCAGACCTGTGGAAATAGCATTAATTTCCACTTAACAGAACTGTGTAGTATAAGAGCAACCTAGACAAGGGAGTAGACAGCTCTAGTTAAATAATAATGTTGTAACATTTGCCAAGGAGAACCATACCATGAACTCTTTAAGGTAACATTGTTTAATACAGGGTTGGAAATCAAGCGATATTTCAGATATTGCTAGACTACAACACCTAGAATTCCTCATCCACTGACTGTAGTGGTTAGATCTCCTAGAAGTTGAAGTTTAGCAACATCTGGAGATGTGCGTAAATCCCATTCCTAGTCTAGCATAATATTACAAAACCCTATTATTTATTATTTATTCACTGTATTTATATACCGCTTTTCTCATCCCTGGGAGGACTCAAAGCTCTACATTAAGTATTGGATACTTTTTGGAACATGTGATACTGACACAATTCTTATCCCCATCTGCTCTCACTCTCAAATCTCAGTGGTTTGCAGAACCATCTACTGTGCACATGGCTCATGATCTGTGTTGCTGACTTTCCAACTGGGATGCAGTGCACTAGTAGTTCCTGTTCAAAGATTCGTGCAAAGACAGGATTAATTTGAAGGCCTAGAAAATCTTCCAGCAGCTTTGATAACAAGGGATTGGAAGCAGTTAAACCTGACATGCACTCTTACTGTTTTAGTGCATTCAATTTCTGTCAGAAAGTACTAAATAGCATCAGATAAAGTGTCTTATCAATTTTCCACTTTTGCAATCCCATAGAACCCACCTGATGGCCAGTACTGTTCAGTGCAGACAAGGTACTGTGGGGGTACATCAGATAATTCAATAGCTAGAAGCCCTGTTCTAATTAATATTAGGGGAAACCTTTACCTTTACTTTTTTTAAAGCTTTGATGTCTATGACTTGATTAGATGCTCTATGGATCTACAGAGAAAGCCTCAAAGAGAGCTTAGACTGAGTTAATGATGCTTAGTAGACCCTGGAAACAGAATGCATTCATTTTATTCTGTGTCATGAGTAACCAATCTCTCGATCTACATATGCAATATAATAAATTCCTATGTCTATATTCAGTTAAAGGTAGAGCCACATGCTCAGACAATATAACAATATTGGTTGAAGCAGGATGGCAGACTGGTTGTGTGGGTGTGAACTGGGTAGCTGTTTTAATCTTATTAACTCCATAACACATACATACCCCCCCCCCCCCACACACACACAGTGTTTCTGGACCAGATACAGTGGTTCTCAAACTGCTCTGTACCCCCCTCCATGCTCCCCACTGATTAGGAAGCATGCGAACTGTGGAGCCCCAGAGATGCCAGTGCATCCTATGGGGCTTCTCTGCTGCTGTTGCAAGACCTCCTCACCACCATAACCCACAAGGCCTCTCCATTGTTGCCGCCATCACAGCTTGCAAGGTCTCCCTGCCACAGTCTGTAAGGCCTCCCGCTGCCGCCACCACGGCCAGCAAGGCTTCCCTGCTGTTGCCACAGCCTGCAAGGCCTCTCTGCCTCGGTCATCATGGCTTACAAGGTTCCCCACTATGCTTTGAATGTGCTTTTACCACAAGGCAGAAGTAGGTTGTACTGGGTGGCCCCTAGGGTTGCTATTATTATTATTATTATTATTATTATTATTATTATTTCAAAGGCTGGATTGTAATCTGCTGGGAGTGCTTTGATTTGTGCTTTTACTGCTTGGCAGAAACAGGTTAGACTGGGTGGCTCCTATGATTATGATTGCAAAAGCTGAATGGCCATCTGTTGGAGGTGCTTTGACTGTGCTTTTCCTACATGACAGAAACAAGTTGGACTGGATGGTCCTAGGGTCTTCTACTGAAATACTGTCAAGTTTATGTTGGTTAAATGTGTTCTTCATTTTAAATATTGTAAGTTCTCTTTCTTTCTTTCTTTAGCACTACAAAGAAGGTATGTGTAGTGTGCATAGGAAATTGTTCATGTTTTTTTTCAGTTAGTTCACCCAAACATTCTTAATTCATTTGCAACTGGTCTAGCCCATTGGTCAAATTTTAAAATGAAATGTGGCCCCAATGTGGTCCAATAATTTATTGGGGCTCTATGAGAAACATTTCCTTCAAAAAGTCCCTATGGAGAGATAGAGCGGAATATAAAGTTTTATTAGTTTTTATTCAAAAAGGGTTCTGTGGCTTTAAAAGTTTGAGAACCCCTGGCCTATAGTATCAAATTTAGAAAACCAATCTTTTCACCGAATGACTTAATATCAAGCCTCCATCTTTAAGTCATTACTGCTTTGGTAATGTCAAAATTCAGCTATTGCAATTTATGCATTCAGAGGATGAATAATGATAAGGATACTGTGGCATCTTTATAGGAGAATACCACTGTAAATACTTCTGGATTAAAAAAAAGTGTGTGTCCTTATATTGTTGATTATCATCTTTTAAAATATGCCTAGAATAAATGGTATATGCACTTGATTTCCATCCCTTTCCCCAATCACTCCATATTTTAATAATGCTCTTTCCAAAAAGCTCAAGCTGCTTTAAATGAAGTGCACCAAGAAGGAATGCTTATTTTACACAAAGTATAATTTCTCTTTACTATTTAACATGTGCTTTCTAATTGTACATCTTATGGTACTCAACGAATTATTTTAGTTTTCAGATATTGAAAGAGCGGTTTGTGATATCTGGTTAAGTATTTTTTTGAAAAATATTATTAAATATCAGGTTTTGTAAAGTGGTCTTTTAAATTCCAGCATTTCTCAGCCTGGAGGTCGGGACCCCTGAGGGGGGTCGCAAGGGGGTGTCAGAGGAGTCGCCAAAGATCATTAGAAAATACAATATTTTCTGTTGATCATGGGGGTTCAGTGTGGGAAGTTTAGCCCAATTCTGTCATTAGTGGGGTTCAGAATGCTCTTCGATTGTAGGTGAATTATACATCCTAGCAACTACAACTCCCAAATGGATGACAACCCTACTCGGACTACAAGGGATCACCTAAGTAAGTAAGTAAAGTAAGTAATATGTTTGTAGAAATGCCACGTCTCTGACCTTTTCCCTTAAGGGGCAAAATATCAAGAATTTCTCCCAAACAAGGAGGTCTGTCCCTTTCTACTTATATATATATATGAACTATGAATCCCAGAAACTACAACCCCCAAATGTCAAGGTCAGGCATGTAGCCACCCCCGAAATTCTCATGGTGGTTCGCGAAAAGGCCTTACTGGTGCATTATTTAAACTGTTATGTTTATTCATATCATGATCTGATCACCATAATCAATATATCCCATATGCATGGGGGTATTGGGGTAATGATACAAAAGGTTTGGTAGGCTAGACCCTCTTTCACTCAGACTCAGCCCTCCCCCCGAAACTCATCCCCCCCCCACACCCCCCCCCCTGAAATTTTTTTAGCCCCACCCCCGAAATGAAATCCTGGCTACAGGCCTAGTCAAGGTCTATTTTTCCCAAATTCTACCAGTGTTCACATTTGGGCATATTGAGTATTTGTACCAAGTTTGGTCCAGATCCATCATTGTTTGAGTCCACAGTGCTCTCTGGATGCAGGTGAACTACAACTCCCAAACTCAAGGTCAATGCCCACCAAACCCTTTCAGTATTTTCAGTTGGTTTTCAAACCAAGTTTGGTTCAGTTTCATCGTTGGTGGAGTTCCGAATGCTCTTTGATTGTAGGTGAACTATAAATCCCAGCAATTACAACTCCCAAATTACAATATCAATCTCCCCCAACCCCACCAGTATGCAAATTTGGGCGTATGAGGTATTTGTGCCAAATTTGGTCCAGTGAATGAAAACACATCTTGCATATCAGGTATTTATATTAGGATTCTGCATATCAGATATTTACATGACGATTCATAACAGTAGCAAAATTACAGTTCTGAAGTAGCAATGTTTGGGGGTCACCACAAAATGAGAAAGTCTATTAAGGGGTCGTGGCATTAGGAAGGTTGAGAAACACTGATGTAGATGGTATTCCAATCTGGGCACATGTTTTAGAATAGTTTAAAAAACTAAGTACCTATTCACATTACATCATGATTACATTAAGATCTCTGTAGCCAGAGAACCCATATTTGTGTTTTCACTTACTCACACCCAGGGTATGTAAAAATGCAGTTATGGCATTTTCTAGATTCTCCAGGCGATTCTGTGTCAGTCTGGACCCAGAAAGTTACACGGAAGAATATACAAATTTCTAGAGAGAATAGTTTATTTTTAATTTATATCTTGTTTTTCTCTGAGCACAAATTCAAGGTGGTTACAATAGAATAAAAACATAATACAAAATTTAAAACAACCCATTAAAACATAAATATTTGAAACAGCAAACACAACTAAAACTGTGTGAACATTAAAACCAATATAAGAACCGAGAACTTCCACTACCTTTGTTGTTGTTCATTCGTTCAGTCGTCTCCGACTCTTCGTGACCTCATGGACCAGCCCACGCCAGAGCTCCCTGTCTGCCGTCACCACCCCCAACTCCTTCAAGGTCAGTCCAGTCACTTCAAGGATGCCATCCATCCATCTTGCCCTTGGTCGGCCCCTCTTCCTTTACCTTCCAATTTCCCCAGCATAATTGTCTTCTCTAGGCTTTCCTGTCTCCTCATGATGTGGCCAAAGTACTTCAACTTTGTCTCTAGTATCCTTCCCTCCAGTGAGCAGTCGGGCTTTATTTCCTGGAGGATGGACTGGTTGGATCTTCTTGCAGTCCAAGGCACTCTCAGAACTTTCCTCCAACACCACAGCTCAAAAGCATCTATCTTCCTTTGCTCAGCCTTCCCTAAGGTCCAGCTCTCACATCCGTAGGTTACTACAGGGAATACCATGGCTTTGACTATGCGGATCTTTGTTGCCAGTGTGATGTCTCTGCTCTTTACTATTTTATCGAGATTGGACATTGCTCTCCTCCCAAGAAGGAAGCGTCTTCTGATTTCCTGGCCACAGTCTGCATCTGCAGTAATCTTTGCACCTAGAAGTACAAAGTCTGTCACGGCCTCCACATTTTCTCCCTCTATTTTCCAGTTGTCAACCATTCTTGTTGCCATAATCTTGGTTTTTTTGATGTTTAGCTGCAACCCGGATTTTGCGCTTTCTTCTTTCACCTTGATTAGAAGGCTCCTCAGCTCCTCCTCGCTTTCGGCCATCAGAGTGGTGTCATCTGCATATCTGAGGTTGTTAATGTTTCTTCCAGCAATTTTTACCCCAGCTTTGGATTCATCGAGCCCCGCACATTGCATGATGTGTTCTGCATACATGTTAAAAAGGTTGGGTGAGAGTATGCAGGCTTGCCGTATGCCTTTCCCAATCTTGAAGTCTGTTGTTCCGTAGTCAGTTCTTACTGTTGCTACTTGGTCCTTGTACAGATTCCTCAGGTACAACTACCACTACCTTAGTTAGACTTAATTAAATGCTTTCTGAAACAGGAATGTCTTCACACCCTTTTGGAATACCATTAAAGAAGGGGCAGATCTTAACTTTTCAGGCAGTGTGTTCCATAGCATAGGGACAACCCCCAAAAATGAGCCCTCCCTGGTCAACTTAAAGTGCATGCCAGAATCATAGAATCATAGAATCAAAGAGTTGGAAGAGATCTCATGGGCCATCCAGTCCAACCCCCTGCCAAGAAGCAGGAATATTGCATTCAAATCACCCCTGACAGATGGCCATCCAGCCTCTGTTTAAAAGCTTCCAAAGAAGGAGCCTCCACCACACTCCGGGGCAGAGAGTTCCACTGCTGAACGGCTCTCACAGTCAGGAAGTTCTTCCTCATGTTCAGATGGAATCTCCTCTCTTGTAGTTTGAAGCCATTGTTCCGCATCCTAGTCTCCAAGGAAGCAGAAAACAAGCTTGCTCCCTCCTCCCTGTGGCTTCCTCTCACATATTTATACATGGCTATCATATCTCCTCTCAGCCTTCTCTTCTTCAGGCTAAACATGTCCAGCTCCTTAAGCCGCTCCTCCATAGGGCTTGTTCTCCAGACCCTTTATCATTTTAGTCGCTCTCCTCTGGACACATTCCAGCTTGTCAATATCTCTCTTGAATTGTGGTGCCCAGAATTGGACACAATATTCCAGGTGTGGTCTAATCAAAGCAGAATAGAGGAGTAGCATTACTTCCCTGGACCTAGACACTATGCTCCTATTGATGCAGGCCAAAATCCCATTGGCTTTTTTTGCCGCCACATCACATTGTTGGCTCATGTTTAACTTGTTGTCCACGAGGATTCCAAGATCTTTTTCACACGTACTGCTCTCAAGCCAGGCATCCCCCATTCTGTATCTTTGCATTTCATTTTTCCTGCCAAAGTGGAGTATCTTGCATTTGTCACTGTTGAACTTCATTTTGTTAGTTTTGGCCCATCTCTATAATCTGTCAAGATCGTTTTGAATCCTGCTCCTGTCCTCTGGAGTATTGGCTATCCCTCCCAATTTGGTGTCGTCTGCAAACTTGATGATCCTGCCTTCTAACCCTTCATCTAAGTCATTAATAAAGATGTTGAACAGGGCCGGGTCCAGGACAGAACCCTGTGGCACTCCGCTCGTCACTTCTTTCCAGGATGAAGAGGAAGCATTAGTGAGCACCCTCTGGGTTGGAAGGTGCCTGGTCGACACCAAGGTCTCACCGCCAGATCTTAGCTGTCTGCCAAGTTTGTATAAGGAGACACGGTGTTTCAAGTAGCCTGGACTTAAGCAGTGTAGAGCTTTTTAGGTTAAACCCAGCACCTTGAATTCGGCCCAGAAACAAATTAGCAACCAGTGGAGCTGTCTTAGTAGAAGAGTGGTATGTTCTCTAAGATCAGCCTGGCTGCTGTCCTCTGTACAAATGGAAGTTTCTGAACACTTTTCAAGGGCCGAACCGCATATAGCGCATTACAGTAGTCCAAACAGGATCAGGGCATGTACCATGGTGGCCCAGTCTGATTTCTCCAGTAACGGTCGCAGATGGCGCACAAGCTTTAACTGTGGCAAAGGCAGTCCTGATCACTGCCACGACCTGGGCTACCAGATTTAAGGCAGAGTCCAGGATCATCCCCAGATTGCGAATCTGAGATTTCAGGGGAGTATAACCTCATCCAGCTCAAGTTGCCACCCTGTTCCTGGATCCCTTTTACACGAGACCAGCAGTACTTCCATCTTATTTGGTTGAGTTTCAACTTGTTGATCCTCATCCAATTCATTACTTCTCTAGGAATCTCTAGATCCTACAATGAAACTCTATGATATGCTATGACTGTAGAGGCAATTTAAGTGGTATTTATTCATATCTGCTATATCACGTAGTTGTAGTCTAGCCAGGAATGTATATCCCAGGGATATAGGGTTCTTCTATTTAATTTTAACAGCCATGATTCTATCCCAGGCATGGGCAAACTTTGGCCCTCCAGGTGTTTTGGACATCAGCTCTCATAATTCCTAACAGCCAACTCCAACAATTTCTACGGGCTGTTAGGAATTGTGGGTGTTGAAGTCCAAAACACCCGGAGGACCAAAGTTTTCCCATGCATGTTCTATCCTATGTAATCCTGGGATTTGGAGTATAGGCAGGAGCATTAAGAATTTTCAGCGAGTGCTTCACTAAATTACAAATCCCAGGATTCAATAGAATGAAACCACAGCTGTTAGTGTGGAACAATACAGATATAACTGGTAAAAGGTAGTCTCTGTAGCTATAAATACTTAATCTGCAAAAAGGGAGTTGAGCACAAGAGAAATGTTTATACACTAATTTTGGTCTTTTGATAATATCCAAATATCACTTATACATTATGGAAATGATATGTATTTCAACCTGCCTGTTGGAGACCAGCTAACCATCCTTCCTGTTTTGAATTCACATACTGCAATTAGTGAAAACCTTTTGCAGTATTGGACAATGGCTTAGACCTAAGGGGCAAGACAGGATGGAAGAAGTGGAATGAACGCTGAAAGAAAAGAACAGGAACAGATGGTATACAGAAAGAAGGGAGGGACAGATGGGGATATGAACAGGCTGCAGTTGTTTAGAACGAACACAGTGACCTGGGGAGGGGGGTAAGGAGCTGGTTACACCATATGCAGTGGTTCTCATCAGTTTTCAAGCTGTGAACCCTTTACAAGCCTTTTTGCACTATGGTTTCTTTAATGGTCATTTTAGTGAATTCATACCAGTAAAATAAAAATGTTATGTCTACTGTAATGATTTAGCATGCTTACTTTTCCTGTAACAGGAAACAAAATAACATCACACCATGTAGGAGAAGGAATGATCTTATATCATCACATACTGAACGGTAACACATTCCAAAAGACAGGATAACATTTGGTATTCCCACAATTCAATATTATTTTCCCCCAGAGCTCTAAGTGAACAAAATTGCTGAATTCAGCTCTCTGATTTGAAATACAGTACAAATGAGCTCCTACAAGGCCATGAGAATCCCCTAAAAACCAACTGTTATGGCGTGTAGGCAGGTTCAAACAGAGTGCACTTATAAAGGGGTTCCAATGTAATCCATTATTTTCTATTGCTTTCTGGTTTATAGTCATAATGCATGACTGACTAGCATTCAATTACTTCATTTTTTTTGTTTGACTTTCCATTAAAAATAACATTCCAGATAGCTAATGGCAATCAACAGAAAAAAAATAAACGAATTATTGAAAGCTCATAGTAATAATCATTAGAACAGTCTAGAAGTCCAATTTAAAATGATGTAATACAGACAATATGTATAGTTAGATTACTAACAGCAAACTCACTGCCCAACGGCACCAGATTCATCCAATCATGGAAGCTAACAAGAGCCAAGCTCTGGTTATTACTTGGATGGGAGTCCACCATAGAATACCAGGTGTTGTAAACTATATTTCAAACTAAGTAACTGGCAAAATCACTTCTTATTTTTCCTTGCATAAGAAATCTTTATGAAACTCATGCGGGTACTATGAATTGACATGCAAGTTAAAGGCACATATACACATAAGAGCACACTCAGGTAGTGAGGACTAGTAGAGAGGAAGCCCAAGCAGAGCTGCTTAGAAATTAAAAGGATTATTATCAAATTTAGAAAGTTTAAATGTTCCTTCTATATATATTTTGTTAAATCTAATGGAACAAACAGTACAAGGATAACTGAGTTACTAGCAACAATGGAATACTCTATGTGATTTGCAAATAAATAAATAAATAAATAAATATTTGTGCAGCTCTCTCTATATATTTTGGACTGCAGCTGCCAGCATCCATAACCAGCATAATTAATACTAAGGCATCTGGGAACTGCAGCACAATCCCATATTATCTTTAGGGAAAAGAGTAGTCAACAAAGAATATGATTGGCTCCATCTTTTTATATTAAGATGAGAAGAAGTTGCAATATTTTTGTTGCAGATCTAACTTTCTACGTTTCTACTGAAATACAATAACTCATACTGAAGTTAAGTTTTAGTCCTAACACACCTTATAATTAATTCAAAAGTAGCACTGTATTAAATCTGTATAGGAGGTTAAATTCAGTTCAAAGCAATAGGAGACAACCACAATAAAAAAAGATTAAGAGTATTCTACAAAACTTCTGTAAATTTAATAACATAACTCACTTTTCATTCATAGGATTTCATTGTTTTATTTCGGTCTAGAAGTATTAAACAATTAATTAATGAATTTTATTTAATGGAGCAAAATTCAGAAATACACTGAATCAGCACTGCCAGGCTCAAATAAAACTGTTCTATGTTTAATCTTATGCAAAGTAGATACATTGCACCTACACACACTACTAATTACATTAAAGGATGCTTGTATGTCTGAAATCCTACCTCTTGTTAAGACCCATCTTTTTGGTCTCGGGGAGGTTAAAAGCGCAATACATAATACATAAGAGCACTGGATCGTAGCACATTGTTACCTGGGAAGACAATGTTTCACATGACCTACTTCTAGAAGTAGGAAACTTTGTCCAGTTTCCAAAATATCTCATGCCCAGATCTTAGCTATCATCTGATTACCCACCTGAGAGCAACATAGGATCTCGATCCAATGTTTTCTTAACATGATCAGATTCTCCAGTCAGTGAACTTTCATCAATTTTGAGGTCATTTCCTTGTATAAGTACACCATCCGCTGGTAAAAGGTCACCTAAAAAGAAGCCAAAACTATTTTTAACATAAGACACTTAAAAACTTATTTTTAATACAATAAATTAGAAATGTATCAATAATATAAAAACACATTTACCATATTTTACTTGTGCAATATCACCAACAACAATGTCAGCTATGGGTATTTGGATGACTTGGCCACCCCTGATGACAGTAAACTTCTGTTCTTGTTCAATACGGCTTTGCAACCCTCTAAACTGTTTCTCTTTACTCCAGTCATTGAAAGCTGTGACTAATACCACACAGACAACAGACAGGAGGATAGCGGCGCCTTCAATCCAGCCTGTTTCTCCTTCTTCCTCTTCTTCTCCCATGGTTACTGTTCCACATACTGCAAAATAACAAACACTGCAATCTTAATATTCTTCTGTATTAAAATGAAAACTGAAATAATGCAAATGCTAATAATAATACAAGTTACCAATTCCACACAAAAACACATCATGCTTTTAGGTTTTTCCAAAGGTACAAGGCTGCTAGATCTGTTTAGTATTTGGAAAGGAGAGTATCAGGTGCTATATTTCTGAGGAAGTTATGTCAAGCTCTGCGTATTCCTTGCCTAAGAACTCCATGAAATCCATGGGATTTGACTTGAAGGGGCATATAAGAGGGACTTGAAAGAACATAGAAGGTTGTACTGCATACAAAATTAAGAACCATGTTTGTCTTAAAACAGTGATAGATAACATGCTCCCTCTCCTAAGACCCCTCACTACTGTCAATACAGTGTCAACATTCAGTGGTACAACAATAATTAAAATCTTTGTCTCATCCTTGATGCTATGCACCAAAATCTGACAGCATGGAAGAAAAAATAGCCATAAAAATGAGTACAATGTTTTAAAACAAGCCATAGAGATACATGTGACCTCCTTTGAAGCCAATTAACTTACCAAAAATGCTAACTGGTTTTATAATAATGTGTGTGGAATACCTTTCTAAATGGATGGTACTCTTTGGAGGACTTCATTTGCTGCTACCACACTGATGGGGATATGGTGAATATGCCCCATCCCAGACATATCCTTTACATTTTATGGTGTTAAAAGAACTCCCACTGTTTTTTCATAAGAATCTTAGCCCACAATATACATTGGTCACTGTATTCAGATTAAATACATCATACCCATTTCCCCCGCCCTTTGCTACCTCATTGTACCAGCCCTGGTCCAGCCCTATTATAGCTATTCAGCAGGCCCTGGAAATGAATAGCCCCAGGTACTACCCTGGCCATGAGTTGGGGTCATGTTTTGAACTTTATCCACTTCCCTGGCCCAATGTGTCCCCACTGGCCCAGCCCTATTATAGCTATGCTGTAGGCCTTGGAAATAAATAGCTCCAGGTCCCACTTTGACCAGGCAGGACCATGCTTGCACTTTACCCACTCCCTGGTCCTTAGTCTACTTCGTTATACTAGCCCAGCCCTCTCATAGTAGTCGAGGCCCACTCTGGAATTCTGGCCATTGGAAGCTAAACTTGCTGATTGAAATTAGTACTGAACTGGCTTTTAATTTTAAATATGTATGGCTGATATATAGTATTATGCCTATGTTTTATAATGATTATTTTGTATATTTTTGTATTGGTAATTACAATGCTTTACCTCCAATTTTCCAATTTTAATATATGTGCTGCCGAAGCGAGCACAATGCTATACCTATGCTGGAAACCATCCTGAGTACCCTTGGGGAGATACAGTGGTATACAAATAAAAGTTTATTATAAGTTTATTATTATATCATCCACTGTGGAGTGGAATTTGAAGGAATGATCTTTTTTTTTTTTACTTATTATGCAAGAATTAAAATTCCCAGGGGAGAAGTGGCTGAAACTAAACAAAGAATTTTTCTTAAACAGCAGTGTTGCACTAGAAAAGATGAAGTAACTACAGAGAGATATTCTGTAACTCTCTTCATCTTGTTTCTGTTGGAAACAGCATGCTTCTCGTGGTGAACAAGGTGGTCATAGCAGTTTTATGATTTGCCAGACAATACATTTAACATTCTTTTCAGTTTTAGTCCTAACTTTGTAGACTTTTCTATTCACTCTCTATATAAATGCAAGCAAGAAAGCTATTTAAGTTTTCAGGAAACTCATGACTCCAATATTCCAGTTTGACAGAGACTAAAGAGCAACTGCATACACAAATACAAATAACAGAAGGTGGCATTTCATTGGTGTAAAAGCAGCTCTGATGCAAACTCTGTGGAAACAAGGCTGGTAATGGCCTAAATACCAAGCAATCAAATTGCTAATACTATATAGAATATGAACTTCTGAAAGAGGAAGACCTTAAACCAATACTTAAAAAAAATATTTTTATTGTTATTTATAAGGCTTAGCACTTTCTCCTTGTTTCATCTGAAAAGCTTTCTATATTATCCAGAATATCAAGGCAGAAAATACCACAATATCTGCTTTGAACTGGGTTATTTGAGTCCACATTGCCATATATCCCACTTCAAAGCAGATAATGTGGGATTTTATTCAGCTGTGTGGAAGGGGCCTCGATGTTTAGCAATTATGGGCCTATAAAAAGGTAGAATGAGGACCAACAGTGCTACCTTGTCAGAGTGTTGCCAAGCTTTATGGCTAAACATGTACCAAGCTGGTCAACTTAGGACAATGCTCCTTGAAATCTTTTAATTAAACTCTTACATTGTATTTGGCATTGCTTCTGAACATCTTCTGTCCAGTTGCAATTTCCAAAGTCTGAATATAAAATATCAAAACCAAGAGAACGTAACTCATTCACCATCAAAAAAGAGGTTTTTAAAATTCTCATCTTTTCCATCACAATATATGCCATGAATAGGAAATGCAGCAAGTAGAGGTCAATCCAATTACTCATGTCCACGGATTAAGTCCACTATTTAGAAGAGTGCCAGCATGAAGACTTGTCTTATCTATCCAGAGGAACTGACCTCGCTGAGGCCTAAGAAAGTGGAGGGGGGAGATGGATGTATATTTTTAACCCTCCACTTATGTACAATACAATGTGTGCAGAACTCTGGCATATGGGAAAGTACTCTGGTTGTCTTATGCATAAGCAGAGGGCAGGTTTGGGGCCAAAATTACAGATTGTGATATAACTTGTGAGTAAGACAAGAACCTAAAGAAAATAAGATTCCCTCCACTCCCCACTGTGGCACTGGTTCTGGCCTTTTGTAATGCCTGAATGGAAAAATGGTGGCATCAGCTCTGAGGTTCTTCCCTGCTGCAGTAGAGGGAGCAAAGGGAGTTGGTACTTTCTTCAGGATTTCCCAGGATAAACTACCAATAAACTCTCTCATTTCACCACTTAGAGAATGGGATGGTTCCTAGAGATTTTGTTCCCAAGCCAACCCTCTCATGGAGTTCTCTGTCAGAAAACTCTGGCAATATAGCAGAAATCTTGTCCTGTTATCTATGTAAATAATCAAAGCAAAGGGGATGGCACTACAATTTAAAAGCAAGGCTATCAGAATGAAGGATGGAGTCTGTTCCTTTCAGGCCTTCTATGACTCTTCCAGTTACAGAGAAAACACACCCGAACTGTTTCTGCTAACTGGAAAATTAATAGATAAGGAGAAGTGAAAGAAACGACCAGAAGTTGGATATTTTTCTCATCTGACAGAGTACCTAGCTCAAAACAAAACAATGCATTTCATCTAGCTTAAAGGCCTCTGAAACAAAAGCTCAGTGCTTACAAGTTGAATTTATTTGTATGTATTCAAAAGACTGGATATTATTTCCAAAGATTTCTACATAGGACTATAATTTTAGAATCAAAATACATAACGTGGAGTAGATAGTGGGCAGGAGTTCATCATTCAAAAATAGCAATTTCTCTACTCCAAAATGCTTCTGAACAAAGCTCTTCAGCTTTCATTTTTGGAATTAAAAAAATCAAAGGGACAATCTATAAAAGTATGTTTTTACCATGCCAAATTTTGGATTAAAAGCAAAGCAGTATTTTTTTTATGCATGACTAGATCAGATTTGTTATGGTGGTTGCTCAAGGAAGGAAATCGCTATTCTGAGGATCATTGAAAACAAGGGGTGGAGAAGTGCATCCTGACTATGTTTTGCAACCTCTGAAGATCAACCCAAGCCCCGCAACTCCTGCAGATCCTCCAATTAAAAAACATGCAAAATTTTCTACAGCAGAACTCCAAACACTAGCTGTAATGATATTATGCTGAATTTTAAAATATCATTTTTCCCTAAATGTATTTAAATTACCCCAAACTGGCCATACACCAGCTAGAGGAAAAACAGAAAAAATAGAACTGACTTCTGATCACTCTGGATCAGATGATAAGGAGACAATGTGGATTTACAGCCTCTCTCGGAAGTGAGAAGTGGGTGCCTCACTGAAAAATAATCAAGAGGGTCACAAATTGCACACCTTATTCTAGCCTGAGAACAAATGCCACAAAATGTTTTGCTTTTTAGGGGTGATTTACTAGACAAATTTCACTCTTCTTTCACATTTTGCTGTTGCTGTCTTTCTAACACAATGTAAATGCTCTTTTTAAAATATATTTGGGGGAAATCTTTTCAAAAGGAAAAAAATGCAACCCGTGGAATTAATCTCAGGTTCAAATTAAAAAAAGGAAACCAACCTACAGAAAGCTTGAGCTACATAACTTCAGTATCTATTGATGCCAGTAAGTTCATACAATTTTTCTGTGTTAACACAGTGAGACATGGCTTCACAGCCTGGCCAAATCCACCACATGCATTCTGTTAATGCCTATCAAATAACACAAATAATGGAAGGCCTTTCAACAGGGTATAAGTAAAAAATGAACCTTCACCATCTACCTCAAGTGATGATGAGCACAACGTTTTCAGAAGTATTACAGAACACATCCCACAGGAGCCCGCCAAAGGAAAGTGGGCACTTCATATCCATGAGGAATTCCTTCCAGGACCCCCATGGATACCAAAAATTAAGTTATTCAAAGTCTATTGAGTGTAGAGCAACAGCAAGTCCTGGCCGCAAGGTGTATGGGGACTGGTGACGGAGGTGGATGTTTCTGCTTGCTATCCTGCAACTGGTGATGATGGCGAGAAACATCTTCAGGGACATGGCAATTGGCCTCAATTCTCTTCCCATGCTACACCAAGACACCCTAGCTACAGTTCCAAGCCCCAATCTACCTTCCATCCCATTCATCCTGCCTCTCCCATCTACACATCCTCTCACCTTGGTGTAAAGTGAAAAAGAGTTAGGGTTTGGCGCAGTTAAGTTGTTTCATTCACAAGTGGGAGCATCTTCATATGAAGAAGCCGCTTGCTGCCACAATGAATAACAGGGCAGTAAACAGCTTTTGCAGGACATGGCGAGTAGAAGCAATGATATTCTCACAAATGAACAAACAAACAAGCAACAGAGCCTACAGCTGTCAACTGCCAAATCCTTGAATAAAATGCAAGCCACTGCTGCCAATCACAGACCAATAAACAGCTTCCACAAAAAACATTGAGCAGTGGCAACGGAGCTCTCACAAATGAGCAGGAGCACCTGCCACCACCCATCACCATGTTCCTGAAGAAGCTGGAGGTTGCCACTGCCAATCACAGGTCAGCAAACAACTTCTGCAAAATATAGTGAGTGGCTCCCATATAAATGAACAGGAAACACATGCTTATAGTCAACTGGCATGGCCCTGAAAAAGTGCAAGATCCCACTGCAACCACAGGCCAGCAAGCAGTTTCTGCAGGACATAGTGAGTGGTGGGGTTCTCACACAAACCAATGAGCAGAATGCCTTCTGTCACCATCAATTGCTAAGTTCCCGTATTTTTTTTAAAAAAAAATTGGACCTGCAGTTGATTCAATCCACAAATATGGAGTCTGCAGATATGGTAAAGGTAGTTTTCTTTTAGAACAGGGAATAAACGTTATATCTCATGCAAAATAGAATGTTGATAAAACACCAATAACCCCCTTCATACCTCTCATAACTTCTGAGGATTTAATATATGACTTTAAAAAAAACTCCAAGACTTGAATGAAAGCATTGCTATTTGTTTTAATCTATGGACACTGAATCCGTAGACACCAACTGTTAAGTGTCTTCAAGTTGCCCATAAATTTAATAGGATTATCTTAGGCAAGGAATACTTCCTCTGAATATACCCAAGTACTGCCAGAGCTGGCCTTACTGAGAGTCCAAGACTGAATTGGATCTGGTTCCTTTAGACCAGGGGTTCTTAACCTTGGGTCCACAAACCCCTTTGCCAATAATGTGAAAACATGGATCCCATCTGAGAATGTAGGAACAGATAGTTTTGTAATACTTAACACTGACATGTTGCATAATGTTGTACATAGCATGACTGTGATCACGTGTAATCTAACTTTAGCTCTAACAACTACCATATGAATGTTTTTTCAAGATATGCAACAATTGTAATGTAATATGAAATGAATACTATGGTAATTATTGCATACACTCATAAGTGAAAAAATGCTAGATTTCTGTCAAAGGTCAAAGAAAATAAAACTGTTAAGTTGATTCTTTTTCCATTCAAGCTCAAGGACCCCCTGAAACCTTTCTGAGGTGAACGGGCTTTAGGGAGCACAACTGCTTTTTAAAATGAAAGGAATTCCGGCTACATTTCAATGAGAAACACAATGAACAAACTGACTCTAAACTTGAGGGAATAAAACAATGGGAAACCTCAGAATGCCAGTGCAAACGCAAATTTAAAACAATCTCTTTCTACCTATAATTCAAGATATTTTGCAGTTCTTAAGTTTCCTTCCTTCTATGCTTATCACACATTAAAAGAAATGGTATAATGAGTATTATAAACCTGGAGTCACACTTTTGCCACTCCAAATCCTCAGCCTTTCAAAAAGAATGTGTGAATTTTTCTATTGATTTTGGGTTCTTTCTCATCCAAAAACTGGCAAAAATAAATTACATCCAGCAGTCAGTACAGTAGTTTACTTCTCTCCCACATTCCAGGCTCCTCCAGCCTCTTCAAACAACTGAACAAGTAAAAAATTACCCCAAATAGCATCTGGAAGTGCATAACATTTAACAGTGAACCCATAGGGTGGGGGCACAGATGGAAACTGGTCCTTCTTCTATAGTAGTTGCTTATCGCTGTTATAGACAACTGAAGCTTATGTTTTCTAAGAATGATTAAAGATAGAAATCAAATTTCTGCATGTAGTCAGTGTTCATCTGTCTGGTTCAAATGAAACGCTGACTACAAGCAGCTGCAATTCAAATATCTTGTATTAATATTTATATCACATGACATGTTCCCAGAGGTTCTAGGGGCACAAGCAATTTTATGGCTTCTCAATACTATTTTACTACACACACTGTGAAATGCTTTTCATTATGAAAACTATTCAACTGTTTACTTACGTGCTTCATTCCCACCAGGAGGTTGGTAAAAAGAAAGGCCCAATGATACTATGGCTGCAATTTCTAATATAATTAAAGTAACATCCTGTAGTGCTTCCCATACTAACTGGAGAAAAGTTTTTGGCTTTTTAGGAGGTATAAAGTTCTTCCCAAACACAGCTGCTCTCCTCTCTATATCTGCTGGATTTCCACTTAAGCCTAAATAATAGAAAGAGAAAATTGTTTTAGGGTATTTTATTATATACACATTACATTCTAATAACAACCAAGGTTTGCCATGGGTAGCTACAGAAACCTTAAGTATCTTACATTAATAGGTAAATGTCAGAAAGCAATTATTCATATTTTATGTTCCATGTTTTCCAAGTTAGCCCTTCAAGGAATAATTTTATGCACACATTTACAATAACAACAAAAAGGCTATATATGCAGACTTCTTCTACCCAGAATGTTACACATCAAACTCCCTTGTTTCTGTGAACCTTTCTCCTGGATTCATGTATGTCTCATATAGATGCTAAATAATTTCCATCTTTAGAGAAGCCTGATGATTATGCCAACATCGCCATGGTAGAACAATTGTGAACACAGAGCACAAGATCTCTCAAGTACTGGTTTCTTTGACACAACATACATGACAATGACACATAATTTGATGCTGAAAACAATGAATTAAGGGTAATAAAACTAGGAAGCTATATACAGACATGAAAACACACAAAACCAGTATGCAGTTAAATGGAGGTTACACTATATTTCATTATGTGTTCTTATAAATGATGGTTTATTGTGTTTACATGGTTCTATAATTAATCCACCTTTGAGTAATCTGTCTCTTGGAAGGAGAGGCTAATACAGCAATAATGATCAAGACCAGATATAACATCAACAACATCCCTTTGTACAAACCTGCCCGGGCCCTGAGATCTTCAGGAGAGGCCCTTCTCTTGGTCCCACCTCCATCTCAAGCTCGGTTGGTGGGAATGAGAAAGCAGGCCTTCTCAGTGGCTGCCCCTTGACTCTGGAACTCCCTGTCCAGGGAAGCCAGAGTGGCCCTCTTGCTGCTGTCTTTCCGGTGGCAAGCTAAAATCTTTTTACTGAGGCAGGCTTTTAAAGATGATCTACAATCTAGTCGGAGGTGTTGTGGTTTTATATCCTTTTATGGTTTTAACCTGAATTGTTTTTAATATTGATGATGTTTAATAACGTTTTAATATCTGTATATTTTAAGTTGTATTGTAATTATTTTAATTATGAGCCAATATGAGTCTCTTTATGGAGAGAAAACGTGGGATGTGTATCAACATAATAGTAATAGTAATAATAATAATGCTTACTAATTCATCCTACAATATCAACTGGAATGCTGCTAATTTCCTTCCTTACATGCTTTGTTTTCATTGGTCTTCCAACAACATAGCATCAGCCCACTAGACCTCCATTTCACCTGCATTTAAGGAAGTTGTATGTTTCAATAATAAGGACTGAAAGTTTCTCAGGAATTAAAGCAGTCTGTTGAAGCTTTTTGCAGTCCTTTGGCAATTAACATTTGTTATCAAACAAGCATAAATGTCTTTCTATCAGACATCAGGATAATGTCTGAATGCTTCTCAAGTATGTATCTTTCAAAGCTTTCTTTTGGGGAAGAGAGCAAGAATGGATGGGGGGAAATAACAGAAATCTCCTTACCAATTTAAAGAAGGAAGGCACCATGCCTTTCTTCTCCATACTAAGACGAAGTGCAATTTACTCAAAGCATTGTGTGTTCCAATTTCATTTCACTTCAGAAAATAATTTTTTCCACCAAAGACAGAACAGTTAGTACTCTGGCTTAGTCCTGATACAAGAAGGAATTATATAACGTCGAAATTATCAATAAGGGGAAAAGGTAACCTTTGGGTTACCATCTTGTAACTGCAGGCATTCACACTACAGAGAAAGAAGACTTAGAAGAGATTGAAACATTTCAGGCCAGTGGATCCTCAAAACAGTTACTACACTATGGAGCTTCATATCTGTATATTTCAAGACAAGAAAGCGTATTCTACCAACTATTAGAACTGCAAGATCTCATCTGAGGCACAATTACTTTGCTTCAGATACTTGGGGGTAGGAAAGAAGAAGCCCTCCTACCTACCCATTCAATTCAAAGATGCATACTACTTTTGTGTAACATGTATTTGTTTTTTTTTTTTATTGCCATAGACTATGAGTGTGTAACTCCCAACCTGAATAGACAATACCACCCTAAAATCAAATTCAGTCAAGGCAATATATAACTTTTAAATAAACAAAATTCCAGTTGCCAGTTCCACTCAGAATGTCTGGCTGAGATTTTCCAGACCATTTTCACCTGATGAGTAACATTTCAGATTCCAGATCTTTTGGGAGGTGGGGGTAGGGTGGGGTGGTGGCAGTTGAGCTAGGAACAAAATGTTTGACTGTAAGCAAAGTAAAATATGCATCTATCCTGTCTAAGAAGCTTGCATATCAGAGAAGCAAACTAATGGTATTTAATATAGAGACTAATAAGATTTATACAACACTGAGGTTGTTGAACTTGCATAATTTTTTTACTGCAAGATAACTGTACATGGCATTATTATGTAAATAATCAGATTCTAAAAATAAGTACCAAGATAAGTATTATGACTGTGTAACCACTGAACTGATTCTAAGCTGGTGACACCATATAGTGCTACCTATTTTTTTGCAAAAGGTAAAGGTCTTGATTGAAGTTTATTGGTCGATGCCCAATCCTCTATTTTCAAATGCCAACTGTGAACTGAATTGTCTATATCAGAAAACCAATGGTTGAAGATTGTCCCCATATTTGCTGTATACAGGTAACTACAACTCCCAAATGACAAAATCAATATTTTTGAGTGAAGGACATACATTGGGTTGTTAGGTGTATGCTGTCCAAATTTGGTGTCAAATCCTCTAGTGGTTTTTGAGTTATGTTAATCCCACAAACGAACATTACATTTTTATTTATATAGAAGATTGCGGAGAAAGATATACGGATAATGAAAAGAAGCTGAAGATAACACAGTCCAACAAAACATTTCTTGGTGTCTTGGTTTTTAAGCCTGCTTCTGGGGCTATTTGGGACACTAATTCAGAAAATTGCATTGGATAGATCTCATCTGCTCAAGTTTCTTAGATATGTTTGTCATAATTCTTTATGTACAAGCAAATTGAGACTGGTAGATGGCATATGTTCTTTATCTGAAAATCAAGAGCTTTTAGGGAAGAACCAGTACCATTTTTCAAACAGATCAAATATATCCAGAAATAGTTCTAATATTTGAGGCACCAAATGTGTATTGGCCAATGTAATCATTTCTCTGTCTTTGTATGTCTGTTTAATTGCTTAAGAAAATATGCATCTTCTTATTCAATATTAATAGCCTTCTTCCAAAGCAGAAAAAACAAAACTTAGAAGATCACATTTGAACAAATCACAAATAGATTTGATAAGCTGCAAATACATTCTTAGTAAAAATGGGTATCAGGTTTGTATTCTTATATTTGCTACTTATACATGTAGGTCAATTGAACACTTTTTAAAAATAAAAAATAGCATGAAAACTGAAGAGAAAAGACCTGGGAATTCCATTCACTAGGATTCTTTTTATTATCAAACATCTCTATTTCAAAAAAGTAGAGACAAATTATTGAATGCTTACATTTAAAGAAAGGTCATGAATCATGTCCTTTAAAACCCCTCAGAATATTCCATTTAATTTCTTGTTTCTTCAATTCTATCAAATATAAACCTTTGACTCAACTTTCTAAATGATGCCTTAAAATTATACAAACCAGTTTCTTGAATAAATAGAAAGTATACTGTCCAGTTGTTACTTACAACTGGAGTAGAATCAATAGAAACATATTAAGTTAACATTTATATAAGTTCCATTGACTGTATTAGAACACTGTAATTGAAGCAATCAAATGAATTTAGGTTGATGGCCCCACTGTTTGGGACAGTTTTTGCTTTTATGTACAAAACCTGAAAAAGCTGCCCACACATTTAAATTATCATAAATAGGGAACCAAACTTTAGTCGAGATTCCTAACTTTAATTTCATAACAGCTGTAACAGAAATCTCTTATCATTAATCAAACATCAGATGACCAGATTTCAGAGCTATTTCCAACTACAGTAGACACACTGAATCAATTGAACATACATAAGACCAAAGTGGATTTGCCCTAATTTGAATTAGCTACTGGACACAGATCTAATTTTATGTACCATTTTTTTTGTCCAAGCTGACCTTGGTATACACCCATGATGGTGAACCTATGACACAGGTGTCAGTACTGACATGTGTAGCCATTTTCGATGACACGCGGCCACATACAGAGAAATATGCCGAGAAGGACTTTTCATCCTTGGCTCCTGCATGGTCAGGTGCAGTAGCCAAGGATGAAACATTTGCTGTAATGTAGAAACTCTGTGCCGGAGGTCTGTAGACCAAAGCAAAGAAATCCAGCACAGAGTGTCTAGTTCTGGGACTTCTGGTTAGGCCATTAGGGTATCTTGGACCTCACTTGCGGGCGGAAGAGCAGGGAGCAGCGGAATGCCATGGGGGACACATCTCTGGGGTCCTTGTGATCGCCATTTATTAAATACAGTTATACATTACAATTATACATTTTTGTTTTCAAAACTATAAATATTGAAAAAATTACGGTTTTTTCCCCACCCGGGTTGTGCTCGTTTTTTTGGTGAATTTTGACACACCAAGCTCAAAAGGTTGCCCATTACTGGTATAGACCATTTAAATTCTTAAGTTCATCGTTTTATTTTACATAATAAAAACGTATACTGTTTGGCTCATCAGTTTAATATAACAGAAAACAAAACTGTATATCAATATACAAATAGATCTATAAAATGTTGCTGTCAACTATCAGTAATACCTAACAAACAATGCATACATCTGAGCAAGAAAACATGAACAGAATAAGTATACATGTTACTTGTGATTTATGAAAAATTATCCTTACCTTCATTTGGAGAGGTTTTCAATCTTGTACAGATTCCATACACATCTCCATAGCAGTCTTGTATTTTATGCAAAGCATCAGCAGCACGCAATTCCATAAGGTCACGGAGCTCTTCAAGTGTAATGCCAAATTCTCCATGATTTGAATCTTTTATAGTATATTTTACGCCACTATATGCGACCGAGTTGTTAGCCATGTCTCCCATGTCTTAAAGTGTTCTACAGGAGCAAGTTGTCTCCAAAAACAAACAATTAATTATTTTAAATATTTCCAAATGAAAAATAAATCCTTCAGATATGAAAACCATCAAAAATGTAGATATAAACCACTCAAAAAGAAGAGAGCCATGAGACAGTTTTTCCAGAAGCGTTATCTTGAGTGCAGTCCCATAGTTCGTTGATGCATTCCACTTCAGTTGAATGGAGAAAGCAATCTGTGAACAAAAGAAAGATGTTCAGAGCAGCAAGATTCAACACATACAGACCACATTTATTTGCTTGTTCAGCAAAGCTTCACCCACAGGCCTTCTTCACTGTTAAGGGCTGTCCTGCAGCTTTCATTAACATGTTTACTCATTATATCTACTCTCACTTTCTGCCAATGACTTCCCATTACTCAATGCTAAAACATAAAGTCTTTGCTGTGCTTTTTACCTAGTCTTCCCTGCCAGTTATCAGTTATCACCCCCTCCTTCTATCTTTTACATCTCACTTGATGAGTTGTCCCTGCTGCCCTATCCTTCAGCTCAGGACAAATCTCATCCTTATCACGTCCACTGGCTCTTCAGAATTTCTTATTGTACATCTGAAGGTCTGGAAAAGATTTATAAGCAGTCAATAAATGGCATCCTTTTCCATTTTTACATAGTTGGAAATCCCCTCTTTTCGAAGTTCCTAGTCACACAAGCTTCTAAATGACTCTCTTCATACCTTTATAAAATTATGCAAAGGACTAAAGAGGATAGGGTCACTTGGAGAAGAGAGGAAGCCACTTTGAAATGCTCAACAAAATGCCTAAAAAGGGGCTTCTGAAATTCTGAGACTGAAAGAATAGCTCACTAATTGTGGAATTTAGTCCATGTAAGTATAGCAAGAAATTCTGAGAGACCAGAAATACTTTCAACAGTACTGAAATAGCAGACATTAAAATATCTGGTGGCCTCTCTGTTCTGCTGAAAAAGGAAAAAACTTTGTTCTTGTATGTTTGGTCATGAGAATTTTGCTTTGATTTTTAAAGAAACTGGCAAATATATTCCCAATTGTAAAAGAAGGAAACTTCAATGGACTATCTTCTTAATGTTCTCATTATGGGCATCCCAGAAATGTCAATGCAAGTAATAATAAAAAACTACAGACAGTTCAATCTCTTTGAAAGTACGTAGTGTATATTCAGAATAAGAAGAAAAAAAGAGAGCAAAATATGAAATAAAGTGAACACATCCACCGCTGCCCTTTTTCTCTTCTGTCCACATAAAAGCAACTTCGAAACCACAGAGAACATATTGCTGAGAAAAGGGGTAAAAACGTTCTTCCAAACTGTACTATCCAAGTTGCTACGGGCAAAGTTATGGACATCTTGAGAAATAACCTAGTTAAAGCGGATAATCAGAATTCTTTGTTACATGTACTTAAAACTTATCAAATAAGTTACCTATATTAAAGCTCTCTATATCTGATTTTGAAAAATGGTTATTCTTTGGGGAATGCCTTTTTAACATGAACTGTTTAAGCTTGTGAAACTTTTATAAGGTGCAACTGCCTCTGCAGCAGTGAAAATTTTCAGCTTTAGCCTACAAACCCATTTCTGGTTAATGATTGTGGTAAGGGTGAAAACATTTTTTGTGTGTTGGAAGAGAGGGAGGAAGAGATGTCAAATAGGACCTGTAAGCTTTAACCAATGATTTAAGCAAAGGTAACTCAAATCAGAATGGTAAAGGCAGATTTTCCTAAACAAAGCTGTGAATCTGAACACTGAGTATTAATTTACATCTAAATAGAATACAGTTTGCACTGTTTCTCTCTTATCAGAAATCTTTGTCTCCCAACAAATATATTTTGTATATCCATGATTGAAATATAGAAATAAGTCCTGAATACAACTTGGAAATACATATCAGATAAATTGCCCATGCTTGGTTTATTGTTCTTTTATGCCCAGGAGAGCATGTGAAAGAAAGCCCTTAACGCATATTAATGCTCTGGTTTGTGTAATCACCGTCTAAGCAGGCCTCAAACTGATTTCTGGATATCCTATGTAATAATCTGATCAGCAAAATCACTTTCTGTAATACTCAGAGGGCTGCTTCACAGTCTCCAAGACTTTTTTTTTGGGGGGGGGGGGGGGGGGGTTAGACTATAGTTTGAAAAAAAAAACCAAACAAATTCCTATGCACACCGCACGTGTCTTATCTGTAGTGGGCCTGCTTTTGTCTGATGAGTCAAGTTAATTAGGATTGTTGTTGTGTGCCTTCAAGTCATTTCAGACTTTGGGCGACCCTAAGTCTAAGGTTTAGGGGAGGGGACAGGTAAATGACCTTGAAGTGCCATCTCTGGCCCAGGGGCCTTAGTTTGGGAACCCCTGCCTTAGTGGGTTCACTACCTACCGAACATATCCATGTCTATGTTGAAATTCCTCTGGGATCTGTTCTTAGTCCTCTTCTCTTGCTATACACACTCAACACACTCATACAACCAGATAGCGTTCAGCAACACCTGTATACCTGCTTTCTCCCACTTAAATCTGAAGTATCCCAAACTGTTTAATCCCATGTCTCCAACTGCCTCTGATAGTTCTGCAAAGATACTCTGCCATCATTTTTTGCTCAGTGTATCCATATTCTCCATCTTTCCCCCAAGTCCTCCCCACTGTATACACTTTCCTTCATTTACCATAAACAAACAAAAATACAATAAGAAACTGCAATTAAGATGACATCAAGAAACATAGGACATGCAGATCACAATGCAAACGCTTAACTATCCTACAATCCACTTTGTTAAATAGGCAGTGTAACTTCAAATTTGATTCTTCTTTTGTTCCTCACATTTCACACCATATGTAAAATTTACACAAGCATTTTTACTCCCTCTGGTGATCTCTCACCTATATTACAGTTTTTTCTACTGTCTCACCTTGTTTTCTTCATAAACATTCAGCATTTTGCTCGCAAAATTATTGTCAATTTTGTTTTGATCACATGATCTTTGAATGCTATCTTCTCATAAATCCACAAGATAATTGGTCCGATCATAAAGGTTGTGACACCTTTTCCCCACTCTTCGCTTGATTTATATAACCATTAAAAACATCTTCATTTGTCCAGCTTCACTACCCTCCACCAACTAATCTCTCACGGTACTTTCTTTTTCCCTTGCTGCCCTGGATGGATGGAACTGCCTCCCAGAAAACTCACATGATGCTATCTCCCATTTCCCTCTAAATCTCTTATTAAATCAACCTTTTTTGTAAACTCCCTTCTCCCAAAAACCTTATTATAAAAACTACCCTGAATTGAAAGAGCCTTGTTTCTTTTGTGTTTAACTCTAAACTATGAACTCCTTGGAACCGGGACTTATCATTTTGTATATTATAGCATAATACACATTAATGCCACCATAAAACTTAGGCATTATGTCCAGCAGCAAGAGAAATGGAAGAAAATGCTCAAGTTTTCAAATGCAATTAATATCTGGTGTGTTTTTTTAGTGTATTAATATTGTGTTACAGCATATTTGAAATTTGCAGATGTATACAATAGGCACATGCATTCAGGCCAAAAGGCATGCAATTTTCGGGTCTGTTTTGTCTGACCCCTCATTTTGTTTACTGGAAAGTTATCAGAAAGGGGAGGGGTGATGTTGTTTCATTCGGCAGGGATTTGGCCCATTGGCTACAATGGAAAACTTTAAACGCTCAATCCTCAGCCATTTTAAGGCCTGTCTGCATGAAGCCTACCTCAGTTGTAGACCCCATTTACAACTATAGGCCTCCCAAGTTTCAAAACAAGTCACTATTGATTTTTTTTAATTATCTTAATTTTAAAGACATACCACAAGAGAGGATTCTGGGAATTGTGGTCACTGGTTGTGTCCATTCTCAGCCAATCAGAGTATGGACACCACCAGGCTTTTTTTTGGCTAAGAAACACACACAGAGAGAAACTTCAACTCCATTCAGAGTATGGACACCACCAGGCTTTTTGTTGGCTGAGAAACACACAGAGAGAAAGACTTCAACTCCGTTCATCCTCCGAGAGGAACTTTTCAGTGACCACCCTATGCTAGTGCCACTGGGAAAGCGAGTTCCCAGGGTCCTCTCTGGAGAAGGAGGTTTCTTTCCAAGAAAAAATGGAGGAGGCATCTTTTGCCGGGGAGAGAAAAAGACATTGCAAATCCCCTGTCTTGGATATTTTTGTGAACTTAACTCTTTCCGAAAATTTCGGCTCTCTGAATCTGTTTCACTGGTCCTTTTGTCTCGCTCTTCCCCTTTCTGTTTTCAGAAATTAAACGAAAATGGTCCTCTGAAAACTACAACTCTTTTCGTTAACAGCGATTCGGGCCCAAGTCTACCACACATACTGCTAAATCTCTACCTAACCCCAGAAATCAATAACTGGTATATTATCTATGCAACAGCACTGGATAATTGTCCTCTTCCTAGTACAGTACTTGATGGCTTACAGCATTTAAATATGTCTCATGGGTACCAGATCTTGTCGGTTCTTGAAAGCTAAGCAAGGTCAGCTTTGGTAAGTACTTGGCTGGGAGAATGCCAATGAATACCAGGTACTATATGCTATATTTCAGAAAACGGAACTGGCAAAACTACCTCTATTTCTTGCCTATGATATTCATGGAGTTGCCAAAAATATACAATGGATACATATGAGCATGTACTGCTCTTAAGAGAACTGAATTTTGATTTGAATTTAATTGTACTATTCCTTCTCTCCCCTCTCACTCGGCTTATAATTTTTTCCATAATGAACAAAGCAGAAAAGATTCTGAGCAGAAATATTACTGAATGATTTTAATGCTCAAGGCTTATAAGTATCATCACTATCAACATGTGTTGTCATTTATTTAGACTCCAGCTTATATATCTAATACTGCAACACTTGATCCCCAATGTCAGGAACATCATTCCCAATTTACGGATATCAACAGAAGCAACACTAGAGTTACTTCTTGGAGATTTCTTGAGTGCTTCATACACTTCCTGGACACACTGATCTGCTATACAATCTCTTGAAGTCCTGGCTATGATCTGAAACTCAAGTGAAAGCTTACAGTTTCTATTGAAATCTCCGGATCTTCCTCCCTCTCTTCCCACATAAGTATATAAACTTGCAACTGATCTACAGGACTGTTTCATCAAAGTTTTAAAAACTCTTGAATTACTTTAATAATATTAACAGCTATAACAATCTTAAGATTAATACCAGAAACATTCCTTCTGACAGAAGTAGTGCTTCTTCAGAAATATTCTTTCATATACAAGCAAGTTTTCATATATAAAGAACCTGAACTACTTATCTCCACTCCCCATATCTATATAAATAAAAATGTAATGTTCGTTTGTGGGATTCACAGAACTCAAAATCCCCTGGATGAATTGACACCAAATTTGGCAGCAAAACACATTCTTATCCAATTTATGTCTTCCAAACAAAAAAGTCTTTAAAAACGAATGGGAAATAACTTTAATATCCCCCTCCAAAAAGTACCTAACTGAGCATGCGCAAAAGGCCCCCTCCACAGCATGCACAAGAAGACTGAGGCACTAACCGTCAAGAGGGAAAAGGACTGCCTCACCATGGAGCCCCTCCTCCAAGCAGGAAGGCAGGGTCCTCTTTCTTTTCGGGAGGGGAGAGATTCAGGAAAGGAAGGAAGGAAGGAAGGAGACGGAGGAGAGAGTGGAGGCTGGGCGAGGCAAGCCCTGGCAGTCACGTAGAGGCTCCTTGAGGCCCAAGTGGCCCCCAGGCAACCCCTCCCCCAAAACCAGAGGATTGAAAGGGAAGCCTGGCTGCAGGAGTGGCTGCACACACACACACACACCCCCTCGGGATCGTTGGGTAAAGGGAGGATGCAAACCATTGGAAGATCAGCCACTCCCTAAGTTGGCCTCCACATCCCTTACCAACTGCCACAGAAGGAAGGGAGGAAGGAAGAGAAAGAAAGGAGAGAGGAAAGTAAGAAAAGGACTGGTGAAAAGAAGGATATGAATGGAAGGAAAGGTAGAAGGAAAGAAAGAGGAAGGAAAGTAAAGGAGGCAGGGATGGGAGAGGGAAGTAAGGAAGGAAGGGAAAGGAGAGAGGACGGGAGGGAGGAAGAAAGGAATAATAATAATAATAATAATAATAATAATTATTATTATTATTATTAATAAGGAGAGTCTAAATGGCCATCTATCCGGAGTATTTTCATGTGCTTTTCCCTTATGCCAGAAAGAGGTTGGACTGGATGGCCCTTGGAGGTCTCCCTACTCTAGGATTCTATTACTATTATTATTAATAATAATATTATTAAGCAGAGTCTCTATAGCCATCTGTTAGGAGTGCTTGGATTGTGTTTTTCCCTTATGGCAGAGGGAGGTTGGACTGGATGGCCCTTGTAGGTCTCTTGCAACACTAGGATCCTATTACTATGGATTCCTCCCAAACCTCTCGAGTATTTTCTGCTGGTCATGAAGGTTCTGTGGGTCAAGTTTGGTTCAGATCTGTCATTCATGGGGGTCTTAGTGGTCTGTGGAACTGAGCTGAATCAGTTGAAGGTACTCCAAATCCCATCATCCATTGTCCATACTCCCCAAACTTACTGTTTTTGTGATTAATCAGTATGCTTTAATTATGTTCAATTTATAACAACAGAAATACAATGTATTTTTGAAGACTTTCAACATAAATACATCTTGCATATCAGATATTTACAAGATAATTCAGAACACTAGCAAAATGACAGTTATGAAGAAGCAACTAAAATAGCATTAAGGGGTTGTGGCATTAAAAAGGTTTAGAAACACTGCTCAAGACATTCTATAAAAATAAATAAAATACTGTCCGTGTATTTATGATTAACATAAATAAAAAACCACTGGGAGAATAGACACCACATTTGGACAAAATACATATATCACGCCAATAAGTGACCATCACTTATAAAAACACTGAAAACCACAGCACAAGAGACTAAAAAAAGCAAAAATAAATCACAATGCATGCGCAAAACAACATATTTACACATATACACAAATACACACACACACACATATATATATATATACATATATACCCACACAAAATACATATACACAGACTGGGCCACAGCAACACGTGGCAGGGGACAGCTAGTATAATAATAAAACACAACACAACCAGTCATCTGAACAGTATGTAAAATAGGGACCAAGATAAAAGGCTATCAATCTTGAAGCAGTATTAGACAATGAATACATACGCTAACGAAAACTTAAGAGTGTGAAAGGAAGAAAACAAAAGAAGTAGAACACAAAATAGGGTCTATATGCCAACACTAGGGTCATAAAGATAATTGAATGTTAAGTACGTTAATGCTAAGAGAATATAGATTTTGTGCAGAGTTCAGAAACCCAGTGGAATACTGACATTGATTTGACAACCACTTCATATACTTTGTTCCAATCAGTAACATAAACTATGGAATACGTTTGCAAGATGATGAAGGTGACAATAAATTACTTGCATTCCTTTCTGGTTATCAGTACAAAACATGTATTTCTGCATTACACACCAATTTCGATCCATCTCTAGACTGATGGGATGGCAATGGTATTATTTCAAGTTAAACCATCAAGTCTGTGATATGAACTTGATGCTGACCTCATGTAACCTTGATACAGAAAGCGTACCCTGTATCAGAAGTGGACAACAACTAGAAGTGGTGACATTCACTTTTCTTCTCTGAACCCTTGGGAGAGATCTCACATCATCACTGTTGCTGAACGACCTGGATTTGCTTTACTTTGCTACTGCATTGCCAAAATTTGGTTTCTTCAAAGTTATTAATGTAATTTATATAATGCTAACAAAACAAGACTGTTTCAAACTTTTGAGTAACATAAGTCAATGTGCAGAGAAGAACGTGCATATTTAATTAATGATTCAAAAGCTATGCACGCTTGCAACCCTTATGTTCTCAACATCCTGGCAGGTTGCAAATAAATCAGCCTAGCAAACTCTGTGGGCTCAATATGAAACTTATCAATTTGACAGTAAAATGCAGTGTTTTTTTTAATGTGTTCCACAACCAGAGACTTTAACACATCCCTCCTGTCTATGAGCTGATTAAAAAAATGATACCAACAGTTCATTTTATGACATATAACTTAAGCTTTGGCCGCTTTGGTATAGAAGATTTGACCTTCAGCTGCATATTATTAACAGCCTGCTTCCAGAGAACGCTCCCTCAGTGATTATCTTAGGAAATCCTTTGCTTAGATATAATTAGCTCAAAAGCCCTTACAAATCTGTAGAACATCACATTGCTGCTGTCTGATATGTCTACATTTGTTTTGCTATTGGCTTGATTTTTAGAATAAGGTATTTTAAGATGACACATTTTTAAATAAATTCTGTCAACGTTTATATGTACTTCAGATATTCATGTAGCTAACATTTCTAATCAAATTCAACAAAACTAAAAAAAACCATAAATACTTATTAATTCTCAGCACTGATCGATTTGTAACGATATCTCCATGAATACCTCTATAAAATTTAGCAATATGGCTATTAAACATTTCTCTATTATTTAAAAAACAAATTCATACTTTAACCTGCCATGTACATAATTTTATAGATACATGGCAATTATATGAAAGAAAGTGTTTTTTGTAAATAACAGACACAGATTCACACTAAGCAGAAGATATTATCAGTACTTTAACTCAACCATATCCCTTATTTAGGCTGAGGCAGGATCCAGAAGCAAAAATAAACTGGGGCACAGCCCTCAGTAAGGAAGCCAATACTGTTCTGGATGATAACATTTCCTTCCTAGAGGAAAGAAATCTCTTAATAAATAAGGCCCACTTAATAGTAAGAGATATTCAAATACACAAAAGAATAAAATGCACCATATATCCTGAAGGCACAGCTGTAGATTTACCATTCTGAGTTTGAAGATGGTTTAGATGTGGGAAGAGACAACTCTGACACTCCTACGAAATTCTCGTTGTTGTTATAAAACAAATCTATCCCATGTTCTGGATCAGAGACTGTATTGCCATTTCAAATTCTTAAGTAGTTTGATAACTTGGTCAAATGGCATACGAGTTCAAACTTTCCTACAGAATTTAAAATGTTTTTACTTCCAAAATATTAAAAACCCAGGAGTCCATATTGTGGTAACATGTTAATTATTAGGTCAACCAAAAAAACGTATACATGGATGGAAGAAGAAGAAAATGGTATTAAAATCATGCATTGCTGTTCAAGGTAGTATGGAAAAACTGAGTGTATACCATCGAAGTAGATTTTGTCAGACAATCTCCAATGACCAAGAACTGACTGGGAACAAAGGCAGGAAAAGATAGGTAATGTAATTCGGTTCTGTGTTTGAAAATAGAAAATAAGAAACATCTCTGAAAGAATAACTGAAGTTCTAAAAGAATGTCCCATCTCATCTGTGTTATAGCTTGCCTTATTTCATTAAACTTAACTAGGTAAGCTGTTCAGCCTTTCTTTCAACTCTATGACTGTTGTTTGTCATAAAATACAAATGATAACAATCAGCACGCTAATCTTACAATTTGCTCTGCTCTATAAGCTTCTAAGAGTTAAATGCTTTTGCTGTTCACCACAAGCTCCCAAGTGACCAGGCTACATAGAAGGAGAGGATACAAGATGGATAAAGAGTTCTACTCCAAGTATGCCTAGGTTTATCTAGAAACTGTAAGGGACCACAATGAATTCTTTATATCAGAGCTAAGAATCATGCATATATTGTTGGGCTGCAAATCACAGCAACCCTAACAGTCAAAGCCAATGATAAACTGCTTTGTTAGAAATTAAAAATTGCAATCCAACCACATATAAATACTAACACATGCTTATAAGAAGACAGAGCCCAAGCTCTGATCATTTAACTACTAGGCTCTCAAACAGTAGGGCACGGCAGTTTCTTAGCTGGAGTGCCAACAATTTGAAGGTACACACACACACACAGGCCCTAAAAATTGCAACCGATCCAACAAACCACGTATTTACTGACTTGTTTGATCTCACCAGACCAGAGGAGTCAAGGTCTCCAATGCTCATTAGCTCACCCTCCAGAACATTAGGTATCCGTCAGTAGAGCAGGAAGAGTGAAATGATAATAATAACAACTTTGTTTTTGTATCCCGCCACCATCTCCCCGAAAGGTCTTGGGGCGGCTTACATGGAGACCAAGTCCAGTCAAATCCAATTAAAACATGACACAATAAAACAATAAAATTTAAAAACATCATAAAAAACATAACTGTCATAATCAACAATCAGTGGCTGAACACAGTGGACATGTGGAAGAAAAGAAAGTGGAAAAAGAGGAAGTGAGAGTCAGGGTAGCTTAGGTTGGGGTTCACATGGGTGTGCAGAAGCAGCAACTGCCTTCAGCATGCATATGGAACAGAGAACAAGAGAGGTAAGGGAGTTTCAGAGTGTGCTGTAAAGGCTGGAGTTCACACAACTGCAGTGCCAACCCTGCCTCTGGGTGTGTGCAGGGATAACAGGGTGGACAGCCAAACTTAGAGTTGCTCTGCCAGCTTTGCAAGCACAGGTATTCTCTTTGTGAGGCTTCCAGAGAGTGTGAATGCATTTGCCTCATTGCAAGCCTGGCAAACATGTATGTTCTGTTTGCAAGTTTACTGTGAGACTGTGAATGAATTTCTATCTCTCTGCAAGCCGGGCAAGCAGAAATGATGCAAGGCCTCCAGAAAAACTAGATGCATTCACTTAAAAATGGCACAGGGTATTAGTGGTGGACCCTCCACTGCTGCTCAACAAAATTTTCAACAGGTACTTGAGCGTATACATCTTTTTGATATCCCACAGATATGGAGGGCCCATTGTAATTCATATCCATTTTAATCCCATGCAATTAGACTAATGAAGGATACTACAATGTGCTATGTGCTAATGTCATCCAAGAACTGAAAGTTGTTCTTTATAACATTATCCATGGTTTAATAAACTTTGCATTCTAAAACAAGCATACAGATCACACATTGTGTGAAGCTGGGAACTGATTTTATTTGAATAAAACTTTTCTAATTTGAACACTATTATTTCCTTACAAACTTTTAACATATCATCATCATCATCATCATCATCATCATTTAATAACTTATTAATCGCCCTCCATCCGAGAATGCTCTAGGCGATTTACAGCTAAATTATAAAAGATAAAATACATACATACAAAAATTAAAAATTAACAGAGATCGAATGCTCTAGTAAAAAGCCAGGTCTTAAGTGCGAGAGTAAAAGGCCCTAAGTCACACATGGCTCTCATGTAGGGCGGCAAGGAATTCCACAAGGCAGGGGCAGAAACAGAAAAAGCCCTGCGTCTGGTCCTTTCCAAGTGCACTTCTCTAGGACCTGGTATATGGAGTAAGTCACGTTGGGCTGGTCGTTGCGACCTCCGATGATGGGAGAAGGAGAGGCGGTCCCTAAGGTATGATGGACCCTGGCCGTAAAGAATTTTAAAGGTCAGAACTAGCATCTTATACAGGCCACGGTACTCAGTTGGAGCCAATGTAAATGTTGCAGCACTGGTATTATATGGCATTTCATGGGCGTTCTTGTGAGTAACCTGGCTGCCGCATTCTGAACAATATGAAGCTTTCGGGTCATAGACATCGGAAGGCCCACATACAGGGTGTTGCAATAGTCCTGCCTAGACGTGACCGTGGCATGGATGACAGTTGCCAGAGCCTCGTAAGATAGGTAGGGTGCCAGTTGCCTCGCTTGTTGTAGATGGAAAAAGGCCTGTTTGCTGGCAGCAGAGACCTGAGCTTCCATTGTCAGCTGTGAATCCAGGATGACACCTAAGCTCTTAACAGTGGTCGATGGAGATAGGGCGGCACCATCGAAGGTGGGTAATGGAGGAGTCAGACCTGCCGGGCGGCCATGCCAGAGAATCTCAGTCTTCACTGGGTTCACCTTCAGTCTGCTAGCACGTAGCCAGTTTGACAGAGCTTCCAGACATAGGGTGAAATTGTCTGGAATTGACTTTGCTCCAGGCTCCAGGCACAGAAGGAGTTGGGTATCGTCTGCATATTGGTAGCAGTCCAGGCTGAAACTCCGAGCCAAACTAGCAAGGGGTCTAACGTAGATGTTGAAGAGAAGAGGAGAGAGAATTGCACCTTGGGGGAGCCCACGTAGGAGGGGGGATCTATCGGAGACATGATCCATGTACTCCACGTGTTGACTCCGGTTCCGGAGAAATGAGTTGAACCAATTGAGGGCCTGACCACGAACTCTGGACATGGCAAGACGGTGAATCATTAGATCGTAGTCGACGGTGTCAAACGCTGCGGTAAGGTCGAGAAGTACCAGTAGCGTGGATTCACTGTTGTCAGACTGGCGACAGAGTTCATCCGTAATGGCAACCAGGACTGTCTCCGTCCCATGACCCGGGCGAAAACCTGTCCAGGCCAGTCATTTTGCAAATGAAAATAGGCTGATGAAACAAAATCTTCTTAAAAATACACTGTGTTTGAGGTGTGTGTAACATCCATGTGTGGATGAAACCGTTACAGCAGGGGTCAGGAACCTTTGGCTCTCCAGGTGTGGTGGACTTCAACTCCCACAATTCCTTGAGGCTCGGCATTCACCCCAAAGGCTTACCTTGGCCTCAAGGAATTGTGGGAGTTGAAGTCCACCACACCTGGAGAGCCGAAGGTTCCCCATGCCTGCGTTACAGGGAGAACCACCCGACTGATGACAAGATTGAATAGGAATATAGAATGCAGTTCCAAAACAAATTGATAGACAGTGCATCCCTTTCAGCATTGACATGGTAAAGTCCATTTGAAACAAGTCTGCAGCTTTTATCCCAGTGGGATACTTTCAACTCCTCAAAACAAAAAAAGGAAAAATCAAGAATGGCAAAAAAAAAGTTATTCACTAGTAAACAACTAGACACCTTAGATGGACAAATAAGGCAGAATGTCCACATTCTAGATGATATGCCACACTGCCATTTTTGAGATGCAACACTAATGATTTTGCCATCAGTACTTAAGAGAGGGCAGTCAGCCCAATCTCAATTCATTCTGAAAGTCTTCTGTCCCAAATTTTAAATAAAATGTCCTAACTAAAGTAGCTTTCTGTGCTCTCTCTCTATACTGCATCCAGCATGGAACTAATAATACTAGTTTAGGAAGTCAGTGATGCCTGGGTTATACAGGGTGAGGCAGCATAACTTCCTTTTTTAAAATGTGCGCCATTCAGTCGGTTGAAGATGTAGCGGAGCGCTAGTGGTTTCATTCGAGAGGCAGGAGTATAAAGTTTTGTCCTGACACAGTTCAGTCACCATCATGCGTAGGAACAGTGAGGAACGTGCTTTTGCTGTTGAGGCCTACTTTTCGAGCGGATTTGGAGTGGCCACGCCACTCTCCAGATGTGGCCCCTTATGATTTTTTTTCTATGGGGTTTTTTGAAATCCTGTGTTTATGTGAACTGTCCAAGGACCCTACAAGATTTGAAGACCAACATCCAGGAAGAAATTGCCAAAATAATGCCTGCTATGCTGGCAAGAGTCATGACAAACGCCAGAAATCGGTTTGCTCAGTGTATGGAGAATGGGGGACGTCACCTACCTAATTTGATCTTTAAAACTATGTAAAACAAAACTTTAGGTATGTGCCTACATTATAAAAAAATAAAAATTTCTGATTCATACAATGGGTTTTATTAAGTTTTGAAAAAGGAAATATCACTTGAAAAAGTGAATTATAATTTGATTGTAGATTTGACTATTAAATACATTCTATCTGACCACTTTAACCTGTTCTTTTATTATGCTGTATAAAGGAATTGATAACATTATATTTCTAACATTTTTCTGCTGGAAAATACCAGAGGAAATTTTATTTTAAATTTTCCTCAATGAACAAAAGCCTTCTGTAAGCCCCCCTCTCCCAATCCCCGAGATCAGCAGCTGTATGCAGGAGCTACAATCTCTGAACCATTTTTAAAAGTATACCTCTGGAGCTTGTGATAAGACAACTCTTACTAACTTAAGCATTCCCTTTTAGGCCAGCCATATAATTTGCTCTGATCTGAAGCAACACCTTCTCAAGCCAGTACTTGACATATTCAGCAATAAGTCTGGCTCATTAGTATTCATCTGTCAGTTTCAACTGTCCATGGACAAATAATTACGAGATATTCCATGAAATCAAGTACACCCTTGACTAAGCATAAGCTACCTTTAGCAACAAGTACATCACTAGTCCAAACCACAGGGATCAGAGTCACCATTGTGTAGCTAGCAACTTTCCAGAAAGCTTCTCTTCTCTCTTCCTTTAGTCCAGGTATGGGTAAACCCAGGCCCGGGGGCCGGATGTGGCCCCTTAGGTCCTTTTCTCAGGCCCTCCTCTCTCACTCCATTCTATCTTTCCTGTTGAGAGCAGTCTCAGTTGATTCATCTTGTTATACAGAAGATGAATCTCTATGCAATCTGTTATGGTGATTAGTGGCAGCATTTCTGGGTGGAACGTAATCTTCTAGAATTGTTTGTAATCAAAACTTGACAAAATATTTTTATTTACTTAAATGAATACAAAATGCCAATATTAATTACTAGCCTATGGTCCAGTTTAGACAATCACATCTTTTCTTAGTAGGCTCAGACATAAACAAGCCTTGTCTAAACTTGTGCAACTGTTTTCCATGAAACTTCTTACTTGCATAATACAAGGTGAAACTTCCAGATTAGCCAAATTTTGCTGAACTGTAAAATGATTGCCAAAACTTTGAAACTAGTTAGGAAATTACCATTTTAACTGTTTCAGGTTGCTTTTAAGGGTTTCAAAAGAATATTTTAATATTCCTTTTTATTCAGACAGGCTTCTAAAGATGAAGGTTTTTAAGATCAAGTCAGGGGGTGCTGTGGTTTTTAACTGTGAATATGTTTTAGTGGATTTTAACTGTGAATTTTTAATACTGTTTATATTTAATTCTGTTTTAATGTTTGCATATTTGTTTATTTTCAATTGTATGCTAAAGCTTTTATGGTAAGCCACTTTGAGTCTCCTTTGGGAGAGATAAATGGAATATAAATAAATACAATAATAATATTATCTTGACATTGTTTTAATTACTTTTTCTTTGTTCATCACCTTGGAAGCCCTTGTGGGCTAGGAAGTTATACAAAACTAGTGTGTAATTAATTAACCCACATTCAAATGGCTACATACAATTTCAAATAAAATACTGGTCTTCTACTGTGTTGTGATGAAATGGGGATTTCTTAGCACATGTTAAGAAAATTAAACTTTCCCTGTCAATAGGACTTCATATGCTCCTAGAAACTGGAATAAAAATCACCAATAAGACTTCATACGCTCCTAGAAACTGGAATCAAAGCCACCTGAGCTGGGAATGTTGCAACCCTTTAGGAAAGCAAAGTATGGGAACGTACTGTAACTCATGAGAACCACTTGGAGCTTGTAGAACAGGTTAGGCAATATGCAGCTTGCAGATCACTAGGTTTCACAGTGTGATAGGAGACCACAAAGGGCCATCTATCTAACTCCAGGCCATGGAGGAAAACACAAAGCATATAATAATAATAATGATGATAATGATAATAATAATACTTTATATACCCTGCCACCATCTCTCCAAGGGACTCGGAGTGGCTTACATGGGGCCAAGCCCGACAACACATCAATAAACAAACAAAAAAAGCAATAAACAAAAAACAATACAGTTAATATAAGTCACATATAAACAATAAAACATAAAGATTTAAAAACCTATGGCTGGGTCGAATGTAATAGTTTAAGATTAAAAAATAAACACTGGGCATGAACAAAGGTAGGATATATCTAGTAAGAGGGTTTTGAAAGAAATGAGGGAGTGCAATCCAACGAATAGTTAAGGTGCTTCTGAGGACATTTTGCTGGGAATTGTGTCCTATTCTGGGAAGGCACACGTGGAACAGCCACGTTTTCAGACTGCCAATGTGGGGGCTTGCCTGATATCCTTGGGAAGGGAGTTTCAGAGACGGGAGGCCACCATCGAGAAGGCCCTCTCCCTCGTCCCCACCAAGCGCGCCTGCAAGAGTAGGGCCTCTCCAGATGATCGGAGAGATTGTGTGGGTTCGTACACCAAAATGCGGTCATGCAGGTATGCGGGTCCCAAACAGTTCAGGGCTTCTGACATATGACAATCCAACCTCTGTTTAAAAACTCCAAAAGAGACCAGCACAGAACTGTTATTTTTAAATATAGATATTAACTTTTAAATACCCCATGTTTTACCACGTTTTAGCTTAAGCTGATTTTATCCACATTTTTGTAACATTAGGAAAAAAGTCATCTTCTGAACAAATCCTCCCTAGAAAACCCTACAAGATTGCCACAAGTCAGTTACTTGTTTACAAAAGTTTTTTCTAGGCCTGAGACAGACCAAGGAGGTGGCATAGTAATGTTGCCCATAACTTTCCTTTATATAAGGATTCTGTGTTGATATTCTTTTTCAAAATAGTTAAAAGATCAGCAGATGGGAAGCATGAAGGAGGGATGAAAAAGTACTTCACAGTTCTGTAATTGTACATTGTTTCCCACTGATGGGAAATACTGTAACTAATATAGTATTTCCTACCTTTATTGAACTCTCATACTATACATCATTATTGAATAGTTTCTTTATATTGCTTCTTCCAAAAGACCTTCTCAGCTGAGATATCTTTGCTTATATTCACTTCTGGTTTCCAAAGCATAAAATAAAAGTCAACTCAGGTTTGATATTACACATCTTTGTGACCATGTGCCTCAGCACAGACTTAACATTTCAGCTGCTGCTGCTGCGTGCTTTAAAGTCCGTTCCAAAACTGCCTTAGGCATTTCAGAAATTTCTTAAAGGAAAAATCAGGGTATGTTGTTTTGAGTTTTGGTTTGGGATTTTTTTGGTACCACAAAGTTTCCACTGGAAAAATTGAAATGGAGCAAGATGTTCTGCTTTTTTCCCTGGGCATTTCCATCTGTATACATACTATAAAAAGAAAATCACTTACAAAATCACAATAGAAAATGTCTATGCAGCTTTCTACTTTTTAAAAGCCTTGGCTTAAATGTTCAAGGCTTCTAGAAGTGTAAGTCACCTTAGAAACAAAATCCCAGGCCTGTACTGATTGATGTACATATACATGTAAATACATGAGTCTTCAAATGAACTCAAACTCTCTACCACTGAGGTTCTTACTATGCACACTGGTATGTATACAGCTCCACTCGTCTCTTTAGACATCTGTACAAAGAAGCTGGAGGGCATCTGATATTTGAGGATGACACTGGGATGTCATCATGTGTTCAAGTGTTTTATTACATGGCTTCAGGAATTCCTGAATACAGCTATGCAACAGGAAAAGGCAACCTAGTGCCTTCTGGATATTTTGGCTTATATTCCCCACTATCTATGCTGGATGTAACTTAGAAGTTGCAGAATAAAACATCTAAAAGGGTAGCAAGTAGTCTATCCCAATCTAAAGTAGTGATCTTGACCGTTAAATTGAAATAATATACAACTTCACAATAAAAGAATACCTTGGATAACCACGTTCAGTGTTGCAGAACTGACAAAGATTCTTTACACACACTAACAACCTTCTTTAAACCTTTCTGAAAAATTAATGAAGCAGTATTATAGATCACATGGATCCATAGATTTGTCAGTTAGGAAAATTTATATGAGCTTAAACCAGCTTCCTTCCTTCCTTCTTTCACAATAACTCCATGAGGAAGATCAAATGAACAACTTAACAGAATTTCATGGTTCAGTGTAAGACGACAACATTGATTTCACAGTCACAGTCCCAACACTCTAATGAAGACAATACACTAGTTCTCTTATCCAACATGATTGCTTGCATATTCTTAAACATATGGCAGGAAATAGATAATTTGTGCTAAATAGTCTTTAAAATAGCAAGCAACCCAGTTTATGATGGTATCAACAAGTAGGTAGCTAGACATTAACTGAAGGAACATGGCTTCCATTTAAACTTTCCAGTGAATTATAGATGACATAAGTCACCCTCTCATGAACCATGTAGTTCAAAATGGAGGAGATAGAGACAACTACTCTGTTTCCTTGAAAACAAGACAGGGTCTTAAATTAGTTTTTGTTCCAAAAGATTCATTATGGCCTACGTATAGCTGCTTGGACACTATTTAAATCAACTTTTTAATAGTGGGTTGTTGTTGGTTTTTTCGGGCTATATGGCCATGTTCTAGAGGCATTCTCTCCTGACATTTTGCCTGCATCTATGGCAAGCATCCTCAGAGGTAGTGAGGTCTGTTGGAACTACCTCTGAGGATGCTTGCCATAGATGCAGGTGAAACGTCAAGAGAGAATGCCTCTAGAACATGGCCATATAGCCCGAAAAAACCTACAACAACCCAGTGATTCCGGCCATGAAAGCCTTCGACAACTTTTTAACACACTGCAACTAGGACTTATTTGATGCAGGGCTTATACTTTGAGCTTCCTCAAAAGTTCTGAAAAATCATGCTAGGGCTTATTTTCAGGGTAGGTCTTATTTTGGGGAAACAGGATAGTGCCATCAAATAGACAGGAAATAATTGTCCCTGGAAGATCTATGAGGGGACTGGGAGTATTTAACTTATGACTACACAACTTATTCTTGCTCATTGGTACAATTGCAATCTGCAAACTATACAACTTATAATTTGTAAACAAAATTTAAAAATTTCCAAAATAGTTGCTCTAAGACACTGTAATAAAAAGACATGTTAAATCAATAAATAGTAATATTTTACTTCTTACTCATCTCTCCTCAAGGCTTGAGGAGAGGTATTCATAGATTAAAATACAACATTTAACTCAAAAATATGAAGCCATTTTAAAAAAAACAGAATAAAACACATGAGCACAAGATCAAAACAAATTAAAATCATCCATTCATGAACGTCAAAATGTCAATTTAAAAATCCCAGCTTAAAATCAACTAGGTAGCCCTGCCAGAAGTGATAGATTTTGAATATTTTAAAATTAACTCTTAAATATCTTCTAGCAGGTCATTCCACAGATCAGGGGCAGCCAATGAAAAAGTCCTCCAGGTAACCATCACCAGTCTAGTCCTGGATGGTTGAGGTAAGCATCCCCAGAAGACCTGAATGTATAGGGTGTATTGTACGGAAGGCGGCAAACCTGCAAGTAACATGGACCTAAATAATATAGGGCTTTAAATGTATGGCTGTTTGAGCAGGCGTTCGAATAATGCAATGATTGGTTAATGAACACTGGAATGGAACAATGGATGACGAATCTGGAACATGTTTTTGATGATGAGACGACAGTGAATGGGTATTGTAGTAACTGTTTATTAATTGTGTAATGTGTTAGGTTGTTAACTGTTTCTATACTGTAGCACTGAATTTTTGCTGTTCGTATTTGTTGTGAACCGCTGTGAGTCGCCTTCGGGCTGAGAACAGCGGTATATAAGTAAGGTAAGTAAGTAAATAAATAAATAACCAATACTCTGTACTTTGCCCAGAAACGAATTAGCAACTGGAAGTGAGTTTAATATCGGTATGATGTGCTCACTCCTGGATGTACCTGTAACCAATCTGGCTACCATATTTTGAACAAACTTGAGTTTCCAAATTTGGGACAGAGGGAGCCCAATGTACAGTGCATTGCAGAAAGCCACCCTTTAAGTTACCAGTGTGTGCACTACTGTCTTTACATCTTCTAATTCTAAGAAGGTGTGCAGATGGAAAACCTGCCAAAATGATAATAAGCACTCCTGGTTGTTGTATCTATTCAAGCTGACATTTAGAAGACAGACTGAAGAGCATTCCCAAGCTGCAAACATGGTCTTGCAGAGGGAGTGCAACCCCATCCAGAATCAGTTGACACACTTCTACCCTCAGATTAAAATCCTTAGTAGAAAGCATCTCTGCCTTGTCTGGATTCAGTTTCAATTTGTTTTTCTTCATCCAGCCCATTACCTCCCTCCAAGTATTCATCCAGAGGAAAATACATGATCCTCAGCAAATACTGTTTAATGAAGTGACGTATACTGTGACATAAGGAAATCTGCTTCACAAGTAGTAACTGCCTTTAGTTTCACAGAGTTGCCTAAGGAAGTTATTATGATAATAAAATAAGAGGTACTGCATCTAATATGAGCCTTCCATTGTGGTTAATGAGGAATGTAACTTATTATAATTGGATGGAAATTTTATAAATTGTCAACTCTGCTAGGACAAACTGCTTGTGCTTTGTCAGCAGAAAATGGGAGCTGTCCAGAGAAATCAAAAGCCAGTGCAGGATGAACAAAATATGTTTGCACAAGATGTAGGATTATTTAATGGAACAGATATAAAAACATGTTAATTTACTTAGAGTCTGACAAAGCGGTGAGAACGCAACTTTATTTAAATGCTTCTTAAAGAAATCTCCTCATATTGCCTGGTCCTCATTAAGACAGAAAGCTTAATTACTATGTAATTCTTGAAGCCTACTATATAAAACTCTTTTTACATCATCCTAATCATTCAAACTACATCTTACTATAACTGTTTTAATAAACATTTCCTACAGCCTTCTTCCTGTTTTCCTACCATTCTGAATGCTCTGAACTTTATAATGGGCCATATATATTGAACCTCAAATGTGGCTCCTAGATGCTGGTTGTTGCCCCATAGTGTGTTGTCATATTGTTCAGTTCCAGGCCTGATTGAATAACTATTTGGTTCCCTAACATAGTTGTATTTTGATATATGTCTGAGTAACACAATACAACCAAAAAGTTGTAAAATATAGATGAACAGGCAACTGAATTTCACTTCTCTCTGAACATACTGAAAATAGGTCTCTTCAGATAAATAACAGCCACAGAAGGAAACTTTACAACCAACGCTGCCAGACACATATTGACACAACTTCCTTCCCCACTGCTTTCCTATCTACGCCTGAAACTAATCACTGCCGGTATTTACTACATTACTGAATATACTGCATTTGTTCTTTGGCACATGATGAGAAAGGGGCATAGAAAGACAACTGGCATTTTCATATGGTTGTGTTAAAGAACATACCTGATTTATTTTGTTCACAACACTATATATTATGCCTACAGTTTCATTTTCCCTGATTCAACAAAAAGTGGTATTTAATTTTTTATAGGAATAGCCATATTTTTTCAGTGTCACTGTGAGATGAGGACATTGATCAAGGATCCCATTCCTATGTAAAAAAATCACACATTTAAAAAAGTATCAAGGGATAAAAAATGCACTATATAATAATATGAAGATTATTCTTAAAAGCACCTGTATTCAAATCCCCAAATGCTAATATCAGAAACATTAGCTTTGGTTGGGCTAGCAACAAGCCAGTTTGCATGAATTAATGCTGCTCAATATCAGCATATCAATTACTAACAGTTCAGTTACTGCCTTCTATAGCTGAAAGCAGAAAGTCTCACTAGATGGCATCACTCATCTCCATTTCCTAAGACTGCAATTACTACATGAATTTAGATATTATTTCTATAACCGAACCAGGCTTTTAAAACAACCATAAAATCATAAAATCCATTGTAGCCTATTATCACTTTCTTACATTTGATTACACTGATGTCATCAAATGTTTGCAAACACCCTTAAGCTCAGAAAAAAAACCAGAAAAAAATGCTGACTAAGATGCAATGCCAATACGGGAAAAAAAATAGTTTGCTTGATTGTGAAAATGTTTTGGGGAGGGTACAGAGACAAAAAAATGAATATGATATTGGCAGAGGTTGCAGTAGGAATTCAGAGTAGGCTTGTGCATTTCGGTTGAACCTCGATCCATTTCTGTTGACCGAATTTCACGCCCCTCCTGAAAATGGGCAATTCTCAGTCTGCAGATCTGGCCCACTGGTGGCAATGGGGGGGCTCCCCAGGCTCTCCTTCCTGTCATTTTAGGGCTATTGGAATGAAAATGACCACACTTGGAGGACATATCAACCACTGTTAGCCCACCAAGTTTCATAACATTTGTGTCATCCTGATCTTTAGGAATCTCATTTCTTTTTAAAAATAAAATCTCCTTTCAAAAAAAATTCTCAAAAGGTATCCCCTGTTGGCCTCACCCTGTAACTTCTCCAGGAGCAGCTGCAGCAGGGCACCATCCTTTCCCGCCAAGTGTCAAAGATGCATTTCTACATCACACAGCCCAGTGCCCACTATTACACTTTTTTTCTTTACTAATAAAAAAACAACAGCAAGCAACTTCTTCCAAAGCTTTTGCATTTCTTGTTCTTACAAAAAATGATAGGTTGTGGCAAAGTTTCTCCACAGATTGAAGCCCAAAACTAATTTTTGTAGTTCTTCTTACTACTGGAAACAGCCAATGAATTATTACTAATCCTTATTATGATTACTTGAAATTCAGCTGGCAGAAAGCACAAAGAGAAATATAAACAGAGAGAACTTGTTTGCAAAGGAATGAAATTATAGGTAGGTAACTACATAGTTTTCTGAGAATGAGGTTTTTCTGTTTGTTTGTTGGGATTATTATTATTATTATTATTATTATTAAATTCTAAAATTATTTTCTGAAAGAGAGGAGGGGAGGAGAAAAATAAGCTAAAGGGTGACTCATGGCATTCAGAGCCACCCAAATATTTTAAATAAAGCAAACCAAGAGCAAAGAGATGATATTTCTTTCTCCTTAGTTCCCAAATGCACACATCACCCCACCCACTAAAGAAAAAGAATCAAGAAAATAAAGGAAAATTGAAAAGATTCATTGCTAGAGAGAGGCCAAGCCAAGCCAAAAAATAAAGCTGAGAGTGAGCAGCAAGGCAAGCAGACTGAAGCACCTCTCTAGAACCAGAACGCAACTGAGAGCAGTGGAGGCGCTCGCCCCATTAAATACACAGCTTGTGCAAGACATGTCATGGTGTCCTTCTATTCTGATTGGCCCAACAGGCAGGGGCCACAGGGAAACCCCATGCGAGCACATGGCAGCCTCTTTGTGCGCTGCATGGTGCTGAATAGGAGAGGAGAAGCTGTGCCCGGTTGCTGTGTGGCCCATTTCGGGGGGGAAAAACAAGGCAGTTGAGCCCTTACCATTACGGCCAGCCAAACAATCCAGATTGGCCAAAGGGAACAGACCAAACCGAATCCATGCACAAGCCTAGTTCAAGCGGTTACCATGAAGTGTGAGGGTATGTGGAGGACTCTGGAACAAAGGCAACAGAAGGCTAGATACAATAGACAGTTTGCTTCAAGACAATGCTTCATATAATTCATATGGCCACTGCAAAAATGGAATAATTATAAGTCATAAGTTAATGACTGACTTGAAGCATTACTTTATAGCCATAAGATTCGTAACATATCCAAACTAAATACTGAAATTGTGAAATTAGTATTATAATATTATGCAGACCAAAGGGAACAGCATTTTGTTACATTGCTGTCCTATTCAATGCATACAAAGAAGTCATGACTGCAATAAAAAGGTCCAGTGTTTTAAAGTATGACCACATGCATCCTTGGTTTGTGCTAAGTGCTACAGCACTCCTCCAGCTATGGGAAACCATAGGCCATTTCCATTCCCATTAGACCAGGGACAGATAATTGTTGGGGTTATGGAACCACACTGTCCTCCCTAAGCTCAAGGTATCAGAGAGCTGCACCCCTGAAAAAAATAAAATACAGGGTTAGTCAAAATGCATAGGCCAATAAGCCATTCAATTGAATGGCTTATTGGCCTATGCATTTTGACTAACCCTGTACAATCATTGTTTTAAATTCTCAGGAAAAAGAATCCTTGGGTTGGGTTTAGCATGGCCATGGAGTATACTTTCCTCACACATACATCACACCATATGATGTCATTAACAGCAGCAGCTCTTCCTTCATTTCTAGTTATGGAACGACTGATTACAAATATTTTTTTTCTATGCAGTATTGCATATACTGCCAATTATCATATATGAGAACTATGCTAAAAGGCATTGTTTAGACTTTAAAATACCTCAGACTTCATTAAAAAAGATTTTAAAAACTACTTCTTTGAAAAATACTGGATAGCACAATAGAATATTACAAAACTGACCTGTTGCAGAGAGTGCTTATAGTCAAGCTTCCAGTTAGCCATATAATATTAATATAGTAAAATTCATAGTATTTTGTCCTGTTCTCTCATCACTCTGATCAGTCAACATTCCATAATCATGGAGTATGTGTTCATAGATGTACTCTGGTTTCCCCCTTTCCTTAGGGCTTTTACAAGTTTTGATTGTATGCTTCTGCAGAGCACCCATCCCCTGCCCGTTAACTGATATTTCTCTTGCTTATGAATAATACTGTTGTGATTACAAAAGCCAACAAAACATACCGCCTATATATAAAAAATAAAGAAAAAGGTTGAGGAATGGAAAACAGAAGTCCTCTCAAACCCTTACCAACTGTACTGCTTCCACATAGTGTGTATTTTTGTGCTTTGAAGATGACTCACACATTTTTAAAACTCTTAATTTCCACTTATTTGATATCCCCCCCAATCCTCTGCAATAGTTTAATGATGACTATTTTTGATTAAATGTTGTAGTCAAATACACTGTAAGACACTATAACCTACTGCTGGGTATACTGTGATTCTCTTTAAGACATAGTTCTAGTTTCAAATACTATTGGTAGGTATGGTTAGAAAATAAAATTATTTTTTTCAAATTACAAATGTCTGAAGTAACTCTAAACATTTGAAGAGCAATACTGTTATACACGCTGAAAATTCATTCTCCAAAAATCTGAAATACTACAAAATCATTACATAGATTCTTTCTGATTATTCAGTGTACGCAAAGTTTGTTTATTGCACAAAATTATTAAAATAGTGTATGAAACTACCTTCAGGTTACATGTATAAAGTGTATATGAAGCGTAAATGAATTTCATGTTTAGATTTGGGTCCCATCTCCAGAATATTTCATTATGTACATATAAGCAAATATGGGTATTGCCAAATATGAAAAAAAAAATCCAAAACACTTCTGTTCTCAAGCATTTCAGATAAAGAGTGTCCCAACTGTATTACAGTTGTCATTATCACTGAGGTAATTAACCCCCCTCCCCCGCCTGCAATAAAATAAAACATAAGTTTACTGCGTAATAACTATATTTTGATTTACTTATTTAAACAATTTGTCTTCAAATACATAAGTTTCCGAATCCAATGCAACAAAGTGACTTAATCCATCTAATGGACATTAATCTATCTAATGGACATGTTACTTGCTGCAAGATATAAACCAAATATTTTAAGTTAAAAACCAAGGAGAAGACATTCTGCCCTGATGTATCCAGCAGTCAATTTAACAGCTGTCACGCAATATAAGACTAACTTAAACTGCTTTCTTCCTATTCAGTATGATGTACTATCTAGGTAGTGACACTCATTCCAGCTACCTGCTGTTAGTGGTGAATATGGAGTTACGATTAAAAGATCCAGCATGAAGAAAAAGCATGTGATACATACCATATGAGCTTTGAACATATTCCCAAGCTTTGATTAGTCTATACAAGCTCTTTCAATACCCCAGAACTATTGCCTTCAAAATTCAAGGACTTGTATGATAAAAATTATAATCTCTCTTACACACGTGTAGATGTACTTTCCATTAATACAAAGTAGTCATATTCAATTTTGATTTATTCTATGGCATTTTTTGTATACACTATATAAATATCACTTCAATATGATTTTACTGTAGCAATGTAAAGCCTACCAGAGATTAAGAACAGGTTTCCACATGTATACACTTTAGCAGGAATTAAAATAGGCCTACCATCTCCTGCATGCCCACAGACTTATGTTTTGAAGGCAGCAGAAGAGAAGTGCCATCACTGCAGATGTTAAAAAGCTAAGGCAGGCTGATATGGAAAGATACAGATAACTGAATAACAGATTACAATGTAATATAAGAGCAAAACTATTTTCTGACAAAAATTACCCTACACAGGAAAGAGAGGACTAACATCATAAGATGTATTAGTTCCCTCCTTTCGAAAGAACAGAGAGCACTTACATGTAAAAGACAAACATTTGTGCAATCTAAAAACCAACTGTTCTCCACATGTGTATATGAATGCAAATTTTGCAGGCTGACAGACTCATGAGCAATTAATAAACTAATTACATACAATATATTCTTGAAACCCAAGACATTTAACATTTGGCTATAAGTACATTTAGCAAGCTTCATGGTACATATATTAAATGTCAACTTAAAATATCTGCTTAAATATTCATCTTTAGTGGAACTTGCATTCACATCAGACATGCCAGGAAAATCAAGCAAGTGCCTCCCGGACATTTCCACATTGCAACGATCTCATAAGGATTAGCTGATACAGATCCAACAATCAAGAAACTGATAAATGTCAATTAGTCAGGATTCATAGAAGCCCGAAACCAATATTTTGTATTACCTTCATTCTTATCTAAAAACAAAGGATTAATATGAAAGTACACACTGAGGCTATGTTTTCCATGCAGTGAACTGATCTGCAAAGCTTACACTGATAGCAGCTAGTTTAGACTTCATGGTCACAACCCTGGAACAAATTTAACACCTTCCATTATTTATTTACAAATTTATTCTCTGCCTTTCTAATATGCATGCACCACTTAAAGGAGCTCAGGGTTTTGAAATGCGTATAAACAATACCTTTAAAGTTAAAAATACATGCCAATACAAACGTGAAAACTGTAGATATAACAACCCTTTAAGTGACATCATATTTAGAAGGCCACGCTAACCAGAACAGAAGTGGCTTATCTGACCAGTAAACAACATTCAGAAAAGAGGTCACCTGCATTTCATGGGTTAGGCATTATACAGTATTTGCAGCCACTGAAAAGGCCCTCCTTCACCTCCTCGTAGATGAGCAAGTGAGACTTCCCGAAGCTGATGTCAAAAACACCTTTTGGATGTTGGAGCAGATAAGAACAGATGACCTGCTGAAGTGCACACGGAGTGGATTACGACTGATTTGTACAACAGTGTCCATCCAGCACTATACTTGTTACTATGTAATTGATAAATTTCAAATTAGATATACACTTCAAAAACAGCTCCTTCTAAAGCCTAAGCACATAAAAAAGACCTGCGCACAAGTCCAGACAGTTATGTTAAGCCATACTGTGAAACTGAATCACATTTGAGCCTTCCTAAATATGATCCTCTCAACTCCTACAATGTAGATAGTTTAAAGGCACACAGGTGACAAAATCTACCACTTTTAATTCAAAACGTTTAACAGCGGTTTCTGTTATGTGACCACTAAATGGGGGGGACGGGGGGGGGGACTAAAAAGTGTTACAAAATATTTTCAAGAAAGCAAAAACCCTAGTTTGCAAGACTGATCTTTACACACTCTGGCAGACTTTTTCCTCCCAAGAACTGCCCTGCCCCACTCTGACAAATCACTTATATTCCAACATTGCTGTAAACTATTTTTGACTTGAGGTACTGAAAAAAAGTTGTTAGTTTGCAAACACAAGATGGGCAAAGTAATTATCTGTAACATGAAATGCATTTGATGAAGTGGACTATAGTTTATGAAAAAATGTGGAAAAAGAAATATACCTATCTTTGAGGTAGCGCTGGACTTTCTTGGTTTTGCTGAAATAAGCTAACATGGCTAATACTTTGGACACTGTAATATAAGTATAGTTCCTTAGTAACCTATCTAGTATCTAAAGTCATTGGAAGATGTACCCCTAGTATTACTTGGGTCTGAAATCTGTTTGGGGAGAACATTAATTAGAGCTCTTCGATTATCCACTTCTCTTCTCTGACGTTCCCTAGCAGCTGATGGAAAGCATACACTGACATTCCTTTATTTCTGATCTCCAGTATTCTCATGCGAACAAGTCATGGTTGTACTGACGTAATCATACCGATATTTTGCATCCTGTCACCACCCCCACCCCCCAATATGTTAGTGTTTTTGTTGTTTGGATGCCACTTGTGATTTTTTTCCCTTAAATGTACAATGTTTAATTAATTACATAACTAATACATAAAATACATTGATCAATTAATGAATAAAATACATCGATCATTGTTGCATTTCTAAATCTAAGTTATCAGTTTTGAACCCCCCCCCCCCTTTTAAATCAACAGCAGTGATGAACAATTTGTCCAAGTGTTATTAGAGTACAACTGTAATAATCTCAAATGGCTTAGCTAGCATAACCATAGCATAACAACATAATCATAGATTTTGGAAGTTACAGTCCAAGATCAAGTGAAGGGCCACAGCCTAGAAATTATCACATTCATCCAAAAAGACCAAAAACTGGTTCAGACTATGGTTCTCCATAACCCTCTTAAACAACTATTCACAATTTTTTATTTGTACTGTTTATGCAAATTCAACAAGTATAGTGAGACATGCATTATGAAGATTAGGTAGGGACATTAATATTTGTGAACACATCCATATCTACTGTATTTCTGGGTTTAGCACCTTTAACAGCCTGGCACTGAATATTTGACGTAATCTACAGTAATCAACTATATTGATGGCACCAGATAAGCATCTTTCCCCTGCCAATAAAAGGAAAATCAACACTTAAATTCAAACACTATTAATTACTTTAGCAAGTACTTGGAATGGTTCAGGCATCAAACATAGCCCCAACATGTTATATACAATCGATCTGCTATGTAATAGTAGACACAAATCTGACCACATGAAGACATACACAACACACACAAATGCATACCAGGCCATCAAAGGTCCAATGAATTACTTCCAGCTTTCGTTGCATATCAGCATAGCTTATGGTCAAAATATTTGACACTTATCTCAGATACAGAAGTCAGCAAAGAGATCAGGGATGTTGAAATGGGAAGCAAAGCTAATCTGAGTCTCAAATCTACTGACATCAATATCATGTAGTACATATACAATATATATAACCTAGTCACGTACCATTCACATTGGATAATAACAACAGATTAACCTAACAGTATGTAGTAATCAAAATATGCAATGTGGACAAAACCCACCAGGGCACTGGTAGTTATCTAAACAGAAGCAAAATAAACTGAACATGTGGCCTTGTGACAAGTATTTAAAAGGTAAAAAGTTACAAAAATTAGGATGAAAGATCAATCAGGTAAAAAAATATTTTTATCCTACTATATATTTAATATCAGGAAAGCAAATGGATAACGCAGATTAAACTGTTGCATTTTTCAAAAAGTAACAACATTAATTTATTGCCTTTCCTAAGAGTCTAGCATGGAGATAAAATACACTTCATTTCCCCTTTGGCCTACACCCATATCATACTGAGAAGAGGGGTAATGGCAACCATTAACAGCAGTTGATTACTATAGCAAACCAACATTTCTGGATCTTCGTAGAGATTGAAGAAATGTAGTCAATAATCACTCTCCAGATACAAGTAGTTATTGGCAAAACAAAGCAAAAACAAAAGCTCAACGACAAAACACATTTCTTTCGTTCTACAACACTTTTAGTACACAACAAAGTAATGCAGTTTATCTCATCCTGTTTTTTAACAACTTCAGACAGAAGCTTGCCTAAAGCTACCTAATAATTATGGCTGAGCAGTGAGTTGAATCCAGGCATCCTATCTCTAAACTTAACTCTCTCCACCGTTCTGGTTTGTTAAAATTCTGAAGGAATAGTCTGCAGTTAGGAGGCCTTGAGGGAGTAAAACATCTAGAGGCTGGACCCAATGTTTCTGTGAGTAGAAAGGTATTCATGTGGAACTAGAGGGCCAAAAAATATTGACGCCAGTCATTATTTCTAGTGTGGTGGGCCGGGGACAGACGGACGATTCTTCTGAAATAGGCCTTCAAGACAGAAAAACACACAAACTGGCACCCATTCTTAAGTAGTTACATATCCAAGAGATGGATGGCTCCCCGAATTTCTATGAAAGCCATCAATACACTTCCACTCTCTTCTCAGCACTTCACCTGAAGAAGGAATGATGACCTGTCATTCCCACAAGCCAGTATCACAAAACAGGGTTTGTTCCTGGTTTATTTTAAGGTGACAAGCAAGGATTGCCAGGTTAGACAAATGCTAATTGTTGAATTTCTTGTTCTATTTAATGGCCACAAAAGCAAAAATAGGCTGAAAGAATAATGCAAGTCCAGAAAGACACAGGGGTACAGATTACAGGCATGGGAAAATGTATAATGTGGGATTTCTGAGTACAAAATAAGTGAAAAGATAAAAAAGATAAGCAGGTTCTGGTTGACAATAATACAAACTGTACAAGGGGAAACCAGAGGGAGGAATAGCAGAAACGGAAGGTTCCAAAGTCTTGTCGACGTGCAAAAGAAAAAGGAGTAAGAAACAGAAGTGCAACCATCCCAATAGGATAATGAAGCAGCAAGAAATGTTTACGAATGTGATGAGTCCATGCAACAAGATGTGGACAGAAAAATGAAAGACAGTATGTAAATATGTGGCCACATACAGTGCATGATTATACCCAAAGAAAGGGAACATGTACTGTGGAGTTTTGAAGAAAATACAGTAATACTTCAGGAAATGAAAATACAAAACAGCCCTCACCAAGTTCTACTTTTATTTGTACAATGCTCTGAAATATAACAATTTTTGCAACTAAAGTTCCTAGAACTTCCTGAAAAGTGAATATTTTCCACATATCCATTTGCAAATTATGTGAACATCTAGTTATCTGAAAAAATGGCTGCATGTTTAAAACAGATAAACTGCATTTGCTATGGTAAATACATGCAGCACACATATACACCTGTCTCCAGTCCTTTTGGATTTATTAGGATAACTGAATAGGAAGGCCAATAATACAATCCTGATTCAAAACACAGCTACTGCATGGGAAGCAGCAAAAGGCAACAAGAAGGCCCAAACAAGATGAAAAGTAGCATCAGAGTAAGAGTCCAGAGGAGGAACTGGGCAATGGTGCTTCCTAACTTGAAAGCCAGAGGTAGCAATTCTAGAGAATCTGCATTTCCATTACAGGACTTCTGCTTTTCAGTACTGATGGTTATCTGGTTGTACTTCAAAATTTCATGGAAAACTGTGCTAAGCAGTAGCACAACTATGTTTGCCAAAGCGAAATGTTTTACACTAGCCTCAAAACATACAGAGACCAGGGGTCCCAATAATCTTCAGAAGAGATCTATAATAAACACTGCACACCTGGACAGTCATTATCCTATACAATTAATTACAGAGCTTTCATCTTTAGGTTAAGAGGCATGAATACTAGTTGTCAGACATGATGAATTTATCAGTTTAGCCCTGGATATGACCGATAAATAGCTTCACTACTCTTGCTCCACAGCCTTAAAGAACCTGAAAGCTATTCTCCTACATGGTAAAGGATGTTAGATCTCTTTTCTGACTAGTATATCCTATATTTTAAACATATTTAATTTACTGTTCGCTATTATACACTGACTTTGCCTCATTCCAAAATGTCTTGCTATTGCTGAGCAGCAAAATAAATTATAATGTATAAATTATAATTATAATGTTCTATTGGCACACATTTCAAACTCCTTTCAATTTCCAACTATTAGCCACAGTATAAGGTTAGATCCTAATGAGTATAATGGCTGTAAGTGTGTGCTTCTGGAACATACATGTTCCTATGATATCCCTTTCCACATACATAGACTGAAGGCTTGCATTCCTTCTAGTCACAATTAGTTTAAATATATTGTCAATAACTTATGTTTGTGTACCACACCGTTCAAAGGCTTCTCAACAAGATACATTGCAGAACATATCTAGAGCATTCGCCTTTCATGACATAGCAGTATTTTGTATTTATAGTTCACATGAACTTTACATGCTAATTTATGTCATCGCCATGTGCCTTCAAGTAATTTTGGACCCTATCACAGAGGTTGTTTCTGCAATATTTGTTCAGGAGAGCTGTCCAATTGTCTTCCTCTGTTTATCCCAAAATTCCAAACTGGGTGAAGGCTAATATAACAGTGACATGTATAAGGAAAATAAGTGTGTATACAGAAATAAGATGCATTATGCTACATCAACTGTTTAAAAGCCAAGCAACCCAAATTTGGATATTAGTTATTTACAATGAAAAATATAAAATGTGTTAGTCTGTGTGTCAATGAAATCATTGTTATACTCCACATATAATAGCTCATACTTTTTAAATTTACCTTTCTCAGTAGATGAAAAGACCTGTGGCACAGACAAAATGACAACTACTCAGAACATTTTAAAACATATTTGGATCAAAGGCACAGGCCAAGAAGAGAGAAATATTTCAGCTAAGCACTTCCTACCTTGTTTTAGTGAAACTGTATAATTCTTACATTAGGAGCTACAACACATATTAGAAACACCAAGGTCAGACACTCCCAACTTTTATCAGTTCCTATTAATGTTGCTGTCCAATACCACAGCCTTAAATGTTAAATGTGCCCGCTGTTTATGAGATGAATGTATGAAGGTATTCTCATTTAGCCATCTTCCAAGTACCATTTTATATAGGCACTGCTGGAGAGAAGTATGAAGTACAGCCAGCAACAGTCACTCTCCACCTCACCCCTCATCATACTCCCTTCCTCCTGAACTCCTGGTGCTGAAACAACCAAAGGTATGGAGTACCACTTGGCCTGCAGTAAAGACACGAGGCTCATGAGATCCAAAGGAATACATCACCCAAAAGCTGTTCTGATACACACTCCCTAGCCCAAGCTGCATTCATCTGGGGACGCAGCTGACATCCCTTATCAGAGTTCATAACAGCAATACACTTCGGCGCGCATATGTGCATACCTCCACACAGCAAACAGACTTACTGCAACCTCATGCATTCTCACAGGGTTTTACTTAGCCAGTTTATAAAGCACATCAACCCTTTGACGAACCAGTGAGAGAGTAGTCATGCAGAAAAGAGGGGAAGCATAGCCATCCCCCTGCTTTTAAAAATTATTCTCATGCCTTCCTGAGTGTGGATGGCGCAAGAGGCTCAGAAGGTGGGAGAGGAAAGCCACCCCTTTCTCTTTATTCTGACTGCCCTGGAGACCTGAATTCAAGGCTCAGACGTCCATTTCCAGAACCCTTTATATGCACAGCTGAGAAAACCAGTGTCTAGCTCCTGGATAGGAGGAGAGATACTGTATGTACACACTGTGTGTGCATGTAAGCATGTGTGTGTGTGTATAGTCCCTGTGGTGTGTGTCTTTATATATGACATATATGTGCTAAATATACATACACACCAGGGATTTCAATGTGTTCTCTCTCTCCCTAATATATAATCCCAGGTATATATATGTTTACATATATACATATGTGTGGGTGCTATACACACACACACACACACACCAGGCATTTCTACATGTTTTCTCTCTCTAATATAGAATCTCAGCTATGTGTGTGTGTTTACATATTTACAGGTGTGGGTGCTATACACACACACACACACACCAGGTATTTCTATGTGCTTTCTCTCTAATATATAATCCCAGTTATATGTGTGCTTCCACATATACATATGTGTGGGTGCTATACACAAACACACCAGGTATTTCTATGTGTTTTCTCTCTCCAATATAGAATCTCAGCTATGTGTATTTACATATGTATATGTGTGGGCGCTATATACACACACCCCAGGTATTTCTATGTGTTTTCTCGCTAATATATGATTCCAGCTATGTGTGTGTATTTACCTATGTACAGGCACTACATATATACACAAACAGCAGGTTGTTCTCTCTCTCTCTCTAGTAATCCTGTAGATATGTTTGGATGGTATATACATACATACATATACACACACACAAGGTATTTCTATCTGTTCTCTCTCAAATATATAATCCCAGCTACGTGTATTTACATGTGTACAGGTAGTATCTATCTGTCTATACATACATACACACACACACACCATTTCTGTTTCCTCTCTAATATATAATCCCAGCTGTGTGCGCGCGTTTACATATGTACATATGTGTGGACGACAGCCACACACCAGGAATTTCTGAGTGTGCTCTTTCTATATATATACATATATGTGTGTTTGTGTGCGTGTGTATGTGAATATAATAAACTCCCGAGGCTGTTGGGGATGAGAATGCCGTGCAGCAGCGTCCGCCTAATCCCGGCTACTTAACCCAGCAGACCCAAGAAACACCTTCACCGGCGGGGGTCTTCCGAAGAGGAAAAATAATGCGCACCTGGGGAGGGGGAGGGGGGTTAAAAAGGGGGGTTGGTTGGGGAGACCAGAAAGGGCAACCTACCAGTCCCCACATCCATTCCCCCTTCCTTCCTCTCCCTCCGTTCCCTTCCTCCCTCCTTCCAGGTGGAGGCAAGTGGCTGCCCTCAAGGTCACACACCGCGGCGTGGGCTCCCCGTGGCCCACTGAGGAAGAGGAAGAGGAGGCGGTGGGGAGAGGCGAGGAGGCGCAGGCCCTGCTGCACCGGCGGGGGCTGCTCATCCTCCTCCTCCTCCTCCTCCGCTTTGGCTAATCCCCGCGGGGCCTGCGGACTCCACCACCTGCGCCTCTCTCTCTCTCTGTGTCTCCGAGGGAGCCCCAACCCGACGCCGCCCTCCGCGCCCTTCCTCTCCCTTCGCCTCAGCCATGCTTACCTCAGGTTCCTCCACGCGCTGCTTCGCCTTGCCTTGCCTCGCCTCGCCCGACCAAACAAGCAACCAACCAACCGCAGGTCCCCCCCACCCCACCCCGGAGCGAGCGCCCGAGCCGCCGCCGCCGCCGAGCCCGCCTGCGACCGGGGAGGGAGGGCGGGCGGAGGAGGGAGGGAGGAGAGAGGAAGGCCCCGCCCTCGGCAGCAGGCTCCCCCGCCAAAGCGCCTCCGCCTCGCCCTCGCCAGCCCTGCGAGGCGGCGTCCTTTTGCCCCCCTCTCAGGACCCGTACAGAAGCGCCGGCTCTTCCTCGCCGCCTCCAGCCACCAAAGGGGGGCGGGGCCACCTCTACCTCCACCTCCCACGCGCAAGGGGAACAAGGGGTCGCTCCAACCCACTCCACTCACTTCTGCGCCTCTGTTTTTTTTTCTTCTTCGCCCACCTCAGGCAAGGTTCCGAGCGTGGCCCAGTCGGCGTCACGTGACAGGGTCGGCGGAGGAGGGAGCCCCTCGAGGGCGTGAGGAGAGAGGAGGAGGAGGAGGGGCGGGGGAGCGAGAGAGAGAGAGAGAGAGCGCGAGCGAAAGGGGCGGGGTTTGGGATTGGTGCCCGAGAGGGGCGGGGCCCGCTCCTCTCTCCCCGCCTCCTTCCCCTCTTCCGATTGGCTGCCGTCGCCTGACGTGCTTGTTTCCATGACGTCAGTGGGCCGGGCCCAGGCATTTGATGGGGCCCGGCGGGCTTCGGGTCGTTGACTTTGCTGGGAGCGCGGTGAGGGGGGCGCTCTCCCTCCTTGTCTCTCTCTCTCTCTCTCGCTCCTTTGCCGTGGCTTGACCACGCTCCCACTCGCCCCCGCCCCACGGCAAGAGCGGGGAACGCTCGCCAGCAGAGCGCGCCGTCGGTTTCTATCAGCGCGCGCGTGCTCATATGAGGGCGCGCGGGGTGGGTGGACGGGGGGGGGGGGGAGGAAGGTAGGAGTTGGTCACTTCGTGGACGGAAAGCCTTCGGGGTCAAACGACTACAAACGCGCAAATCCCTGAAAAGCACGGCGGCGGCAGCTCCTGTCAGCACGCAAGAAGGGGTGGGGGAGGGGCAAAGACAGGGCTTGGGGGCTCCTTCCCCCTCAGGCCTCCCTGAAGGAAACGGAGGAGCTTCCCTTCTCCCCCCACCCACCCCATCGCGCGGGGGGAGCAGCTGGCGTCTCCCCTCCGTCAGAACCGAGATGACGAATCGCGGCGTGTTGAGTCATGGCCTCGCCTTCCCGAGTAGGACGTAAGAACCCCGCGGAGGGCAGCCTGCTGGAGCCAGCCTCGTTCAGGGTCCGTCTACGTCAGGCATGGGCAGACTTGGGCCCTCCCTCCCTCACTCCCTCCAGGTGTTTTGGACTTCAACTCCCACCATTCCTCTCAGACTCAGGCCCCTTCCTTTCCCCTCTCAGCCGCTTAAGGTCTTCCAAGTGGTGTCAAACAGCATTAATTCGACAGTGTGGGTGCACTGTCAGGCAGGTTTAATGCCCAGCAACGTCAGTGAGAAGCGTAACCGTTTACACTCAGAGACGCCACTGAACAGTAAAAACACTCAATTCTGGGGTTCTCCCCAAAGGTTTGGAACCAGAAGTGTTTGGGATTTTTCACTCATATTTTGCATATATGTATACACCCACACACATGGCCCCGGTGGCACGTATTGCTGACCGAAAGGTCGGTGGTTTGAATCCGGGGAGCAGGATGAGCTCCTGCTGTTAGGCCCAGCTTCTGCCAACCCTGCAATCCAAAAACATGCAAACGTGAGTAGGTTGTTATAGGTTTTTCGAGTTGTATGGCCATGTTCTAGAAGCATTCTCTATTGGAGTTTTGCCTGCATCTCTGGCAAGCATCCTCAGAGGTTGTGAGGATGCTTGCCACAGATACAGGCAAAACATCAGGAGAGAATGCTTCTAGAACATGGCCATACAGCCCGTAAAACCTACAACAACCCAGTGATTCCGCACATTCGACAATACATCAAATGTGAGTAGATCAATAGGTACCGCTCTGTGGGAAGGTAACAGATAAAAGGCCTCAACTTGTGCTTAGGGAGAACGAAGCTACTTCATCAGATTTATTTTTATTTATTTACCATATTTGTATCCCGCCTTTCTCACTGCAGAGGGGACTCAAGGTGGCCTTACAACAGGCAGCAATTCAATGCCATACAGAACATATAACAAATAAACCATTACAATTAAAACCAAAAAATTAAAACAGGAATAATTAAAGCATTAATTAAAATCGCGCCATCCGAAATATAATCCAGGGCCATTCCATTTGTCAATCAGATTGATTCGTTGTCTCTTACTGCACTGCTCTAATTATTTGTCAAAAGCTTGGTCCCAAAGCCACATCTTGAGTTTTTTTCCTGAAGATCAAGAGAGAAGGAACAGATCTGATTTCGTTGGAGAGGGAGTTCCACAGATGAGGGGCCACCACTGAGAAGGCACCGTTTAGTCCCCACCAGTCGTGCCTGCAAAGGAGTTGGGACTGAGAGCAGGGCCTCCCAGGACAATCTTAACCTCTGAAATGGTTCATAGAGGAAGATACATTCGGACTCGTAAGCTGGGCCAGAACTGTTTGGGGCTTTATAGTCTAAAACCAGCACTCAGTAGCAGACTGGCAGCCAGTGGAGCTGGTGTAATGGGGTTGTGTGCTCCCTGTACCCCAGTCTGCCTCCCGGCATTGGACCACTTGAAGCTTCCAAACAGTCTTAAAAGGCAACCCAACATAGAGTGCGTTGCAGTAGACTATTTGGGATGTAACCAGATGTATCTCCTGCAATCTGACCTAGAAGTGTTGGCAGTTCATTGAGTAAGTTTGTTAAAACATATGCTTCCTATAGTGATTTTACATTGTTTCTCAGCGAGTCCTAGCCTTCTGGTACTTAAGCAAAACCTCCTTAGATCCCTAATTTTCTTAAAGGATAAGATGAATTTTTGCAGTCACGGTTTTATATAAAGAATACTGCATTTTGAAATATTCATGTTTTTCTGCAGAAGTTTTTCTGCAGGTAAATTAGATGGTTTCTCACAAATATGAATATGAATATTTTTTCTCATTACAGAAATGAATGAAAGAGCTGTGTCATACAATCAAATATAAGAAAGTATTATTGATATTTTTTAAAATCCTTTATTCCCTTTGATCCTACTGATAATGCAAAAGAAGGGGAAATGCCACTAAAAAAACCCAGCACTACTCCCTATTAAATTAGGCATTAGGCAATATGAGAATGGATAATAATTACCTGAATGTTCAAAACTGATCTGTCAGATTCATAGTGAACTAGAATGAAAACATTCCAGTAGAGAGCATAGAACAGGTTGTTGTGTACCTCCAAGTATTTTTTTACTTTTGCCTAACAGTGTTCTTGGCAAAAATTGTTTAGAGGGGCTTGCCTTTGCCTTCCTCTGAGGCTGAGAGAGTGTAACGTGACCAATCTCATATATTTCCATGGCTAAATGGGGATTCGAACCCTGGCCTTCAGAGTGATAGTCCAACTCGCAACGACATCTGGCTGGTTCAATCTTAGTCTTACATCAATATGTGGGAGCTAACATGAATATAGTATTAGGACTCTGGGAGACCAGAGTTTGGATGCTTGCTCAGCCATCAAAATCACTTGCTGACTTTGGACAAATCAACTTGAACTCAGAGAAAGGCAACCCCACTTTGAACAAATCTTTTCAAGAAATCCTCATGACATGTTCATTTTAGGGTGGACATAATTTATAAGTAATTCAGAACAGCAGCAGCAACAACACAGAAGAAACTAAAAAAAACTGTAATGTACAATCTAGCAAAGTTGCATGTGTTCATACATCAAAACTAATATTTAAAAAGTTGATGAGCAAGCCCAAACAAACCTGCTGTTTTGTTTTCTGAGCTTATCATCCTATCTTCTTCAGTTCAATCATAAATCTGAGTCTGGTGCAGTTAGGCATACTTAAGCCTGTAAACTGCAGTGGCCTAAATCCAATAGCTAATCCCAATTTAAGTGGGCCCATTGAATTAATGTAGCTTATTTTAGTATTTTATTAAATTCCCACTGTGTCAGTATGTCTAGCAAGAATTAATTGGATTGAGGCCAATGAGTTTAAAGATGGCTAATTCAATTGGACTTGGGCCTCAGTTAGACCATTTCCTTTTGCATTGTATCTATACATACAATATGGCATCTGTGACTGTTCAAGGCCATTGTGCTGTGAAGGAAGAGCAAGGCAAGCTTCTGCTGAGCTGTAGGGTCTGAGTCCCTATAAACAAATGAATCTAAAAGATCTTATCAGTTCAGTTATTATTGCTATATTATTCTTTGTTTGGCTTGGTCTCATGCTCTGTCACTCTTGTTTGACATAAGTTTGACACTTTAAAAAGTCTTTCATTGAAGAATGCAATCAGACAGGAGGAACCACTGCAATATTCGTTTCCTGACTGAATGCAGCTAAGTATTACCTCACAGTTGATATATTTAGGTCAATTGAAAAAAATCAAAACAATGAAACAGATGCATCCTGCAGACTAAATTATGGGATTTTCTTGCATGCCTTCCCAGTATGAATAAAATACATCCTCAGATCATGCAAAATTCTTTTTCAATCCCTCTGCAGCTCGGTGTTCTCATTTGTACTGGCCATTGTAACTCAGCAAGCCTTCCCCAACATTTGAAAACTGCATTTGAAGAAACAGTTTTCTGACTCAAGCAGATGTGTTCCACTCACATCTTCTAGTTGCCAGATATTTTCTTTTTCCTTTCCACTGGAAATAATAACAAAGAGTGTGATGGCAACTTAAAGGCTAACCATTTTTATGTGACATAAGATTCTATGGACAGCAGCCCATTTTATAAAATGTTATAGTATAAAATGTTGACTTATTTAGCAGGTATTTATGCACATGCTTCAGTGGACATGTTCAAATGCGAAAGATACAAACATTGCTAAGTGTTTGAACAATAGTGCTTTTAGAAGTTGTTCTTAATGACAATAGAGAATCCTAGTGTAGACAAACAGATTAAAATAGTGATGGGGACAGTCTTTGTGCAATCCATAGAACATAATGGAAATAATTAAGCTTTTTACCCACTCCCTCAAAGAGAAAGAAGATAAATAATTGGCATACATAATTTCTCTACCAGAGGCCATAAGTAAAAGGATGACTTCTTAAGAGGCTTTAAATGTAATGACATAACCTGAATATAAAGGTGAATTATTATTTACCTGCACCATAGAGGAGTCTGTAAGTTTTGGTTATATGCTGTTCCACATTTTGACAAGGCAATTTTAGGTTACAGAGTAAACTTTGGAGCTGCTTTTCAGTGATCAGATCTACATTGATTAAAGCAATTTGTTTACCATGTATCTAAGTACAATGTAGAACATTGTAGAAACAAAAAACAAATCCTATATGTTTTTATATGCAGTAAACCCCACTCCTATCAAGTGATGTATTTGTATTGTGAGGAATTTTGTAGCAGAACTCTACAGAGACATTCAGATAATGAAACCATAGCCACAGGAGTCTTAATTGCCAAAACTTTACTCCTATTTAGTTCATCTTAACAAGTAATCTAGAACTGTATATGTCTTGCCAATAAGTAAGATTTAAGAAAAATAGTAGAGATTAGTTGTGCAAATCAGTACAAATCCTTTCTTAAGCTTAGTACAGAAACAGTGCTTATACATCTGCACTTTTAAAGACATTCCCTTCAGTATTTCTGATGTGAACTTGTAATCATATTATAAAATCTGGAAGAAAAAGTGCTATCAGATTAATTTGACAAGGTTGCCTCAGCCTTCTTTTATTACTTCTTTATTACCCTGCAACGGTGGGCAGAGAAAAGGGTTTATCACATAATGCTTTCCTCTTGAGAAGGTGGGAGTAGAGATTACTGTCTTCATGTTAGTTTCTTGTCAGCAAGAATAGTTTGCCATAATTAATTGCTACATGAAGTAATTTACTCCTTTTCTGAGCTAAGTGGGTCTCTAACAGTCAAAATGCCTCTTGCAATGTCTCCTGGGGAGGTACACTATGCTAAGAAGCATAGTCTCCAGGAAACTCTGTTACAAATACAGATAGGGTCCCCCTTATCTGAAATGCTTGGGACCATACATTTTTCAGATTTCAGGTGTTTTGGCATTTGGAATACGTATGAATGAAGGAAAGGAGGCTAGTCCAACATCTGCTGCATCTCTCCTGAAGTAACCCTGACAGGGGAAAGAGAAAAGGGGGAAGGCGAGAGGACTTCACTTATGAAAAGACCCTTGTAAAAAAAAACCAGACATTTTCCTAGCTGTCAGCACACTTTCTGCCATTTTAGCAAAGTAGCCAGGAAGGGAGGGGGAAATGCTTTCTCCCTTATTATTCTTTTTAATTATCTCTAGGCTCAATACAAGTGGCAACCAATAGGATTGCTTCATGCTTGCCTTCATAGTCTGGTTTAAAGCCTGCCTGCACACCACTATTGGCAGGTTCTGGATGTATAAATAACCCCATTTCCTAAGAGGCAGTGGTCTTTGGAGGGGTTTGGAGTATTTAAGATTTCTACATAAAGGAGACCTATCTGTATCACTGTATATGGAAGCTATATAGTACGGTAGTTCCACTCTTGAGCAATCCTATTCGTTTCAGAGTGATTTGCACAGGAAAATTTGTCAATGGTTTGTAATACTACCTTTCATCATCACATTGTTTTTTAAAAAAACCAAACAAACAACCATACATTATTGTCTTCTGGGATATTTCCTGACCCCATGGGAATTTATATGTGTTTCCTGAGGTTAAAGATATAGAGTAAAGAACATTTCACAATACCAAAAAACTCAGAACCAGAAAATGCATATTCCCATGTTGTGGAATATTTGTTTCAGTAAAAAGATGCAAGCAGCTAAAGCTCCCAAATGAATGCAACTGTTATTTTTAACTTAACAGAAATAAAGGTGGGGTGGAAATCTTTAGCCAAAGCTGCTCTACAAATACAGTGTGGAGGTCCAGGAGTCTAGCTAGTTTATCACTAAAACATTGTTATTGTTTTAAAACTTCAAATACATAAGTAGGTGCACAAAATATTGGATTCACTTGCTTAGAAGTAGTAGTGTCTTGAGAATGGGATGCCATAATTTTCTCCAAGCCTTTTTGTTTTTCATAATGCACTCCTGCCAGGAGCAACAAACAAACGTATGCCTTTGTCTCAAAGTGATGCCATTGCCAAGATGTTTCATACTTTTTCTTTAGTTGAATTCATCTTCTTCCGTATTCTCAAGAAAGAGCATTTCTCTCTATATATTTCATGCAATATGTGTCAATTAATACTTCCTCTGAAGAGTCATTCAAATGATTTTCATACAGTGTTTTCATCCTTCTTTGGCCCCTTGTGTTTCTAGATGATATATCTGGATACTCTGTAAAAAATCTCTCTGTGAATGTCAAGTTCAGGCCTTTCCACCACTGCTTCTAATACACTAATATCTTTGTTTGGTCCTCCTTGGACAGGATAAAGTGAACATATACAGTAGAGTCTCGCTTATCCAACACAAACAGGCTGGCAAAACGTTGGATAAGTTAAAATGTTGGATAATAAGGAAGGATTAAGGAAAAGCCTATTCAATGTCAAATTATGTTATGATTTTACAAATTAAGCACCAAAACATCATGTTTTACAAAAAATCGACAGAAAAAAGCAGTTCAATCCATGGTAATGTTATGTAGTAATTACTGCATGTACGCATTTAGCACCAAAACATCTCAATGTATTGAAACAGCTGTGGATCTGGGCGGGAGGCAGACTGCGTTGCATAATACAGAACGTTAGATGAGCAAAGGTTGGATAAACGAGACGCTACTGTACTTGCTGCCCTCCCATCCTTCTGCAAAGGGCTAAGTTATTTCTCATCTGAGTATTCTTGCTAGCTTTCTGCATTATGTTTCACCACGTAATGACATGGCACTTTTTAATCTAATGCATTACATTGTGCAAGACAAAAACAAAGATTTCCTAATGGCAAAATGAAATATATTTCTAAAATAACAGTTGTTCCAGATGTTTTTTTATCTGTACCAAAAAAAAAATCCATCTATTTGGCAGGTGGCTGAAACTTGGAGACATTTCTTTAGAATGCTTGAGTTGCAGTGTCATAAAATACCTATCCTATAAATCCAGTTTGGTGTGAATTCTGTAACAGAATATGACTGGAGTACTAAAATGTCCCATCTGGTAGGATGATGTTTTTAAAAACCTTTCTGGAAATAAACTTTGCTTCTTAGCAAAATTAAGGTATATATAAGATGGCGAAATCTTGTGATACAGTCTGATTTTGTTTGTAATTAATTTTCAATTGTATATATTCTATATGAAGAAATATTCCAGCCTCAGGAGACAATCCATATGTTAAAAATTAGTATGCTCTTTCATACCTTCTGCAGTACTTTCTAATAAATCATCTTCATGGAGGAAAGTAACAATCTCAACCAGCATTTCCTTAAAATATTTTCTACCTTCAAAAATATATGTTACTGTTGAGATTGTTCAAAGGCATGAAAGCTCAGCTGGGATTTTTTTAGAGCTGTTCTAGCTTCAGACAGGTAGCTTCCTAGCACTGGAAGTGAATTATAATTCCCAGAACCACAGGTTTCATTATATAGTTTATTGGACCAACAATGCAAACAAACAAATACCATTTATGAGAAGAGATAACTTTGAGAACTTCCACAAGTTTAGAGACTACTTATTCAAGATGCTCTTTTTATTACCAGCAATGGCATAACAAATCATTTCTCATTTATTGTTCTACAGTTTATCACTAAGGTGGGAGTGAGAAGTCAAAAAGAGAGGAAGCAGATACTACAAGGCTGAAGTCCTAAGTAATATCCCTTAAAAAGAATAAAGTTGCAGTCCTCTGGCCACTTACCTGGAATTAGATCTTTTAAACATAGTGTGACTTGTGTCTGAATAAGCATACATAGGATAATACTATAAATTGCTTACATCCTCTTAGCATTTCAGTTTTGAAATATCATGTGCTTATTTTGAGTTTGTAACCATGGGAAACAGGTTACTCTGATTATCCTATTCAGTATTATATGCTTGCGATCAACATTTGACACTCAATAACATAAAATGGCTGATGGAAATCAGAGAGGGAAAGTGGGTTAAAGTAAAATGGCGTGACAGAAAAAAGCAAGTTGAGAGTATCACTGAAGAGTTTTATTATTTTAAAGTATCAGTATGTATAGACAGTAATTTACTAAATGGTTCACAGAACAAGCTTCCTAATGCTGCAACCCTTTAATACAGTTATAATAGTTATCATAAGTAAATAAATAAATAAAACCTTATTTGGATCTCACCACCATCTCCCTGAAGGGACTTAGGGCAGCTCACAAAAAGCACTCTATAGTGCAACAACACACAAAATAAAAACAAATAACAAGGTAAATTTACACAACCATTTACATAAAATAACATACTGAATTCAATAAAATGCAGCAAAGGCTGCGGATATAAGCAGGCTTTTTACAATATACCATCCCATAAAGTGCTAACATGACAGTCACTAGGTCCTCGAATTTAATTAAAGTACTAATTGTGGTCAAAAGCTTGTTTTAAAAAAACATGTTTTCAGATGTGTCTGGAAAACTTGGAGAGTGGGGGCTAGCATTCCAAAGTCGGGGAGCCTGCACTGAGAAAGCCCTCTCCCTCGTCCCCACCAACTGCACTTAGGATGGAGTTGGGACTGAGAGGAGGGCCTCCCTGGCAATTCCTCATTTTGTGGTGACCCCCAACAATAAAATTCTTTTTGTTGCTACTTCATAATTTCATCCCTTAGAACTGTCCACATTTGTGTGACGATGTTCTTCAGAGTACAGGCTGTCCCTGAGTTACAAATGACTCCTAGTTAAGAAAGGGAGAGGAATCGATTCTTCAGAAGGTAAGTTCACTCCCAAAAGGATTATCAAAGGGAAAAGTGTCTCCACTGAAGGTTTATCTCTGATCCTTGTTTCCAAGTTTTTCAAAATCCAATTCTCACAGGGATGGAAAGTGAGATGACATCTTCTGAACAGGGACAAAGACAGCAAAACAAACATCACCGGAGTGTTAATCCTTCCCTATGCTATCCAAAGCAAATGTGTGTGTGTGTGTGTGTGTGTATCTGGAGTCAGGGCTGTAGCAAGGGGGGGGGGGGGGTTAGGGGTTCAACCCCCCCCCCAAATGTTTCAGATTTTTTTAAAAAACTGGTTTACTTGTGAATTTTAACTGATTAACCAAATCCCCATGCTAAGTCTATGAGATGCAAAAAATCAAGAGTCCCTCCAGAACTGCAAGCATTATCTCAAGCAAATATTGACAATTTATTCACACTGTCATTACTTGCAGCAATAGCCGATGTAGCGAAGCAACCAAGTTGGGGGGGGGGGGGAGTGTTGAATGCTCTCATTAAGGAGACCAGACTTGATGGAGGTGGTTGACAGGGGCAGAGCTGCAGGCTATTGAAGGCTGCTCTGCCCCCTGCTGTGCTCTTGGCTTCAGCGTGAGCTAGGAGGCAGGTTTCAACACCCCCCCCCAATGAAATTTTCACACACACACCCCCGAAAATTTCAACCCCTCCCGAATTTTTTTTCTGGCTACGGCCCTGTCTGGAGTTACACTGAAGAAATGTCCATATCCTGGCTTACATACAAATTCAGCTTAAGAACAAACCTACAGAACCTATCTTGTTTGTAACTTGAAGATTGCCTGTATATGTTTAAGATGAGGGATGAATTTACAAAGACTTGAATAGGGATGTGGATGAGAAGGTCTCTTCTTAGAGGTAGGCTGCTCTGATGTGACTTCAAACTAAACCTGGCTTAGGCCAAAACCATCAGGGTTTTCTTGGCCAGATTGTGTTCCCCATTGCCTTCCTCTGAGAATGAAAGATAAAGAAGAAGGAGAGGGGGAAAGGAAGGGTAACAGAAAGAAAGAGAAAATTGAATGCCGCCCAGGCAAACAAAGGCAATGCCCCACCAGCCAGCAGCAGCTCCCTCCTTCCCTCTCCCTGCATCTGCTGTCGTCCTGCAGTGCATGAGGCACCCTGGAGGGACATGGTCACCTCCAAAAGACAATCATCAAAAGAAAAAGGAGGGATAGAGAGAAGAAGAGACAAGAAGGGAGGGAGAGAATGGATAGAAAGAAGGGAAGAGAATGGGGGGCGGGGGATGTAAAGAAAGTAAAAGGATAGAAAAGAGAAGGAGAAAGGAAGGGAAAGAGGGAGGCAAGAGAAAGAAAAAAAAAAGGAAAGGGGAGAAAGAAGGGGGTGTCTCCTCCTGCTGTGTGTGCACCTCTACCTCCAAGTGCCTCGTAAGCCCACCAGAGGAGGAGGAGGGTCCCCTCCATACTGATTGGAAAGAGAAAAGATAGAGAAGAAGGTGAAGTGGCATGGCCATGGGTGCTGCCTGGCTGTTTGGCTGGCAGAGGGGGCCCGACAGCCATTTCGGGGAGGCGGGGGGGGGGGGGGCAGGGCAAAAGGAGGTGGCAGCGCAACCCCTCTTAAACACCCATTCGACCTCCCTAGGGGTTGTGAGCCCCAGGTTGAGAATAACACGCACACACACACACACAAAATACAAAATATAGAGCTGCATTCATCAAATTAGGATTGTTAGACATAGGATTGCAGGGATCCTTTCTACAAGGAAGAGTGTCAAAATCTGAGTTGCAACCAGATTTTGCAGTCCAGATTATTGTAACTCCTTGTGAATTTCAAAGATTCACAAGGAGTTATTGGCTGAAAGCTTTACAAAAATTGTAAAGCTTTCAGGCAATATTTCCAAACTACATAGAAGATTCCTATGCATGTCTAAAAAGAGAACTATTAACAAGAAGCATTACATACTGGTAGCTGAATACTAAAGCTTCAGATGGCGAACTATGACTTCTTTAGTCAACAAGAACAGGAGTTATTGGGGGACTTCATCCTCATGAACTTTCCCTCTTCCTGGTAACAGCTGCTTATTATGAAGAAGTTTAATAATAACTTCTTTATATCAGGCAGCTGTTACCAGAAAGAAGGAAATTGGGAGGCAGCTCTAGTCTTAGAATTCTTCAGTCATTATTCTAGCTCCTTAGGAAAAGCCAGTGATGCTTTCGAAAAAATGAAGTTTAAATCTGTCCTAAGAAATAGACATTGTGCCAGAAATATGAGAAGCAATTGTTCATAGATTTCCTCCCACCTTTCCCCCCTTATTTTATATTCATTTGGATAATAGGAGAAAACTGCTTAGCTAAAAGGATTGTATGAGTAACACATAAACTTTGTTATTTTTTTAGAGCTGTAAGATTGAGATAAACACTTCAACTCCTACATTCAAATTAATCTCCATATGTTCAGTGATCATAGTCACATGCATACATGTGAAGAGGGGAAATTCAGGAAACAATTAGAGTCATGATACAGCAATGTTTCCTTAAAAGTACTGATTTCTGTCAACATATTTGGTTTTCATAACTGTAATAATAATTACCTACAAAATGTATATACAGTTAGCCCTCCATATCCATGGGGTTCTACATCCACAGATTCAACCAACCTGGCTTGAAAATATTTTTTTTAAAATCCCAAAAGCAAATCTTGATTTTGCCATTTTATACAAGGGCACAGCATCTCTTTTACTATGCCATTGTAAATAATGAGATGAGCATCCACAGATTTTGGAAGCCTGGCACCAACCCCATTGGATAGCAAGAGCCCACTGTACTTTTATGATGCTAACAAATAGTTGAATCTTTGCTTCTCAGTAAAGGTTTGAAAGAAACCAAAACGAGCTTGCAAACAAATGTGATTTGACTATATTTTTTTCAAGTGTAGCACAGTTTTTTTTCCCATGCTGGCATAAACTAATTCAAATTAAAATGGAATATATGGAAAAAAAAATCATACTTTTCTCAAATCTTTGTGCCTGATAACCTGGCAGTGATTGAGAATCCTGCTGAGCACAAGTCGTTTTAGAATGAACATCTCCAGCAATTTATTATCCAAAATTGGAAAAAAGGATTACATTCTATCAGTGTTCTTAACTGAATGCAAATTCATAATGTTTCCATGTCACCTAACATCCTACTACATCTTTTCAGGCACCCCTTTTCAAAAAGAAAGCAATGTTTTTAAAATACATATGAGATATTTGTATGAGAATGGATTTAAATCAGTTTAGAAGTTTGAGAAGAATTTCATGGAAAAGGCCACATGAAGGAATCTAAAGGAACATCATCCATTATTTGACTCCATTGCAGACATGTTAGCTCGGAAAATAAAATATATTGTATAGAAACTGTTTTAGACAAAAACTGACTGAGGCATAGTAACATAACTTTATTGGAAGGCATAAGGTCCTGTGCATACAATGTGTGTGCACCAAGCTGAACCTTTCCTAAAATGACAGTATTATTTCCTTATTTGTTTAGATATGCTCTTTTCCCACACAGCAAAACAGCTCATGTCAAGGAAAACATGAAACATGCAATTAATTTAACTTTCTTCGTAGAGTGTTCTAACCCAGAAGTTCTGACCCCTAATCAGAGATAGTTGGTTCTGGTCTGTCAGGTGAACCAGACATGCAACAGGAGATCTGTGATCAGCATTGGCTTAGTTTTCCCCTGGGCTGCATATTGATAGAGATCAAGAAGTAAAAGAATCTTTACAATCTGGAAATATAGGCCAAAGCAACAAAACAACATGCAACAGTTAAATCTAAAGTATTGCCTTTAAATACTAAAATATTAAATGAAGTAGTTTATGACAGAATAAAGGAAGATGGAGCTGAATGGCAGGATTTACATGTTATAGATAAGACACTAGCTGAGCATGATTCATCACCTGTGTTAACAGAAGCCTAGCCTCAAGATGTAGTTGTCTTGTTGTATTCTGTACTGCTCTGTTGCATGTGAAGTATGATCCCCAGTTCCGAGCATCACATTTAATAAACTGGAAACCAGCTAACTGAGCTCCCTCCTGGGCACACAGAAGACTGGGTGACTTGGAAGGCGCTGAACAGACTGCGCTCTGGCACCACGAGATGCAGAGCCAATCTTAAGAAATGGGGCTACAAAGTGGAATCCACGACATGCGAGTGCGGAGAGGAGCAAACCACAGACCACCTGCTGCAATGCAACCTGAGCCCCGCCACATGCACAATGGAGGACCTTCTTGCGGCAACACCAGAGGCACTCCAAGTGGCCAGATACTGGTCAAAGGACATTTAATCAACTACCAAGTTTGCAAAATTTGTGTTTTTTTATCTGTTTGCTTGTTTTGTTCTGTTAGAAATGTAATACAATGATCTGGTTGCTGATGACACGATAAATAAAAAGCTAACTGAGTAGATTCAGAGAAGGGACCAGAATCCTGAGTGATTTGCAAACTAATTCCTGTGACGAGCAGCTGAAGGAGCTGGATACATTTAGCCTGGAGAAGAAAGTTTGCTTAATTGAAGATCCCACTACACACTGCAAATATGTGTATGATGCTCACAACTTGACACACAAGATGTAGTAGATGTGCTCTCTCTACATATGACCAGGGGAAAAGCAATACTGGTTAAACATTAGAATAAATTTGCTTGGAAAAATGTATTTGGAAAACACTATTTTAGTACCAGCTTGTTACTATGATGATGTGATGGTGCTACTGATGTTTTTAGAAATGATTTAAATCTGTAGTGTTTTACTACTATAACTAGCTTAATTATACTTCTAATGCTATAATGTGGTTTTATGTTTTTGTTCTAATTGTGAACTGCCTTGAGTCCCTGTTCTGGGATGAAGGCAGCAGAAGAGAGAAGTGTGACCTAGCTGATGGAAGGTCTGTAAACCAAGCCTTATAAGGAATAATTCAAGGGAATGAGCATGCTTTGCTTGGAGAAAAGAAGATCGAGAGTTGACATAATTGTTAACTGCAGTCAAGCCAACTTCGACTTACAGTGATCCTATATATAACTGAAAAACCTTAGAGTTACTATATCATCAATAGCCCCACTCAGGTCTTGCAGATTCAGTACTGTGGCTTCATGGACTTGTTCATGTGTGATGTAGTCGTCCCTTTTTCCTACTGCCGCCTTCTAGCTTACCAAGTATGATACTGCACGTTTCTAGTGAAGCATGTGTTCTCATGGTTGTGTCTCAAGGACAGTGATGTCAGTCATTCTTGCTTCCAAGGGCAGCTCAGGCCTGATTTGCTCTAAGATCTATTTATTTGTCCTTTTGGAAATCCAGAGTATCCACAGACCTTTCTTCCAGTACAACATCTCAAATAAGTTGATTATCTTTTTATCAGCCTTCTTCACAAGCCATCTTTCACAACTATATATAGAAGCTGAAAATATGATGACATGAGCAATCCTGTCTTAGATATTTAATTATATATTTTTACACTCCAGGATTTTGTGTTAATTCCTTCATAGCTGCCCATTCAACTCCTAATTTTTTCTATTTTTTTTTTTACTGCAATCCATATTTTGGTCAATAATTGAGCCAAGCAACAGGAAATCCTTGACTATCTCAATGTTTTCATCATCTACTTTAAAGTTATGTGAATAATATGTGATCATTATATTTGTTCAACTGTTGAACCTGACTCAGCACATGGAAGACTGTTTTGAAAGGCAGCGGATTACAGGGGCTGTCTTCATAGACCTGTCAGCAGCCTATGACACTGTAAATCATTGCCTTCTCCTGAGGAAAAATTATAATATCACAAAGGACTACCACCTCACCCGCTTCATAGGAAATCTGCTAAAAAAAAAGCAGGAGCTTTTTTTGTTGAATTCCAGAGCCAGAAAAGCAGATGGCGAAAACAGAAGAACAGCCTGCCTCAGGGGAGCATGCTTATTCCATCAATGATCAGTCACTGGCAGAAGGAATAGAGAGTTTCATCTATGCTGACAATCGTGCCATCACCACTCAAGCAGGGAGCTTTGTGATGGTTGAACAGAAGCTCTTCAAAGCTTTAGGTGCCCTTACTGCCTATTACAGGCAAAACCAGTTGATTCCTAATCCATCTAAACAGAGACATGTGCTTTTCATCTCAAGAACAGACAAGCATCTCTAGCTTTGAGGATTACCTGGGAAGGAATCCCACTGGAGCATTGCAGCACACTCAAATACCTGGGAGTTACCCTGGACCATTCTCTGACCTACAAGAAGCACTGCCTGAATACTAAGCAAAAAGTGGGCACTAGAAATATTATCATACAAAAACTGACTGGCACAACCTAGGGATCACAACTAGATACAGTGAAAGCATCTGCCTTTGCGCTTTGCTACTCTGCTGCTGAGTACGCATGCCCAATCTGGAAAGCATGTCACCATGCTAAAACAGTGGATGTGGCTCTTAATGAGACATGCTGCATTATCACAGGCTGTCTGCACCCTACACCAGTGCAGAAATTACACTGTCTAGCCAGTACTGCACCACTTGACATCCATTGGGAAGTAGCAGTCAATAATGAAAGGATCAAGACAATGATATCTCCGGCCCATCCCCTGTTCGGATATCAGCCGACATGCCAATGCCTTAAATCAAGAAATACTTTCCTAAGATTTACAGAGATGCTTGCAGAAACTCCACAACAAGTGAAAGTCCAAAAGTGGCAGGCTAAAACCCAGCACCTCAATCCATGGTTAATACCAAATGAGAGACTCCCTCCTGGGCACATAGAAGACTGGGCAACTTGGAAGGCGCTGAATAGACTGCGCTCTGGCACCACGAGATGCAGAGCTAACCTTAAGGCTACAAAGTGGAGAAGAGACCACCTATTACAATGCAGCCTGAGCCCTGCCACATGTACAATGGAGGACATTCTTATAGCAACATCAGAGGCACTTCAAAGGACATTTAATAGAATGCCAAGTTTTTAAACTTTGTGTTTTCTCAAATACATCACAATTGCACCCTTGGTTCGCTCCTGACACAATAAATAACAATAAAACTGTAAACCTTTCTTTTCACTTTCTTCTTTTTCTTTCTTCAATAGTTGTTCCAAGTCTTTGCTGTTTTCTACTAGTAGCATATGTCATCTGCATATCTTAAAATGCTGAGATTCCTTCCTCCAGTTTTCACACCTCCTTCATCAGAGTCTTATCCAGTTTTGCATATGATAGCTATCATTAAATATCTAAAAGTATGTCATGTGGAATGTGGAGCAAGCTTGCTTTCTGCTGTTCCAGAGACTAGAGAACCTAGACCAATAGATTCAAATTAACAAGGAAAGCAATTCCACCTAAACTTTAGAAATAACCTTTCTAATATAATAGCTGTTCAACAATGGAATAGACTTGCCTCAAAGGATGATGGACTCTTTATTTTTGGAAGACTTTATTTTGGAAAATTTGTGTTCCACAAAAAAGCAGCCAGTCTTTGGTTTTTCTTGGACTCAGAATTTGTGAGAAAGGAAGCACAACTATCAACTCTTGAGTGAATATTAATTGTAAAAGTTGTGTAATATAGAGTAGCTTTTGTGCTTGAAATGAGTAAAAGGTATTAATTGACCATAATGGATTCTCCCATTTTTCCTTAGCTGAAGTGGGATTCTGTTTGATTTTTGAAGGCTCCATTTTCTGGTGATAATACCTTTTTTGCATGACTCAGTCATCCTACACATAGAATTTAAAATAAGGAGGTTTGTTTCATGCCTTTCAGAGTCATTACAAATAGTATGAGACTCTTGCATGACAAAATACCCAAATATATATCTGTTGCATCTGAGAGGCAGACCCATATTGAACTCTATAGGGTCCTAAGTACGATGACATCAGATCAGGGGCTTTCCACACTTATGTTAATTCAAGATCCTTTGAGAAACCATAATAGACTACGCTAGTCTCTGTATCACGTCTACAGCCATGGTGCTTCTCAGATGCTTTGGATTTCAATTCCTATGATCTCTCACAATTTGCTACATTAGCTCAAGCTATAGTGGTAAATCGTTACCTGGTTGGAATAACGATTTAGGAAATGCAATAATGGCATCAATTGAGTATGCTTTGGCTCTAAGTAGTATCTTATTTAAAGCCATATGCCAATGTCAGTCTTTGTAAGAATGGAGCTGTCAGATACTATAACAAATTGTTCTTTTCAGAATATACCTCCCTGAGAAAACCCAATCCATGTGTCTTATTTAAGAATGTGCTGGCTTCTTGGCTTCCTGTGCAAAAGGTACTGCATTGTGCTAGCATTGTGAAAAATGGCTGTAGTATATTGTAAAACCAGATTGAAATCTTCCAGCAGACATCAAGCTCACTATGTGGTCTTTGTCAAGTCACTTTTCAGAATCTTGAGGTGGCTTACAGTCAAATATTCAAATAAGAAATTAAATACAACTGGGTTTACAGCACGTTATGCCTGAAAAGTTTGTTACAAGGCCAACAACTATTCTGAGCTTGAGAAAGGGTTAGAAATAATTGAATGAATTGTTCAGGGTTTATCATTAAGAGTGTAGCTTTAGATTTAAAACATAAGTATGAGGGAAGAGTTATGATTAATTGTTTCAGTTCACCTTGTCCATGTGTTTGTGGACAGCTGGGTGTCCTTAAAATTAAAACCTGTTTGGGTTTATAAAAAGAGCTGGATCAAACCTGCATACAGTAATGAAAGGAGACTTTTTCATTAGTCATCGTGACCCCGTTCCTCTGTAGCAGTCCTTCCATTCTGTTGAAAAAATGCCATACAGAGCACCACATACATATCATTCAAAGATTCACATTGAGCTCCTCTCCCATCATCCCGGCATCCCTCTCCTCAAAGCAATAGTTGGCTCCAATTATCTACTGCTTATCATTTGCCAGGAGACTGATGCGTTGCTGCACGGAGGGGGCAGGGAATTCCTTCTGGATCAGTCCAGTTGAACACTGGCTTGAATTCAAGTCCCTTTTAAATAAACCCAAACTTTACTGTTCAAGTGTTTGGCTTTTACCTGGGTCAGGACATACATGCTCAGTATTGTATTTCAATTAATTTTGTCTTTGAATAATGGGTGGGGGATGATCCAAGCACTAATGTTTGATTGTGAGACCACAGGCAAAATTGACTGTATTTTTTAAAAAAATATCTTTTTTACAATGTTAGTACAATTAGATCTTATGGGAGCAAAGTAAAGCCTTGTTGATAACATACAAGTACCATCAGCCCTAGACAACTTATCAAGTTGTGATGGACAGTAAGAGTTACAGTCCAATGACATATGGAAAGCTGCACTTTGCACATCCTGTCAAGATACTCAAAATGTTAATGTTATGACAAAAAAAGTTAATAATGTATGTACAGATTGAATTAATCTAGATTATTACTGCAATGTCATTTTTCATATCTATAGTACGTATGCCTTCTGTAGATGTCAAAATTAATGCAAAACTACTGTTACATTGTGCAAAACGTCTTGCCTTCATGGAAGGAAACTGCTCTGGCAACATGGAAATGCCATTCTGCATGGCCAAATGCAGTGTACATTTTGTATGTGTGTATGTGTATCATTGATGTCAGTGAGTACTCAAGAAAAACAATCTTGCACAAGATCTCACCTGAAAACAGCAGGTCATCAATATATCATTCGGGAGAGTTTAGATAATATGCTGTTTCAGATATTCAGATGTTTATATGCTTAAGTACCTGTATTTGTTTATCAGATTATGAGTGGAATACATTATTGAATAATACATTTGTTTTTGTTTATTAGCCTTTGTGTTAGCTTTTCTTGGTAACAGAATTATGCCTGAAATGTGTATCAAAAGTAATACAAAAGCTGCAGTAAAAATTTGTTTTCCTGTGCCTGTAGCTATCCTGAAGCATTAATCAGCAAGATTAGTTCAGGGCCCAATCACCTGGTTGCATAGGCCAATAAAATGCAATTTGCACATGGTTAGAAAATAGAAACAAATATGCCTTCAATTGCCAGTAGCGACTAGAATCATCCATTGATCATGTGTGGGTGGAACCACACATTACACTGCATCTTGCAAAGGCAGTTATCTTTGGGAACTAATTCAGATCCAACAAGTGGGACCTATCTTGGTGTTAGACAATGGGCAGTTTTCACCTTTAATTCATTGAAACATATAAACATACATTCCCCATGGAAAAAGCAGCAATACTATTATTTACACAGCTATAGTTTGTTCAACAAACAAGAGAAAGCTATGATGGGCACTATTTTTCCCCCTCCTCTCCTCTATCTGTGGGTCCTTCCACACTGCCCTTTATCCCAGGATCCCAGATAATCTGCTTTTAACTGCAGTATGTGATTCCCCACTGCCAGATAATCTGGGATAAACAGATACTCTGGGATCAGATCCTGGGATATAGGGGCAGTGCGGAAGGGCTCTCAGGTAGAGGAGAGGAGGGAAAAATAGTGCCCTTTGTAGCATGTGTTCATTACCAACTTTTGCCATCTTGACCATATATATTCTGGTTCTCCTCTGAAATCTTGGAAGGTATGTGGTAGTTTTGTATAGGCTTACTGAAACTGATGATTAATAAGAGCACAGTAATGTTGGAGAAAAACCCACAACTATATGTCAGGATTTACTTTGCAAGATTAGATATGATGTTGATCTCTTAGGTGCAGCAACATTCATGCATTCATTTTATCACAACCCAGCTAGTTTTACCACAGCTTTCCTGTTTTCTGAAGTGCTAAAAATACGAAACTGATGATTCATCAGTTCCAGCCAACATATATTTCAGTGGTATGGTTTCATGGAGAAACCGTAAATAAGCCATCTCCATGGTTGCTGGAGATTTCTTTTGTTGTTACTGTGTCAACAATACAATTCTAATCTTTGATGTTAATTTTTCAAGAAAATGATTGTAGAGTGATAGATGTGGCCAATGTTAATCAAAACAGTTACTTGATCAGCATCTAATTTTGGTTATTTAAACAGAACCGATTTCTCTCCTCCCCCAGTGCACCATTATTTAACCACTTGCACAATCATATATGACTGTAAAAATACTCCATTGTAGCTGCACCATAGCTGTACAGGTTTATGTATTCATTTTGTGTAGGCAGTTCTAAAAAAATCTATTTATAGAGATAATTGTCAAAAACATAGCTGCAAGTGGAACTGAAAGAATTGCATTACAAAATGTTATTGGAGTAAATTGTATTCATTGTAATAGATTATATTTTCACGTGAGTGGTTCGGATTGGGTTTGTTAGTTTGTCTCTGAATTTTACCTGAATATATATTAACTTTATTGTATGAGGCCACAATTCCACAGCAGTTCCATCATCACCAATAGTAGGTACATACTGGCATGAACATTCTTATTATTGCATGCGTCTTCATTTGTGCAGTTGTGCTGATGAAGTACTTTGGCCACATCATGAGAAGAAAGGAAAGCTTAGAGAAGACAATTATGCTGGGGAAAATGGAAGGAAAAAGGAAGAGGGGCCGGCCAGGGGCAAGTTGTATGGATGGCATCCTTGAAGTGATTGGATTGACCTTGAAGGAGCTGGGGGTGGTGATGGTCGACAGGGAGCTCTGGTGTGGACTGGTCCATGAGGACACGAAGAGCCAGAAACGAATGAACAACAACAACAAGCTGACTTGCCAATTCACGGTCCCACACTTCAACATGTCTTAGGCCTCATCAACACTGTTATATAATCCAGTTTGAACTGCATTATAATGGTCAGTGTAGACTCATATAATGCAGATTGAACTGCATTGGATTATATGAGTCTAAACTGCCATATTATAAAGTTCAATGCAGATGATCTGCATTCTGAAACTGTATTATAAGACAATGAAAATGGGGCCATAGACTTAGTCATAGAATTCATCGCAGGAATGATTCATAAAGCAATGTTCAGTGGACAGCAAGGTCAAGTAATAGTTGAAGATATTGCATTCTGGATCTATAAAGACCCTCAGAAGTTTGTTGTTGTGAAAGATTAGCTAACAATGAATGAAGAATTAAAATGGCTCAGAAAGACATTTGATGAAGCAAACTATGGATCTTGAAGCCTTGTGCCGAATGGTGTTTGCTAGAAGACAACTTTAAGTGTCTGACTTGCCCATTTCATTTAGACAACATATCCCTGCCCATTGACACTTCCAATGAGCTGTAATTAAAAAAAAATCAATTTGTAATTTCAGACATGATTTTAAGAAAATCAAATAACATTGCATTTTTTTTATTAAAAAATGATCCAGTAATGAGAGGGAGGTGGGAAAAAGTGGGAGAGTAGAAGAATCCCACTCCTGGATGTCATTTCAGTGCTGGCATGTCAGCACAGAAGGACAACAGCCCCATCGTGCTAGGTGCATGAGAGAAATATTCTGGGATTAGCTGCAATTGATGGTTTTTGCCCATCAATAGAACGGGACAAGTTAATCACAGCCAGGAGATGGACTGGCAGCACTATTTGCATAGCACTGTGCAATAGGGTCTGTCACCAAAGATGATGATCATGTTGCAATGCTAGTAGTCACTTAGAGAGAAAAGCAAGGTGGTAATAATAATAATAATAATAATAATAATAATAATAATAGCCTCCCTCACACAATGAGTCCTATAGCTGCTTTCTTTGTGGATACCAGCAAGGAATTTCTGTTTAAAATATCCTTAGACTAGTGATATCTGTAATCCTGTAACGGCAGTATGATGCAACACATGTACCAATGAAACTAAAAATAACATTGTCAGGGAGCAGAATTTTCATTCTTTTACAGAGAATGCCACACAAACTTTAAGAAGAATGCATTTGTTTAGAAAGTCAAGCTAGGAAAGATGCTTTGACATTTTAAAGCTATTAAATTCATTTTAGAAAACCATCAATATGCATAGGATGTTAAAATGCATTTTAAAAGATAGGCTACATCAGAGTGATATTTTGTATGACAGAATTTTTAAAAAGCCATCTGCCGCATTAAGAACATTTGATATTTCACCACGGTATAGGCATTTGTCAGCAGTGTGACTCAGATAGCATGTAATTTGCTCTTGAAAGTATTCTCTTGCAGCCCTGTAGTTTTCAGGAGCCATTAAATGGAATTGCCAACAAAAATCTAGGGAACAGCAGCCGGCTGCTAAGTAGCTGGGCTGTGGATCTTCAAAGCATACTTCTGGTTACTTGCTAAGATTTCTCCCTTTCTTTTTAAAATCTTAATTTGTCAACTTTAACTATATCCAGAAGTGACATGATCTCAGGAGATGTGAGGAAGAAGCCATTTTACTAGAGCTTCTTATTGAATTTCTCTTACAGAAGTATTTAGAAAAATAAACATGCAATCTTCTTTATACTTGTAAGAGGTCTGCAGTTCTGCAAGCAGGAGGAGACACTTTTGGCAGCAGGCAGGAACAAGCTAATAGAAAAGGGTTAGAAATGGCACAATGCTAATACAGAAAGCTCACGCTGTTTACGTCCACACCATATGGGCTGTGCTGCCTTACGCATAAACAAAATTCTTGAGAGCTGTGCCCTATTCTTTTTTGTCCTGCATTCCTTTCCTCGGTATTGTAATCTCTATTTTCCATTTACCAGCCCTGGCCTTAATTAAATTTAGCAGACCAGGAACTCCAACAACTTTGTTCCTGTTATTGATTTTGTCATGTTAGCTAGCCAGCTTAATGATGGAGAGATGAACAAAATGTGCCTGCCTTTGTCCACATATGAAAAGAAATAATTGCAGACCCACTGTAAGAGTATATCTCTGAAATACAAGATATGAATACATAAAATAAATAAATGCACTCCAATACTTAACTGTCCTCAATAGGGATGAACTGTATTCCAAAGCAAGAAACAGAATATGGCATGATTCATACAATCATAGAATCAAAGAGTTGGAAGAGACCTCACGGGCCATCCAGTCCAACCCCCTGCCAAGAAGCAGGAATATTGCATTCAAATCACCCCTGAGAGATGGCCATCCAGCCTCTGTTTAAAAGCTTCCAAAGAAGGAGCCTCCACCACACTCAGGGGCAGAGAGTTCCACTGCTGAACGGCTCTCACGGTCAGGAAGTTCTTCCTCATGTTCAGATGATTGATTTAGGAGTACTACATTTTCTGTTGTATAAGACTACTTTTTAACTCTGGAAAAAATTATCAAAAGTCGGGGGTCGCCTTATATGCCAGGTGTCATCTTATAATTCGAGTGCTCAAACAGTAGTTGCCACATATGGTGGGGGAAGCTCAAAAACACCGTATGCGGAAACCTTATGAAAGCAGCAAGGGTGGTACTGTACAAGTATAGTACAAGAAAAGCCACTCACCAGGATTTGTGGGAAGAAGTGACTTAACATGGTTCTGATGATGAAGTGAGGGGGCAAGTGAAGGGAGGAGTAAGCTGCAGGTGTCCAGGACCCCCAGGATATGGAAAAACGAGATAGAGCAGTGCTGTGCACAGAAAAACATCCCTCTTTCACCCGTCTGGTTCGCCCTTCTATTCTATTATCATACCTCCTTCTCTGCCTCTCAGATCTCGCTCCTGAGGGCTCAGTGAAGCAATGCAGGCACACATGTGCAAGATCTGAGAGGCAGAGAAGGAAGCATGGTAATAGGAAAATTACCATATTGAAATCAAATCTGATGTTTTTAAAATTTTTACTTGGTGTGCGTTGGAAGAGGATTAGTCTTATACGACAAGTATATCCCAAACTCTATATTTTAACTGGAAAAGTTGGGGGTCATCTTATATGCCCAGTTGTCTTATATGCCAGAAAATATGGATCAAGTTCTCAATAATGAACAAAAAGCAGGTATCAGTTTTGACTGCCAGTTTTTGTTTCAACACAATGTATGAAAGTAGGAAATTGTATTGCAGTTTTTCATCATATAATATACCTACACTCCTGATATTTTCTAAGTCATACTGATTTACCAAATGTAAAAGCAGAGATGAAAAGAACTAAGATATGAGATATAACTGGAATGGAGGGGAGGGAATCTTTTGGATTTTACTGACTAGATAACATGCTTTGCTTTATCATTCAAAGTCCAAGATACACTTTAATGTTCCATGGTGCTGATGAAACAAATTCTCTTTGAATTCATCCCTCTGTGTTGCTGCAATGTTTAAACTGTGGCTAAGATTAGGACTGGTGAAGAAAAGTCTACCTAAACAGATTCAAGAGGAAGTATCCTTCTGCAACCAAATATGGATAAAGTCAAGATCCATATCATGAAATTGTGGTTCTGTATGGTTGGTTTCAGTGACTTCATTAAAAGGACATGTATGATTGTCCTGCCTGCACACTTGAAGGTATTTCAAAGTTGTAGAAGAGCCAGGAAATGGAACCATAAAAAGGTGTGATTAATCTCTGTTACTGTCTGGTGTGTCTGTCTTCACCAAAGTAACTCTACCAAGGCTGTGGCTGTTTCTGCATTTTTCAGAGAGACAGCAGGGTCCTGGTCTCAGCCTTCAGTATTCATTCATCACTGCACTGCTCTGGATACAGTCGAGGGTAAATATGGCCTTCCATGTTGGCAATGCTGTTGCTGCTCTGCAATTTCTAGCAGAGAATGAATCCACTTTACATCTGTTTGCTACCTCCTGCAGAATTCTGGGTCTTTGTAGTTTAGGGAGGAGACTTTAACAGCCTCATTAAACTACAAACCCCAGCATTCTGCAGGAGGCAGAAACTGGATTTAAAGTTGTAGTTTTAAAGTGGATTCATTCTCTAGTGTGCTGAGGTAAGATGTTGGAAAGTGCTCACTCTTAGCAGTTTTGCATGTTTTACAATAATGTTTATGTTCCTGTTGATCAAGAATCTATGTTTATGTGTGGATGTTTTTAAAAGCTGTTCAGAAAATTTAAATGATGCAGAACCAAGTGCATTAAATTGCTGTTGTTACATCTTCTTTGTTGCAATTTACATGATTATATCGAAGAATGAAATAAATACTACAAACTCAACCTTTCATAGCTTTTAAAGTTGAATGGATGAATATATATTAATAAAAAAATCTTAGAATATGCATGAAAGGTAACACTACAGTATGTATGTACCTTAGGCTAATAATCATGCACAATAAGCCTTGCATTTTGTTTATCCTACATTTCTTTAAGACATAATACAGAGACTGAAAAGCATTTGTGTAAACCCGCTTCTGAACACATCAATCGCTTGCTTTTGAACCCTTAAACACTCAAACATGAGCATAATTTTATTGAACAGACCATATAGTCAACTCTGAGTTGTTAACTCTTTGTTTCTATTTCCTCACTGCATGGAGGCATCCTATATTGAGGAGAGGCATTGTATTGTTTACTCTAATCACCAACAACTGTTCAGGCATGCTATGTGCTACACAAAACCAGATTATTCCTTAGCCCAAAGACTAGAGATATGAAATGTTGCCTTCTGAAACCTCACATGGTATTACCTTTTCAGAACTCTTCACTAGCAATTAAATGCGAACGGAAATCTAGTATCGTTGTAGTTTTAAAGAATCTATTAGCAAGACAAATCTTAAGGACAAAGCAACAAAATGGTCTATGAGTGAAGCCAGAAACCTGAGCTAAGGTCTATTGGCAACAGATCCAATGGAAAGGCTATTGCACAGTGGGATCGAAGGGCAAAAGATTCATGTTACCTGCTGTTGTTTTTGTTGTTGTTATGTGCCTGATTCCTTCAAGTCATTTTAGATTTATGGCAACCCTAACGCAAACTTAACACATTTTCTTCTTCTTCTGAGAGACTTGCCCAAGATTACCCAGTGGGTAGTCATGACCAAATGGGAAATTTGAATCCTATTCTTCGGTTCAGCACTCAAACTGTCATGCCACTGTAAAACAAACAAAAACAACCAACCCCCCCCCCCCCCCCAAAAAAAAAGACATGAAAAAGGAGTAGAGACACTGGGAGAAAATTGGTCTTAAGACAGAAAAAAGTAAACATGAACTAGACAACCTCTTGACATTATGGCCCTTTAATAATAATAATAATAATAATAATAATGCCAACAACAACTTTATTTTTATACCCCGCCTCCATCTCCCTGAAGGGACTTAGGTGGCTTACATGGGACCAGGCCCAATAGTATAGTTAAAACATAACACATTAAAATCACATCAACAAAATAATAACAGAAGCAATATAACAGAATAAATACAACAGCAAAATTAAACAATATATAAAGCAAAAATCAGGGCCAACAACCAGTGGTAAAATTCAGTGTCTCATCATGGGTGGGCAGACTTGTGCCACAACAATAGAGGATAGAGCTAGTGAGTAAGGTGCATGTATCATATAGCAACAATAAGGAAAGAAAATGTATCAATAAAGGTTGGAATATAACAGTGATAAAGTGCTTAATGACAGATTTTTTTGTGTGTGTTCTAACTGGGACCAGTTATCCAAGGAACTGCCTAGTTGAAGGCGCAGCAGAACATCCCGGTCTTTAAGTCCTTGCGGGAAGTGGACAGGGAGGATGCTAGTCTGATCTAACCGAGGAAGGAATTCCAGAGCCAGGGAGCCACAATATAGAAGGCGCTTTCCCTCGTCCCCACCAACCACGGCTGAGACGGAGGAGGAAACAAGACAAGAGCCTCCCCTGAAGATGCTGTCACGAAGATAGGCAGATCCTGAACCATTTAGAGTGTTATAGGTGATAACCTGCACCTTGAATTGGGACCGGAAACTTATTGGCAGCCAGTGGAGCTGTTTAAACAGGGCACTTGACTGCTCCCTGTAATTTGCTCCAGTTAACAATCGGGCCACTGACCTTTGCACCAGATGAAATTTCTGGGCCGTCTTCAAGGGCAGCCCCACATAGAGTGCATTATAGTAATCCAACCTTGAGGTAACTAAGGCATGGGCCACCATGGTCAAGTAAGACTTGTTAAAGTACGTTTGCAGATGGCGCACAAGTTTTAACTGTACAAAAGCCCTCCCAGCCACCGCCAACACCTGAGCATCAAGTGTCAGAGCTGAGTCTAGGAGGACCTCCAAACTGCGGACCTGTGTCTTCAGGGGAATGTAACCCCGTCAAGTACTGGTTGCCATCCTATACCCCGATCGGTCGCACAACTGACCTGGAGTACCTCTGTCTTGTCAGGATTCAGCTTCAGCTTGTTACCCCTCACCCAGCCCATCACATCAGCTAGGCACTGTACAGTTAGCACTTGTAAACAAACACCTATATTAAATAGACCTCAGCAGATGGGGATTGAGGCAGAAAATTAAACTGCCTCCAGGTTTATATTTCCTATCTTTCCATTAATTCAGAATTCCAAAGATTAAAAGGTAGCATCCTTTGGTGACAGTACTCCTTAGAGGACTTTTGTCTATACACTAACACACTACACTAATTTCTACAGATCTCTTTGTGACAGATTGAAAAATGGTCTCGGTTTTCTTTCATATTTCCAGAACACCATCTGCGAGCAAGCACAACAGAATGGAAATTGCTCATGCAAACTGAGCTGGGGGAGGTGGAATGGCAAAATTTCACAGTATGTGGCTTGCATCTTAGGGAAGCTGTTTGCCTGATTCCTGCAGTTTGCTATAATGGTCTCAGAGAAAAAGAAAGGAAAATGAGACAAATTGGCATTTTAGGTCAAGCTATTTCCATTAGTGAGTCACATAACATTCTATCCAAAAACAAGGCTCAGAATGATATTTATGTATGTGCCCACATTTGGCAAACCAGCCAGGAGCCATCTAAGAGTGAAGCTTAGACAGCCCAAAGTCTAGGGAGAAATACATACAATATTCATATACCCAAAATTTTGAACGGTGGTTATTTGTTATTACTACTGTGTGCCTTCAGATCATTTTTGACTTCTCCAAAGGCAAACATATCAGAGGTTTTCTCAGCAGGATTTGTTTAGAGTATGTTTTCTATTCCCTTCTTATTGGACTTTCCCAGGTTTCTGTTGGTGTCTGGGTATTTGAGCCCTAATCTCAAAAATCTTCATCCAATAATCAAACAATTACACCTTGTTGGCTCCCAGTGGTGTACTTAAATTGGAAGTGAAGAGTAATCATTTGCACATTGACTAACAATCTCTGATTTTTCAGTCTTTCTCCCTTTTTAAAATATTGGTTTTATTATTCATACTCAAAGAGTACATCTGTTTCTGCACATTGCTGTTTCTCCCACCACAACAATGATGCCTCTATCCATGCTCCATATGATGCCTCTGTTCATATTCTAGAGAGTTGGCCTACAGGTATCTAGGTCTGACCCTTAGCAGCTCATCTTGGAAGAATCTCACAGCTCATTGTAAATGTTCTTTAGCCTGCTGGGAAGGAAAGCATGAAAGCCCAACTATGAATAGCAACAGCCTGATTAATAATCCTGGAAAGAACAAGAGGACTTGCCACGCTGAGTATGAACAAGTCGGTGTTCATAGGTTTGTGAGGTCCTGAGGTGAAATATGCAGTACTGTCATGTTCTAGACAGAAAATGGCAGGTTTCTTTTAAGTTTAGCAGCCTGCAGATCATCTTTGCATATTATTATTATTATTATTATTATTATTATTATTATTATTATTTTACTGGCACAATAACACAAAATGTCACAGCAAACGAGATATATATGCTGGATTTTGTATCACAAAATCACAAGTCGAACACTTCCCAAGCGTCTAGGACTCTGTGATGTATTTTCAAATGATGTGTGCAGATCCAAGTAAGGTGGCCTTTTGCAGTTGACAGATCATGATTTTGTCAATGTTTATTGTTTCCAAATGCCGGCTGAGATCTTTTGGCATGGCACCTAGTGTGACGATGACCACTGGGACCACCTGTACTGGAGCCTTTGCAGTTTGATTTTGAGGTCCTGATTATTATTATTATTAATAATAATCTTTATTTATGCCCCACCTTTCTCCCTGTGGGGACTCAAGGCAGCCAACAATCCCACACTTTAGTCAAATTTAAAAAGTGCAATACAAAAGTTAAAAAACAATTAAATTGTACAGTGTAGTAAAAACAAATTAAAATATAATAAATATACTTAAAATCACATTTAAAACTCACACCCTCCCCAATCCCACCCACAGCTTTCCCAAAGCCTGTTCCTTATCCTTCTGGCAGAGGCCTAACCTGTCTGTGGAAGATAAGCAGGGATGGAGCCATCCTGGTCTCTCTTGGGAGGGAGTTCCACAGTCAGAGAGCAGCCACCAAAAAGGCCTTCTCCCATGTTCCCCAAATGCCTTCGAAAATAGCCTCAGCTAAGGATAGCATGTTTCTTCTGAACGAATGCCCGGAGGAGGTATGGGTTGGATGAGGAAAAACAAATTGAAACTGAATCCGTGAAAAACAGAGGCACTTGCCATCAAGAGTCCTAATCTGGGGATAGAGTTGTGTCAACCAGTTCTGGATGGTAGTTACACTCCCCCTGAAAGACTGTGTTTGCAGCTTGGGAGACTCCAAATGTCAGCCAAGCAGATGCGATGGTCAGAAGTGCACTGCTTACTACCAGCTTTGGCTGATGCGCCAGCTGCACCCCTTCCTTGATTTGGAGGACCTAAAGATGGTTGTGCACATGCTGGTAACCTTAAGGTTGGACTTCTACAATGCACTTTAGATTGGAGTACCTTTGCATCAAGTTTGGAAACTTCAGCTGGTTCAAAATACAGCAGCCAGGTTCATTACAGAAACATCCAGGAGTGAGCATATTACACCTATCCTAAAGTCACTCCACTGGCAGCCAATTAGTTTTTAGGCAAGGTACAAGGTGTTGGTTTTGACTTTTAATGCCCTATATGGTTTGGATCCAAGTTATCTAAAGGATTGTCTTATCCTGTACAATCTGCCCCACACTTTTAGGTCCTCTGGGGGGTGGCCACTCCTGACAGACAGAACCTGATTGACGACCACCACCCAGAGGACCTTTTCATTGGCTGCCCAAAGACTATGGAACAACCTGCCAGAAGATCTCTGACAACTAAATAATCTGTCAGAATTTAAAAACCATCTAAAGACATATCTCTTCTGGCAGGCCTGATCACCCAGTCAGTTTCAATCATGAATTTTTAACTCATGACCTGTGTTTTACACTCTGTTCTGTGCATTTTAATATTATATATATATATGAGAAACATATATAATATGTGTACAATGCTTATGTGTTTAACTGTGCTGTAACCCATTTTGGGGTACGAGGAGACGTGAGTAAGGAATAAAATAATAATAATAATAATAATAATAATAATACAATTCATAGAAAAAGCATTCTTATTTTACTTCGATTAATGTGAGATATGTATATTATTTATATTTTGTATGTAACCAAATATTATTTTCATACTGTTTGCTCTTGAATCAGTATCGTCAAATTGAGTCCTTCAAAAGCTTCATAAAGGGATTGAATAATACAACACATGAGAAAGCCTGATGGGAAATCTACAGATATTTTAATATTATGCCTTTTAATTAGAAACTCATTTTTGCAGGTCTAATGGAAGGAGTAGGCTTTAATGTGTCTGGCATACAGCTACATAATAGGCTTCCATTTACACATACTTAAATAATTAATTATGATGAGACATTAATGGCAAGACTAAAACAACATCTTCTAAAACTTACGTTATAACGCAGTCATTTCATAATGCATTATTCTGATTCTTTTTGTATAGTTTTATATATTCTTTCAAATACATTGTCTCCTCCCATAAATATTCTCATTGATGAATTGCTTTTCATATCTTCATCTGAAATGTAGTGTTGGAGCATTTGAAATCAAAGATTCTTTGACTTCATTACAGTTCAGCAAATGGTAGTGAATGGTGGATAGGGAAACCAATTTCCATACATTACCTTTTCTTACATCTTTAGGCTTCTTGAATAGAATTTCAACTCCATCAGTGCCTATATATATCATGGAGTTATAAGACATCATAACTCTTTACCTGTGATCCAAAGTAACTTCTCTGGAGCCCTAAACTTCTGTGAGAAGTCAGTAGGGGTTTCAAGAGACTATGATTGTAAAAATGAACTTTGGGGGGGGGGGGGCTATAGATATGATTTTTAATGGGGATTCCCCGAGACAATAAAATCATTTCAAGAGTTTTTCAAGGGAAAGGGGTTGGAAAAGGATGTATTGAGCTAATAGTGCAGGAAAAGTGCCAGGATAAAAAACACTAGAGGTCGTAAGTGGAAAACTCCCATCAGCTACCCTACATTGACAGCACTGACAATAGCCCCAAGATATCTGAAAGGCTTTTCCTTTCCTATCATGTCTCTAGGTGCAACCATGTCAGGAAATGATGCTGGAGGAATCTGAATAGCTAATAGGCAGGAAGGCAGACCATGGATGATTGAAAATGATATGATTTCAACATGCCAAAGCCAAAGTATATTGGTGATTTGGGTGATTCCTTCTTTTCCCCTTTCCTCTACCACATCACTCTGGCCAGTTCTATTACTTGTGTTGAAAGATAGCCACCAGTAATTTCCCCTGAGTTGTAAGAATGGCCTTTGAATACTGTCAAACCTAATTGGTGCCATTGGGCAGTGCAGACTCCTTCCCACCACCAAGTTAGTATTGTGTCACACACCCATCAACCACTAAACCCCACTCTGGATCAGCTCTGCCATGTGTGGCCCATGTAGATGGGTCTTAGAGGAGAATCCAATTTTTCCCAAGTCAAGTTTTATCGCCTTGTTTACTGCAGTCACACTGAAATCTGCAGTCACTTTCTCTAGACTTCCATCCTTTTAACGCCAGTGTTGGGGTTGGGGAGTCCTTCCAGCTATGCAAAAGACAAGAAAGGGGTTTGGACAGGGCTGTCATAAAAAAATCTTTGTAAAAAAGAAGCTTCATTTGGTGCACTACACTATAGAATTAATGCAGTTTGACAATACTTTAACTGCCATGGCTCAATGCTATGGAGTTGCAGTTTGGTGAGGTAGCAACATGCTTGGGGACAGAAGGCTAACAGACCTTGTAAAACTACAACTCCCATGATTCCATAGCACTGAGCCATGACAGTTCAAGTGTTGTCAGATTGCATTAATCCTACAGAACAGATGCACCCTTAGACAGAGGCTTTCATAACTGAGGTATGCCTGTAATAGGATTCTAATATATATTCATAGATTAATACTATGCATGAAGAGTTTTTCTCTGACTATATTTTAAAGGTTATCCAGCTGATGCCATGACAGAAGGAGAATGGTTGTGTGGGAAAGAATAGAGTCATCTTGGTTTCTTAGAGACTCCAGCCCCCCTACATCCTTTTTTGCACATGCTGTACAGCTAAAGATGCCGCAGTAACCAGAGCTTAATGCTCTCATACAGTCTGTTACTAGTAACAGATGACTCACTCTTATTACCTCTTTCATGGCAAGCAGCACAGTACTAAAGTGAGAGAAAATGTCCTTGTTTGAGAAAGAGAATTGCTGTATAATGCTGAACATAAGCAGCTTTTCTCCTTTCAACACCTTTTGGCCACTGCCTAAAATAGGAAACAGGAGGCCATGTATTAAGGGGGAAATTCCTGCTTGACTCTGAATCACTGCAATTGGTGAAAAACATGATAACCAGTTGACTGCAGTAGATTGTCTAGATAGCTGAAGGTTGTACACGAGTGGAATTCAGGACTCCAGGACTTGAACATTTTTTAGAAGATCTGTAAAACCATACTGATCAGAACAGTGATGGACAAACTGTATTCTGTTTCATGGTAGACAGACAACCTTTCTTCGTGATTCTTCTCTTTCCCTAGTCCCATCTACACTACCATATAATGCAGTTTCAGAATGCAGTTTAACTGCTTTGAACTGAATTATATGAATCTACTCTGCCACATAATATAGTTCAGTGCAGCGGATCTGGATTCTGAAACTGTATTATAATGGCAGTGTAGATGGGGCCCTCAGACACGACATCTCTTTAGTCTTTTTCCATGAAAGAGATAGGAAAAGTCTTTGAGCTCTTCTAGATTAGCCATCAGTGTAGACAGACCTCTTTCTGCTGTAAAGCTGTCCATATTCCTAAATTATGCTATGGTGTATGGATTGCATATGGAAGTCTATCCAATACTTGTGCAATACTTCTCCTTGAAGACTGCTGTTGGTTATATCTGTTAAAATTGACCTGACCACTGATTTAGACTTGACCTGGACCAATTTACGCTGTTGATAATGCAGAACATCAAGTTGTTTTTGTAGGAATGATGATGATACATAGCGATCACACAGCTCTGAGATTCCCACAGCTGAGCTGTTAGTTCTGTTTTACTACATGATAACTCTTTTGTCTAGAGCTTTTCATTCAGAAGCACAAGCGAATAATTGAAGTAGCCATTAATTCCCATTTGTATCTATTTAGCATGACAATGTAACACTATAACCTACTCCTACTGATTCTGATTTATGTGACTAATATAGAACAATAGAGGGGTTGTCATTTATGTTTTCATTGCAGATATATCAGCATTTAAGAGACAGCAAAGCTGTTATCTAAAGCTTCAGTCTTTAGAGATTTAACTCAATGGGCCACTACCATGCAATCAGGTTTAGAGATAAACAAGGAACCTTCCAATATCTATTAAATACAAAGAAGTCCGCTTACACAACAATGCAGTATATAATAAAGCAATAACCAGAATTATTCTAAAGCAGGAGGAAATACATGTTGGAATAACATTGGGCTACATTAGAGATGGCCAACATTTGAGGGCTCAAGGGCAACATGTCATGCTAGGCCTGAGATTAAGGGCAGCAACAAACACATGCACACTGACATGCAAAAGCACATGCACATCTTGTTTCTGAGAGAGAGGAGCTCTATCTTCCATCAAAGAAAATGAAATCTGTACAAAATAGGGACTAGTGATAGTTGGAAATATGTGATGTTTGTGGGGACCTGAGAGCTAGTGTAATGTAGTGGTTTGAGGGTTAGAGTAAGAACCTCATCACAAAGGCCAGGCAAAGTGTTATGCTTCACCTGGCTTTGCTGCTGGACAGAGGGGGCAGAGGGGCGAATCTGTCACCCTGCACACCACTCCCTTGTGGCACCACTTTGCCCATCACACATGGGAAGCATTGCCCTCCCAGCGAAGATCCATGGTGGGCAGGCTCCCTTGTTGGGACACAAGGATGCGAAACAAGCCCTGTCTGGTGAGGCCTTAACTCTTGGACACCTGAGTTGAAATATGTACTTGACCATGGAAACCCGCTATGTGACTGGGCAAATCACACTTACTCTGCCTCAGATGAAGCCAAGTCAAAATAATTCTGAACAAATCTTGCCAAGAAAACCCTGTGATAAATTATCCTTAAGGTCTCGAGTTGTAAATGCATTGAAGGCACACAGCAGCAACAACAGTAGGGACATAAAATGCAATTCTTTGCAAATTTCATTTTCAATGAAACCAATGAACAAGTTTAGAACATTAATTCCTACTATGGGATAGTTTTGAAAATGAGTGACAGTTTGGGATTCACTGTGTGCAGATTTCACATGGAGGGGGGGGGGGGTTGGAAATGAAAAAAGAAACATTTTATAGACAGAAAATAAAATTTCTGTGCAGTATTTTCTGGGATCTGAGAGTGAGTAGAAAAGCCCTATTCCACCAGTCTAGCAACCTGTGTCCAAATCTTATCATTGCAAAAGCTTGTCAAAGTTGTGACATCGGAAATGAAAGCCAGGGAACTGGTATTACCGTGGGGAAATTAATATCTCTAGAGAATATATCTTATTATTAGGTATTAATTTGGACTCCACTGGCATTTCTGCAAAAGATTTCTGCAGCCCAACTGAATGGGAGCTTTGCAAGAAAGCAGTAATGTGCTTAGAACTGTAAAATGAAACCTGTGCAAGAGAACCAGGTGGATTGTGGCCATTGGAAGAAAAATGTATTTAATGAGGAAAAAAAATACTTGGAAGGATTTGTGATCCACCTCAGAGGTTAAGATTGTCTGGGGAGGCCCTGCTCTCGGTCCCACCTTCTTCACAGGTGTGGTTGGTGGAGAGAAGAGCCAGGGGCTTCTCAGTGATGGCCCCTCATCTATGGAACTCCTTCCCCAGTGAAATTAGATCATCTCCCTTCCTCCTGACCTTCAAGAAAAGCTAAAAACATGGCTATGGGACCAAGCTTTTGGACAGTAACTTTCAATCAGTGCATAAAGTGAATACAAAATAGTGCAATGACAAATGGAATGGCTCTGGGTTATGATTTTGGACTGCATGGTTTTAATGATTAGTTTTAATGTTTGATGTTTTTAACTTTTTTGGGTTTTAATGTATTTGTTTATTTATTTGTATGTATTTGTGTGGCATCAAATTGTGCCTACTGTAAGACCACTCTAAGTCCCCTTCAGAGTAAGAAGTGTGGTGTATAAATGTGGTAAATAAAATAAATAATAAATAAATATTTATAATTTCTATCTGTCTCCTAATTTGAGCACATAGTTTCTGCCCTGATAGTATTATTTGAAATTAACACCTCAATATTACATAAATGTTGTGTAGATGGACCTTCAAGATGTCTGTCAACTTATGGCTTTCAATGAGTTTCATAGCAAGGAGAATTCAGAGGAGGTTTGCCACTGGTGTCTTATGAACTCTACCTAAATTTATTTATTTATTTATTTGCTTCACTTTTATACCGCATTTTTCAGCCCTTAACAGGCGACTCAATGCGGTTTACAGTGCAATTTTAAAACACAGCAATACAACAACAGGGACGACAACGTCGTTCCACAACAGTTAACATCAGACGAGACAAATCAACAAACAACATATATAACGCCTCCGTTAAAGTCAGATCCATTCTCATAGTCATTGTGCCATTCCTATGTTCAATTACCGTCTTCCTTAATTAGTTGCATTGCCTAGCCAAACGCTTGTTCGTAAAGCCAGGTCTTGACCATTCTCCGAAACGCCAGCAACGAAGGTGCCTGTCTGATGTCTGCTGGCAAGGCATTCCATAGTCGAGGGGCCACCACTGAGAAGGCCCTGTCTCTCGTCCCCGCCAAGCGCACCTGTGACGCAGGCGGGATCGAGAGCAGGGCCTCCCCAGACGATCTTAATGTTCTAGTCGGTTCATAGGTGGAAATGCGTTCGGAGAGGTAAGCAGGGCCAGAACCGTTTAGGGCTTTATAGGCCAAGGCCAGCACCTTGAATTGAGCCCGGTAGCGGATTGGCAGCCAGTGGAGCTGGCTCAGCAGAGGAGTGGTGTGCTCCCTGAGTGCCGCTCCTGTTAGCAACCTAAAGCACTTGGTATGCCTTAAAAGTGTCCCTTCCAAGAAGTAAGAAAGCCTGATCTTGCTTAATTGTTAAGATCAGATGGGATCTGATGCCTTGAGGGTATTTAGGTGGAAATTAATATGTACATTTCATTCACATGCCAGGAAACTATACATGTTCCCCATGTATAGTTTTTTTTTCATACATTCAAAACAGCAAATATTAAACAGCAGTATCTGTCAAATGTGTTCATGTTTGTCTCTGGATTAACAACCAAGTAACTTTGTGACCAAACAAAAAATGGTTAGCAAATGAAAACCTGCCAGATACACAGAAGTGTTTATTCTATCTGAAAATATCTTTGCTGATCCTGTACAATGCTGAATTCCAACCATTGCTCAATAGCAAGCAAATCTAACCTTCGAACCTCAGAGTGCCCTTCCTTTTGTAGTTTATTGTAGAAAGGACCATTTTGTTTTCCAGCTATTCCTTTCCTGTCAGTGTTGACAGTGTTGACCCTAACCGTCAATAATGCTGTGATTTAGTGATGTGATTTTATATGTTTTTATGGGTTTAACCTGGATTGTTTTAATATTAATGTTGTTTAATATTGTTTTAGTATGTGTATATTTGTATAAAGTTGTATTGAAATGCTTATAGTTGCGAGCCGCTTTGAGTCTCCATATGGAGACAAAAATTGGGATATAAATAAACATAATAATAATAATAATAATAATAATAATAATAATAATAGATTGCTGAATTAGCTATTCAAGTATCAATCAAAACATCAAAATATCAATGTGCAATGCAGTGTTATCCTTGTATTTAAGGGAACATGTTTTCAGGTTAGGACATTTGTTTTTATCTTTATTTTATTCCAGCACAAAATGTTATACTTTGTGATGTTTTGATATTGCAATTTAATATTTTTATAGCTGCTTTTGTTTTTGTATTACAATTTGTTTGAGCCATGTTGTTATTTTCAATGTAAGCCGCTCTGAGTCCCTTTTGGAACAGGGGGCAGGATATAAATAAAGTTAATTATTACTATTATTCTTGAGGTGGTTTCTATCAATCCTTTCTTACATTTACACAGCTGCCAATTCTTCTCACAATTTTTAAGATGGTTTCTTTGTTCAGAAGACAGCAACCAGAAAAGCTGTTTGAGAAAAATGTGATTGCTCAGATAGGGTCATATTTTCTATTCAAAAATAGATATGTCTTTGTAGAAGGTCAGGCATTTGCTTAAAATATTTTTCTTGTTGTTGTTGATGAGATTTGTCACTTCTTTCTCTGTGACTCACTCAAAGAATTGGTGTCATTTTATGAATGCAATCACATGTAATGAACAGTTGCCATACTAACAGCTAGAAGGAACACATTTCCAGAGGATACCTCCTCCACGTAGACTACCTACACTTTTTCTACATGGAATGTTGTAAAATGTCTTGAAAACATAATGTACCATGACAAATTACTCCATTTAAAGGCAGATGCATCCTTCCTTTTCCTCTGCTGATGGAAATATGTAGACAAAGCAGTCCTCAATGAACATTATAACTTGTCCTGAAACATAATTGGTTGATTCATGCCCAGCAGGGGTGAAGGAGGGAAAATCACAAACTAAAAAAATGCAATAAATGATATTAAATACACCCACAAACTTCCTGGAAACACTACCACAGCCTCTATATCCTGAAAACAAAGATGTATGTTTGGTGGATACCCAGAAGATGTCCCAGTAGCATTCTCATGTTTTGGACAATGGCTGAACAGAAAAGCTGCTTCTAAAGATAACTACTATGGAACTTGTAAGCATTTATCAGTATTAAATTAATGCTGGTTTTAGAGTGATTAAAACCCCCTGAAAATTAGTTTCAAACACTCCATTCTGGTTGGAAATGTGGCAGTTCCACCTCACCCCCCCCCCAAGCTCCTCTCAAAATACAAAAACAATGGCCCAAATCAGTCACAAGGTCACCCACCAGATGAAGTATCTATTTTGGTGTGCCAAAATGTGGCAATGCCATCCCTCCCCAATGGCCCACACTGGTGTAGAGCCTCTGCCAAATCCTATAACCCATCAGCTGGTAGATCTTCAGTACAGGATTGCACCCTAAAACTTCTCAGTGATCGCGATAGGAAGCAAAAGGCTGTCCAAAAAACAAACAAACGTTTACTTCATAAAGGGCTTACGGTTCCATCGAGACTTTGCAAGTGATATGTTAAAATCCGGGGCTCAGCATTGTATAATGCATCATAATACTCTTTCATGCTGAGTTTCAATTCCTTTAAAAGAAAGCCCAACAATCTAGATTTTTAACTTTGTGAATGTGGACATCAAAAGGAAGCTGGGGCAATTTACTTCTGCACAAAAGCAAATGCCATTTGTAAATTTAGTGCAATTGGGGTTACATGCTCTTTAGGTAAAGGTAGTCCCCTGACATTAAGTCCAGTCATGTCTGACTCTGGGGTGTGGTGCTCATCTCCATTTCTAAGCCGAAGAGCCAGCGTTGTCCGTAGACACCTCCAAGGTCATGTGGCCGGCATGACTGCATGGAGCGCCGTTACCTTCCCGCCGGAGCGGTACCTATTGATCTACTCACATTTGCATGTTTTCGAACTGCTAGGTTGGCAGAAGCTAGGGCTGACAGCGGAAGCTCACGCCGCTCCCCGGAATCGAACCTGCGACCTTTCGATCAACAAGCTCAGCAGCTCAGTGCTTTTACCCACTGCGCCACTGGGGGCTCTTTACCAGGCCATAAATAAAAACAGGTTCTACTCTTCAAAATGGGTGGTTTTGGGGAGCTACTATTGGCTGGACAGCTGTATGGCAGAACTTGGGAGGGCTGCACTGCCAAGACCATGCATTTGATACAGTCCTCAGAATAAAAAAGTTTTTATTTTTGTTGTTACATCCACCAATATAATGTTTTTGAGGAAGGATATTTTTATTTGAGGGGCTGGCAGGCTTGTGCAATGGCCCAGCAGTGAGACTTTTCCTGCCTTGCATGTGTGAGCATATGTCATGGCCTAAACAAAGTGAAACCAAGAAGAGAACTCCTTCTTATGTTGTGGTGAAGAAGATTGTGGTGATTATCAGCTACACAGCACTTGGCCTCTAAAACTAAAAAGCTCGAAAAGCAACCAGGAGATTTCATGATAATTCCTGCTCTTGCATTATCATCATTCATGAATAATTTCATTGCTATTATTTGGGGTAAATTCATGGCTATCTGATAATTGAATATATCAGAGAGTATCTGTGAGGAGTGAAAAGAAGGTATTGCCTCCAAAACAAGAATTCTGACCCCCATTAACTTTGTCTTCATTCTTCAAATTTTGAGCATTGCAAAGGGAAACAGTGAAAACCATTCACACTCAGAAGACTCCTATGCATTGTGTGCATATTCACTTGGTAAATTGCCTGCTCCTTTGCTACGAATGTCTGAACTGTATTTCTAAGAAGTCTACTGGAGTTCTACTGGAGACATACCGCATTATCACTGGATCACTATGCCCTAAACTACTGGAGAAATTATACTGTTTAGTTGGTATTGCACCACCTGACATTTGCTGGGAAGTAGCAGCCAATAATGAAAGGACCAAGGCAGTGACATCTCTGGCCCATCTCCTGTTTGGATATCAGCCAGCTTGCCAACACTTTAAATCAAGAAATAGTTTTCTAAGATCTACAGAGATACTCGCAGGAACACCTTAGCAAGCAAGAGTCCAAAAGTGGCAGGCGAAAACATGGAACCTCAAACTGTGGCTGATATTGAATGAGAGACTTCCTCCTGGGTGCACAGAAGACTCGGCCACTTGGAAAACACTGAACAGACTGTGCTCCCATGAGATGCAGAGCCAGTGGAGTCCACAACATGCAAATGTGGAGAAGAGCAAACCACAGACCACCTATTACAATGCAGTCTGTGCCCTGCCACATGCACAATGGAGGACCTTCTTACAGCAACACCAGAGACACTCCAAGTGGCCAGATACTGGTCAAAGGACATTTAGTATAATGCCAAGTTTTAAAACTTTGTGTTTTTTTTAAATATGTTACAACTGCGCCCTCGGTTCACTACTGATACGATAAATATGCTGGAATTTAAGTTACAGCCATGCTAGAAATCTTTGGGCTGAAGGTAAATGTCACAGGAGCACAGAATTCTTTTGGGGAAATAGGGGGAATAACCTTATTTTATCCCCTACTCATTGCTACATTATTTCTGGTCCTTTGACACAGTTGGAGCCGGGATTTTGCTGTTTTTTAGAGAATTTCCTTTGTTGATACACCCACCATTTAATTTTTTTTATAAATATGTTTATTGATTTTTCAATGTACATTAAAATACCCACCATTTAATTTTGAAACTTCCTTCACCGGCTTCCTGGGAGTATAGAGCATCTATAGTGCTTTGGTATTCCTTTCTGTGCAATGCTAGGTGTGCATTTACTGTAGCACACCAAAGAAACATCAGGCGATTATCTTAGTGTTGCAATAAGAAGACCTGAAGAGTGAAGACATCACTCCTTTGAAGAATGTAGGGGCGGATTTATTTGGTGAATGCTGCCTTTTATCTTGTTTCTCCAGCTTTGCTGTTTCAAAACTGGAGAGCATGGAATGTGGAAGTGAGATTTTAGTGGGATTTTACTGCGATTTGGCAAGAGTTGTGTGCATATGTTTCAGAAAGTTGGGGGGGGGGGGGATGGGGGAGAGATAAGATGATTTCTACTCTTTGGAAAGTGGATTCTTCTTTTCTTAATACTAAACAAAGTCCTTTTACAAGATTCCATGCAAGTGTATTCCAATTCAACCACACATACTGATTTTAACATGAAGATAAATTGACATATTTATTGGAATTTTCTCCAAAGAATGATTACATAAGTAAGCCTACCTGAATACCAAGCGTAGTAGGCTATGTTTCAGACTTTGGCCTTTTGATGTGGTCATGCTACAAAAAAGAAAGAACATGTTTAAGTTGGATTTATGTCTGTGTATGTCACTAACTGGAAGAAGTGGATGATGTACCTACTACTTCAAAGAGACTGAGACAGAAATGCAGGCAATGGATAGATGTACTTAGAATTAGTCTTATTAACTTTTTGATATAGGATTTTTTTTTTGGCTAGAGATATTAATGTTAGGATAAGGAGGGATGTTTCCATTCTGATGAGTTCTAAAAGATATAGCTTTAATGTTTCCATCAAGGATCATCTTCATTTCACACAGTTCTCTCCCTCCCCCCCCCCCCCCGACACACATACACACTGGAATAAATCTATGCTAAATTGATATTTAGGTAGTATTATCCTAAATTGATATTGCTGTTATACAAAGTTCTCATAAATCTTACAGATAAAATATGCCAGTAATTCATTTCAGTAGAACTATCCTAAACAGATATTTTTCTGGTAATGGTGAATATACATTCATTTTAGAAAACAGAATAGTAGTGTGTTGTCAAAGGCTTTCATGGCCAGAATCACTGGGTTGTTGTAGGTTTTTTGGGCTGTATAGCCATGTTCTAGAAGTATTTTCTCCTGACGTTTCACCTGTATCTATGGCAGGCATCCTCAGAGGTAGTGGGGTCTGTTGGAAACTAGGAAAATTGAGTCTATGTATCAGAATAGTAGTGTTTTTGAATATATTATTTGGCATAGATGAGACACCAGATTTGTTGACCTTTAGTATAGGAGACAGTTCAGTTAGGAATAATTTCCCATTAAAGTTTAATGTTCAAAACTTGACTCCTTCCTTCTTTCTTTCTGTGTTTCAGTCTCCTTGCTGCAAGTGAGTCAGAAGGAGACAAACAGAAGAGGGGAAAATTATAAAGTTTTTTAACTTCCTTACTTTTAGTACACATTAATATGTGGGCAAAACCCAAGAACTTAATGACATCTTGCAATTGCAATTTTTATTCAAAACATGCAAAAGGCCTTAGATCTGGCCAAAATAGGCAAGGCCAAATGCTTGGTATGATATCAGTGATTACATATCAACATCTCAACTGTTGTCAGAATTGAGTTGTTGGTGTCTTGTGCACGTGCATAGAACTGAGTGAATATTTTTGCAGAAAATAAACATTCTGTTCAGGGTTGCACCAGTGGAATTACACACACCGCAGTTTTGGTTTCACATTCAGTTTGTGCCTATGTTCATTGATGGGCTTTACAGCTCTGTTTTGGAATATCCTTTGATTTTATTTAACCTGGTTTAAAATCTTAAATTTGCATTGCTGTGCATATTTGCACCATTTAAACACTCTGTTTTTGAGCTGTCTGCCTAGCCTACTTCCCACATTAAGCAGTCAGTATAAATGTGCCCAATCTTACACTTTGTGTTATGAGACTCTTCACCTATTCATTTCTGATAAAGGTATAAGAATAATTCAGGCACTGTTATTTAGGAACTCAATTTACACAGTAATATAGGCAATGTCAGCCCCCTGGTGGTGCAGCAGATTAAACCACTGAGCTGCTGAACTTGCTGATTGAAAGGTTAGTGGTTCAAATCTGGGGAGCAGGATGAGCTCCTGCTGTTGGGCCCAGCTTCTGCCAACCCAGCAGTTCAAAAACGTGTAAATATGCATAGATCAATAAGTATTGCCTTGGCGGAAAGGTAAGGGCACTCCATGCAATTATCCTGGTCACATGACCCTGGACGTGTTCACCTAGTAATGGAGATGAGCAACCCCCCCCCCCCCAATGCAAGTTTGACATGACTAAACTTAATGTCAGGTGAAACCTTTACCTTTTATAGGAAATGCCTGATAGTGAGTTTAGAATTTGTGATTTGGCATTAGATTTCCTGGGCTTTAGGCTGCCATAACTGAAGGTGCTAAGGATTGAACATGGGATCATCTGCATATAAATTATTAGTTGTTATTGAATTACAGCTCCTCATCCTCCCCCAGCTCTTTAAGAGACAGCTAGAGAGATTTCACAGTTCAGAACTAGCACATGTTGATCCACAAAAGACCTTCAAGCCAAAAGAGATTAAGTTCTTGACCTAATCACAGTAATTATGCCTGATTATGCATATGAATAAGCAGAGTTATGAATTCTATCCAACAAAGACTGAGCAAAGATTCATAGCATTGTATAAAGGAAGTACCAATCTTTTGTCTGTGTAAACAATTCAAATTCCAAACAATGTCTTTGTAAGAAGATATTTCTCAGTGCCTTACAAGATGTGCAACTGTGGCAAAAGTACATGTCCTCTAGGCTAGTGTTACTTGGAGTGGTGGTCATATACACATGCTGATTCATAAACTGGGTTGTTGTAGGTTTTTTGGGCTATATGGTCATGTTCTTGAATGCTTCTAGAACATGGCCATATAGCCCAAAAAACTACAACAATCCAGTGATTTCAGCCATGAAAGCTTTCGACAATAAATTGATTCGTAAACCATTGACAGTTCATAGTTTTCAGAAAAGGGAAACACAGTTGTAGTCAAACAGCATAAATATCATGCAATTGGTAGACAAAACAAACTGCTACCCACCATGTCAGATAGCTTAAGGTCCCATCTACACTGCCACATAATCCTGTTTTGGAAAGCAGACTTGCTGCTATGATTATATGAGTCTATACTGCCATATAATCTAGTTCAATGCAGTTATTCTGCACTCAGAAACTGGATTATATGATAGTGTAGACAGGGCCTAAAATGCACTGCCTTAGGGTGGTCTGGTGTAGAACAAAAGGTTATTTCTCTCACACTTTCAGTAGTTGTGCATAAGAAAGATATCAGCAAGTACATCTTGGGCTCATTCGCACTATTAGTACTGAATCATTCTGCTCTATTCAAAACTCAGAGTGATGCAGAGCATCTACCCCCCCCCAAGTATTTGTAGTTCGCCAAGGGCCGGGCAATGGATTCTGCTGCTTCCTGACCCAGCACACATAACTGGGTTCCTGTTTCCTCTCTGTGAATTCTCTGGCTTGTGCACTGGACCCTGGCCCAAAGATCAGGGAAATGTAGTTCTCCAAAGGACATTGCCCCACTCTCCACCATTTGCGGACTCTTTGCGGATCTTTCTGCCTTCTCTGATTGACTTGGTGCCCTTGCATCACGGACTTCCTCCATGAACTCCAAAAGCCAAGCCGCTTGGGAAGCATGGCCCCCGCCTGTGGGTGCATGCCCTTGTTGCAAAGGATCATACCTCAGGAACTCTGTTGCTTATCTCTATCAATGGCTGTGGTTTTTTTCTAATAAACTTTGCTGGGACGGGATGGGGATCTTTCCTATGAAATCTATGAAGAATATATATGAAGTATATGATATGTAATGAGATGAAATGAAATGAGATGTACCCTCACCTTTTCCTTGCCTTTCCCCCCCTTGAACTTTACCCTACAAAAGAGTATGTGACCTGGGGATTACAGTTTAAGGAATCCAATTTCCTTGGAAGAAACTCCATTCATATTGACATTGCATGGATAAATACTGGCAAATCTATGGCTTTGTTTTTCAGAGTTCAGACAAACAAAGGTCAGAGATTTTATCAGCCAAAAGCCGGAAAAACAGACTGATTGCATCAAATTATGGTGTTTGTGTATGCTCCCTTGTGTCAAAGGATCTCCTTTGCCTACAGGGTTGAGATCCAGGCACCATCCATAGCCTCCCTTTTTGCTCATACACATCTTTTATCAAGACCCAGGAAATCCCTTGTTCTCCCCATCCGCCTCCCTGCCGTGAAGAGACAAAAGGTGTTCCATCAGCTGGCAGTCGCCTCCCAGGCATTCCGCCCCTCTGCGCTGTCAAACTAGAGCCCGCCTCCTGGCCGCTGATTGGACAATCTCTGGAGGCGCTCCGAGGGCTCCGATTGGCCCTCTGGAGGCAACAGCGGCCGGCGATTGGAGGGAGGGTGGGACCAGCGGCCAAGCCTCCTCCCAGCTGTTCCGGAGCCGGCCAATCAGGACAGAGGGAACTGACAGGAGGCGGGCGGGGGATTCAAACCTGGATTTCTTTGTTTTGCCTGTATAAATATGCCTGAAATTCACTGTACTGTATGCTTACTTGAGGAAATATCCCTGTAATGCATCCTTTTCAGCTGAATCGCTAAATAAACGCTTCGGTCGCTGGGTACCTCTTCAGCCTCTGGCGAGATTAATTCTTAATATTGTGCGCATTGGATTGGCTTCTGCTGGCAGCTCGCCAAGGTCAAGACCCCATTAGAGGTCTCCAGGGTTCCCCCTCGCTGGGAGAACCCTCCAAAAAGGAGCTCGATATCATTTGGCTTTACCACGAAGGGACTGCTGCTTGAGGTTCCAGACTAAATTATAGCCTAAATTCTCAAGCAGGCGCCTTGGTCTGATTCCTTGGGCCAGCAGCGAAGGAGGAACGGCTTGGGAAAAGAGGCGCCTCTCCCAATTCGGATTTTCATTTGACCAGCTAACCAAAACTACAAATTCTCCCGCAGCCACTTCCTCCCAAGCTCTGACCTAGGGTTTCAGCACAAAGGAGCGCCAGGGAAGCCTTGATCTAAGGACTTCCAGGAAGAGGAGCGACCGACGCGGAAAGGGGGGAAGAAAACGTCCGGACGGGTAAGAAGCCAACCGCAGGCTGCCTTGGCTGCCAGGTGGGAGGGGATTCTAGGCTTTCTGAACCAGCTTCGGAGTCGGCCCACTGGGGAGGGATTCTCTAGGTCTCGGTAACAAATTCCTGGCGGGAGGTAGCGAACATCCACGTTTGAGGTCCAGAATAGCAACTCAGCTCGCTTTTGCGGCCTTGGCTGGAGCTACGCTGGAGAGGGAGCCCTTCCCTTTCGGACTGCCTAGCTGCCAAGGGCTGATCGCCTCGGGCTCTCTTGCTAGGGGACCGTTCAGGCTCTAGCCTGCCAGCGGTTGGGGGGGCTACCCTGATTAGCCACTTCAGTGTGGGGCTATCAAGAGAGATGGGCGCATGTTATTCTGGGATCAAACGTCCTGCTTCATCAGAAACATCTTTTGGGAAGATACTGGCGGAATGGGGCAGGGTTGCGTCGCCGACGCAGGCCAGTAGGGTAAAAATCGCATGGAGAGGTGGCCCTCCGGGCCCTCAGCAGGTGGAGTTTCGTGGCCCCTCATGGCAGTCGGATCGCTGTGAGGGGGCCAAGAGGGCCGAAACCGCCTTTGCCTCATGCTTTTTTTTACCATATGCCGGTGGGAGGCGGAAGGGGGGTAGCTGCGACCAACTCCGACCATGCAGGGGAAGGTTACAGAGCCCCAACCCCCAGGAAACCCCCTCCAGACCCCTTCACCCTCTCCCTTTGGAAGAAATTGCTTGTTCCCCTACCATCCCATTCCCATTTCCCTTTACCCAATCTCCCTGACTCCTTCCTTCCCTTCCCAACCCCTCCATTTCCCTATTCCCTATTTATGATGCATTCATATGCCCCTCTGTCTGTTTGTTTTTTTTGGTTTTTTTTCCACTGCTCCTTGAGGAAATGATCAGGGAAATTCTTTGCTCTCCTCCTCTCCTGCTTCCTCCTGTGCCACCTTTTTCCTTCCTTCAGATGGAAAAGGGAGGCATTGCTCATTCCCCCCTTCAACAAGCTACCACACCCCTTTCTTTCAAAAGCTGAATCTTCAGTGCCTGTTTATTTATAATAAACAGTGTTTCCCCTCACCAGGAGAGAGACCCTGCCACTGATGTGACTCAGCTGCCTTGCAAAAGTCTCTCTCTCTCGCCTGGTTTCCCTGACCCAAGAACTCTCTTCCTCTCCCCTTCTCTTCTGTGCAACTACAAAACCCATTTTTCAGGGGCAGTCACCAATGTCCCTGCCTTTCCTTTGTTTTCTCTTCACTCTCCAACTTCCCCTTTTTGCTTTCAAACCCCTCCTCCCTCTCTCCTCTTGCAAACAAAGGGAGGTGTGGGGGGGGGGGGGACCTTTTTCCTGCTCCTGTTTCCTTTTGCCAAGTAAAGTTTGCTGGGTCTCTCTCTCTCTCTCTCTCTCTCTCTCTCTCTCTCTCTTCTCCCTCCCCTCCCATCTTCTAAGAAGCCAGCATTCTGTGAATTTTTTTTCCCTCTATCCCAGAGAAATCCTGCTGCTCCCTCGCCCTTCTTCTCCAAAAACCTAGGGAAGGGATGTTCCAGAAGCATTCCCTCCTGACATTTCACCCACATCTATGGTTAAGTCTCTCTCTCACACACGCAGTCCCTCGGATGCTTTTTTTCCTTCCTGGCCCTTCCTCCCTCCCCTTTCCCTGAGCGCATGTATGTGTATGTCTAAATTATCCCATTAACTGCCTTAAATATGAGGGGGGGGCGTCGAGGTCCAGGGATCCCCTCTGCACAGTGAAGAGGCGCAGATCGAACTGTGGGACCCATAATCCACTCCTGCCGCTGAGGACAACTACCTGGGCGAGGTGAACAATGGGAGGTCTGTGGACTTTCCTGTGTGGAACCCAGATGGCACAGGAAGATCCTAGGAGAGCAGGACTAGACCCCACGCCGCCCAGAAGAGACAGCCCCTCCTAGAGGCTGATCTGAGCCCCCACGGGGGAATGCCATCGCAGGAGGAGCAACCAGGATCCCACAGCAACTGCCAGGAAGGAAGGAGGCCCTGCCCGTTCCAGAGGCTGTGCAGAGGAGTGACCCAAAAGGAGACCACTGACGCCCCCACTAGGTATGAAAGTTTTCTTTCCCTTTTGTTTCCCCACTAACTACCCTTGGGCTGGGAAAGGGGGGGGGGTGGGAGGGGGCTGTAAACCTTCTTTCTGACTGTCCTAGACTCTACCCCTGAGTCTCTGTGATGATGGAGAGCCGGACCTGTCTGCGGTCACCAGGAGGCGCCACGCCAGAAGGAGTAGCCAGACTGTGCCCCATCTTCTCCCTCCCCCAAGCGCCAAGGGAGGAGCCAGCGCCCCCAGGAGGCCTGAGGACCACTGCCAGATGGGAGAATTCCACCATGTGCTATCCTTCTTCATTGGGCCATCACAGACCCCATCATCCCCTGCCTCCACCGTCTTCGCCTTCTTACTTCAGTCTTTCTTTCCTCCAACCCAAAGGACATTCTGCCACTGGTCTCTCCCACCCGGCGGGGTCCTGCTGTTGTTGCTTGAGTTGGGCCCCGAAATAATCAACAGAATACAATCTAATCAGTCTAGAAAGAGGCCCTGGATGCTTGGGGGGGATTGTCGAGGCTTGAGGAAATGAGTGTAACCATTTCCCAGCCTCGAAGGGAGGATTTGATGCAGAGCATCTACCCCCCCCAAGTATTTGTAGTTCGCCAAGGGCCGGGCAATGGATTCTGCTGCTTCCTGACCCAGCACACATAACTGGGTTCCTGTTTCCTCTCTGTGAATTCTCTGGCTTGTGCACTGGACCCTGGCCCAAAGATCAGGGAAATGTAGTTCTCCAAAGGACATTGCCCCACTCTCCACCATTTGCGGACTCTTTGCGGATCTTTCTGCCTTCTCTGATTGACTTGGTGCCCTTGCATCACGGACTTCCTCCATGAACTCCAAAAGCCAAGCCGCTTGGGAAGCATGGCCCCCGCCTGTGGGTGCATGCCCTTGTTGCAAAGGATCATACCTCAGGAACTCTGTTGCTTATCTCTATCAATGGCTGTGGTTTTTTTCTAATAAACTTTGCTGGGACGGGATGGGGATCTTTCCTATGAAATCTATGAAGAATATATATGAAGTATATGATATGTAATGAGATGAAATGAAATGAGATGTACCCTCACCTTTTCCTTGCCTTTCCCCCCCTTGAACTTTACCCTACAAAAGAGTATGTGACCTGGGGATTACAGTTTAAGGAATCCAATTTCCTTGGAAGAAACTCCATTCATATTGACATTGCATGGATAAATACTGGCAAATCTATGGCTTTGTTTTTCAGAGTTCAGACAAACAAAGGTCAGAGATTTTATCAGCCAAAAGCCGGAAAAACAGACTGATTGCATCAAATTATGGTGTTTGTGTATGCTCCCTTGTGTCAAAGGATCTCCTTTGCCTACAGGGTTGAGATCCAGGCACCATCCATAGCCTCCCTTTTTGCTCATACACATCTTTTATCAAGACCCAGGAAATCCCTTGTTCTCCCCATCCGCCTCCCTGCCGTGAAGAGACAAAAGGTGTTCCATCAGCTGGCAGTCGCCTCCCAGGCATTCCGCCCCTCTGCGCTGTCAAACTAGAGCCCGCCTCCTGGCCGCTGATTGGACAATCTCTGGAGGCGCTCCGAGGGCTCCGATTGGCCCTCTGGAGGCAACAGCGGCCGGCGATTGGAGGGAGGGTGGGACCAGCGGCCAAGCCTCCTCCCAGCTGTTCCGGAGCCGGCCAATCAGGACAGAGGGAACTGACAGGAGGCGGGCGGGGGATTCAAACCTGGATTTCTTTGTTTTGCCTGTATAAATATGCCTGAAATTCACTGTACTGTATGCTTACTTGAGGAAATATCCCTGTAATGCATCCTTTTCAGCTGAATCGCTAAATAAACGCTTCGGTCGCTGGGTACCTCTTCAGCCTCTGGCGAGATTAATTCTTAATATTGTGCGCTTTGGATTGGCTTCTGCTGGCAGCTCGCCAAGGTCAAGACCCCATTAGAGGTCTCCAGGGTTCCCCCTCGCTGGGAGAACCCTCCAAAAAGGAGCTCGATATCAAGAGCATTAGGTTTTGGTCAGCTTCTTCCTATTTCCATGTCCACACTCTTTAAAAAAATCTTAGAAAGTGGAATGTTTTGATTTTGAAATTATGTTTTAATAATTTCTCCATACCATCAATACCTTTCTAAGCTGCAGGGTTGCTTCTTCTGTACTGCATAAGATCCTTCCCATAGAACAAGTCTTCTACAAACATATACAGTAGAACTCCTGATGAATATGGAGGAGATTAATGTAATACTGAGGTATATGGGTCAGAGAGATTGATCTCATCCCAGCTCAACAATAATAGTTATCAGAACTTATTGACTAATGCTGTAGAAAGAGGAGGAGGAAAAGATCAAACAATGGAAGCAGAAGCATGAAATCATAGGTTATAAGAACAAATGGTGAACAGGAAGGTGAACAGACCAGGCGTGCCCACATTGAATGTTGCAATCCACTACCAACAGATACTTGAAAGTTTCAGTTTGAGTAAATCATGTTGCTGATAGGAAGAAAAAGAGTTGGGAAAACCTGATATGGTTGTGGTTGGCAAAACATCATTTGGCTCTTGGAAAAAAGAAGAGATAAGCCTAAAAGATACTGTTTCCTGACCCATCTGACCACTAAGGATGAGCCCCTTATCATGCAAACAGGTATGGGATATGTATTGAATCAGCTGCAGCAGATATGGCAGGGAAATGTAATTCTTTCCCTTTGTTATTTGTTTTGGGGAGAAATCCCTCATTTGACTGGACTGGTGGGGACTCATTCTCAACAGAAGAGACAATGTTTATTTTTCAGTGAATCATTAAGCCCATAACACAAAATAATTTAAATTCTACAACTCATTTTATATTTTATAGAGACTTAATTAAATCAAATTTCTATTTTGCCAACAAAGTTTCAAGTCTTAAAAAACCTGAAAATGACTCTTAATTGGTAATTTAGTGGTTACAAAAACTGTGTCAATACAGGTTCTTGTCGCTTTTTTCGGGCCATAGGGCCATGCTCTAGAGGCATTTCTCCTGACGTTTCGCCTGCGTCTATGGCAAGCATCCTCAGAGGTAGTGAGGTCTGTTGGAATTAGGACAATGGGTTTATATATCTGTGAAATGGCTGGGGTGGGGCAAAGAGCTCTTCTCTGCTGGAGCTAATGAAGTTCTATCAGAAAAAAATGAATTTATCTCATCTCAAGTACCTAAATGCACCCACTTTAGCCACATGTTCTATATGGTTCTGGCATTTTTATTATGGTTATTTAAAGAGGCAAAACAAGCCCTTTCATTGTGAATAGTGTGCTCTGTTTAAAGGAAGTAAATTTTAAAAGATCATTGGCAGTGAATACTAATGTCTGGGGAACCGCATTGAAACCATATATAATTAGTTTTTTGTTTGTTTTTAAAAGGTATGAGATTGTGCATTATGCAATCATACAATTAGCATAACTATTCTGCATTTATAATTCAGAGATTCCGAGACATGTAGATGTTGATGAACTTTCTCTGCTTTAGATTTTGTAGGTAAGGAATACTCAAACCTGGTTTTGCTCATTCCTTCTTCTAAAATATTAAATATGGTTGATCCTGCTTAGCTTCCAAGATCAGATGGGATCTGTTGACTTTAAAAAAGGATCCCTGGACTGTGCTAGAATCATATAGGGCAGGCATGGGAAAACTTTCTAACTTGGGAGCCACATGGCAGGCTGGAGTGGTGTGGGTGGGCCAGGAGGGGGGCGTTCTCCCCAAGTCCCCTCCCTGCCCTTTCCTCCCCTTCCTCTTCTCTTTAGGAGGCAGAAAGTGAAGGGAAGACAGGAAACATTTGGATCCCAGTAGGGTTGGCCTTGGTCAGGATGAGATGATGGATGGGAAAGAAAAAGTGTATCAATTAGACCCCATATTGCCTACTCCCGATATATAATCCTAGAATCCTAGAGGTGGAAGAGACACCCAAAGGCCATCTAGTCCAACTCCCTGCTATGAAAGAAGGCACAATCAAAGCACTCCGATAGACAGTCTCTGCAGAAAAGCCTCCAGAGAAGTAGACTCCACCACACTCCCAGGCAGCCTATGCCACTCTCCAACAACTCTTACTCTCAGGAAGTTCTTCCTAATCTTTTCAGTCAAATCTTTTCCCCTGCCATTTGAGCCCATTGCTCCCTTGTGACCTGGTCTCTAGAGCAGCAGAAAGTCAGTTTTCCCTCTCCTTCCTCCTCAATAGGTCACCCTTTTACATCTTGAAGCATGGTTCTCATGTTCCCTCTCTACCTTCTCTTCTCCCAGCTAAACATACCCCAGGAGGAAAGGAGGAAGGAAAAAGACAAGGAAGGAAGGGAGGGAAGGAGGAAGGAAAGATAGGATAGGGAGGATAGGATGGTGTGAGAGAGGAGGGTGTGAGAAAAGAGCCCAAGGGGTAGCATCTGGTCCCCAGGCATGGGTTTACCTATACCTGATATAGAGGTTTATAGATATGTATAATAATACCCTTGAATTGGACCCAACCACAGAGCCGCCGGTAGTGCAGTGGGTTAAACCGCTGAGCTGCTAAACTTGTTGACCAAAAGGTCTCAGGTTCAAATCTGGGGAGCAGCATGAGCTTCTGCTGTCAGCCCCATCTTCTATCAATCTAGCAGTTCAAAAACATGCAAATGTGGGTAGATCCAATAAGTACCGCTCCAGCGGGAAGGTAATGGTGCTCCATGCAGTCATGCTGACCAGGTGACCTTGGAGGTATCTACAGGCAACACCGGCTCTTTGGCTCAGAAATGGAGATGAGTACCAACCCCCAGAGTTGGACATGACTAAGGTAAGGGAAAACTAAACAAACAAACAAAATGCAAATAGCAGAACACTTGTGGTATATGTACGCCATCCTACTAATGCCTACCAGAAGGTGTGCGGCCATATTTTTTGTACCAGCTGCACTTTCCATACTATCTTTTTAAAAGGCAGAAAATAGAATCTGAGTAAAAGACACAGAGACCATTTGTTCCCTTTATTGATTTCCCACAGACTTCCTTGCTTGGATAACAAACTGTTTTGTCATGACACTTTTTATTGTAAAACCTGCCCTTTGAGCCTATCCTGGGCCCCAGGTGGTGAATTTGATTGAGGTTTTTAAACAATTGTCCTTTTTGCCAAAGATTTGCCCTTTGACCTAGAAGTGTTGCTCAGAAATTCCCCCAAGGTACACTTTAGAGTCAGCTAGGTTTATATTATTGCTTTGCCTCTAAGGCTAAGTCAGGGTTGGAGTTAGAATTGCAGGGTGGCTTTGGAATGCAGTACAGACATCTACTCTGGTTTATTAATCTTCTGATGTTAAGCATTTCAACTTCTTTTAGAAGTTCAGAAAATTGTTGCTTAACTGTAATTTTAATAATTAGCCACACACAAAAAACCACCCCTCTCACAAGAAACAAAGCCTCCTGTGTAGTCTGAAATTGCCTCTTGTTTTAAGGCATCCAGGTACAGCCTTTGATTTAAAGACTTTTGATTGATTCTTCTATTATAGCACAATTCTGACTCATTGATTTGTCATCCAAAGGTCCATTAAAATAACCTAGATGTCTCCCAGCGCCACTGGATATGCTATTGCTGTCCAGAACACATTTCAGGAAGGCCACTTAGACCCCTCCTGTGATGAAGTTCAAAAATGGAGAAATATTTTTGGACTAGAACTCCCAGCAGATTCCTTGCAGGTTACTGCAAGTCTTTCTCAAAAACAAAACAGTATAAAACTCTAGCCCAGATGAAACACCATATGTATGCTGTTTGCAACATGCGCATGCCTGTACTAAAAAAGCTCACAAATTGTGTTTTGTGCAATCTGGTTTTCTAATAAAGATATTGCTCTTTTGTGGATCGTGGATTTTTTTTTTATTTTGACAACACAGGTATATGCCTATACTGATTGTTAGTTAACTTGTCTGCTGATTTCCTTTTTCCTTGTTTCACCGTGCCCAATATCTTCCTCTGAGAGGAGTGTGAAAGATGCAATAAAGATTGCTCTTTACACCTCATTCATACCTTTTCTCTCCACATATCCCGTTCTGAAAAAGTTTGAAAAGTGTAACTCTAAGGAATAACTGCAGGGCAGTGGTTCCCAACCTGTGGTTCACAAGAACTAAAATATGGTCCATGGCCTCACTGTTACTACATCGTTGCAATAAGAGCAACAGGTCTCATAAAACCCTCATATAATGCCGGGGCTTATTAAATATGGTTTTCTGTGGGTGAGCAGATGGTGACTACTAGATGACATATGTTCTGTATCAGAAACTAGAGCTAATGTGGTCTATCCAATGCAATTTTCTGAATCAACACCCCCAATAACCAAACTGAATCTGAAGTTGACCAAAAATTGATTTGTAACCCTTTTAGTGCGTACTAATGTTGGAGAGTGGTCCCTTGTCAAAAAAAAAAAGGTTGGGAACCATTGTGCTATAAGAAATGTGACCAAAGCAAATGTGACCAAAGGATTGTGTATATCAGTGGTTCCCAATCTTCGGTCTTCCAGTTGTTTTAAACTTCAACTCCCAGGATGCTTCCAGATAGCACCAAAATCTGCATTTTATAACTGAGGCAAAAAATCCCAGGACCTGATAGCAGATCCACACATTGACCTGTCAGTCCCGGGAAATGGTCCCTTGCCATCTCCCCCCCCCCCCCTAAAAATCACTCTGTTATGCACTGGACTTCATACGCATACATGCAAATATCTTAATATAAACATAAGCAGATTTGCATGTGTGCGTAATGGAGTGATTTTTTTTAACTTCCATTGGAACTCTCTCTTCTCCCAGTTGTTAACTCAAGCTCTCTTTAATATTATGAAGTTGAAAAGAAAGAGTTTCAGAGAATTCTAATTGCTTTCCTATTCTGCTTCCCATGAGCCATCTGTGTGTCCAGGGCTCCATGTTTTGACAGCCCAATCAGCTGTTTCAAGCTTTTAAAAAGTGCAAGCATGCTGGAGCAGTCCACACAGGAGGAAAGGGAGGAAAGCACGTGTTTTGCATGTTTTGCATGACTGCAGGGTTATACAGTCATGTGAATATGCCAATTTCTGGAAGGAATTGGGTTTTACGTGCATTTTTTAACATATACTTTTCAGCTGTTAATCCGATTTCATCCGCATTTTAACTAAATATTGTCTAGCCCCTCCTTTAACCCGGTTAATTCCAGATTTTTAGGCATGTGTAGAGGGCCTCATAAATCCCAGCCAGCTTACCAGCTGTTAGGAAGTATGGAAGCTGAAGTTCAAAATATTGGGAGGACCAAAAGTTGGTATTCACTGGTGTATATAATTGGCCTTCTGTGTCCACAAATTCTGCATTTGTGTATTCAACCCTCCATGGCTAGACAACGAGTTTGTGTGTGTGTGTGTGTGTGTACCCAAAAACTTGATCCTTGATTTTGCCATTTTATATGAGGAACACAATTTTACTATAGTATATAATAGCATTTGAGCATACATTGATTTTGGTATCAATGGGGTCTTGGAACAAAATCTGAATTGTTTTTAATACTAATGATGTTTAATATTTTAAAAATATTTGTATATTTAAATTGTATTGTAACGCTTTTACTGTTAGCTGCTTTAAGTCTTCTTATGGAGATAAAAAGCAATTATTATTATTATTATTATTATTATTAATAATAATAATCTATATATATATAAATGCTCTGTGCATAATGAGTACCTTAAAAACAAAAGAACCAATGAACGAAATCACACCAAATTTGGCAGCAAAATGTCTCACAACACAAGGAGTGACAATCACTCAAAAATTATGATTTTGTCATTTAGGAGTTGTAGTTGCTGGGATTTATAGTTAACCTACAATCAAAGCGCATTCTGAGCTCCATCAACGATGGAATTGAACCAAATTTGGCACACAGAACTCCCATGACCAACAGAAAATATTGGAAGGGTTTGGTGGGCATTGACCTTGAGTTTGGGAGTTGTAGTTCACCTACATCCAGAAAGCACTGTGGACTCAAACAATGATCGATCTGGACCAAACTTGGCACAAGCACTCAATACGCCCAAATATGAACACAAATGGAGTTTGGGGAAAATAGACCTTGACATTTGGGATTTGTAGTCACTGGGATTCACAATTCACCTACAATCAAAGAGCATTCTGAACCCCACGAAGGACAGAATCGGGGCAAACTTCCCACACAGATCCCCCATGCTCAACAGAAAATACTTAAGGCCATCCAATCCAACTTCCTTCATCAGGGCAAGAAAATGTAATCAAAGTCCTCTTGACAAAGAGCCATCCAGCCATAGATAGACAGACAGACAGACAGATAGAGATAGATAGAGATATGATTCACACACACACACAGATATAGTATCATAGATTTGAAAGGGACCCTTAAAGAAGGACAATGATATGTTGCATGTACCAGGGTGGGCAAACCAGACAATCTCCACATCAACACTGACAAAGAAACAGCAAGAAATACTGTTTACCCACAAGGATGGTAAAAACATCAAACATCTGGGCATCCCCTGGGCAACCTCCTTCCAGATGGCCAATTCTCTCACACCAGAAGTGACTTGCAGTTTCTCAAGTCACACCTGACACAAATAAATAATATCAAGGACCCACTGTATTTAGTAATTTTTTTCTTTTTACAAAGGTTACATTGGCATGACTGTTAGAGGCAGAATTTGACAAGCTCCATTATAGATAATCGCATAAGGCTTCTTTTTTTTTTTTTTGGGAGGGGGGGGGGAGTTGGAATATTTTCAAACAATGGATATTTGAATTTGTGGATACAGGACCAGTGAATACATTTATATTTATATTTGTATATGTATATGTATGTATACACACACACATTCTGTTTTACAGGAATCTAGAGAATTCTATTGTACTCTGTCAACTGGAAGAGGCATACAGAAGGCATTCTAATGCCAACCTTTACAAGCCTGATGCTTACTAGATATACTAGACTACAACTTTCAAAATCTCCAGCCTCTATAGCAGGCTTGGACAAACTTTGGCCCTCCAGGTGTTTTGGACTATTGGCTCCAGGTATTTTGGACTATTGGCTGTTAGGAACTGTCGGAGTTGAAGTCCAAAACACCCAGAGGACCAAGGTTTGCCCATACCTGCTCTATAGCAATGATCACAATGGCATGGGGAAGCGTTGGTCTTGTAGTCCTTCACACCTGGAGAATGCCATGTTGGAGAATGTGGATAGAGTGTCTTGTTTGTTTCTCTGTTCAACACTTGCTGCTCTAAAATGATTTCATGGGAGACAAACGTGATTTACTTAATATTTTTTGCAACTCAATATAAGTCATGTGGAAATGGCCCCTAATATTAGTTTTGAATTTCTACTGGTGTTCCCAAGAACTGCAATCTTCTTTGTTTACAGAACATTTGATTCCTAGCATTACAATGAATGGCATTTATTTAAATGTCCTTTAAAGAGCAGTTTGTATATCTTGCAAGCTAACAAAAGTAGGAATTAGGAGGGAATCTATGCCCACATGCCCATAAAATGTCCTTCTTCCTTTAAGAATACAGAAGCCCTATCATTTTTTAAACTAAACTCTGATTGATATCCCAAACTGGCAGAATTGAAATGCCAATGAGAATTGTGGAGGGAGTACTTTTGTTGTGTAATGAAAAGTTTGTAATCCTTTGATTAAATCAGTACTCACATCAGCTTTAATGGCACAGTTAAAAAAGTGGGTGGTTACGTTTGCTCTGATCTGATAATGAAGAAAATCCAAAGGACAATGACTGCATTGTCACTGAAAACAGTTGAACTCATATACTAGCTAGACATTGACCTGTCCTTCAATTTTTATCATCTTTTTGGGTTCTCTGAATTAGTAGTGCCAATGTAATGGCTCAATGTTATGGAAATATGGGAGTTGTAGTTTGATGAGGTATGCACACTCACTGATAGAGAAGGTTTTATTACATCTCCCAGGATCCCATAGCTCTGAGCCATGGCAGCTAAAGTGGTGTCAAACTGCACTCTTAATGGTTCCATAAACAAAGCTAAGAACTAGCTAAGACAAACTAGGAGATTTCCTTTTCAAATCAAAATTGCAGATTTTGATTCCTGAAGTGGAATCCTAACGTATCAAAACTGCTTTGAAGGGTGTTGATTTGGTTTGTTTCTTCCAGTTGATGAGCATTGCCAGTGTCTGGCTCACAAATCTTGCCCCATAGCCGCTGGTGATTAACCATGTTTCAACTCTTCAGAGGAAAACAAGAATGCTAATATTATAGGATTTATCTGTTATGAAACAAGCTTTCTATTCTGTGTCACCTTGACTTTGAGCAAATGTATCGTGTTATAAACTAAACTCATTCAGAGCACAATGGAGCATAAAAGAAAAATGATTCTGAAAGGCAGTGGCTCAAGTTGACTTTCATGCTTCCTAAGGACAGATATAGAAGCAAAATATGAAACATTTCTTTTATTCCTCATAATGGTTCTGGGAATCTTCCCAGCCATACAGATTGAGATGAAGCGAATCAAAATATTTTAAGACACCCTACGGCTAACTAGGAACAAAAAGGAAGAAAGGAAGGAAGAAAAAAAAAAGAACAAATAAAAATACTTCTCAAAATTCTCAGGGGTCCTGGACATTTTCTCAATAGGAATACTATATTCGCTGCTCTTTTTCACTCTGGATGTAATCAAAGCAAGAAATGGACAAACTTCTAATAAACTTGTATGTAAATAATTTTTGTCAACATTGGTGTATATATTTTCTTACTGTGCTGTCCCAAAATTATTGTTCATTTATTTTTTATTAACAAGTTAAATGGCTTTGCTGTGTAATCTGTTTAAAATTTGTTGTTATACTCATATTAAATTTGTCCCCCCCCCTTCCTTTTCCATGTGTATGTGGCTATTTGTCGCCCAAGTAGTATTTTTTTAGCGAAAAGATGAGATAGAAATGGAATGAAATGAATGAATAAAATGAGTTCTGCACCTATGCAGAAATTGATGTGGTTAATGGGCTAATCAATAAAACGTACATGTTACCTATGCAGACAGGAGCCCCCGGTGGAGCAATGGGCTAAACCCTTATGCCGGCAGGACTGAATACCGACAGGTCTGAGGGTCGAATCCAGGGAGAGTGTGGATGAGCTCCCTCTGTCAGCTCCAGCTCCCCATTCGGGGACATGAGAGAAGCATTCCAGAAGGATGGTAAAACATCAAAAACATCCGGGCATTCCCTGGGCAATGTCCTTCAAGACAGCCAATTCTCACACCAGAAGTTACTTGCAGTTTCTCAAGTCGCTCCTGAAACAAACAAAAAACCAACCTATGCAGACATTGATTCAGAACTTTTAAGTGCTCTTTGTCCATTTCACTATGAATACAGTACAGATCCTATTATCCAGGGATGTAACTATGAAGTGGGGCAAAACGAGGGCCTCTCTAATAAAAAAATGCAACTTCATGAAATTTCACTGAATTCCTTAGATTTCTAGCATTTTAGCAAGTTACATTTTAAAAATCATTCAGTTCTGGAATGGCTGTTCCAGGGGCTCCAATTTTGTGCATTGCACTGAGTGTTTGTTCATAGTCCTAAGTTGCAGGGACTTTGCAGATAGGTGGCTTCCTTTGGCTGTATTCATAGGGCAAGCCACCTGTCAATAATAGTTAGGATCCCTGGTCCTGCCCCTCTCTAGGTTTTTTGGAGGGAAGGGGCCATTTTTCAGCCAAGGAAGTCAATGCAGAGGATGGATACAGACGTCCTCCTGTACAAAGGCTTCGTCCCTTAAGACTTCCTGGGGGAGAACAGTCTTAAGAGCCTATAAAGATTCCCAAAGGTTCCGGGGAAACAGCCTTACAGCCCTGAGGAATTCCGGAGGGAATAACAGCTGTAATCGTCAAGATCTCCAGCTAAGTGACTACAGGCCTGCTGGTACGTCTGCTCAGTTCTGAGATGCAGTTCAGCCGGTAGTGGATTCAAATCAGTCAGGTTTAGGTTCACAGTAGCCTGGGAGGAGCTAGAAAGGGGAATTTTCCTTTGAACAAAGTTTTTGAAGATAGTGCCTGTTCCCTGTGGACAAGTTTGAGAGAACTGGATTTTTGCCAAGAAAGCTTTACAATTCCTGTTTGTTCATCAATAAAAGACTGTTATATTTAAGCTCAAGCCTCCTAAAGACTGTTTAATGAAGGAAATTTCTCCAAAGACTCCTTTTCGTGCTCCCTGGCTTCCTGCTGGATTCAAGCCATACATCCTCTCTTAAAAGCACTTCATTTCAGGTCCAGCGGCGACAGAACACATTCACACCTGGAACTATTATATTTGTTTTGTTTTGTTTTTTAAAATCATGTTTGCCTGCCCCTTTGGACACCTAAATTGTATTTCTAAATGCTCAAATGAAGTTTTCAATCATTGTAATGCTAGAAATTTGGAGACCAGAGGAAAAATCTATTGGGGGCAGAATAGTCATTTAATTGGCACCTTCCCACTTGATTCCTCTTTTGAATAGCAGGGTTTTGTTTTGTTTTTTTGTCGTGTCAGGAGCAGTCGCTTCTGGTGTGAGAGAATTCGTCGTCTGCAAGGATGTTGCCCAGGGACGCCCAGATGATTTGATGTTTTTATCATCCTTGTTGGGAGGCTTCTCTCATGTCCCTGCATGAGGAGCTGGAGCTGATAGAGGGAGCTCATCCGTCTCTCCCTGGATTCGAACTTGCGACCTGTCGGTCTTCAGTCCTGCCAGCACAGGGGTTTAACCCACTGCGCCACCGGGGGCTCCTGAATAGCAGTGGTTTACCACTATTGCATCAATTAATTTTCCTTGTACATGTAAAAACCTTGCCTTCACAAACAAAAAAAACCTGGAACCTCAGCTTATCCTCACACACATTCATTTATTTTGTATTTTCATTGTGATTGCATATACACTGTGGAAATAATGGAGTTTGACACCACTTTAAGTGATGTCAAACTGCATTAATTCTACAGTATTAGATGCAGTCCATAAACTTTACATTTTGGTTTTATATGATCTCCGAATGTTGTTTTTCTAACTTTTTTGGGTGGGGAAGAAAGCTTTTGGTTTACAAGGCATCAAAAGTGCTATCCTCAGAGAATTCAAAGAACCATACATGTTTTGCCTTGGGAAAGAATGCATAGAGTCCTCTTGAGTGTCAAATTTCACTGAAAAAAAATGCTCAGTAAAATTCATCACCTACAGTCCTTCAGTAAGAGAAAGTACTGCTTGTCATAGACTCTGAGACCAAGGCCTCCAAGGCACCCCAGTCCTTGCTGATCTCCCTTCCAGGGAGTGGATGAATGGTAAGCAGTTAATGGCCTCCATCCTTAAATCCCAACATTTCCAGCATTTCAGAGATTGGTTCTCTCTTAACCTTCTCTTCTCCAAACTAAACACAACTGGTTTCCGAGCCCACTCCTCATAGGGCTTGGCTTCTAGACCTTTTACTATTTTGGTCACCCTTTGGCTTTAACTGATACCCCTAATATGAAACGAAAGTTGAACATTTAAACCATGAACAGAGAACTGAATTCTTCAAAAGGTGTAGTGTTTTTCAATCCATTTAAATACCATTATTAAGTAGTGCATAACGATGTGATGAGGTGCAAATATAAAGAAGTGGACACATATTACAATATCCCCTTGAATGTTGTCAGCTTTTTATTCTGCAATAAGGAATTCCACCAGCGGTCTTGCCACCTTGAATCCCATAAATTCAATAAGTAGGTAAGTATATGAATTAATGAATTAATGAATATACTTGCTTACTGGGGAGAGGAGGTCATTTTTTTTTCTCTTTCCACCCCAACTGGTAGCTGCTGGATGATAAGGTAAGCTGTGGAGGGATGCATTTATGTAATCTTATAGTAAGAGTATCTGGCATTGAATATGGGGCAGTTACAGATATATATCTCTAGGTTACAAATACATAACTGGAATAAAGAATGCCAGTCAATGATTAACAAAAAGGTAGGCAGGCTTAACCAAATCAATGTTGTCGTCGTTTTTTTATATAAAAAAAACCAGCCATAGTTGGTGCTATACTATAATATTGTAACTGTTGGCAGCTTTTGAAATTTACTATATTTAATCGCATAATAGTCACCCCCTCCTTCATAAAAAAAGAGGGTGCAACCATTATGTGAGGGGAAATCTGCCTTTGATTCTCAGGTTTCTGTTGTTAGGATGATCCAGCCTCAAAGAAACAGCTCAGTTTCTATTTGATTTTTAAAACTACATTTGGGGCTTATTCTCCCTCCCTCCATCCCTCCCTTCCTTCTTTCTATGAAAGCAAGGCAGTTTAAAAACTATAAAATGTTGGTCTCTGAAGCTCCACTATTCTTACCTTTATCCTTCCTCTGGGGCAAGACAGTTAAAAACTGTAATGGAGGTCAGTTCTTGTGGGTTTTTTCGGGCTATATGGCCATGTTCTAGAGGCATTTCTCCTGACGTTTCGCCTGCATCTATGGCAGGCTTCCTCAGAGGTCTGCTGGAGCTGGGAAAAAAAGGGGTTTATATATCTGTGGACTGACCAGGGTGAGACAAAAGGCTTTTGTAAGTTGGGCTAGGTGTGAATCTTTTCAACTGACCACCTTGATTAGCATACAATGGGCTGACTGTGCCTGGAGCAAACTCTTAATGAAAGGTGCTTAGATGTCCCTGCCTGTTTTTCTCTCTGCTGTTTTAATTTTAGAATTTTTTCCCAGCTCCAGCAGACCTCTGAGGAAGCCTGCCATAGATGCAGGCGAAACGTCAGGAGAAATGCCTCTAGAACATGGCCATATAGCCCGAAAAAACCCCACAAGAACTGAGTGATTCCGGCCATGAAAGCCTTCGACAATACATTGTAATGGAGGTGTTGGGAACTTGAATCTTCCCAGCTTCCTCCATTCTCAAAAGAACTGCATTCCAGGTGTTGTAAACTACCTTGCCTCAGAAGGAGGAAGTAGAGAACAGTGGAACTTCAGAGACCCCTGTTTTATAGTTTTTGAACTGCCTGGCCTTTGGAGAAATCAGCCCCAAATGGGGATGAGACTATTACATGAAGAAAACAAAAATATAATTTTTGGCATCCAAAAATGGGCTGTGACTATTATGTGGTGATGACTATTATACAATGAAATACAGTATATTTGAATATATAATCTGTTAATTCTGAACTCACCAATATTTCTCACTCCAGTCTATGGAATTCTGTTCATAGTGATAGTGTTTGGAAAGCTACAGTAGATTACCGTACTATAGAATTTAGTTTAATTTATTTCCCCTTTAGGATAGCATATTGTAACAGACCGCAGAACCTGCAGTTACTGGAATGCCACACACATGAGTTACATAAGCTGTTGACCAGATTTGTGTTCAGCATTGTCTGTCTAATTATACAGAGTCAAGAAGACAGTATGTATGTTTCTGTCTCATGTAACTAATTAATGAAGGTTGAAATAATTCATGATGGATGTAACAGAAGTATAGTGCCAGAGACTAACGTTAGGACTTTATCTACTTCCTCAGCATCTAGTAAACAGTGCAATATATGTGAGGTTGTATTAAGAAAGGAACAGCACATTATAAATTAACTCTTTGTGCCAGGGTTGTTCCTTAAAATGAATGGATGCCTTAAATCTTATACAAGACATTGCCCATATTTTACAATAGAGTGTGCACCTCTGGCCTGCCTGTTCCCTTCTGCCCCAGAAATTAGGCTTTCAAAATGTCTAACTGACTTGGCAGGGCATCCGAGAGAGGGCTGTGTCACTGGCAAGGAAAAAGACCAACTCCTCCCATGCATTGTGATCACCCTGGAAAAACTTTCATTCATCCCTAGATGTAGGCCACACAAAAATTAGGCTCTTAAAAAAAGCTTTCACTGAGGTCAGTCAAGGCCTTTTAAAGCCTAATTGTTGAGGGGAGGGGATTAAATTGTTTTAATCTGCTTAAACCAATTTTATTTGTATGCTGTTCTGAGACTCTATGATACAGGTTGGGATACTATTAACAATACCAACAACTCACTGCCAAAATATGTGGTAATAACTACTCCCTTTAAAGGCAAAATCATTGATAACTGGCATGTCATGATAGCTATAGGAAACCTTGGTTAGAGGTAAGATGTGATTAAATATCAGTTGACCTGGATTTACACTGGAGGATCTGAAAGATGGCTATTGTTTTCTTTTGTTGTTGTTTATTCATTCAGTCACTTCCAACTCTTCATGACCTCATGGACCAGCCCACGCCAGAGCTCCCTGTCAGCCGGCCCCATCCCCAGCTCCTTCATAGTCAAGCCAGTCACTTCAAGGATGCTATCCATCCATCTTGCCCTTGCTTGGCCCCTCTTCCTTTTTCCTTCCATTTTCCCCAGCATAATTGTCTTCTCCAAGCTTTTCTGTCTTCTCATTTTGTGGCCAAAGTACTTCATCTTTGCCTCTAATATCCTTCCCTCCAATGAGCAGTCGGGCTTTATTTCCTGAAGTATGAACTGGTTGGATCTTCTCCTGGTTCAAGGAACTCTCAGAATTTTCCTCCAACACTACAGTTCAAAAACATCTATCTTCCTTTGCTCAGCCTTTGTTATGGTCCAGCTCTCACATCCGTAGGTTATTACAGGGAATGCCATTGCTTTAACTATGTGAATTTTCGTTGCCAGTGTGATGTCTCTATTCTTCACTATTTTATCGAGATTGGTAATTACTCTCCTTCCAAGAAGTAAGCAACTCCTGATTTTCTGGCTGCAGTCTGCGTCTACAGTAATCTTTATATCTAGAAATACAAAGTCTGTCACTGACTCCACGTTTCCTCCCTCTATTTGCCAGTTATCAATCAGTCCGGTGTCAGCAAGTTTGGCTTGGTTATTATATGAAGCAAGATGCAGGATTAGATGGGAAAGGATGTTATTCACAGTGTGACTTTCCTTTTGTTCTTGTAAAAAAAACAAAACAACAACGAGTAACTCCAAATAATGTCAATGTGCATGTGGTAGCAACCCTAAACATCATGATCCTATAACTAGACACTACATTGAAAGTTCCCCAAGCTGCACTGAAATAAACTGCCATTGTCAAAGCTAGGGGTTCTTAACTAGGGGTCCATGGAGGGTCCTTTGGAGGGACCCTGAACAAAAATGTATCAAATTATTAGCTTTCTTTTCTTTGACTTTTAACTGAAGTCTAGCATTTCCTTTACTTATGAACATATGCAATACATTACAATAATATTCATTTCATATCATATTAATATCCTAAACAATTGTTAATGCTCACCCACATTTTGAAATTACGGTAGTTGTTAGACCTGAAAATTACATGCTTCTATATAAAATATTGAAATTGTGGAAAAGTTGTAAAATGTCATTTGGAATAATCCTAAAATTTAATTTAAAGACATACTGAATGTATCTCTCTCTATGAGACAGCTAGGAGGTTAAGATCTTCTGTGGAGGCCCTGCTCTCGTTCTCGCCTCCTTCTCAGGCACAGTTGGTGGGGACAAGAGACATGGCCTCTCAGTGGTGGCCCCTCAGCTTTAGAACTCAATCCCTAGTGAAATTAGATCAGCTTTCTCCCTCCTGACCTTCAGGAAAAGGCTAAAGATGTGGTTGTGGGACCAAGCGTTTGATTAGTAATCTACCAGTGCAATGACCGAATATGGATTAGTGCAATGACAACCTGGAAGGCCTCAGACTATGATAATGGATTATGTGATTTTAAATAAGAGGTTTTAAGGATTAATATTTTTTAAATTATTGTTTAATGCATATGGTTATTTTACTATGTATGTCCATGTGGCATCAAATTGCTGAGCATATATGGAAGCTAAGCTGCCTTGAGTCCCCTATGTTGTGAGAAGGGTGGGGTATAAATATGGTGAATAAATAATAAATTTTGAGTGTCATAACACTATTTGCTGCTACATTCTGAGAAGGGGTCCATAGTTTTCACCTGACTGGCAAAGGAGTAAATGGAAAAAATAAAAGTTAAGAACCCCTGGTTTTCATGCTGGCTGTGCCGAAGCTCATTTATACCCTGCTTGATCTTCTAGAATAATTTATGCTACAATTTTAACATATAGTATTTTACGTTTGGTAAACTTTTTTATTTCCTGTTTTCAAAACACACTTCTGGTTTATTTCCCCCTTTGAGACTCAGTACTAATCTATATACAGACAAATTACTTAAACTGCAAAATTATTATTTATCACTCATGCAATACAGAAGAAGGAGTCTGAACAGAATAGTATAGTAGTTAGAATATTGAGAATTAAAAGAAAAAACATTGATAGTAAATTCTGGACTTTATGGGCAAAATGATATCACTTCTGTGTTACACCCGGTAGATGTATGTTGATAATAACATACATGTTGCTGATTACCTGTATTTCCGGTAACAAAACTATTAAAATATCATCATGAATGACCAGCCTTTGGTCACGCTACTTTATTAATATGAATTATAAAATGGTGGCACAATGGGTTAAACCCTTGTACTAGCAGAACTGAAGACCGACACTTTGGAGGTTCAAATCCAGGGAGAGCACAAATGAGTACCTTCTGTCAGCTCCAGCACCCCATGTGGAGACATGAGAGAAGCCTCCCACAAGGATGGTAAAATATCAAAACGTGGGTGTCCCTTGAGCAACGTCCTTGCAGGTGGCCAATTCTCTCATACTAGAAGCGACTTGCAGTTTCTCAAGTCGCTCCTGACATGCAGCAATAATAATAATAATAATAATAATAATAATAATAATACACTGGTTCCATCTGTTCAAGAAACTATACAGCTTGAAATGTTTGCTTTCTCTTCAAACAACAAAGATCGGCTCAAATAAGGAAAAGAGCTATCCCCTTTCTTAATTTATAATTATGCAAATACCTCTTTATCCCATTTGATTCTACATTGTTAACTGTTTTGAAATATAATCCTGCTTGATTCCTACTTGCAGACCATTCCCTGTGGATAGGTAGTGTGTGCCTGATTTGGCATGTGCGCATGTGCTGACCTGTGAAGTGAAGCCTCTATGTGGCACCTAAGCAAGTCCTTGTTTGACCTCTGACAGGGAATGTAGGGGATTTACAGCACCCTTCTCCTTCTCCTCCTTGATCTTTGGCAGGCGGACAAGGAAACTCAGCCACCTCCCCCCTCCCCCGCCCTTATGAAACTGGCCCTGTAAGCTGCTCCGGCACCTTCTTGCCTCCTTCCCCCACTCATTTGCAAGACATCCTGATCTTGCCAAAGGGAGCAGATGTATTCCTCCATCCTGGCAACAGGGCTGCAGTGAAAGGTGAAGCTTCCTCAGCAGGTCAGCTTCCAGCAGCCACTTACAGCTCATGTACTCTGCCCAAAGTGAGCAGTGAGGTATCTGCCTTACCCTCTCCCTACATTACTCTCTGTAGATGTCAAAGGCTCCAGTGCTGCCTGGCACAAGGCTGGAACATAGTCAGTTTTACACGATTGTCTTTCAGTCCTTATACTAATACACAGAGAAATATATGGGAGAAAATAGGAGTAAATATAGCTTTGCTTTTAAAAATATGCTTCTCAGGAACTCTGCTCTCATTTAGCTCACATACAAGGAAGTATCACTGAATAGCAAATATGACTGCATGTTCTAAATCACTACTCATCGTCTTTCTCTTTCCTCTCTTCCTCCCTCCTCCTCCTATTCCCCCTCCCCTTCTGAAAAGGATATGTTATAAATATGTAATATTTTATGCATGTGGGTATGTACAAAAACAAACTACTTCTTTCATTGGTTCTCCTTTATTTAAACGATTGCAACAATTCCGAGAAGGATACTGCATCTGCATGACTATCCCTCATGAATAATTCTCTGTGCGCAGAAGTGGCACTTATTGCCTTGAGAGGAGATTAACTAAGGACCGAAATGACCCAAATATTCCGTATTTAATGCATCACCATGGTTGGTGCTTGCTGGATCTCAAAAATAAATTCTCAGAGTGGCATTCCTACATACTACTGCAAATACCTAGATATTTAGAAATCAGCATGTGGAAGATTGATATATTTTTTAAAAGAGGTAATGTACCACTGTCATACCAGATCTTCAAAGAGTGACGCCACACTCTTTCTTTTTGCCTGCATATATACTCCTTTCTTAGATCAGCTTGCCATCTGTATCCTCCCACCACTTAGTAATTTTACCTCCAAATGTTGCCCCATTTCCTAAAATGTTTTCCCCAGGGCAGGTGTGGGGTGGGTGGGATGTGAGCCAAGTGACCAGCAGGTCTACATTTAGTTAGTTCTTGCAACATATTATAAGAATGAAGTACATGAGACACATGGTTCTATCTTTCATGTAAAAATACGGATGTGACTTTCATCAGCTTTGCAAATAAATGCACAAAAGTCTGTAGCTCTCAAGATCATTCACTGTTGTTAGCTGACAGGCAGTGAATAATGTTAGTGTCTGGATGGCCTAAAAGAAAAAACAAACAAGTTGTTAAAGCTCTGCTTCCTGGTTATTTTGATGCAATTTTGATTTGTCACCAGTGACTAAGTAATATATCAATTGCTTCTTGAAGATCTTGTTGCGCAGGTAGATATTATTGTTTACCTGAAGGAAGGGAGATTGCACTCCCTTTCTCTGATTCTGGCTACTTTTTGTCTGTTCTTTCGTCTATCAAGATTCCCAGTAATACCAAGCCTAAACCTATCAGTTTTCCAGAGTGAAGGTCACAACTTGTACTGGAATTTAGATGAACACTTCTTCTATTCAGCTCTTCTTCTCTTAATAAGAAAATCTCAAACTAATTTATAGAGAAACACATGGCATGGATTTTTTTAAAAGACAAGCGCTTGTACACACCAACCCTTTGATAAATAACAACAACAACAACAACAACAACAACAACAACAACAACAAGACATCACACAGTCCTAGACACTTGGGAAGTGTCCGACGTGTGGTCCAATACAACAGCCAGCAGAGTGTCTGCTGTGGACTTATCTTGTTGTGTTTCAAATAATAGTAATAATAACAACAGAGAATGAACATGTCAAGCTACTCTGTGACTTCTGAATTCAGACTGATAGAGTTTTATAGCACAATACTCCTGACCTCACAATTGTGTTAAAAAACAAAGTATGGATTGTCAATGTTGCAATCCCAGGTGACAGCAGGATTGAAGAGAAACAACTGGAAAAGCTGACACGATATGAAAATTTAAAGATCGAACTGCAAAGACTCTGGCCTAAGCCAGTCAAGGTGGTTCCAGTGGTGATCGGCCTTGGCCTGCACTTAAATACAATCGATGCTGACAAGATTACCATCTGCCAGCTGCAGAAGGCCACCTTACTGGGATCTGCACACATTATTCGCCGATACATCACACAGTCCTAGATGCTTGGGAAGTGTCTGACATGTAATCCAATACAACAATATTATTATTATTATAACCCACCTTATCTCCCCAAAGGAACTCAAGGTGGTTTAATGACAAAAGTAATGAAGTGACAAACATTCATTGCCAAAACGAATAAACAACAACAACAAATCAACTGGATCCATGGCAGCCTGGAGGAGAGTGATTGTGAGGCCTTCCTGGGCCTGTTGGTGCCACGGCAATCAGGAGGAGGGCAATGACAAGGCCCCCCTGGGCCCATTGGTGCCACAATGGACTGGAGGAGGGAAATGTGAAGCCCTCCTGGGCCTGTTGGGGCCATGGTGGCCTGAAGAAGGGCAATGGCAAGGTCCTCCTGGGCCCGTTGGTGCTGTGGTAGCCTGGAGGAGGGCAATGGCAAGGCCTCTTGGGCCTGTAGGTGCCATGGTGGTGTGGAGGACAGTGATCGCAAGGCCTTCCTGGACCCATGGATGTTGTGGTGGCTTGGAAGAGGGCGATGGAGACAAAAGTGGACCAGAAGCCACTTCTGAATGTCCAGGGACTTCTGTCAACGACAAGGTAAACTGTGTGGAGTCAGCTTATCCCTGCATTAAGCAAAGCCAGGAAATGCTCTGGAGTTTCCCCAAAACTCTAGATTAGATCCACCACACTGCTAGAAGAATGTTTGAATTATACACTTGCACTTCTGGGAATGTCGCTATACACACACAAAGTTTTTTTTGTTTTTGTTTCATGCCAGGAGCGCCTTGAGGAACTACAAGTTGTTTCTGGTGTGAGAGAATTGGCCGTCTGCAAGGACATTGCCCAGGGGATGCCTGGATGTTTTTGATATTTTACCATTCTCATGGGAGGCTTTTCTCATGTCCCTGCATGGTGAGCTGGAGCTGACAGAGGGAGCTCATCTGCATTCTCTCTGGATTTGACCCTCCGACCTGTCAGTCTTCAGTCCTGCTGGCACAAGGGTTTAACCCATTGTGCCACTTGGAACTCCTAGATTTACACTAGATTTACAGCTCAGACAATCTATCAGTCACTTTATATTGCACCTTTTCCTCAAGATATGAGCTCAAGGTGGCCTACAAAATGCAATATGCCACATGTAGTTAAAAACTACATTGTTTACTCCATTTTACAACTGAGGGACCTTCCACACAGCCATATAACACAGAATATCAAAGTGGATAATCCACAATATCTGCTTCGAACTAGGTTAGCTGTGTCCACAGTGGGTTTCAATGTGGATTTTATACAGGTGTGTGGAAGGGGCCTTGGTTGCTTGGTGTATTCTAACATGACACAGTGCAGTGGAAAATGGAATAGAAAATACTATCCCAACTGGCTATGATGTTTGGGTGCACAAGATTCTACCAGTTCGCCTATAGGAATCAACAGCCTGACCTATGCAGAATATCCTGGTAGTGGGACTATTGTTTACCCTAACTGGGAGTTCTGCTAAAAGAGCATTCATCTTTTGTGCTGTTGCATCCTGCTACTGGCTTATGTTCAATTTATTATTAACAATACTCCCTTGGTCTTTTGCATATAATACTGCTGAGCTAAGTGTTCCATATCCTATACTGATGCTTTTGGTTTTTGTGACCTAATTTATAATGCTGCATTTGTCACTACTGAATTTTATTTTAGTAACTTCTGCTCAGTTTTTCGAGTTCATATAGATAATTTTGAATTCTTTCCCTGTCTTGCAATGTGTTAGCTACTCGTTTTGTATCATCCGCAAACTTAACTCCAGGATCATATTTGGTTCAGCCTGAATGTAGCTGTCTAGAAACGAAAGAGAGGAAATGTGCAGAGCATTTATAGGTTTGAACCAGTGAAGTATGAAACCTCTGAGAATACAGAGATATCTACTGTAGACCAAACACACAGGACTTGCTAGCATTTCAAGACAGAGCAAAGGAAAGTTCTGTAGCACAAAAGTGCTGTTGAAGCACTGAAGATGGTTTTGGGGATACTGGGAATATTTTGTTTCTCAACAGTCTCTGTTGAGAAGTTCAGATTGCTCTTTCTGAAGCTATTTCTTCTCTAACTTTAAAAAACAGTGTGAATGCTTTATACACAGTGATGACATTTTTATGTGTGTTTGAGGACTTTTATGGAACTGGTAGTTGGAAATCATTACCAGTAGTGAAGGCTCCTATTATTTAAGAAATCAGGTAATTGAGAAATTTATCACAGTTAAGTTAAAGTAATCAGTCTGTTTTTTGCTCTTCTAAGGAGTGAAAGTCAAAGTATGTAAATGATCTATTGACTACTACCTTCAGAAGAAAAATGTTTTAAAAACTGATTAGATCTTTACAAAAAACAACAAGGACATTATCTGAATTATTATGATAAAATAGAACAAAATAATAAAAATAATACTTTATTTATATCCAGCCTATCTCCTCAGTACAATAACAAATATAGATATACTATCCCAGAATATCCCACATGTGAAAATAACATATAACATGATATGTAGAGATTAAATAAAACATAACCTACCTAAAAATTATACCTAACATAAAACCTAAATATATTTATAATGGTGCTCTTGGTGGCACAGTGGGTTAAACCGCCGAGCTGCTAAACTTGCTGACCGAAAGATTGGTGGTTCGAATCCAGAGAGCAGCGTGAGCTCCCATTGTTAGCCCCAGTTTCTGCCACCGATCCGTTCGAAAACATGTAAATGTGAGTAGATCAATAGATACTGATGGGAAGGTAACAGCACTCCATGCAGTCATTTTGGCCACATGACCTTGGAGGCATCTATGGACAATGCCGACTCTTTGGCTTAGAAATTGAGATGGGCACAGCTCCCTAGAGTCGGACATGGCTAGGCTTAAAGTCAAGGGGAAACCTATAAATATAAAAAAATAAAGCACTGGATGTCTACTACTACAAGCTTAATAAAAAGGTAAAGGTAGTCCCCTGACATTAAGTCCAGTCATGTCTGACTCTGGGGTGTGGTGCTCATCTCCATTTCTAAGCCGAAGAGCCAGCGTTGTCCGTAGACACCTCCAAGGTCATGTGGCCGGCATGACTGCATGGAGCGCCATTAATACAAGCTTAATATCTTGAAGCTTATTGTCTTACATCTCTTTGAATATTTATTTTTATTTAGCAAGTAGTTTGAAGCTTTCATTGAAGATTGCATTTTATATGCCTTCAAATTGCTGGCTGATACAAAGACACCCTATTAATTTCATAGGGTTTGTTGAGTGAGGAATACTCAAAAGTGGTTTTGTCAATTCTTTCCTTTGATAAATGGCCTCTAGTACTTGTTATTCATTGGTGGTCATGCATCCAAAAACTAACAAGGGCTGACCCTAGTTAGTTTCCATGACCAAACAGGACCTGTATCTGTGTTTTGGCATGACTTAAACTAATAGCATCTTGATAGAACTAACTCAGTCACTCAGAAAATTGGCTAAAAGAAAATTGGCTAAAAGAAAACAGTTAAAAGGATCAGGCAAGTACCTCTGAAATTCCTTGGAAACAAGACATATCTACAATAAGTTCTTCACCCAAATGTGACTGATCAGATGGTTCATATCTAAAGAACATATGGCTGAGCCCCGATGTTCTGCTCATTTTGTCAACACACATTTATTTCATTGGACATTAGCTAAGTGCTAGTGTTTCAAAAAAAAAAAAAATCACTGATTTGCTCTAATCACACATAACTGCCTACAGTATCCACATATAGGTAAGCAATAACTGTATGTAAACAGTCCCTAAGTGTCTGTTTGAATAAAGTGGACTTAGGGACACAGAGGGGATTCAAATCTCTGCTCACTACCTAAACTTATTGAGTCAAGTATTTAGTTTCTCATTCACTGAGTGTGGCCTATCTTGCAGAATTGCTAGGAAGAAGAAAAAGCAGGATTAGGGTGAAAATGTGTTCTCATTATCTGCAGTTTCCCGAATTTGAAAATGACTGACCATATAAATATTATTTTATATTTTTTGTTTTCACATTTATTTGCCTCAATTTTAGGACAAATAATGTATATACTTCTGCATAAGTTTGGAAATGTTAGTAAAAAAATTAAATCCCCTTAACTAGGTCGATTTATTTATAGGCCATTGTAAGCACCCTAACTCTTATTTTAAAAAAAATCATCCTCTTTTTTGATCAGAGTGGTGAAAGGTGAGAGCTTAGTCCATTCCCAAATTACTACAATAACAATTTATCTGCCTCTCTTTGTAGCTTGGGGCAGGATAAAACATAGTTTGAACAGCAAAATAGAATAAAGCTCTATTTAAACACATAAAACAAATTCGGGTTAAAATTTACCAATAAAAGCAGTAAAAACAAGTTAAAATTGATTGGGTAGGCCTGCCAGAAGAGATAGGTCTTAAGATGTGTCTTAAATTATGACACCTGATTTAGCTGTCAGAACTTTTTTGGCAGGTCATTCTACAGACTTGGGGCAGCCAATGAAAAGGTCCTCTGGATGATGGCTGCCACTCGGATTCCTGCTAGCTGGAGTAAATGCCCCCCAGGGGACCTTAGTGATTGTATGGTAGAAGGTGATCCTTTAAGTTAACCTGGACCCAAACCATGTAGAGCTCTAAAGGCCAAAACTAACACTTTGCACACTCACAATTAGTGACCAGTGGAATGAATTTAGTATAAGCACCAACCTTCTCTACTCTCTTGAGTGCAACCAATTTTTGACCTTTTTGACTGACTGGGTGGAGAAATGGAGACAGCAGCCAAGGGCAGTGCTCTACCCTCTCTGCAGAATGACCTTTGACATATTGACAGGTCATATCAAAATCCATAATTTTGTCCCTCTGATCTTTCCTCAGCTTATACATGTTATATATAAGAACATGAAGTAGATCCATAAAAGCTTGAATTACAGATCTATGCTGAGTTGAAGTATGTAGTAAATAGTTCCTTATCTTTTCCTACAACTATGGCAGAATTATGTTTCTCATTCTAAGGGATGGTAAGAAGAAGTTTGGCTTATTTTAGTGGTTTGGGATTTTTATTTTAGCCCATCACTTAATTAAGTTTTTCTATTTGACAAAAAAGCAATAATCATGGAACAAGCAACCCTATGTTTGTATTGTCTGTACACTATTAAAATAATGATAATAATATATGGTATGTCTGATAAACTCTGGGAATGAATGCCTGCAGGTTAGTCAGGACACCAGGTATTCTACAATACAAAAGGCCAATTCATGTAAAATTGCTGGTTTTCTTTGTGATTACTTCTTCTTGACTTCATTCCCCCCAAAACCAGTAGTTTTCATTGTGAATTGTTTCCATTCTAATCAATGTGTATCTTGTGTGTGTGATTAGCCAAGAACATGATTAACTATTTTTGTATGCTGTTGTGTTCTACTTTAGCAGTAGGATGACATAGCTTTTAATTTTTAAAATTTTAAATAGCCTGGAACAGGCAGGATTCTTTTAATATATGTGTGTTATGGCAACAATTTTTATGCTTATATTTTGTTTTGTTAATCTTATGCTTATGTTGGTTTTTTTTAACTTTGTATGTTTTGTGATGTTACCTGGGAACCACTCTGAGTCCCCTCGGGGAGATAGAGCAGTATATAAATAAAGATGATGATGATGATGATGATGATGATTATAGCTGTAATGCTCTGGAATTCCTCAAACTTGAATCTCTCATAATCATGGAACTAAGAAAAAAGAAGAACATTTAATTTGCACGTACAGACGTGGGCCAGAATATTATATTCTAGCATAATGTGAGACTACACTAAAGGACTACCTCTTATGAAAATCTGTTAAGGAGATATCCAATATTTTCTTACACAACAGGTTTGTCTGACTGTGCAAAGGCTTTTGCACAGCTCTCAGGTGCTATTCCATTACCCTAATACACATGGCCACTTATTGGCCTTAAAACAGTGCTTGGAAAGCTTTCATATAATGCTGTTGTGCTGGATGCCTCTGTCCGCCATCCCCAGGAATTTGGGCTCTAAGTATACTGGCAGAATTCTGCCCCATTTATACACAGGGATATTTCTGTGCTATCACTTTGTAGTTATTCCAATGCTGCCCTCAATTAACTTTTCCTTCAGGTCCAACATTTCTGGTATTGCAATACCATAAAACATCAATTGAACATTTAGCCTCTAGTTAGGTGTCCAAAGGAAAGGGACAGGAAAAGTGACAAAGTGGACACAGGAGATAGAATAAAATTAAGTATGAATGATTGCAATGCTGAAAATTTGAAGAGTAAAAGAAAATTACATCGAGGGACTGAATTCTTATCAGGAGAAGAAGGCCCTCATTATGTGTCCCCCCTCCTTTCCCTGTAGTTATTCGCCTGCTTGTATAGGATATTAACAACAGTTTCTGAAAATGATGGGCAGAAACTAAGGAATACAATTCCAGTCTTTGTCTTTATCTGGCATGCAACCAATATAGAAGAATGAAAAGGGAGCTGTGCAACTTACTGCACTGCTGGTTTGCAGAGGTGGCCCTAGGTAATTTTCAACCGTAAGGAAACAGTATTTTGGCACCTCCCCCAACCAATCACTGATATATATTTTTTGTTCATCGTGGGAGTTCTGTGTGCCATATTTGGTCCATATCCATCATTGGTGGAGTTCAGAATGTTCTTTGATTGTAGGTGAACTATACATCCCAGTAACTACAACTTGCATATGTCAAGGTCTATTTTTCCCCAAGAGCGCCTCAAGAGCGTCCCTGGGAAAATCAACTATACTGCAAATGCTTACTTTGCATAATGGTTGAGCTGCCCCTGCTGGTTTGTGAAGTTGGAACAGCAGCAGAGGCAGGTGGCCTATATCCATCTGGGATCACTGGCTCCTTCTTTCCAAGCGCTTATGTGGCTTCATACAGCCCTAGGAAAGAAATGGGAGCCACCAACCAATGGGTTTATACCACTTTTTGAACCCATTGACTGGCTTGCCTGGCTGCATGTGTGTTTTTACTCTAGTTGGGTAGGTGGGATTTAAAGAGTCGGCTCTCAGACACATTAGGCAGTTTTTCCCCCAAAGTGGCACACACTCACCCATGCTTTAGCCAAAAGGAGCTACATGTGTGTTTTTTCCTCGTAAGGATGCTTTGATGAATAAGTCAGTTTCCTAATCATTTGTCATAACATTTGAGGGCAGTTGGCATGGGTCCTGGATCCAGGACTTCTATTACCAAGGTCCCTTTAGCACGGCAACAGAAAAGGTCTCCTCAGAGGACTCAAGGGATCTGTGTGGCTCAGCTTGGAGGCTTGTGCATCTCCTGCACCTCCCAGTGGCAGGGAGAATGTGTAGAAGGCATTTACCCTGGTTAAACATTCTTGCCATCCCTAGGTTTCCAGCAGCAGACTGAAGTATTGGGTTCATCGATTAACAAGTGTGTTGGTCGATGCCTGGATATGGACCCATGCAGGGCCAACCCACTTTGATAAATGTGATCAATAAATGTTGTAGCCTATTTTTTCCAACCTTACATTGTGTCTGTTACATCAGTGTTCTGATTCTCACCCTTACGCATGCAATGAGCTGTGCTAGATCAATCTAAAGTCATTCTTTCCCCAATGAGAGCGTGATCATGGGCACATTCTCTCTGATACCTGAAGTATAATGATAAACCCTGTGTAGTTGTCCTATACTTATTCTTGTTGTACATTTATGAACTAGAAAGCTCAGAATCCTCCAATACATTCACATGTAAAATTGCAAAATCACTGCCAGTTTTTCTTACAGTTGTCCCAGAAATATAAATGTAATGCGACATTGGTGCATACTGGTACTTTTTTTTAAAGAAAAAGAGACAAATATGTTTGTCATCTTGCAAAACAAATAAACAAACACCGATACAAGGAAAAATGGACAGAGAGAAAACTACAGGCTATTTGTATTCCACAAAACCCAAATAGTTATTATTGGCTGTAGGACATACCATTTCACCTTACAGAAATGAGTTTGCCCTAAAGCCAAACTATGAATTACCTGGATGATCCATCATTGAATTTTCAGACATGTTTATTTATACTTTCATTGTGGGTATGGAAATGTCCAAAGTAGATAAAAATTACATTTTCAGGATAAAATCTACAGAGGGGGATTTGTGATTCTGTATAGAAATGGGGTAACTATGGAAAAAAAGTAGCCTGGGGAAATGAAAAAGTGGCAAAGTATTTCAGAGAGCAAGAATTTGATCTGTTTTATTTTGGATGTTCATGTTAACTAGAGGAATGAGTGCATTATGAATGCTGGACTAAGTACTCTGGAAGAATAGGGTTTGGTTGAGTTACAAAAACCCACTGGCTTACTAGGCAAGTTACCTTATCTCACCCTAAGGGGAAAAAAACCAGAAAAGACAATCATACTTGGTAAGGTAGAAGGCAGCAGGAAAAGAAGAAGAACACATTTGAGATGGACTCAATCAAGGAAGCTATAACCCAGAGTCTGCAAGACTGGAGTAGGGTGGTTAATGACAGGATGAGCTGGAGAACACTCATTGGTAGGGTTGTCATAAGTCAATGTAGACTTGATGGCAGTTCAAAACACCAACAAAGCAACAACAAATCTCTGAAAAAAATATTGCTAAAAAATCCTTTGAAAGATTGACTATAGTTCAGAGTCAACTTGAAAGAACATCACAAGAAGAGAAGTGAGCTGATGTGGAAGGATGATGGATTAGAGAATCCGTATCCCTTTGAGCCATTCCTCCTGAGAAAGAAGGAAAAGATAACACAGTTCCAGTGTTTAACCAATATCATGTATCTCACAGGAATATATGTGTCTATTCAGAATTCAATGGAACTTGTTCCTAAGAGAATTAGTTGCCCAATAACAACAGCAAATGGCAACTGCACATCACTTATGTTGTTGTTATTCATTCGTTCAGTCGTCTCCGACTCTTCGTGATCTCATGGACCAGCCCACGCCAGAGCTCCCTGTCGGCCGTCACCACCCCCAGCTCCTTCAAGGTCAGACATCACTTATGTCAAGGTGCAAAGGAAATATGGTCAGCCATGTAATTTTGGCAGGAATTAGCGAAGGCTCTTCAGCTATAACCAATAAAATCCTGACGTTTTCTATTTCAGAAACTACCAATGTTTGAGGGATAAGCTAAACTACTGGGTCTGGAATAGAACATAAGTATATGAAAGTTATTACAGACTTCTGTGCATCTCTAATAATGACTGAAGGAAACTGAAAGTTTTTAAATGAAGTAGCCACTTATAACCGAACTCAAATGAGCTAAAAACTAATCTATTTCTTCTTCTGCCTCTTCCACAGTATCAAAAAGGATTTTGTATCTCTCTGCAGCTCTTCCTTCTGTTCTGACAGCCATAAATACATATGGTACATTTTATTAATAAAGGTCCCTCTTGGTACATTATGTTAAAGAGTTCAGAGAGAATCTCAGTTTAATTAAGATTCTCTCTTTTTAAAGGGCCTGTCATCTATTCTTTTTTTAAAAAAGTAAAATAAAATCAAATCATTTCTACTTCTATTTTTCAATTCAGCTGTTATGTCAGAATCTTATTCTGACTTTCTCGATCCCAGAGGAATGTGGACACTAATTTTCATTCTACTTCTAGATACTGTTTCCATTCTATCTCGGCAGCTGTATATAGCATTTGAAGCATTTTATAAAAAGTATAATACGGATGGCCCAACACATTTGCTGCAACGAATGTCCCTTTATCTTGCAAAGGTGCCTAGTACCCAATCCAAATTAATTATAATAATTGCTTTTCCCTCAAGACAGAAAACCTCCCAATTATAAACATGACTGCCATTCTCTGGGAATATATATATATATATATATATAGAGAGAGAGAGAGAGAGAGAGAGAGAGAGAGATTAGGTAACAAATTGCTGGGTTTTTTTTTATAACATACGAAACATCTACCTGAGAAACCTTTTCACTTTGCCTGATGGTAGAGTTTATTTGGGAGAAAAATTAGATTTCTAAGCTTGGAATGCTTTTTAAAAAGTCAGATAACAGAAGAAACATTTCCCAGCACTAGCTGGTCATTCTTAGTTCTTCTGATTTAACTATCTGGATACCTGCTGTGGAGTGTTTTGCTTAGGGTAGTATTGTCCATCTTCAGGACTGGTAGTTTTCTGGAGTAAGATTAGGCTCAAGATACTCTGTGTGATCTTAAGTCCTACCAATTTTCTCTTATAGTTTGCATAATCTAACATGCCATGTGATATCTGTGTTGTTGCCTTCAACATTTGAGGTAACTTTAAATTCTGTATGCCCCATATGTGGATTTTCATCTTCCCTTTCTTTTATCTGGTGGGTGAATACCTTAATTCAGAGAATGTTGATTATTCTCTAAAAAGTTAAACTAAAGCAGTTTTTTATCTTTCTGTGTTGCTCTTTTCAGTCCTGGTTGTTTGTTATTGTTGTGTTATGGTTTCTTTTCTTTTTTTTAAATCCTGTTTTTTTGTTTTGTTTTTCTCATAACTTGCACAGAGAGATTTATGTCAATGCACTATGGGAATATAAGTCATGATTCACTTGTTATAAATCATCAAATGAATACCCAGAAGTACAAGAACAAGATTTATACAGGTATCCCAGCCAGTTGGAATACAGAGAGTGAGTCAAGTTAGGCTTGGGTAATCTTACAAAAACAGGTAAAATTCCAACTTGTTTTTCACCCCGACTGCTTTATGATGTATGTGTGTGCCTCTTGTACCGAAAATAGGACAACTGACTAGAATAGACCAACAGAACAAATGTCGCACAGAATGTGTCACTTCGAAGAAAAGAGGAGCCCCTGGTGATAAAATGGGTTAAACCCTTGTGCCAGCAGGACTGAAGGTTTGAATCCAAGGAGAGTGCGGATGAGCTCCTACTGTCAGCTCCAGCTCCCCATGTGGGGACATGACAGAAGCCTCCCACAAAGATGGTAAAACACCAAAACATCTGGGTGCCCCCTTGGCAATGTCCTTGCAGACGGCCAATTCTCTCACACCAGAAGTGATTTGCAATTACTCAAGTTGCTCCTGACAGGAAAAATAAAGTAGGAAATTCCATTTTGGTGAAGTGCTGTTGGTGTTTCAGTGGCAGATTTTCCACCAGTCTTTACTTGCTTTTTTGTTATGGTTTGGTTGCCAGATGGAATAAATTCTGAGGCACACCAAAGAACAGTTTGCCAATTGATTCTAGGCTCTTTAATCCAATGGTATTGGAACAAGATCATTATAAAAGTACTGGGCGTGATGAACCTTTTGTGCATGACTCTATTCTCATAGTCTATTAGTTACAAAGATAGTAAAAAAAAACTCTGGAGGGTCAAACCTCTACCCTGCTATTGAGTAGCCTGCTTCTGTAAAACCCTGCCTCTGGTATATACCGGTTATTGGAGATGGTGGAAGGTGACATCAGCCACAGTGAAAATCTGATGATTATGATGATGATTTTGATAACAACTTTATTGTTATATCCCACTACCATCTCCCTGAAGGGACTTGGGGTGGCTTACATGGGGACCGAACCCAGTCAAACAGAGTTAAAATATCATACAATAAAATACATGTACAAAACATCATAAAAACATAGACCATCAACAGCTGGCAACCAGTAGTCAAGCACAGTGGACATGTTCAGAACTGAAAGGGCAGGGCAAGGGCTTGTGCAATACAACTGCAAGACCAGGGCTGATAGTAAAGTGCAAGAGCCAGATATTAAGTTAAGGCCAGAAGGGCCAAGTCAATAAGTGCAAAACAACCACAAGGGCGGGGCTGATAGTAAAGAGAGGAAGATGGAATTCAAGTGACTTGCTTATTATGTTATTGCCTCAGTTTCTACACTGGTAGCCAATGGATGAGTTAGTATTTGTTGTTTCTGCGGCCAGATGCGTTGATACAAAATTATGTGTTTCCCTGTTGTTTGGATTGCATTGGGTGAGAGTTATTGCAATGATCTCTAGGGATCATTTTATAGTAAAAAAGGCACATTTTAAATTCTCCATCCAACTGTGAGCAGCATTCAGAAAAAAAAGAAGCAAAGTAAAGATGTAGAAAAAGTCTGAAAAGTGTCATCTGAAACCTGTGTTTCATGTATATATATTTCTTCTGTCTTTGCTAGAGATTCAAGAAAATTCAAGAATGGATTCATGATTATCAACTGGAGGGTTTGAGAGATTATGTGATAACGTTCAAGAGATACTAGCTGGCTGGCTCTTGGAATTGAACAGTATGAAAAATTAGTTAGAGTGGGGATGGCTGCATTCCTGAGTTTTGTATCTAAGAAAAATCTGTCTGCTATATAAATCTTTAAAATATATGAAAAATTAATCTGAAAGTGCCATATACTTGAACATTCAGACACAAGTTATGAATCCCCACCATTTCCATTTGCTGATGGCAGTGAGAACCAGCAAGCATGCAGTACTGGTAGTCTCTCTGTTTCTCTCTCTCTCTCTCTCTCTCTTTCTCCTTCCTCTGCCCTCCCCCATAGTTCTCTTACATAACTGTGATAAGATAGTAAGCAGAGCACTGCCAGGCAATATTATATTTCTTGTCGGGTGGAAGTTACTTAGCCTTCAGCTGTGTCCCTTTATCACACCACTTGAGGCACAAAACCATCCCCAAGAAAAGCCTTGGGCGACAACTGTCGTGTCTTATTACTTCATTGAATTCCTTCAGTTTCCGACTAAAGGGAGAAATTCTGTGCCAAGCCAAGCCTGTCACAAAAGTGAATACTTTATAGAATGGACAGAATGAATAATTAGAATTTGTTCATTAATAAGAAACGTAGCCACATTAAGTCTAAATCCATAACCCTCCCTCCCCATAGCTCACTCAACAACAGAGGTATCCAAAGAAACAGGCACCCGTTTACTCAATACATCCTTTAATTCTTTCTTCACTTTCCCCACCACAATTTTGTTTTTGTTTTGCATGCAGACTAAGGGCTCTTCCACACAGCCCTATATCCCAGAATATCAAGGCAGAAAATCCCACATTATCTGAGTGTGGACTCAGATAACCCAGTTCAAAGCAGATATCTGCCTTGATATTCTGGGATATAGGGCTGTGTGGAAGGGCTATAAATTCTATATTACTATATGTAAACTGGGCTGATAGAGCTAGATTGATATAATGGTTCGAGTGCTGGACTATGTCTTTGGACAGGTTTTGAATCTCATCTTCAGCCATGAAAACTCACTAGATGTCCTTGGGCAAGTCACACAGCCCCATAAAACCCCATAATAGTTTCCCCTAGGGTTGCCATAAGTTGAGAACAACCTGAAGATAAACAACAATAAAGACTAGCTTTAAAAGAGATTGTCATTCACATATATTAGAGACTGGATTATGGCTATCACAAGAATTTCAGGCACACTGTAGACTGAGAAATGATGGAAGGGAGAAAAACCATAGAAACCAGACAATCTGATCTGGAGTAATTTCCTTCCCAGCCTAAAAACAATTTTCTGGAAATGTTACAAGCCATGTGGATGTTCATTTCACCAGATAAAAATAACTGTAGGCTATGTCTGGATAGTTTATGGTTAAGGACTCATTCAAAGACTTGGGAGAGACCACAAGGGCCACCCAAGTCCAACCCTCTGCAATGCAGAAACACTGAATCAAAGCACCCTCAGCAGATAGCTTTCCAGGTTCTGCTTTAAAAGCTCCAGAGAAGGAGGCTCCACCATGCTCTGAGGCAGCATATTCCATTGCCCATCACTCTTACTATTAGGAGGTTTTTCCTAAATGCTGTTCTTCCATCCTATGAAATCCTGGGGTTTGGAGTTTATTCAATATTCCAGTATTCCACAGTCTGCAGCCAGAATTATTATAATAGAATCATGCGCTACGAGGAGAATATTTGAGTAAACACATACTGGGTCACATGTTTATTTGTTGTGTCTTTGGCTGCTGCTTTGGTGATCCTGCTCTCACAAAAGTCAAGTGTATAAAAGACAAATTTATTTACTCTGCTTCACTTTTGTCACGGGGAGTTTTAATGCCATGCTGGTTATTTTGTGTAATTGCATGCCTTTTTATGATTTAACTTATTGGCACTTCTGATTTATGGTGAACATAAGGTGACCCTAAAACAGGGGATTCTTAGCAAGGTTTGTTGAAAGTGGGTTTATCTTCATCTGTGATTAAGAGAATATTACTTCCTATCGTCACCCAATGGGTTTCCATGGTCAAGTGGGAATACAATCCCTGGTCTCCAGAGTCATATTTCAATGCCCAAATCACTCTACCATGCTGACTCTATTCTATGGACACTTTTTTGTAAAAACAAAACAAATAGCAATTCTAGAACCACAGCTGAAAGTATTATACCTCCAGGAACATTTGCCCATCTGTGGTATCTATTTGTCTACCTGGATGAGAATGGTGACCATATGCAATGAGGAACAGCTGCTTCAGTTTGCATCTGCTTGCCTCTTTAACATGGACTATGAATGCCTACAAATAATATAACTTCACAACAATTGAACAGGCATGAATATTTACCAGAGTATAACACATGAAATTTCTATTTACCTGATTAAATTGCATTTAAAACCAGTCTTCCTTTCAGGTCCAAAGAATCTTTCCACACACATTTTCAACAGATTGCATGGCAAACAATTTCTGAAAACAAACGGAGTTAAAAGAGACCATTTTTCATTATCACGTATTTGAGTTATTAGTATTGTTCAGAGAAAAAAGTAAAAAAAAAATCCAGAACTCATTAGGGAGTTCTCTGGTCCTCAACTAGATACACCTAATGTCCATTACTGTTGTACACAGATACATAAAATTCCTCAGACCTGTCCCTTAAGACTGAATGTCATTCAGTTTCCTTTGCCTTCTTTTAGTGCTTCATTAAACAAGTTTTTTCAGTAGCTCACACATAATTTATGCATGAGTTATAAAAGTGACTTATCTAGTCCAATAAAAATCTTCATAAATGCTTTGACCTTTGAAATCACAAAGGCTGTGTGAACATTTTTTTTCCAGTGATACAGTGCATATTTGATACAGTGATAAAATCTTACTTATGTTCATAGAATCATAGAGTTGGAAGAGAGCATAAGGGCAACCCAGTCCAACCTCCTGCAATGCAGGAAAACACAATGAAGTCACCCCTAACGGATGGCCATTCAGCTTCTGGTTAAAATCTCCAGAGAAGGAGACTTTACCATGTATTGTCGAAGGCTTTCATGGCTCGAATCACTGGGTTGTTGTAAGTTTTTTGGGCTTTATGGCCATGTTCCAGAAGTATTCTCTCCTGACATTTCACCTGCATCTATGGCAGGATCCTTAGGCAACCTATGGGGACTGAGTGACAGGTTGTCTCATGACTACCTGGGGTCCATTCCCACAGCCCATCTCGGTTCTTCAGCCCCCCCCCCCCCCACCACTAAAATAAAGAAAAACCTATCAGGTGCTATTCGGCTTCTCTTGAGGCCTCCTGGGGTGTAGAAATGATGCACAAGGAGGTGGGAGGGGGAGGAATTGCCTCCAGAGAAGCCTAATGGTAGCCCAGTAAGTTTTTCTTTATTTTTAAGGCTTTGGGGAAAGGGAGGTTGCTTGGCCTGATGCCAACTCAAAAGTTTTTGGATGGTATGGGGACACCCACCCAGAAAAGCTCGAGTTTTGGCTGGAGGTGTGGGGACTTAAACTTGCTTTGGAGAGGGTTTCTTTAACCAGCTCTGAAGCAAGTTTAAGCCTGTCTAGAAGCACCCTGAGAACATATCTCACTGATGTTTCAATTCTATTGGCCTCTAACCTATTCTCAAGTCAAACTCAAAACTGCAAGATCCCTCATTAGAATTGAGAAGAATGGCTCCACACCTTTGTCTGATACAAAAAGAGTGTGACTTGCCAACGATATGCAGTGGCTTTTCCATTGCTAACCAGGGATTTGAACCTAATCTTCAGAGTCATAGTCAAATGTCACATTATTACATCAAGCTGGTTCTCAATTTTTCTGCATTTGTATAGTTCTTCCTGAGCCATGCTTAAATAATGAACAATATTCAAAATAATGCTATGAAAACAGGGATGCTTCCAACATCATTTAACATTGCTTGATTCTGCAAGATTAAAGATTCCCTATTAATTATTCACTTAATTCTGCTGTGCATCTATCCCCAAACAACTTTGTACAGGCTTGGGACCTGAACAAGAGTTTATCTGAACTGAAACATCTGTGCCTTACAACAGCATTGATTCCCCACTGGAGCATACAACACACTGCAAAATCACGTAATGTTTTGCAACCTTTTGTGCACTCTTTGTATTCTTCTCCCTCCCAATATGGCAGACCTGAAAGTTAAATCTGTCAGACATTATTTAGGGCTTTTTCAACTGATTTGCTGAGTCTTCCAACCAGCAAAATAGGGAAGTAAAGTCTGTGAATTTCTTCTGATTTGTTGCTTTGCCTTTACTGTAACCTGCACTTTAAGATGTTTCATGTATTTTCCATTTGATATAACTTAAAACAATCAGCTGTGGATTATGCATATTGCCATTGGATATTTTATATTCTAGTCTAAGGATCCTGGATTTCTAAAAAGGCAGTCTAGATAGATAAGTGGTGGAGCTGCAGGGAAGCAGAGTCCCACTGTGGCAAAATTGTTACTTGGTTCTTCAAAATATTTTGTCTCCTCTGCCCACTTTAACAAACCATGTGTGTAACAGATGGGCATATAGGTTGGTTTCAGCAGGAGACAAATACTTTAGCAGCATCTGTTGTATGCTTGCTTCCATCATTTCAATTTCTCACCAGTGAACAGAATTAAAAAAGCCTTCAAAATTAGCCAGCTGTCAAAAAACAATGATGGTGGATTACAGAGGCTGACGTGACATCATAGCAAAGGCGGTTCCAAAATATCAGGGTTGGCGTGCTGCCTTTGACTTCTCACCAAAGCCTGTTTCACCCTGGGTGTGTAATCCTACCAAAATCAATGGAGCTGCGTGATGGGAGAAATTTGGATCATTGTCATTAGCTACTGTGGCACATATGGTACATAAGATCACACACGCTGAGCTGAAGCCGCTGCAATCCTGAGGCGTGGAAAGTTCAACGAAGGACACCAGGACAGCTTTGATCTTGAATTTGTTGGCTGCTGTTGATTTGCCACTTGCTAGTACTATTTCACCACCTTTCTTCTTGCTTTTCAAAGGTTTCTAATGTGTGTTGAAGGGAGGGAATTCTGCTTTTTGGTGGCTGTTTCTCATGTCAATATATCATTAAGGAAAGGTAAAACAGCCTGTCCTTTGAGTCCAGGACACTCTGTTGTACAAATCCTTAGTTCACAGACAGGATAGATCTTAACTGTTCCTTTGGTGCTGAAAGAGACTAGGATGTCAATTCCTTTGCAAATTATGCTAAAGGCACCCTACTTACGCATGTTTTTGGAGTACTTCTTTGGTGATGTGTAGGAGGAGAGGAAGAATTTATTCATTGCTTTTGAAACTGTTCTTCTTTATAGCTTTTCCTCATCCATCACTGCATTGCCATCTCTCTCTGCCCCCCCCCCCCCATGCTCTCTATGTTGAATTCAATATTGTAGCTTAGGTTGATTTAGAATATAAACTTTAGGTTTATGTGTTCTGTCTTCATAGCTAGTTGATGAAAGTTGTGTGAGTGTGTGTTGATTCTCTTTTCAAAATTAGTCTTTTTGCATGGACATTTAATAAAGTTGGACAGATGTCTAGTTCTTCTGCATAATATCTTGCCTATTACCATATATTCTCAAAGATAAGCTGAGTTTTTCAGGCCTTTTTTTTTCAGCTGAAAAAGCCAGCCTCGGCTTATAATGGGGTCAAAGCTCCGAGCCATTGCTTGCAATATATGATATATTTATCTCTCCTCCCTTAACAGTGTGTTTTGTTTTCCAAAGCCTTTCTCATTCCGTTTTTCCTTCCAGGCTGGAGTTGAACACTTTGGAAGCTCTTATTTTTCTAAGAGAGAGAGAGAGAGAGAGAGAGAGAGGGAGGGAGGGAGGGAGAGGAGGAGGAGGAGGAAGAAGAAGAAGAAGAGGAAGAAGCAGAAGAAGTAGAAGAAGAAGAAGAAGGGGGTATTTTGAAATGGGAAAGGACGTGGAGAGCCTTTGCAAGTCAGGAAGAAAAAAAAGATTGCATGGGTGGGCTGGGAAGAAAAAGAGATAAAAACTCTTACAAATCTGCAAGATCTATTATTATTAGTATTATTTAAAAAGAGAGAAGGGAATGTTGTTCTTCCTTGGGCAAGTGCATGCTCCAAAGCTTGTAAATCATAGATTTTCCCCCTATAAATTTTTGCCAGTCATGTTATCTGTATATATTTATATGCATTCATCATTCATATATATATATATATATATATATATATCCCTTGAAGTCTTTTGCAAGCCTGATTTCTGTGTATCTAAATGTATTAACTTTATATGTACATTTTGTTCCTTGGAAGTGTTCCCTGGCCTTTGTAAGCCCTATAGATCTATATATATGTTTCTATATATGCATGTTTCTCCCTAGGCTTATACTTGAGTCAATAAGTTTCCACTGTGTTTTGTGGTAAAATTAGTTTCCTTGGCTTATATTTGGGTCTGCTTATGCTCGAGTATAAATGGTATCTCAGACAGCCACTATATATATAAAGATTGGAAAGGAGGCAGTGAGACGTGGGGGATTGTTTTGCAGAAGAGAATGGAGAATTTTTCCTATGGGGCCAAATTTTTTGACAAAGGGATAGGCAAGGCAATCCTATTGCACTCAAAGTATACAGATAAGCTGAGTATGCTGAAACAGCCCTTTAAAAAGATAGAGAGATATGCAAAACAACAGAGGTTTCAGGAAGTAAAGAAAGAAGCAGAAAATAAGGAGCATATAGTAATATGCTAAGCAAAGGAAACTTGGGAGTTGCAATTTTGCTGAGGGCTTGGAATAATGTGTGCAAAGTGAGGAGGAAATGTTGAAGAATCAAAGAGACTGGGCAGGCAGGCAAGCAGGAAGCAAGGGCAATTTGCTAGGATATGCAATTTCACACAGCTTTGTGATTTAGGATAAATCCCCTATTTCTGACGTCAGTGAGGAAATGTCATTGGACACAGGGGTAACAAAATTTGTAGGAACTCCTTTTTGCCATTGGAATTAATGACATTTTGTCTAATTAAATACTATGGGATCAGGCTCTTCTTTCTGCTGAGAGCTATATTAAGGCCTTGGCCTCATGATCTACTTTCCTAAACAGCTGCACCAATTAAAGCCTTATTTTGTTATATCATAACTTGTGAGTAAATAAACATATCATTTTTGTTGATCCCAGCTACATACACATATCTATCTCAAAGGTGAGGATGCAAAGCATGCATTATATTGCTTTATAATGGTACCTGCAAAGGCCAATGTCCTTCCTTAGGGATTACATACATTATTCTCGGTTAAGGCATTTTACAAAAACAGTAAGTAACTAATGACAGTCAGTGTAGTTTCCTGGTTTGAGCATTTGACTATGACCCTGGAAATCAGGGTTGGTATCCCTATTTGGTCATAGAAATCTATTGGGCACTCACCATTTCTCACCTCAGAGAAAAGTCACAGTGAGTGTTTCTAAAGAAAAATCTATGGTAGTTTCATTTCAGAATTGCCAAAGATGAAAGCAATTTGAAAAACACAACAGCAGCAGCAGCAGCAGCATAACTAACAGAGTGATCCTATGATTAGTTTAGGCTGCTGAACAGGATAGGATTCCTATTAAAATCACATTTTTTCATTGGTGTTATGAATTCAGATGTTTGGAACTTTACTGGAATAGAATAAGTGCAGGTGGTATAATGATAGAAGGCAGGATATGCCAGGAAGAGTGAAGCATGCACTTTGTTTGTCTAGAAGCTGGCCCTACTTAGAAGTGAAGAGTGAATAAATCTAGTAGTTATGATTTAGTGCCCTGGAGACTATTTGAACTACATTCCCCATAACTTCTGGGCAATGCCCAAGATGTATAGTGGCCATAATCTAAAGCATTTGGACAACAGGGGAATTCAATGTGGCAGTGTTTTCTCCCTTCCCAGCCATATTGGGGGACAGAATTCACATTAATGAAGTAGGAATTTAGGATCCTATATCGAAATATGTATACATTTTGAGCATGGAACATAATACCACTGGTTTCCATTGCTCTGTCCCATTGTCTGCAGAACAAGGAGGTATTTGATGGAAAGTCTTTTTGGATTAAAAAAAAACATCAAAGGGCAGGTGAATAAATTAGGAATGGCTAGTTGTTGTTGTTCATTCGTTCAGTCGTCTCCGACTCTTCATGACCTCATGGACCAGTCCACGCCAGAGCTCCCTGTCGGCCGTCACCACCTCCAGCTCCTTCAAGGTCAGTCCAGTCACTTCAAGGATGCCATCCATCCATCTTGCCCTTCGTTGGCCTCTCTTCCTTTTGCCTTCCACTTTCCCCAGTATAATTGTCTTCTCTAGGCTTTGCTGTCTTCTCATGATGTGGCCAAAGTACTTCAACTTTGTCTCCAGTATCCTTCCCTCCAGTGAGCAGTCGGGCTTTATTTCCTGGAGGATGGACTGGTTGGATCTTCTCGCAGTCCAAGGCACTCTCAGCACTTTCCTCCAGCACCACAGCTCAAAAGCATCGATCTTCCTTCGCTCAGCCTTCCCTAAGGTCCAGCTCTCACATCCGTAGGTTACTACAGGGAATACCATGGCTTTGACTAGGCGGATCTTTGTTGCCAGTCTGATGTCTCTACTCTTTACTATTTTATTGAGACTGGACATTGCTCTCCTCCCAAGAAGTAAGAAGTGGCTAGAGGAGGTGTTAATAGTGAAAATCCACTTTGTTTTACCAATGTGAAAAGGTTATTTGGAAGGTCTCCTGTGTCTCAACCTCTGTTGGGAATAGGCTTCAGTGTTCAGATGGTTCATGGAAGGAGTAGTATACATCTGAGAGTAGATTGTTTATCCCCAAAGGGATGGATTCATTGGCTGTCAATAGAAATAACATCTGTTCATTGGTTGTAGGTAAGCCACTCTAATAGCCCTTTTGACAGAAAAGTAAGGGGTTTGGTTAAAAGACCATATTTCTACATACAAACCTGTCATAATCTTAAGATCTCCAAAATAAGAGTTTCTGTCATTTCCATACCATCATCACACATCTCTCTGGTCAGGATACAAGAGAGGGCTTTCTCCATGGCTGTACCAAGACTGTGCAAGTCTCTTCCACATGGAACTAGGCTGAGACTCCTTGCTCCCCTTTCTAGAGTAAACAAAGACCTTTCTATTTAGACAGACACTTCATTATTAATTGCTTGCTATGTGGAGTGTGTATTCTTTATTTTTGACTTTATTGTTATGTTTTCAAGTGATTATACATTTTACCAAATCTAATGCTTTTTTTTTTGTCGTGTCAGGAGTGACTCCTGATGTGAGAGAATTGGCCGTCTGCAAGGATGTTGCCCAGGGGATGCCTGGATGATTTGATGTTTTTATCATCCTTGTGGGAGGCTTCTCTCATGTCCCCGCATGAGGAACTGGTGCTGATAGAGGGAGCTCATCCGCCTCTCCCCGGATTCGAACCTGCGACCTGTCAGTCTTCAGTCCTGCCGGCACAGGGGTTTAACCCACTGCGCCACCAGGGGCTCCAAATCTAATGCTGTTTTAATAGCATAACTTGTTTAATTGCATTATAACTTTATTATCCTTGACAGTAAAGTGTCATTGAACAAAATTCAAATTTGAGCAGTTTCTCTTTATTATTCACTGTTATTTTCAGTCTAGCTGAGGCTCTTGAATCTTGCGTAAAGTTGACTGATGAACCAGCATTTTACTCCTTGCACAACCTTCTGTTTTTGAAACTTTGCTAAGTTCTCATGTGATTGCCACTGCTTACTTAGTGAAAATGACATAGTCTGCAATTGGCAGACAAAATTAACTAAAGGCAGCGCATATCTTACAGATCCACTAGGACATTATAAATGTCAGTTTAGTCTGGACATTGCTCAAGCCGTCTCTGAAATTCATGGTGGCAATTTGTTCATACTTTGTTTACATTCCCTTATATAAGACACAGGAGCAATGTTAATGGAAAAAGAAATGATAAACTATTGTGATTTCATACTGGACATTTAAAACTATAACACTTTTAAGATACTTAAAGGCACAATGGAACCTTTCATTGGAAAATAACCCTGGGGTTTTAAAAATGTTTAAAGGTGTGGTTTTAGGTAAAAAGAACTAAGGCAATTTCTCATTACACAAATATAGCATCCTGGGATTTGCAGTTTAGAGACATTTTTTAAAGCTAAATGGCTCCAATGCCTCAATAGACTACAAACCCAAGGATTTCATAGGAATCATGGTGTTTTTGTGTGTAAATGGTTTCAAGTAAGAAGTGTCCAAAAGTGCTCTGACAAATTTATCTAACACAGCCTCCCCCCCCCCCCCCCCCCGGTTCTAAACACTTGTAATACAAAAATGTAATAATGTATAATGGAGCCCATCAGACAATTTAGGAGGACTTCCTCCCTGTGTCCATCATGTCTTCTGAGATCATCTTCTGAACTCAGGAATCGCTATACAACTGGAGAAAACAGGTAAAAACACTTGGGATGAGATCTGCCAAATTTGCCCATGTTGAATTGCTTTGGTGTTGTGGACTAAGGGGCAGTCCTATTGATGCTCTCCTATCAAGCATTGACATTTCTCTTCCAAAATCGTGTTTCATGAACTTGGCATGGTAATTTTTAGAAATTAATTCCATCATTAAAAATATCAACATTTCAAAATATCACTACTTTATTTTTCCTATCTTTTCTCTTTCATAGTAATCTTGGCTTTCAAAATTGTACTATGGCTAGCTTTTACACTTTCGTTATAGACTTCTGTGATTGAGAGCAATGAAATTGAGAGGAAGGAGAAGAGCCCAGAGAAGGGGTGGTGGTGGAGATCAATGTCTTCTATCTCCTCAAAAGCATGATTGGAAGGGAAAGTCTAAATCCCCAAAGTGATGTTTCTCTTCTCAGATCAATGCCTCCTGTCTCCTTGGGAATAGCCTTAGTTTAAGTATCCCTGCTCTCTTTTCTATTATCAGCAGTTTAAGATATCTACAGGGGCTCATAATGTATATGAAGCATACCATAGCATAGTTGGAAATTTAACATTTTCCTAGAGTCTTCCAAGATCTGACAGACAGTATTTATTTATTATTTATTTATTTGCTGCATTTGTTGACCGCCGTTCTCAGCCCTAGGGCGACTCACGGCGGTGTACAACATATAAAAGACAATTTACAATAAAGCCATAACGAAAAAACCAACATATCACTAATACACAATCATATAGACAGTATCTCTCTGAGATCAGGAGGAAGCATCATATTTCAGTCCCACCACCTTAACAGGCAGGCATGTAGCCGGGGGGGGGGGGGGGGGGGGCTGAAATTCTCATGGTGGTCCGCGAGAAGGCCTTACTGGTACATTATTTAAACTGTTATGTTTATTCATATCATGATCTGATCACCATGCTCAATACATCCCATATGCATGGGGGTATTGGGGTAACGATACAAAAGGTTTGCTAGGGTAGACCCTCTTTCACTCAGACTCAGCCCCCCCAACTAAACTCACCCCCCCAAACCAAACTCACCCCCCCCCCCCCCCGAAACAAAATCCTGGCTACGGGCCTGTTAACAGGTATACTTAGTGGTTGCTGCTATACTTTGGAACACCCTCTGTAGAAAGACTACAAGGGGTCCCTCCTTGCATTCATTTTATTATCAGGGATAGACTTAAAAAAAAAAGAAATCAGGCAGGCTGATTAGAACTGAAGGCTCTCAAGGACAGGCTCTCAAGGACAGCGCTGGAAGAAGGTGCTATATTGTTTTAAACTGTACTATATTAACTGTTCCTAATTTTTGAAGTGTATATTTTATATTGTTTTAATATGGTTAGCTGGGGGTCAACTATATGTGTAAAGTTCTCTTGGAGCTTTTGATAGAGGATGACTAGAAATGACAACCACAACAATGATGTAGCTGTTTTTGTCAGAGGGGTATTGGGGGAATAAGTGGGAAGAGGGCCAAACTGACATTTACATCAACATTTGTCCTATGATTCTATGTCACTGGGGTGGTGATTCCATTCTGAGGACTACTACATCATACTAGAGAGAAAAATCCATTTAATCCATTTAAAATCGAGTTTCTGCCTCCTGCAGAATTCTGGAGTTTGTAATTTAGGGAGGAGCCTTTAACAGCCTCACTAAACCGCAAAACCCCAGAAGTCTGCAGGAGACAGAAACCTGATTTTAAGTGGATTTTTTCTCTAGTGTGATGAAGCCTTTAGTCCAAACTTTCATGAAACTATTCAAGGTATTGGTCCTCTTCTGGCGATAAGGTTCAGCACCTTGGATAGGTCTTTAAAGTCTGATCTAAACGATGGTATGGAATCACTGTCCTACTGACTTATTGCTGCCTAAAATGCCCATGGGTGCCGCCTTAGTCTCTTTTAGATGTTGACTGATGAAAACCTACATTCATAGAAATATAATTTTAAGAGAATAAAATATAGGTTCCTGTGAGACTTTAAAAAAGCAGTGCAAAATTCCAGAGGGCAAAGCATTTCAAAACTGAAACTAATCCCATCTCTACAGATGAGTTTTAGCAAGCAGGGTTGCAATGCATTTAAATTAAAAAATGTTCCAGGCTGCAGGCCTTTGAAATGTACCCAGGAGAGTTTTAGATGGACCAAAAAGAAAAGAAAAAAAGCAAATGGCAGTTTTACAGTGTAGATGTGGACAAATAGTATGACATAATGGTTCTACTTAGGAAAAGGGTAACCTCTAGCTTGGGCCTGAAGGGTAATGAGTTCCAGAGTCAGGGAGCCACAGAGGAGAAGGCTCTCTCCCTTGTGCCCACAAGTTGCGCCTGTGAGATTGGCAGGGGCGAAAGGAGGGCCTACCCCGAAGATCAAAGGGCCCGGGTTGGTTCATGAAGAGATAAGAGTCCGGGATGACTTTGATCCACAACTGGAGCACTTACTTCTCTACCTTCTTTATGACAACAGTTAAAGGGTACATTTACATTGTGGAAATAATGAAGTTTGACACCATTTTAACTGTCATGGCTTAATGCTAAGGAATCATGGAAGTAGTGCTTTTACAAGTTGTTTAGCCTTCTTTGCCAAAGGGTGCTGGTACCAAGCTACAGCTCCCAGAATTCCATAGCATGAAGCCATGGCAGTTAAAGTGGAGTTAAAGTGCATTAATTCTACAGTGTAGGTATGCTCTAAGTGGCTTATATGTTAGCTTAAGACAGGGGTCCTCAAACTTTTTAAACAGAGGGCCAGGTCACAATCCCTCAAACTGTTGGAGGGCCGGATTATAATTTGAAAAAAAATGAAAGAATTCCTATGCACACTGCACATATCTTACTTTTAGTGCAAAAAAACCCCACTTTAAAACAATACAATAATTAAAATGAAGAACAATTTTATCAAATACAAACTTATTAGTATTTCAATGGGAAGTGTAAACCTGCTTTTGACTGATGAGATAGGGTTGTTGTTGTTGTTGCTGTTATGTGCTTTCAAGTCATTTCAGACTTTGGTTGACCCTGAGAGAGAGCCAGGTAAATGACCTTGAAGGGCTGCATCCGGCCCCCGGGCCTTAGTTTGAGGACCCCTGGCTTAAGAGATCAGAAAAAGACACTAAGATTTCATTTGCTTACCTTTGTGTTCAATTTGTAACAGGTACAGAGATCTTTCAAATATACAATGACAATTGATCTTAAATAATAATTAAAGGCAAAAATAAAGATAAAATCCCATTCCTCTAATAGGTCATAGGGCTGTAAAGTTTAATTAATAGCATGACTGTGAAGTTTCATTTCCATATTGCCCTATGCCTTAAAAGGCAATTGATTTGAACTCTCTTCACAGAACAGAGGAACATGTGCCTTGGCAAGAAGCTGCGTAGCAGTAAAACTAAGTTTTTAATATCTCGTTCCATTATAGCTAAATGCGTAAGTATAACTTCCAGAGCCCTTCTTTTAAACCTAATGAGTCAGGACTATAATGCAGTGTTTAAGATAAGTGTGTGGGAGGGAAGGAGTTGGAATGCATATGGGAGAAAGTTAAGGCATGTTGGAACAACTGTAACTGGAATTCCTATAAAAAGGATTGTACTGTTTGATACTTTGACAAATAGTCTTCTGGCAGAAGGTGGGGCAGGAGAGGCTTC